>NC_090437.1:1325720535-1326389870 GCF_031143425.1 Pleurodeles waltl | reverse complement strand
GGACCTCTTTTATTTCCTTTCTGTTTCTCCCCTCATATCAACTCAGAATCATAGCAAACCATAGTACCCTAGGTGCTGTACCTACCCATTACTAGAAAAAGATATTATGAGCACTTCCACCTCTTTTACCTTATTTCCTCCAACTGCCCAGTGTGACACAAATCTCCTTTTTCAAAAATCTGAGTCATCTATTTAAACTGTTACTGACAGTTTTACCTCCTTTTGCAGAAAAAATCCTTCATGAACCTAATCTGCCAAAATGATTCTCACCTTGCCTCAGTCTTGAATGAAACTCTGTTGGAATAACTGAAAGGTAGTGGGGAGGAATGTGGAGTCACAACACTCATTTGTCACCCTCTTAGGTCAACCTCGAAAGAAAAAGCCACAAATCATCCATTCCCTGGACTAAAGCAGCATGTCTGAACATTCAAACCAATCTTTCCAGAAACAGACATAAGAAACTATTTTAAAGCTCAAACAAATGGTTTTTCCACTTTTCACTATGAAGCTACTAGAACCAATGTGTGTTCCACATTTTCTGACAAAATAAACACAATTGGACAGAGTCTTGATGTCTCTAAAACATCTCTTGAAACAAGATGAACCGCTTCACTATTCCGATATGCCATGCCAGTTCCAGAAAAGTTTCTTCTAGGAACTTATTGTCCCTCAAGCATGAACATTCTTTTTTCTACACTGTCTTTGATCTAAAATCTTTGTCATACTCTAGTGCACCAGAGACCTTGTATCTTGCTCGCTAGCCCTGACAAACTCATCTCTTCAATATAGTGTTATGCTGAACTGCCTTAATGTGGCCCAAGTTAAACCTCTACTCTAAAAGGTAACCTGGACCCCTCCAATGGTGAAGACTACTGGCCCAATTTGGGTCACACTGTTTTTGGATAGTATCCGACGAATGGATTAACCATATCTATGAAAATACCTATTGGCATTTCCCCAATCTGGTTTCTGGACAAGTCATAGTAAAGAATTGCAACTCTATTGCTAACCAATGATATTATTTGCACAGCTGAAGAATTCATCCCCTGCCTTTTTATTCTCCAGCAATTAGCTGCAGCATTCAAAAGTGTCTTTGAATCTAAGGGAAATAGGATGTGTATGAGGACACTGTTCTGGATTGGTACACTAGGGGCTTTATTTTATTCCCTATTCTATGCAGAACCTCTAGGTAAACACCTTAAATAACTTGGGGCTTCCTTTCACTGAAAGGCAGATGGCATCCAGGATTATCTCAAACTGGACTCTCATGGGACCATTTCAAAATTAAAATCCACATTCCTTGAATAAAAGAATCTCAAATTCAATGCTTTGAAGAGGAAATGTCTTCTTCACACTAATAATTCTGAACAAGCCCCAAAGCACCTCTGATTTGAATCCTTCAGGTCACCCTGAAACTGTCCACTTGTCCCACGTGTCCCAGTCCCTAGGATTTCTCTTCACTCCTGTCTTAGCTTCAAACGTCACACACAATCTACAAGGTTCCACCTTCACAACCTTAAGAATAAATAAATTATTTTGTCCTTCCAGAATTTGAAAGTTGGAATATAAGGCTTTGGTGATCTCAACTATTTCTTGATTTACCGTTCTAACAGCTATTCCTCATACCACTGCTAGGGGTTCTTATAAACCCTAACAACTGGTCCTCATTTCCCCCAAATCCTGTTACCATAAGAAGCTCCTAATTGTACTCTTACCTCTTCATATTAAAAATGGTACTTTTTTTCAAACCACTCGATAGGAACGTCACAACTTTTTTTTCCACTCTGGTGCTTCTCATCACTAACTCCATGACTTCTGACATCTTCAGTATCACAGTGCTAGTAATAACACTGGATCTTCTGCTGTGATCTTTTCAGTTGTGGTTAGTGGATTGCATGGCTAATTATACTAATGCTGAACTGAGTTTCTCCATTATTCTTCTGTTCACTAATCATGTTTTAATTCTGTCTATCTCTTTTTTTCTGCTCTGCATTACCATTGTGATGAGTATGGATTTATAATTTATATTGGCAATGTATACTTTTGATTCCCAACTATGGAAACACCCTTCATGATTTTTACTGCCTCTGTAAACATTGTTCCTGTTTTTCTTTACTTGTTTGATGCCTTTTCTGTACAGCACTGTGAAATAGGGAAGGTGGAGTCTGTTTCATAAGGTAACAAATAAAATAGGTACATGCACGAATGAGAAACACAAAAGAGATTAACCTTTTGAAGTGATTTGCAAGCAAGCAATGAACCTGTTCAAATATGTTCTCTGCATCCAAGGAAGTTTGGTTCGCCTAGGGGCATATTTACAACATGTTGGTGCAGGGCAGCACTGCAAGGCTTCTTGCTGCACTGTTCTGCATCAAAAGAAAAGGTCAGGATAGTGTGGTATATATGAGATACGTCTCATTCCTGTCCTCTCCAACTACGCTGGCACACAATTGGCTGCCATGTTGCAAGAGCGTCTGTGTTGCAGGAATGATTGATTTTGTGCAAGAAGGGGCTCGTCAATTGAGGTGTTTTCCTCCTTTTATGTGTGCTGCATTCTACACACATAGAAAGAGGAAAAAACGAGAAGAAATAAAGTCAGCCAAATGTGTGTGGATGACCAACCTGGCCCATCAGGGACCTCTGGACATTCAGTTACCCAGGCACAGTCACATGCCCTGTGCCAAAATGTTGTAAATAAGCACCTGAGCTTTTTGAAAGAGCAGAGTTTCTACTTAGTTAATCTTTTAAACTCTAGCTTTTGTGTATTCCATAAGAGTACCCTATTCACTCAATAAAAATATGTTTCTTCAATCCCCTTTTGCACACCATAACTTTGTAGTGGTAAATATGCTTAAGTTTGCTATTGAGAAGTTATTAAAATATCCTTTCTGATCCACAATGTTTGATATTTTCCCCATAATTCTGCAAGTGCTGGAGTCAATGGAATCAACTACACAGCATGAAGCTCAGATTGAAGACTTTGAACAGAGCCCTGCATCGGAAGCATGCAGTGTTGCACAAGATACCTTGAATCAAACCAAAGCTTCTCTGAGGAATGCAGAGGAAACCTTAAAGAAATGGGCGACAAATGCAGGTAAAGCTCCATTTTTAAAAACAGGAACAAACCTGTAATAGTTTATCTCATCTTCATAGGACACCATAAACCTAAATATACACACACAAACCAATCAGTGTTATCAGAGTTGTATAGCAGGGTTGCATTTTAGCTCCCTTTCTGTGTTAACTGTATTTTAATTCTTTAGATGCACTTTTAGAGGTGTACACCAAAGATGTTCCCTGAGTCGGCTTGAAGGCAATCCCAGTACATGTGATATGTGGACAATGCTATCATTTTAGCTCTCACGGTAAATTGCCTCTAGAGTCTTTTAAATGCTTTTAATGATCTTATGATCAAATTAAAACTTAAAGTCAACAAGCAAAAGTCATTTGTAATGATCTGCAGGCCTAAAAGCACCAAATCTAAATATTAAAGCATCAGGAGGGCCCTTATTGAGAAAGTACCACAATTCAATTATTTACGTGTTTTGTTTGATGTGAGAGGGTCATGGGAGAGGTTAATCAAAGAAAGAGCTCATGTGATATGGTATTTGGATTTGGAAGAAGGATCAGTTTTAAGCCAACAAGAAAGTTGGCCCAGCTTTATAGGAGGTAATGTTTCCCCATTGGGGCATACGGGGCGGGAGTATGGGGAAGTGTTGTTCCAGCGAAGTTGCAGGTAATAGAAAATAAATTCTTGTGTCGATTACTTGTGATTCTTTGAAGTACCGCAGGTTATAATGCACATCTTGAAGTTGGACTGGGTTACCTAGAGGACTTTGTGGGCACCTCCCCCTTTTAGTGTGGTTGAAAATATGGAGTTCCTCGATGGACAGATTCTCTCGAGAAGTCATGAAAGATTTATTGACTTCAGACAATATGCAGTCTATCCCATGTTTGGCTTACATCAAGAATACTTTTCGCAGCCTAGGTTTGAGCACTCTGTTTGACTCCCCTGAAGTGATAGCCCGCAATGCAAAAGACAGAGTGAAAAGGGCCTTTGTTTTCTACAGGGAAGAGGGTTGCATTGTAATGTCTCTTGGGATGCACTCTATTGCTAATTGTATTCAAATCTATAATAATGTGTCCGGAGTGAACTCCTACTTAACGTGGCTTACCAACCCCCGGCATAGATTTTATTTGACAAGGCTAAGATTACATTTGGTTCATCATTTAGTTCCCTTTCCTGTTGCTCACTATAGGCTTGACCAATCCTCACCATGTGATGCAACCTCTTCTCAATCAACAGAGCACTTCATGTTATTTTTTAAATTGTATTGTTCTCTCACAGTCCAGTTTTTGCTCCCCATTTTGTTGCACAAGCATTTTATAGCATAACTGCAATCTTTAGCTACACCGGAAATTTGTTTTTCTCTACTTAGTTATATAACTGCTGCAGGATATTTTATGCTTCTCAATCAAAGGTTGCAGAGTAGGTATTTTAACATATTTTTAAAAGTAATACATTATTGTGTTTTATTTTCAGATATTAATGTGCAGATTGTATTTAGTGTATTTTTGAGCTTTTCTGGTCAAAAATGTGATTGAATAAAGATTGATTTGATTTTGAACTAAGGCCACCCTAATTTTTATACATAGAAACACTATCATCCAATGTCCCTTAAGAGTGATTTTAACTCAGAGTATTAACCACTTATTACTATCCAATGCCCTTGTCTAAAAACTATATTTCAGTAGTCATTGACAACAATAAAACAACCATCCTACCCAATCTCCAACATATACCATTTTTGGGTACCTACATTACATACCCAGTCACAAGAGAAAAAAACTCCTAAGCGAAAAACTGAAAGAGAACAGCAACTCCTACAATAATCTGTTAAATAATGAAACATAATTGTCAGAAGCGCAAAGCTACACTCTTTATAGTGGGGGTATTTGCTTGGTCTGGATCTGCACTGTAAGGCAGCACTCCTCCAAAGCCTGATTGGGACATTGGTTGGAAGAATGAAATAGGGAGGGGGTGTAGGAAAGTATCATCTTGCCTGGCATGTTACCCCCATATTTCACTGTATATATGTTGTTTTAGTCTATGTGTCACTGGGACCCTGCCAGGCAGTGCCCCAGTGCTCATAAGTATGTGCTCTGTATGTGTTCCCTGTGTGATGCCTAACTGTCTCACTGAGGCTCTGCTAACCAGAACCTCAGTGGTTATGTTCGCTCTGCTTTCCAAATTTGTCACTAATAGGCTAGTGACTAAATTTACCAATTTACATTGCCATACTGAAACACCCATATAATTCCCTAGTATATGGTACTGAGGTACCCAGGGTATTGGGGTTCCAGGAGATCCCTAGGGGCTGCAGCATTTCTTTTGCCACCCATAGGGAGCTCTGACAATTCTTACACAGGCCTGCCACTGCAGCCTGAGTGAAATAACGTCCACGTTATTTCACAGCCATTTACCACTGCACTTAAGTAACTTACAAGTCACCTATATGTCTAACCTTCACCTGGTGAAGGTTGGGTGCAAAGTTACTTAGTGTGTGGGCACCCTGGCACTAGCCAAGGTGCCCCCACATCGTTCAGGGCAAATTCCCCGTACTTTGTGAGTGCGGGCACACCATTACACGCGTGCACTGTACATAGGTCACTACCTATGTACACCGTCACAATGGTAACTCCGAACATGGCCATGTAACATGTCTAAGATCATGGAATTGTCACCCCAATGCCATTCTGGCATTGGGTGGACAATTCCATGATCCCCCGGGTCTCTAGCACAGAACCCTGGTACTGCCAAACTGCCTTTCCGGGGTCTCCACTGCAGCTGCTGCTGCTGCCAACCCCTCAGACAGGTTTCTGCCCTCCTGGGGTCCAGGCAGCCCTGGCCCAGGAAGGCAGAACAAAGGATTTCCTCTGAGAGAGGATGTTACACCCTCTCCCTTTGGAAATAGGTGTGAAGGCTGGGGAGGAGTAGCCTCCCCCAGCCTCTAGAAATGCTTTGATGGGCACACATGGTGTCCATCTCTGCATAAGCCAGTCTACACCGGTTCAGGGATCCCCCAGCCCTGTTCTGGCGCGAAACTGGACAAAGGAAAGGGGAGTGACCACTCCCCTGACCTGCACCTCCCAGGGGAGGTGCCCTTAGCTCCTCCAGTGTGTTCCAGACCTCTGCCATCTTGGAAACAGAGGTGTCTGTGGCACACTGGACTGCTCTGAGTGGCCAGTGCCAGCAGGTGACGTCAGAGGCTCCTTCTGATAGGCTCTTAACTCTCTTGGTAGCCAATCCTCCTGGGTCGACTGAATCTTCCCCCTGCAACCGCAGGCACCAAAAGACTGCATCACTGGTCCTCTGGGTCCCCTCTCAGCATGACGAGCGTCGTCCCTGGAACTCAGCAACTCTGCCCAAGTGATTCCCACAGTCCAGTGACTCTTCAGTCCAAGTTTGGTGTAGGTAAGTCCTTGCCTCCCCACGCTAGACTGCATTGCTGGGTACCGCGTGATTTGCAGCTGCTCCGGCTCCTGTGCACTCTTCCAGGATTTACTTCATGCACAGCCAAGACTGGGTCCCCGACACTCCATCCTGCAGTGCACAACCTTCTGAGTTGTCCTCCGGCGTCGTGGAACTCCCTTTTGTAACTTTGCGTGGACTCCAGTTCACTCTTCTTCCAAGTTCCTGTTCAGGTACTTCTGCAGGTGCTGCCTGCTTCTGTGAGGGATCCCTGAGTTGCTGGGCGCCCCCTCTGTCTCCTCCTCCAAGTGGCAACTTCCTGGTCCCTCCTGGGCCACAGCAGCACCCAAAAGCCTCTACCGCGACCCTTGCAGGTAGCAAGGCTTGTTTGCGGTCTTTCTGCGTGGGGACACCTCTGCAAGCTTCATCGCGATGTGGGACATCCATCCTCCAAATATGCATGTAGTTGAAGAACATGCTATTGACAAGAGTGAACTGTAGGCAGGTGGCACCTTGAAACTGACCATCATACATTCCTGGGAATGCCAAAAATGTGTTCTGTTTGCTATGTGGTTTGATTCTTTTCTTCTCAGGCTGAATGTCCTTGTGGCATTACATGATGGAAAGATTTGAAGTAGCTTCTATTGACAAACAAATGTAACGGTGATGGTTGAAATGTTCACATGTGAGGGTATTCTGTTAGTTACCTGTATGAGTAATAATAGTAGATATGTAAAATAGGACATTTTTGGGGCACTAATTTCTCATATGTGGGCATGTGTCATTTTATTTGGACATAGTTTTAAGAGCATGTGTTAAAGAACATATGTGCAGGTACGAGAGGTACACACATCATACACCTCTAGATTCTTCAGGTCGCCTGCTTCGGCTCCACTCTCCATTCTGTGTCCAAGTGATGCTGACAATGCTCCTTATCTGCTCTTCCTGGGAGCTCAAGGTGAGCTGCAGTTCTGTCCACCCCCAGTGGCCAGGCTTTCATGACTTTGCTTTGCTTGTGACTGAGAGACAAGGAGGCATATTTACAAGTCCCGTGCACTGACGGATCATCACGTTTTCCGATGCCCCAGCAGCGCAGACTGCGGACCCATATCTTTGAGGCCAAGGAAAGCCACTTTGCGTGGCTTTTCATGGCCTCATAGATATGGAGTAAGGCAAAGCAGAGCAAGTTGCTGTGTTGCCTTACTCTGTACCATGGGCGTTGCAGTGGATTTTCCCACCCAACACCCATGGCTTTTTTACTCTTTCCATGTGCGCTGCATTCTGCATCACACATAGAAAGAGGAAATCCCTGCACGGATTGTTTTTGTGCAGGGAGGTGCCCCCCCTGCATGAAAACAATCATGCAATGCAGGCACCCTTGCACCATGGTGCAAGACTGCCTCCACAGTAAATTATGCTCCAGCACAGGGGACAGGGCAGAAATACACTGTATTCTGTAAATACAGGCCCGTATTTATACTTTTTTTAGCGCCGCATTTGCGCCGCTTTTTGACGCAAAACGGCGCAAACCTACAAAATACAATGGTATTTTGCAAGTTTGCGCCGTTTTTGCGTCAAAAAACGACGCAAATGCGGCGCAAAAAAAGTATAAATACGGGCCTGTGCATGTAAACTTTTTCCCTCTGGCGAAGGGTGGTAGAGCAAGGACACCTGCTGCGCTGTCCTGTGCCACTATTTTGGTAAATATGCCCCTTGGTGTTTAATATGCTAAACCTCATGTTCAGTCCTCCACTGTCCTAGGTAGTGATAAAACTGAATTCATCTGGGTCACGTGCTTCAATTACACATTTGGACATTGCAAACAAGGTTGTGTGGATAAAAGATAGACCTCTGCAATGGAGTGCACCATTAGCGAGAAACAATGCACACTTGTTTATTTCCTTTGTCATGTCTAATTTCTTCTGTTTATTAAGGTAGCAGCTAAAAATGACATATTTCCTGCTCTTCTATGCCATTTCCAGGCGACAGACGTGTTCTGGCAGGTGTTCTTTCCTCGGGTGTTAAGTCTGGGAACAAGTGACTTGGAATATACTTTCAGTCTTGAGCTGGTACTCAGATTTTGCTATTAATCTTGTTCTCAGAATCCTATATGATTAGGCAATGAAGCAAGTGAAATAAGTGAGTTTGCAACCGTCCTTGAGTGAAGACGGCTCCAAGTAGTGTTGTGATTTCCACAGCCTGCAGGGGCTGTGATTCGATGGTCATACAGTTCTATGAGGCTGAATGCATCAAACTGCCTTGGATAATGACATGAAGTGTGGTTGCAATGCCCCAGCCATTAATTATACAGGCCCTGATTATGAGTCTGGCAGGCAGAAAAGCCTTTGAAAAGTGCGACAGGGCTGTCCATGGGGGCCCTTGCACTGCCCGTGCCGGGAAGATTAAATACTACTTCCAAGGCTCCTCCAGCTGAATGAATATTAAAATACAAATAGAGGGGTTTCAGCCATTTTTTCCTGGCCGTGGCTAGAGCCGCACATATAAATAATACATACTTACAATTCTGTACACCCAATTGATAAAGGTCACAGTTATTATCAGATCCATCCCACCTGGAGGTTAGATCTCTAAGAGGCAGTCTATCTAATCTCAACAGCTGTACAGGCGCCTCACCCCATGTGAAGATTCAAGGCAAGATATGGCTGAGATTGTTTAAAAGTTACTGATTCAGTTAACTTGGCCAGCCTCCTCTTACTGTTGTTGAACTCTTAAGTCTTAAGAGAAGCATTTTGACCAAGTTACTTCTTTTAAAAAAAAATTAAGATGGTGGGAGGAAATGATTGAATCAAATCTTGATTTAGCTGAAGCAATTGTAAAGCTAGATTATAGTTTCTAAAAAACTTAGGTTTTCTTTTAATCTACTAAAAAGTGGATGCCTTACTATGGGCTAAACTATAAGCCATCTTGACCACAGCCACTAGACCCTGTTCTTAATACCAAATTTGAGCCTTAAAGCTGCCACTGAAGGTGAGTTGTCACAAATGGCTTGGCGTCTTAATATTTGCCGTTCCATCCTATCAAAAAAGTTCCATTTGGAAATCTCTGTACCCTCTAAAGCGTACAAGAGAGTGGACGGAATCTTTATTTATAAACCATTAATAGGTGATGGAAATGGCACCAGCGGACTGCTGTAAAAAAGGCATCTAAACCTAGTGCTTGAGATAGAGCCTTAGGGGCATTATTACGCATGTAGTCTTGGTCAGTGAGTGAAGAAGAGAAAATGTTCCCCAGGGAGCAATAGGATTTTACCTGCTCATACTCGTGTTCGCCCATGAACCAGGAAAAGTGAATTTTCTTACCCAGTTTTTTCCCAAGGAAGAATATTACTTGGGATTTCGTTTGAATAATTTGCAGATGGTGCTGTGTGGAAAAAAGGTTTAACGCCGCCAAATGCTGATGTAGGCCTTTCGGAGTAAGATCAATCACAACTATATTGTCTGCGTATTGAAGACAAGAGAGTGGATATCCTCCAATTTTGGGTGCAAAACCATCTGCCTTCTGCAGGAAACTGGGCAGGTCATAAATGGATAAGGAAAATAACAGTGGTGCCAACAAGCAGCTTTGCTTCAAACCATTTTTTGTGGGAAATTTAGCTGACAAGCCCTTTTCTCCTCCTAGCAGAATTTTGCACCAGGTAGACGAGTGTTACGCTATAACCAAATGTAACAGGTTTGGGGGAACACCTAGCTCATTTAATTTTTTCCACAGTATTTTCCTATCCACTTTATTGAAGGCCGTAGAGAAATCTGTGAAAGCGGAAATCTATGAAGGCGGTTCCCCCCGATCTGAACATATTGTTCATTTATAGTATGCATCAATAAGATATTATCCGCAGTACTACGGGGCATATTTATACTCTGTTTGCACCTAATTAGCGTCAGTTTTTTTTTTTACTCTAAAACGAACTCCATATTTATACGTTGGAGCTAGACCCGTCTAGTGTCAAATTTATGGAGTTAAAGTCATTTTTTGGAAGTGGAAATCTACCTTGCCTTAGTGAGATGCAAGGTAGGCATTCCTGTGTAAAAAAGGACTCTGGGCCTCAACGCCATATTTATACTCCCGTGCAAAAATGGTGCCCAGGGAAAGGAGGGATAAAAAAATAGTGCAAAGCTTGCTTCAACGCCTGGGTCAGGGCAGGCGTTAGGGAATCTGTGGGCCTATTTCCATGGTGGAACACCTCCCCAGGGACACTCCCCACACCAGAGGGACTGCGGAGGATGGGGGACTCCAACCCAGGTAGGTACAGGTAAGCATAGGTAAGTATTGTATTTTATTCTGTAAAGTGCCATAGGGAGCCCTGAAATGGGTCCCCTACATGGCACTGGGTGCAATGACCATGCCCGGGGGACCCTGGTCCCCTGTGCTGGCCATTGGGGTGGTGGGCATCACGCCTGTCTTTTCTAAGACAGTCATGTGGAATGGATGGTTTTGCGTCAGAAAATGACTCTAGACAAGTTATAGTAATTTTTTCTTTTGACTCTAACTTGCCTAACATCATTTTTTGGTGCAAAAATCCCTTCTTCCATAGCGTCAGCCCCACCCGACTAACGTCATTTTTTTTTTACGCTAGCCCACCCTTTCCACCAGCTTGCACCATTCCATAAATATGGTGCCTGCCTGGTGCATAGGAATGGTGATAAACTTTTTGGTGCAAAACTGCTTTAGTGCAGTTTTGCACCAAAAAGCATAAATCAGGGCCTATGTTCCTTCTGAAACCTGCTTGTTCCAGGGGAAGTATCTAATTTTCCTCGATCCAAGATGTTAAATCTGTTAATATACTTTTCGCGAATCTCTTGCCAGTTGCATCCAGTAGTGCAATTTTGCGGTAGTTTATGGGTAGAGATTTGTCATCCTTTTTATATAATGGGACTATGACACTCTCCGTCCAGGAGTCATAAACTCTACTTTTTAAATAGCAGGCGTGAAAGACTAGGTGGAGAATTTTTGCCCAGAGAAAAGGTTCTAGTTTAATTAGGGACATCAGGACCTCATCAGGGCCCATTGCTCCGGAATTCCTCATTGACCTAATAAATCCCTCAATCTCAGTCACGGAGGGGGGAGCCCAGCAGTCCACTGCAGATCTGTTGTTTTTACTCCAATCCATTTCCCATGGCTCTTTCACCCTTTTTTCTGCGTAAAGGGAAAATATGCAGTTCCTCCAATCAGCCTCGGCTATGGGGGAGCGCTGGAGGGTTAACACTTTCCGCAGCCTTTAGAAACAATAGCCCAGAATTTAGGGGAATTTTTTGTCAGTGCTGCTTCCCTCACTGCTATCCACATCTGCTCCGCCTCCTCCCTCCTTATACCTAACTTCACACGCGCTATTCTTCTCTTTAGTAATTATATTTTCCTACTCCTATCCGTGGTCTCCCATTTAAACTGTCTCCTTACCAATTTATTAATTTGTATATTTACCAATAAAATGGATTGCCTTACTTTCTTTTGTGGAGGCTTGCAGCGTCGATATGAGACACTTTGGGTAAATAATATAGAGGATCCACATTCAATTCATCAACATGTCTCACTAAGCATTCAAGTGCTTTTTTTACAGAAAACATTTTTCCGGGGGTCCAAAGAATTCTACCTGACCTTGCCCAAAGGATTCCAGGAATCTATGGAGGAGAACTGCATTTTCAAACAAAAGAATCAAAATTGTATGATCACTAAAACTAAAAGATGTATCCTTAGCTCGCATGTCCTCCACTGATTGGGCAATATTGTAAGAGGCTAACGTGTAATCAATAATAGAACTGCCCTGTGGGGATTTATGTGTAGAAGCTGCAGGATAGTCAGAACAAAAACATCCATTTAGGATAATGCAACACAGGTCCCTCAAACCTTTCAATAGGGTGTGGCCCCTTTATCCATCCTGATTCTAGGGGGAAATACATTGGTGGAATATTTAAGGCGGTTTCCCTCTCTGCGTCCCCAAAAATGGAAAGGGATAGATTGGAAATATTACAATTTAAATATCCCGTTATCAGTAACTCATCTACACTTTCATGTGGATTAGAGCAGATTATAAAAATGTGATTAAGCATGTACAATAGGACTCTATCAAATTCCTTATCTAGAGGAATATAGACATTAACTATTAGCAAGGGAGTTTTTTCTGCCATTCTCCAATATTGGATGCACCCTTACTATCGGAACAAAATTTGAGGAAACGGCAGACTAACATATTCCTATATATATTTGTTACTTAATAGCATGGCAATACCCCCTTTTGCATGCCCTTTCTTTGAGGGCTGTGCCTTTGTACTTAAGACCAAATACAGAGGACAGGAGAAATCTGCTACACTCCAGGTGTCCTGAATGCAGATTACATCCACCTGTAGAGAACAAATAAGATCTAATTTTTCAGAATGGTTCCCTAATCTTGCAGCGTTCCAGGAGACCCTGGAGAAACTCTGGTTAGTAACAGGGTTGTGAGGACATTCCCTTTGCCCGAGTGCAATTTAAAATATTATCTAAAGCCCTTGCCAACCAACTCCAATTTTCCTTTTTGGGACCTGTAAAATACGAGGGTACATCCTCCATAATCTTCACCACTGTTCCACCATGGGAAACAGAAACTTTTACGTTTTCCAAGGGGGAAGCATTTAAAGCAGGCCTTTGATGCAAGTTGGTACCATTCGCACATTGGGCAAAGTGGGGCTGTTTCCGATTAGGAGGAACGTCCTTAACCCATATTGGAACGACATCTATACCTCCACACTGTAACTGCTCACAATTAACTAAAATCAGATTTAAAACAGTTTTACAAAAGAACCAGACTTTTGTTTTTATCACTTCTATACTGTGTTCGAGATAAACCCGAAAAATATCACAACTGTCATTAAACTTTAGCTTGTCAATACATGTGAGGCAAGAAATTAATATAGAACAATTCAAAATTAAGTTTGGGTCAAATAAAGCAGAAAACTGTAAACATTCAGGGGTCTCTATATAGCCTTGAGATACTTCTTCCATACTATATTCTTCCCCACCTTTATGAAGATCTGACGTATAGTTCGCTGCCAATACATTTGCATTTACATTGCAGGTAGAGATATTGTGTGGATTTAAGAGAGATGACAGACTCAGGGGAGAGAGTCTGCTGCACCTCCGGTGGAGAAACAGAGTCTTGTTCTCCCCGTGAGATTAGAGGGCCAGCCGATCTCACCACCTTGGGCCTCTCCATCCTCAGTACCAATTCATGTTCTTCTTGCTGGGAGGTTGTTCCATTATGGCCCTTGTCCTCAAAATCAACCCTTCTTGGGTTCTTTTTACCGATTTTCCTATTTCTCAGTTTTTCCCCTTTATTTTTTTTTTCCTTTTTTTCTTAAATTCTTCTCTTTTGAAGATTTTACAGCCAAAATCCCAACATGCTCTACCGCCGATAAGTCAGGGTATACTTTAGGCAAGAAAACGGAAAAAGGGGCTACTGGAAGGCTTAACTCAGTTTTAGGCATAGCAGGTTCAAGACCTATAGGGGCCACACTCTCCTGTGTAGAAGCATCCTGTGCATTTGAAAAATTCCAATGTACCTGTGTACCCTGATCAGAGAGGGAAAGTAGAGAAGGTGGAATCACAGGCGCACAGGGGACTGGTGAGCACAAAAGCGGTTGAGAGTCTTGACACCCCGACTTTAGGGGAGCAACCTTAGTAGCCCTACCGGAAATCACATCAAGTCCTGGTTTGAGGTCCTTTTGATCAGTGAGCAGAGGGGGAGGACAGGAGAATTGTCTGTGAAAAGGATCAGGCAGGTAAGGTTTAAGTTGAGAGACATGGAATACAGGGTGTATTTTCCACGTCCGGGGCAGGCGGAGACGCACAGACACTGGGTTAATCTTTTGGAGAATCAGAAAGGGACCATAAAAACGGGGTCTGAATTTGGTGAGTCGGAGAGGTAGGAATCTAGAGGAGAGCCAAACTTTATCATGGACCTGATAGTGAGGAGCCTCACAACGTCTCTTATCAGCTATTCTTTTCATGCGAGACTTAGGGGGTCATTCTGACCCTGGCGGTAATTACCGCCATGGTGGAGGTCGGCGGTAGCACCGCCAACAGGCTGGCGGTGCACCGCTGGGCATTCTGACCGCAGCGGTTCAGCCGCGGCCAGAAACGGAAAGTCGGCGGTGTCCCGCAAACTTTCCGCTGCCCTTGAGAATCCTCCATCCGCCGCCATGGGGATTCTGACACCCCCTACCGCCATCCAGTTCCTGGCGGTTCTCCTGCCGGGAACAGGATGGCGGTAGGGGGTGCCGCGGGGCCCCTGGGGGCCCCAAAAAGAATTTCAGTGTCTGCCTAGCAGACACTGAAATTCGCGACGGGTGCAACTGCACCCGTCGCACCTTCCCACACCGCCGTCTCAATTCTGAGCCGGCGTCCTCGTGGGAAGGGTGTTTCCCGCTGGGCTGGCGGGCGGACTTTCGGCGGTCGCCCGCCAGCCCAGTGGGAAAGCCAGAATGACCGCCGCGGTCTTTTGACCGCGGAGCGGTCTTTCGGCGGGAACCGCGTGGCGGGCGGCGACTGCCGTCCGCCGCGGTCAGAATCACCCCCTTAGTGGCCACAAGGTTGGAATGGAGAACACGTTGGACACCCCGTAGTTGTTGGACATAGGAGGAGATGGCAGGAAGATTGGAAGTATCTTTCAGGGGAGTCGGAAAGGCCTTTGGATGGAAACCGTAGGAGCCATAAAAAGGGGAAACCTTCGAGGCACTGTGTATGGAGTTGTTATAGGAGAATTCTGCAAGCAGTAGATAGGTAGCCCAATTACTCTGAGTAGCATTGCAGAAGCTACGTAAATATTGTTCGAGGCCTTGATTGAGTCGTTCCGTCTGTCCATTAGTTTGAGGATGGAACCCTGATGATAAGGCTACTTTGATTCCTAAGGTCTTACAGAATTGTTTCCAGAATCGGGAGATATACTGAGGACCCCTATCTGATATAATGACCTGAGGTAATCCATGAAGTCGAAAGATTTCTTGTGTAAAGATTTGACCTAAATCTCTTGCCGTTGGCAACTTTCTTAAGGCCGTGAAGTGCGCCATTTTAGTGAAGAAGTCCACATTTACCATTATTACGTGATTTCCATTTGAAGAGGGTAAGGAGCACATGAAATCTGTGGAGATGGTGTGCCATGGTCCTGGAGGAACTGGTAGTGGGCGAAGTAAACCTACTGGTTTAGTACGGGGTGTCTTAGATTGAGCACAGATAGGACAGGATGATACATATTCTTCCGTATCTGTCTTGAGAGTTGGCCACCAGAAGGAGCGAAGCAGAAGTTCTTGAGTAGCTTTCATTCCTCGATGACCTGTGATGGGGGAGTCATGGCACATACGTAAGGCTTCGGTCTGTACTACTTTAGTGGGTAAAAACAGGGCCTTATCATGATAGTAATATTCTTGATCTCTATGAAGTTGCGGCCGCAACTTATTCAGCTCTGTCTCTCCTAGACGGGAATATTCAGACTTGACTTGGTCTAAAAAAGTCTGTACTACTCCAATGATCTTGTTATTGTCAAATAGGTTCTGTACAGTAGAATCGCTGCACTCAGGGTAACGTCGGGACAAGGCATCCGCCAGGATGTTCTGAGAACCAGGGATGTAAGTGATATAGAAGTCATATTGGCTGAAAAAGAAAGCCCATCGAGCCTGCCGGCTATTTTGACACTGAAAGTTTCTTAAGCACTGTAGATTTCTGTGGTCTGTCCGGGCTTCAAAAGGTTCCTTTGAGCCCATCAAAAAGTGTCTCCATTCTGTGCAAGCCGTTTTTAAGGCGAGTAATTCACGTTCTAACACGGAATAGTTCCGCTCAGAATCGGATAAAATGTGTGACAGGTAGAATACAAGGTGTTCTAAATCATCATCGTCTTGTCTTTGCAATAAGGCAGCCCCAATGGCTCTTTCTGAGGCGTCTGCGACAACAATGAATTGTTTGCTGGTGTCTGGGTGTCGTAGACTAGGGACTTGAATAAAGGCTTTCTTTAAATCTCGAAAGGCTAACTCTGCGTCTTGTGTCCAACAAAATCCCTTCTTTAGATGTTCTTTTTTAAGGGTTTGAGTAATGTAGCTGGTTCTCTGGGCAAAGTCTGCTATGAATTGTCGATAGAAGTTGGCTAATCCCAAAAAACACTGAGTCTCCTTGATGGAAGAAGGAGATGGCCAATTCAATATAGCTTGCACCTTGTCTGAATACATGGCGACTCCAGTTTGGTTAATGCAATATCCCAAGTATTTTACTTCCGTCTGATCAAACTCGCACTTTTCAGGTTTGCAGAATAAATGGTGTTGTCGGAGTCTCTCTAAAACTTGGCGAACATGCTTAGAGTGTTCCTCTGGATGAACAGAAAAGATTAAAATGTCGTCGAGATACACCACCACTGTTTGTTGCAAAAGATCAGAAAAGATAGAATCCATGAACCTTTGAAAAATGGAAGGGGCATTGGTGAGTCCGAATGGCATTACTCTATATTCATAGTGACCAAAGGGTGTTCTAAAAGCGGTATTCCACTCATCACCCTTTTTAATTCTAAGAAGATGGTAGGCTCCTCGGAGATCCAGCTTGGTGAATCTCTTTGCCCCTCTGACTGCTTCTAGGATGTCCTTTATGAGGGGTAATGGGTACCGATCTTTAATAGTGATCCTCTGAAATCAATACAGGGACGCAAATCTTTAGTTTTCTTAGGCACAAAGAAGAGAGGAGCCCCAGCAGGTGAAGAAGAGGGAGCAATCAACCCGCTTTGTAGGTTCTCATCAAGGTATTCTTTAAGAATCTGCTTCTCCGGTTCTGTGAGAGAGTACATTCGCCCGAAAGGAACCACTGTATCTGGTTCTAAAGGGATGGCGCAATCGTATTCTCTATGGGGTGGCAGTTCAGGTTTTTCTGGCTTCTGGAATACATCGGCATATTCCTGATAATGCCTGGGAACTCCCTGTAGGACGTTAATAGAGCATCCCACCTTAGGGCGTGCTGCTAAGAGACCTTTTGGGGACCAATAATCCCCTGCGAGATAGCAGTGGTGTTGGCAAAAGTGAGAGGATAAGGAAATAGTTCTTGTTTCCCAGTTGATGTAAGGGTTGTGCCGTGTGAGCCATGGAATTCCCAGGATCATGACGTGGTGTGGTGATGAAATTAAATCAAACGAAAGATTTTCTTGGTGTTTCCCAAACTGTAGACAGAAGGTAGGGGTGGTATATTGTACGGGTCCTGAGGCCAAGAGTGATCCATCCACCGTGTGTACTTGTTCTGGTACTTCCTTAGGTATTTGTGCTATCTGTCGTTCTTTTGCCCATGCTTCATCTAAGTAGATACAACTGGCTCCGCAGTCCAATAAGGCCAAGGTTCTTTCTTCCCGGCCATCAGTTAAATGAAGGATAACTGGTAAAAGAAAAAGAGCAGTTCCTTCCTCCCTGGAAGAACAAATGGAAGGTATTTCACGATATCCCGTCCTCACCCTTCTCACTGAGGATGGGAGTTGGCGTTTCCCAAGGGCTTGGTTGGACGAATGGGGCAGGTGCAAATTAGGTGAGCAGCTGCACCACAATATAGACAAAGCCCCTTCCTTCGTCTATGTTCTCTTTCACTAGCTGATAAAGGTCCTCGAGCCGTGTCAATTTGCATTGGATCTTCCTCGGTATTCCCCTTAGGTTCAGGACGCACTTCCTCAGTACGATGAGAGAAGGTGCGAGACGTCACTGAGTGAGATGGCAAACGACTCTTCTTTTTCTCCATTCTTCGTTCGTTCAACCGATATTCTATCGTCAGAGTCTGATCCATCAATCCTTTAAGGTTCTCTATTCTAGCAGAGTGCACCAGTTCATCCTTAATGTCCTCTCTGAGACCTCTATGAAACAGTGTCACCAAGGTACGTTCCACCCAGGATGTTTCTGCTGCTAATTGTCTGAATCGGGTGATGTATTGTAATACATCTTGATTCCCTTGTTGGATTTCGCAAAGAGCTTCTTCTGCTGACGCCTCGAGTCCAGGGCGTTCAAACATCTGTTTAAAAGTAGTGATAAAGGTGGAATAATTAGACAGGCAAGGATCCTTTCTTGTCACTAAAGGAGTGGCCCAAGCCAATGCTGGCCCCGATAAGGCGCTAATCAAATACCCCACCTTGGTTTTGTCTTGTACAAATTGCGAGGGGTGAAAGACAAAATAAACCGTCAAGGCATCCAGGAATTCCTTTAATTTGTTGGGATCCCCGGAGAAACGAGGTGTAGTGGCAGATACTGAGGGTACATCTGTGGTCCTGGATGCAAAGGCTTGTCGATAGACGGTATTTTCAGTACGTAGCTGTTGGAGTTCTTGAGCCTGCTGTTGTATCGTCATAAGCAGGGTCTGGTTCGTAGGTTCCGTATTTGCCACTGGATTTTCCATGGTTCCGGACTGCAACTGGATTTTTGGGCGTTGCAATCTGTCACGGTTTTCAATGGGCTTACCGTCGAAGTTGAGAAGAGTTGGGGAACGGCCCAGGTTCCGGCAGGTTCTGCTCTGGCCGAGGTAGGGGCGACCCCTTCCGGTAGCCCCGGTGCTGTTTGACAATAGCAAGCCACTACAGTCCGTGCCCTCCAGAAGGAGTCCCAGAGGAAAAACCCCAATAGGGTAAAAAACCTCCAACAGGAACTCCCTGAAACAGAAGGAGGACACCAAGGCGTTAGAGCTGAAGATCCGGAGAACAGGAAGACTGGAAACGAAGACAGGTCAGGAAATACTGGATTCACAGGAAGAAACCAGTCAGAGTATGACTACCACCAAGGAGTGTTGCAACGCCATGAACAAGCAGCTGAATTCCCCTTATATACCTCTAGACAGGAAGTAGGAAACAGGAAGTAGAAAAACCACCATCTTGGATTGGGGAAAAGAGTATAATAGTGAATCAGGTACATGCGTCCAAACAAAGAAAAATAATGCATGCTGGGAAGAGAGGAAGTGGGTAGCATGCTGGGAAAGGGAAAAGGTCTGCATAAAAGCACCATCATGTGCAAGTATCCGGCTTTTGCCTGTGCATGCTGGTAAGTGCCCAAAGTACATACTGTCCAAATGTAAAGCGCATTAATGCGCTGTGCGCGGCAGGATCTAGACCCAACTCGAGGTCTTTCTCCAGCTGCGTTTGTCCTTACTGGAAAGACAAAAGAAGGGGGCGCGGCGAGTGCCGCGACCCCTGAACGGACTCGCGGCCTTCCCCGCGACCCGCACGCAAGCCGCGGCTTCCCTCGCAGCCTGCATGCAGGCTGCGGCTTCCCCCGCGGTCCGCATGCCGGCCACGGCTTTCCCCGCGGTCCGCACGCAGACCGCGGTAGAATGCCGTGACGCGGCCGCCTGAGCCTGCAGCCGCGGCCACCGCACCCGCCGCGTCGCGACACTAGCAGTGTAGGTGCTCTCCTGTCGAAGGTCAGGTATCTAGTGATTCAACAGATAGAAAATGGTGGTGACGTCCGTGGCGGTGACGTCCGCGGCGGGGTGCATCATCACCGCCAGCGCACCTGTTCATTGGCTCCAGGGACCCATAGGGTCCAATGTTAACCAATGCAGCATTGCGCCGCACTCTTCTACCGCCTACTGCGACGGTGTCCAACGCCAGTGCAGCTACCCCACAATTCCATTGTCCCAGTTTAGAGGTCAGGCAGCCGCCATTTCAGGGGCCCACATGGCTTCATTTACTACTGCGTCACACATACCGAGGCCTACACTCAAAACATTTCCCGGATGGGTTAATTGTCTGTTGTAGTCTTGTGTGTGACTGTGGGTACATACCTGGAGGAATGGTGACAGTTTCTTCGCTGTTGTCCTTCTTAGGCACCGTCAGTTGGGACATATTGGAAGATGGCGGAATCCGCCGGTGTACCGACCGCTGGTGGACCTGTTGACAATGGAAGAGAGACATTTGATCGTGACCTACCGGTTCGACTGTGCCACAATCCAGGAACTATGTACCCAGTTGGAGCCAGACCTGATGTCACCAATCCGCCATCCGACTGGAATCCCCCCTGACGTGCAGGTGCTGTCAGTGCTCCATTTCCTTGCAAGTGGCTCTTTTCAGACAACAGTGGCCATGGCATCAGGGATGTCCCAGCCTATGTTTTCCAACGTGTTGTCTAGAGTGTTGTCTGCCCTGCTGAAACACGTAAGGAGATACATAATTTTCCCTCAGGTGGAGGATTTGCCTACAGTGAAAGGTGACTTCTATGCCCTTGGACATATCCCCAACGTCATAGGTGCCATTGATGGGACCCATGTAGCTCTGGTCCCCCCCGCAGGAGTGAACAGGTGTACAGGCACAGGAAGAGTTATCATTCTATGAATGTCCAGATGGTCTGTTTGCCAGACCAGTACATCTCACAGTTAAATGCTATATTCCCTGGCTCAGTGCATGACGCCTACATCCTGCGGAATAGCAGCATCCCTGATATGATGGGTCAACTCCAGAGGCACCGTGTATGGCTATTGGGGGACTCTGGTTACCCCAACCTGTCCTGGCTATTGACCCCAGTGAGGAATCCCAGGACCAGGGCAGAGGAACGGTACAATGAGGCCCATGGGCGGACTAGGAGGGAGATCGAACGCACCTTCGGCCTCCTGAAGGCCAGGTTCAGGTGCCTCCATATGACAGGTGGGTCCCTATTCTACTCACCGAAGAAGGTCTGCAACATCATAATCGCCTGCTCCATGCTCCATAACTTGGCATTGCGATGCCAGGTGCCTTTTCTGCAGGAGGATGATCCAGATGACGGTGTTGTAGCAGCGGTTGAGCCTGTGGAGCCTGTGGACAGTGATGAGGATGAAGCTGATGAAGAAGAAAACGACAACAGGGAGTCAGTCATACAGGAATATTTTCAGTGAGACACAGGTGAGTACATTTTCAGCTTTAAAATAATATTAACTTTCACACGTCTACCTCTATCCTGTACCTACATTTCACTCACTATTTGTTAACTGAGTTGTCCCCTTCCATTTCAGTTTCACTAATGTGGTAACCTACGTGTCAACAGCTTGCACCCTTGAAAGGCTTGTGATGTGTGACATTGGTATGTTGGCCTTCCAATGGGTAACCATTTTTGACACTGTAATTGACAATACAAAGTTCAAAATCATTGACTGACTCAAGTTTTATTAGCGTTTCAAGGGTGTTTGTTTAAGTGCATAACAATGAATGGGGGTTGTGAAATGGGGATGGGTTATGGTGGAAGAATGTCCATGGCAGAGTCCAGTCTATTAGTCTCACAGGTACATTGCACATCTGGCCATTGGAAATGGAGCTGGGGCAGTTCCGATTTGGACAGGGTAACAAAGTGGTACAGTGGGGGGACAATCAGGGTGGTCTTATTTCCTGGCGGGGGTCTTGCCATCTTGCTCTGTCCTGTTCCTGGATCTCAGGGACCGCTTTCTTGGTGGTTGTCCGTCTGCAGGGGGTGGGGTGCTGGTGTGCTGGTCCTGTGGCGGGGCATCCTGTCCACTAGCGCGGGCAGAGGTGGTGGGCATTTCATCGTCCTGGCTAGAGTCAGGGGCCCCTTGGAGTGCCACGGTGTCCCTCAATGTCTTTTGAATGTCCGTCAGCACCCCTACAATGGTGCCCAGGGCGGAGCCGATGGTCCTGAGCTCCTCCCTGAACCCCAAATACTGCTTCTCCTGCAGACTCAGGGTCTCCTGCAACTTGCCCAGTACCGTTGCCATCGTCTCCTGGGAGTGGTGGTATGCTCCCATGATGGAGGATAGGGCCTCGTGGAGAGTAGGTTCCCTTGGCCTGTCCTCCCTCTGTCGCACAGCAGCCCTCCCAGTTCCCCTGTGTTCCTGTGCCTCTGTCCCCTGGACTGCATGCCCACTACCACTGCCCCCAGGTCCCTGTTGTTGTTGGAGTGTTGGGTTACCTGGGTGCCCTGTAGTGGTGGACACACCGCTGATGGACCTGTCCTGGGTAGGGAGGTTTGGGCCCGCTGGGTGGGTGCTGTGCTGGTGTCACCAGAGGGTGGAAGGTCGGTGCTGGGCTGTGGCTGGGCAAGGGGAACCGACTGTCCGGAGGCCCATGATGGTCCGGGCTGGTCATCAGGATCCAGTAGGGCAGGGCTGCTGTCGTCACTGTGGGCCTCTTCTGGGGGTGAAGTGGTGTTGTCTGGACCCTCTGGTGTGGTGACGTTCCTTCGGGTTCCTGTGGGGGTATGAGTACATGATTATTGCATGTGTGTGTTTCATGGTGTGCAATGTTTGGGTGTGCGTGTACACCAGTGCAGGCATTCCTGTGTGGGGGCTAGTGTGCTGATGGTTGGGGGGTGTTGTGGGTCTGTGCAGTGGGCATGCTTTAGTGCTGGGTATCCA
This sequence comes from Pleurodeles waltl, assembly GCF_031143425.1. NCBI lineage: Eukaryota > Metazoa > Chordata > Amphibia > Caudata > Salamandridae > Pleurodeles > Pleurodeles waltl. The sequence goes on along the minus strand of NC_090437.1, from coordinate 1,326,367,075 downwards.
TGCTTAGTTATGTCATGCAGGTCTTGGGGTTGGGATGGGTGGTTGGTGTCATGGGTAGATTAGTGAGGATTTGGGGTGATAGGGGAGGGTGTGAGGGTGTGGGTGTGTGATAGCATGCAGGTAGGATGGGGAATATGATAGTTAAGATTTGACTTACCAGTGTCCGTTCCTCCAACGACTCCTGCGATGCCCTCAGGATGCAAGATGGACAAGACTTTCTCCTCCCATGTTGTTAGTTGTGGGGGAGGAGGTGGGGGTCCGCCGCCAGTCCGCTGTACCGCGATGTGGTGCCTGGATACCGTCGAACGCACCTTCCCCCGTAGGTCGTGCCACCTCTTCCTGATGTCCTTCCTATTTCTTGGGTGCTGTCCCACAGCGTTGACCCTGTCGACTATTCTTTGCCATAACTCCATCTTCCTGGCTATGGATGTGTGCTGTACCTGTGAGCCAAATAGCTGTGGCTCTACCCGGATGATTTCCTCCACCATGACCCTGAGCTCCTTCTCGGAGAAGCGGGGGTGTCTTTGGCGTGACATGGGGTGGTGTGTGTGAGGTGTTGGGTGGTGTATGTGTTGATGAGTGTGGTGAGTGTAGTGGTATGTGGTGTTTTGTGCGTGGGTGTTGTGTGGGTGATGGTGTAGTGTGCCTCTGTGTGATGGGGTTCTCTATTCTGTGCTGTCTCTCTCTGGCCTTCTCTCAGAAATTCTGGTCGTAGGGGTTTGTGTGTGATGTGGGTGTGTGTTTTATATTGTGTTTGGTGTGTGGGAGTGTTGTTTGTATGTATATCAGGTGTGTGTATTTGTAATTGTCCAATGTGGCGGTGTTTTGTAGAAGTGTGTGTATTTTGAGAGCGGCGGTGTGTACCGCCAATGGAATACCGCGGTTGAAAGACCGCCGCGTGGATTCGTGGGTCGTAATGGCATGGGCGTGTTTCTGTTGGCGTGGAGGTGGAGGATTTGTTTCCGCATGTTTATCGCTGACCTTTGGTGTGGCGGTATTGTGTGGGTGTCTGAATTTCGGCGGATTCCGTGATATGTGTTATAATAGCTGTGGTGGAATTCCGCGGCCGCGGCGGTGTGTTGGCGGTCTTCTGCACGGCGGTAAGCGCCTTATACTGCCAATGTTGTAATGACCCCCTTAGTCTTTTTACATACACGACTAAGAAAAGACCTGCTCCTTCGGAAATGTTTAGCCACCATCCTTATCCTTATCTGCACCCTAACTTCCCTCTGGACACCTGACAGACGCAGTGTTTTTCACCTCTCATTGCTGCTGCTACTGAACTACTGGATGTCACAGATATACCAATTGTACAGGCAGGTGCAGAGGCAATCACAGGTTCCAGGGGTGGGGGCTGAGGGTGGGATTGAGAGCTAAGAGCTATGCGGTATCTAACAGTGGCAATCAGCGGCAACCCTTGCCTCTTCCTTCTCCTTCTCATTCCCCTCACCTTCCTTCCTCCTGGTAATCGGTGCACGTTGATTGTGGATGATATAAAAAATGCGGAAAATCTAACCAAAGGTGCCATTGTGCACACTCTCAAGTCTTTACCGCACTTTTCTGAGTGTTTCTTTGGCCCCTCAGTGGAAATGTTTTATCTGATTTACCTGGACTTTAGCAACGTCTTTGCCCAAGAGGCACTGCTGGTGGCTTTATCTTTCACCGACCACTTTTTTACTCTTATGCCCCGGCGCGTCTCGCGTCACGCATCTCACTGCATCACCACAGCTCTATTCACTAGTTGCTAGGGTGCTAGGATGGTGGCCGAATCGAGCTGCTCCAAGTTGGTCGGGAGAAAGGGCCTCAGAATAGGAGGTCGAGGGAGGGTTGACATGCACGGCTGGCTCCGCTCCCCGGCCTCACCTCGCATGGCGTCTCTCGATGCCGTGCACCTCCTTCATGGAGCCTCTGTCGTTGACCACCACCCGGCACTGACGGCACTGACACTGACGTCCGCACGCTTCGCTCACTCACTACAATTTAGGCACGTTACCACAATAGCGTCAGAATTTATGATGCTATTGTGGTGCTTTGCTGTTTTAGTGCCATAAATTATGACGCTAGTCCAGCAAGGCACTAGGTAGGGCTATAGGTTATTATCGGACCGTCGCTTTCACGCCTGCACAGTGCAGGCAATTACAAATTACAGAAAAAATTATGCAGTGAAATCTTGTAGATTTCACTGCGCCATTTTTTGTGGTCTCCATGCGGGGGGGGCCTCCCTCTTACATACATTATGCCTGGCAAATGAGAATGGCCTCCTTAGCACCACATTAGCGTAAAAAAAATGATGCTAATTGGCACAAGGGGGTGCAAGGGCCTTGTAAATCTGGCCAAAGGTGCACTTGTGCAAAGACATCGAGGGGCAGATCTACAAGAAAGTGGTCCATCAGTCCTGATGCTTCACTTTTCTTGTGCCACCCCTGCCCCACCAAACACAATGGATGCACTGTATTTACAATATAGTGCACAATGCCGCTTGTTTCCACAATAGTGTCATAATTTATGACTCTATTGTGGCGCTTTGCTGGATTATGGCACTAGTGCAGCAAAGCACTAGGGAGGATCATAGGCTACTATGGGACCTTCACTTTAACGCCTGCCCTGCGTAGGCATTGAAAATGACGGAAAAAATGTTGCAGTGAAATCTTCTTGATTTCACTACACCATTTTTTGCAGCCTCCCTGCGTGGGAATTCTCCCCTTGCATAAATCATACCTGGTGCAGGTAGAAGGTGGTGAAAGTGGTTACAAGTGGCACAATGTTAGCATTGCACCACTTTTTAAATATGGCAAAGGAGAATGGCCTCCTTAACGTCACATTAGCGTAAACAAGTGCTAGTGTGGTGCTAAGAGACGATAGGGCCTCGTAGATCTGGTCCTATTTGTTGCTTAAAAGAACTCCACCTAGTGGGATTAAACATGAAAACTTTGAAGAAAAACCCATAGGTCAATAAATGTGTCCTATAGCTATGTGGTTAATATGCTCTCCAAAGCACCAGCATACAATCTTCCCGTAATAACAACCGCACTTCTGCCGTTCCTAAGCGCTCTGAAGGTCAGATGTCACTGACTTCAGAAGGATTGATGTTTGAGTCTACCTTGGCATCATTCAAACTTGAAAGTGATACACAAAGTCAAAAAGCAGAAATTCAGGCTAACTCCTCAATAAGAGCACTTTTACTGGTTCTTGTGAAGGCGTCATCGAATTGTCATATTACCACAAAAGTATTCTGTCCTTACAATTACAATTCACCACCCACCAATGTTCTGCTTCATTGTAAACAATCCTGGATCATATCACAAACTGTATCTTTGGGCTCCTGACCAAGACATGGGGAAACATAGATGCATTTTGATTTACCTTTACTTTCAGGTGGTTTATTTACCAATTGAGCCTCTTTCTCAGAGTATTTCTTCCTCCCACCCATCCATAATGCATTTTAGTTGTATGTAGGCTCAGAATGTCTGTGACTTTTTCCAAAATGCCTTGTTACAGGTTTTATTTCTTACAGAATTTGCATTGATGGATATGAATGAGAATGTCCTCCACACCTTTGCACACCTCCTTACTCCACAATAGAACTGACCGATCTCTTAAAGAGGTCTGGGATTGTAGTAACTTTAAGGGATGAATAACCTTCTATGCTGGTAAAACCACTGTAGTTGAATGAAGTTTTCAATTGGCACTGGCATTACCTAGAAAAAAACTATTACCAAATGAATATACCACTGCAACCATCTCCAATCTTTTAAACAAACCAATAAGTGACCAAGACATGGTATTTTGTGACTTTTAAGTTCATTTCTACTTACTCTGTGGAAATCACTACTAAACTATTGAAAAGCCTCAGTGTGTTGGAAATAATTAACAAAGTAATGATGATGAAGAAGAAGGTAAAGAATGACTTACAAAGTGCAGCAGTAACATTTGAAAGATACCAAGGATGTGGAAGGGACTGTTGATGTGAGTGACTTCACACTGATCCTTCCCAAGGACATCCTACATGCTGCAGCACGTCTGAGCCCGAAGAAATTTGCATCACCCCAACCTGGTCGAATTCCATCAAACACTTTTACAGGCCTTCTCCATTATCATCTCTGGTGGCTGCCCTCAAACCCTAACACCAAATACATAGTTTTGCTTTCTTCAGTCATATTTTCAGTTTCCCTCAAACTCTCAACCATCACACCATCCGAAAGTAAAATAGGAAGTGTAAAAAAACAGAAAAGAAACAAGGCAGCAGGCCTTTACCATCTATGCAACCAGGATCTGGAACAACATCCCCATATCCATCTCAACCGACCAATGCTGATCCAATTTTAAGATCACTGCATAGGGCTAAGGAATTAAGCCAGTCTTCTCTCCCTTGACAAATATATACAAAATATTATCTCTCTTTTTAAAAATGTTGTGCCTCCAAGATATGTCAGTGATACCTACGTCTACATGAGCCTACCTTATTATACATAGACATGCACATCCAACTCACCATTTCTCCATGCTCCTTAGGGCTGATGATACTTTTAATAGCTGTCTTAAAACCCACACAAACACATCTGTCACTCGATGCACACATATCGCCATGGAGTTTGCAGTGATATCAAAACTGCTATCATAGTAAATGTTATGTGCTTAAATTAGTAAAGTAAAAGAGTCGCTAATTCAGCAATCAGATGTGTCTATATCTACCCTCAAAAACAACCTTAAAAGAATCATTTTGGAATAAAAACTTAAAATATGATGAAAAAAGCAAAACTATTTATTGGGTGCTAGGGTCATGGATCATCTTTGGACACATCCTTTAGAGTCACCAGGATAACGGTAATCTGGTAGGGACTCATTACCACCAAAGAAAAGAGCAATATACTAGTTATGTGACCTTTCCTAAAACCCTTGTAGTGATATAGAAAAAAAAGTTTGAAAGAGCTTGTGAAGCTTAAAAAAACAGTATAGCTCCTTATAAGACAGACTGCTCTTTGACGTCCATTTTACATATCAAGGAATATTTGCATTGGCAATACAATTGTGAAATAATAGGATTTCTAGCTTGCTTTGGGATGCAAGTGACCATCAGTAAAAAGTTTAATAGTGTGAATACTTCTGCCACTTCTGGCATTGCTTTTTTCTGGTTCTCTTCAAGTGTCTCCGGTAGCTCCTACTCTATTTTTTGACTGCTTTTGCTTTCTCTTCTTTTCCTCTTCGCTGTGCTGTACCTCAGGAATTACTCTTTTCCTCACTAAAATCACCTCTCTCTCATGGATCATTGCTTCTTTCAACCTTTCCTACCTTCCTTTGATGAGGAATCCCAGTTCTTTATCTTCCTCTGTCTTTTTTCAACTTCTTATCTTTCACTTTCTCCTTCTGCCCTCACCTTTTCTTCATGTTCTCTACTTTAAACATCTTTTATGCCCCAAAGGTTTCCCTAATGCTAGCTGAACTGCTCTTTCTTGTTTGCAGCTCCACCATGCTCTTTGTTTGATATGTACCCCGTGTGATCCTGGTCTGTGCAGTGTTTAGACCTAAGAGCTTTAGAAACCTAATAAAATAAAACACAATGAGAATGCATAGGTGCAAATTAAGAATTAAAACCTGAAGCATTGAAGTTGGTATCTTTAGAAGGAGAGAGATGTGCTAGAGTCTGAATAGTTGTGAGTTTGATTACAAATTCTAGACCAGACCCAGCTCCTAATCTTTGGAAGGTCAGTCTGATAAGATGAAGAATAGACCAGGGACCAAGAGAAGAAGATGGTGCGATCAGCCCAGGAGAGTGACGAGACATGGTCAAAAGTTTGAAATTCAGATGGAACAAATAGGAAGCCCAAAGCGTGACTGCCTCTACTGGACCAGGTACGAAACTACTCCCTACAGGGCTAGAGGTGTGGAAGGTTTGAGGAGATTATTAAGTTATGGTAGGGCGGTTTTCTTGCTTCAGATGTAGGAGACTAAGAGGAAGGGTAACTGAGAAGCTTGGAACACAATCAGCGGGATTTGAGTCGAAAGAGGCTGCAGTCGAACAATGCACATAAAGGTGAAAGGGCTTTAGTCCCCACCCACTACTGTGGTACCAGCCACTGCACTCTGGGTGAAGGGCTACTGTCATGTATGCAAGTCTGATTCACAATTCCCCACTCATCCTCTAGAAGCACTTTAACACTGGAGAGGCACACATGCATGTCTTCATTGTTTCAGTACCACCCACAAACCCCAACCTCTTTGCCTTATGCTAAGCAACTTTGCATAGAGAGGCTGCTGAAAGCATCCTGGAGATGAGGTTAGTCCACTCAGGACGAAAGGTTCTATAATCACACAACACAAACAGCAGGGGTAAGGAACATCAGTCCAAAAGGAACAAAAGAAAAAAATGTATAGACAGTATTAGTGTCTAAGAAGGGACAGAGAGAGTAATTGGGCAGGTGAGGCCAGGAATGTCATCTTTCCATGCACATATCCACGATTAATTGTCAAAGAAAATCCTAGCACCTCAAGGTGCTTTTTTTGTCATTTATAGGACATGGTGAGTGGACCTACACAAATCTGGGATTCTTTCTGAGAAGTGGGAGTTTTCATTGCTAGGAAAACAAGAAAAAATAGTTGTTTCTGTTACTGTAAGGTGGTTCATAACGTGTCACCATAAAAAAATCATTTTCAATGGTTTCTACAAATTGTTCCCTTTAATACACATCATACACTTGTGTTCAATGGGGTGGCTACATGTGTCAGATCAGTACCTTTAGCCAGTGATCTACATGGAGCTGCAGGTACCAGGTTTGATTCCAAGCAGGGCTATCGCAAACGTTCATGCTTCTGAGATCAATAACATGGATATCATTGAGTTTCTTGAGCAATACTTGTTATCCAAGTGGGAAAAGACATGTAGCTCTGCTGTTGGAAGCACTACTTTAGAGGCAGTTATCAAATATGGAACATTGTTCCCCTATGGTACATCCTAAGAATACTGCAAGCCGCAGTGCAGTTCTGTGACCATGTAGGAATGGTGTCAAAGGTTAGTGCTTTCATAGTGCATGGCACTATGAGGTGACGTTATATCCAGGGCCATTGGAATTATGTAGCAGGGAGCACCAAACTATGCGGAAGGGTTGACTAAATTATGCAGCAAGAAAAGGCAAATTATAGAGACTAATGTGGCCCTTTTTTGCCATTTTTTAACATGGGCAAATATTTCATCTCATAAGAACCAGTTTAATGACCAAATACAGAAATAAACAATCAAAAAGGACCAGTTAGTCTTTTGATGGTCCTTCCAATTCTTGTGAATGTTAGCCATGGGGTCTCTAGTTGACATAGGTATACTTGGACAGAGGTATACACCTTTGTCCAAGTACGGACCACAGTCCTACTCAGGGTAAGTCACATCCAATCCAAATTATCCAGTGCCCACCCTCTGGTAGCTTGGCACTGAGCAGTCAGGCTTAACTTAGAAGGCAATGTGTAGAGTATTTGTGCAATAAATCATGTAATAACTCAGTGAGAACACCACAAAAAGACACCAAACGGGTTTGGAAAAATATAAAATGTTCATCTGATTAAATTAGGACAAAACGATCAAGATTTGAAAATCACAAGTTGAAATATCAGTATAGTAATGATGAGAAGGGTCCTAAGTTCTTAAAAAGCAACAAATGTCTCTTGCAACAACAAAGTACATGGTATGCGTCAAACTTACACGCACAGAAACCGCAGAGGAGGATATGAGGGGAAAACGAAGGGTGCGCATTGAATTTCTGGGCGCACACAGACGATGCATCGATTCTTTTCATTGCGGCAAGGATTTTGCATCGAATTCTGGCACGCAGGCTTGAATCCTCTTTGTGATGTGGGGTCTTTTGACGTCCAGGGATGATGCGTGGAAATCCTGGGCGTGCAGGTAGCTCCTCTTGGCAGGTTGCAGGTTCTGGCTCAGGGTATCTGTCCCAGGAATTGTCTGTGTTGGTGGGGTCAGGGACCCAGTTTATATACCCAATAGTGCCTTTGAAGTGGGAGAGACTTCAAAGAGTGGTTTTAAAGTGCACAAGGTCCCCTTTCAGTACAACCCTATCTGCCAGGGTCCCAGTAGAGGGGTGCGCAGTCCATTGTGTGAGGGCAGGCCACTTTCCTTTGAAATGTAAGTGTCAGGCCCTCACCCTTCCAGACCAGGACACCCATTCAGTGTGCAGATGAGTGCAGGTGTTACTGAGCATCCTGTGTTTGAGGTTGTCTGGGTGAAATGCACAAGGGAGCAGTCAACCAGCCCAGACGTGGATTGGAGACAGGCTGCAAGGCACAGAAGGATTTTAAGTGCAGGGAAATGCACACTCTCTAAAAGTGGCATTTCTAAAATAGTAATATAAAATCCAACCTCACCAGTAAGCAGGATTTTGTATTACTATTCTGGCCATAGTAAATATGACCTGTCTATTCCTTTCTGATCAGAATCTACCACTCAAACAGTATATGAGGGTAGCCCTAGTGTTAGCCTTTGAAAGGAGTAGGCCTCACAGCAGTGGAAAACAAATTTAGGAGTTTTCCATTACTAGGACATATAAAACAAAAAGGTATATGTCCTGCCTTTTACCTACACAGCACCCTGCCCTATCGGTTACCTAGGGCCTACCTTAGGGGTGACTTATATGTAGAAAAAGGGAAGTTTTAGCAAGTACTTTTAAATGCCAAGTCTAAGTGGCAGTGAAATTGCACACACAGGCCTTTCAGTGGCCGGCCTGAGACATGGTTAAGGGGCTACTTATGTGGGTTGCACAACCTGTGCTGCAGGCCCACTAGTAACATTCAATCTAAAGGCCCTGGGCACATGTAGTGCACTTCACTAGGGACCTACAAGTAGATCAAATATGCCAATTGGGTATGAACCGATGTTACCATGTTTTAAGGGAGAGAGCATTTGCACTTTAGCAGTGGTTAGCAGTGGTAAAGTTCACAGAGTCCTAAAATCAGCAAAAACAGTGTCAAAAAGTTGGGGGAGGCAGGCAAAAAGCTGGGGGCGACCACCCGAGTGGCTATCAGGTCTAACAGTGAATATATGTTGCAATGATTTGAGTAACCTTTGAACCGTTTTTTTGTTAAAAATCAGCAGTTTTATATAGCAAATGATAGATTATGTGGCAAATGTGGCAAATTCATAAATATGCTAAAAAAGCAGAAGCCGCAAAATTGCATAATTCCAGTGGCCCTGGCTATATCACTATTAGATAAACATTTTGGGGTACATGCTCCCATGCAATTTGTGTAGAATGATGATACTGAATGTAAAATTCCCACACAACATGGTAGAATGTGTTGGACGATGAATCCCTTCTAAATCACCAGGCAAGATCTATATCAATTGATAGGACATACAGTTCTGAGCAATCCTTGGTGAGTCCCTGGCACACCCAATACAGAATGCATCAGGTGCAAAATAATTCAGTGCATCCTATTAAACGTAATGCCTCTGCCTACAGGGCAGCTGTAAACCCATGACTTCCCTGGGAGTACGTGAAGTACAAGAGGTGAAGTGAGGCATGGTGATCCACATAACAGTTGCTTGTACTAAGTTATTACAAACAAGTACAACAGGGAGTAACATAATTTTCTTATGACAGGCACTTCTGATGTCAGTAATTAAAAAATAAAGTATGTACCTCAATAGCGGTATTGCACATTTACATGAATTACATATATGTTAAATAAAAAATAAAAAAGTTTCATGAGAAGTAGATGTTACAATACTTAGAGACTATGGGCCTGATTCTAACTTTGGAGGACGGTGTTAAACCGTCCCAAAAGTGGCGGATATACCACCTACCGTATTACGAGTCCATTATATCCTATGGAACTCGTAATACGGTAGGTGGTATATCCGCCACTTTTGGGACGGTTTAACACCGTCCTCCAAAGTTAGAATCAGGCCCTATAACACTAAAAAGTCTCATAAGAAGTGAAGCATAGCATTTAATTAGTTTTTTTGTTTAAGAAAAAAACACACAGCGTCATTACGAGGTTGGCTGAACTCAGCCCCCCTGCTGATAAGAAACTGGTTCTCTGCCAGCATTTTCATGGTGGTTCCACCACCACGAAAATGCTTGTGGGCAAAAAGGTGCAGGGGGCCACGGGGGGCCCCTGCGCTGCACATGCACTTGGCATAGGCAGTGCAGTGGTCGTCCCGCCCAGCACCCTTGCAATGCTCACAGTCTGCTGCAACTTTCCAGCTGGGCTCACCTGTGGAAACCTCGGTTTCCATCGGTCAGCCCAGCGGAAAAGTCATAATGAGTCCGGCGGGGAGGTAGCTAGTGTGGGGCAATAACCTCCCTTTCAGACGTTTGGCAGATGGGTCTTCCCATCCGCTAAACTCCTAATCAGGCCCAAAGTGCAATAAGAATAGCTTTTCCTAAATAATGCAGGTCTGTGTTACATTACCATACATTTTGGGTTCCCCTTGATTAAGAAAATGTACAAAATATACCATGAATGCTCAACAGAAAAAGTTTTACATAGCTTTGATTTACAACAACAACAAAAAGATCAGCATCTCATATCTGGCAAGAGAGTTCTTCAGCCGCACAATTCCACACAGGAAAATCCTTTTCATCTAGTCGCAATCTCTCCCCCGCCTCAGACAACTGTCTTTTATAGTCTAATAACCATTTTGTCACAAAGCCTTCTCTCTGCCCCTTGGTTAAAGTTTAGCAACATGTCCTTGTCACATATACAGTCTTCTTAATATGTCATGTGCCCTGCTAGTATGTTACTTAGAGTCTAAACAACAAGTCCTTGCTACATCCATAGTTTCTTTCATACACAACCAGCTACCCAGATAAAATCTCAGTTTGGATATAGTTTAAGCTACATGTTAACATGTCCATGTCACATACACAGGTGGTCATTCCAACCTTGGCGGTAAAAGCCACTTACCGCTGTCAGAAGACCGCCAACATACCGCCGCGGCCGCGGTAAACCGCCACGGTCATTCTGACCCACAACAGGCAAAAGTCCACCACACCAAAGGCCAGCGAGAAACTGGCGATGACCAAACCTCCACCGTCACGCCGACAGAAATACGCCCACACTATCACGACACACGAATCCACGCGGCGGTCTTTCAACCGCGGTATTCTATTGGCGCTACACACCGCCACGCTCAAAATACACGCACACTTACAAAACACAGCCACATTGGACAATTCGAAACACACACACCTGATACACATACACACACCACTCCCACACACCCAATTAAATATAAAACACACACCCACATCACCCACAAACCTCCACTCCTACAGAATCGGGACCACGCACAGAGAAATAGAGATCCGAGCACCCAGACGCGCATTTTACATTCACCCGGCAATATTACCACACACTTCACACAACACACCAATACACATCACCACACTTAGCACCACACAATCCACCCCACACATCACCCACACCACCCCATGGCACCGCAAAGACACCCAAGGTTTTCGGAGAATGAACTCAGGGTCATGGTGGAGGAAATTGTATGGGTAGAGCCACAGCTCTTCGGGACACAGGTGCAGCACACCACCATTGCCAGGAAGATGGAGCTATGGAGCAGAATAGTCGACAGGGTCAATGCTGTGGGACAGCACCCAAGAAATAGGGGCGACATCAGTAAGCGGTGGAACGACCTACGGGGGAAGGTGCGTTCAATGGTATCGAGGCACAACATCGCAGTGCAGCGGACTGGCGGCGGATCCCCACCTCCTCCCCCAGAATTTACAACATGGGAGGAGCAGGTCTTGGCGATCCTGCATCCTGAGGGCCTCGCAGGAGTATCTGGAGGAATGGACTCTGGTAAGTCTCATCTTCACAACTTCATCCCCCCCACCCCACCAGCATGCCAACTCAAACCCCCACCCTCACCATCACAACCCACCCATCCCAACCCCAAGCCCTGCATGCGACCACAAAGCATGGACACCCATCACCAAAGCATGCCCACTGCACATCCCCATCCCCATCCCCCCCAAACCACCATCACAAAAGCTCCCACACAGGAATGCCAGCACTGGGGTACACGGGCACCCACCCATTGCACGCTATGGCACACACAGATGCAATAACCATCCTTTTATACCCCTGCAGGACCCGAACGCAACGTCACCGCGCTGGAGGGTCCACAAATGTCCACTCCACCCCCAGAAGAGGCCCACAGTGATGACAGCACCTCTGTCGACCTGGATCTAGATGACCAGCCCGGCCCATTGGGGACCTCAGGACAGTCGGTTCCCCTCAGACAGCCAGTTCCCCTCAGACAGCCACAGGCCACAGCAGACCTTCCCCCCTCTGGGAACACCAGCACAGCACCCACCAAGCGGGCCCATCCCTCTGTCCCCAGGACACGTAAATCAGCGGTGTGTCCGCCACTACAGGGCACCCAGGTTAACCCACCACCCCAACAACAACAGGGACCTGGGGGCAGTGGTAGTGGGCACACGGTCCAGGGGACAGAGGTCCAGGGAAACAGGGGAACTGGGAGGGCTGCTGGGGACAGGCCCAGGGAATCCACTCTCCACGAGGCCCTCTCCTCCATCATGGGAGCCTACCATCATTCCCAGGAGACGATGGCGACGGTCCTGGCCAGGTTTCAGGAGATCCAGCTCCTGCAGGAGCAACAGTATTTGGGGTTCAGGGAGGAACTACGAACCATCAGTTCCGCCCTGGGCACCATTGTAGGGGCTCTGAATCAGGTAGTCACCACATTGCGGGACACTGTGGCACCACAAAGGGCCCCTGACACTAGCATGGACCAATAACTGCCTACCACCTCTGCCGGCGCTAGTGGACAGGAGGCCCCGCCACAGGACCAACATCCCACCAGCACCCCACCCCCTGCAGAAGGAGAACCACCCCGCAAGCGGGCCCTGAGATCCAGGAAGAAGACAGAGTAAGATGCCAAGACCCCCGCCAGGAAAGGATACCTCCCTGATTGTCATCCCACTGTCCCACATTGTCACCCTGTCCATCCTTAAACTGCCCATGCTCCACTTTCCACAGGCATTTGGACAATGCACCTGTGATACAAATAGTCTGGACTCTGCCATGGACAATCCTCCACCATCACCCCTCACCGATTTGCAAATACCCACCAATATAGAGCACTGTAATAAACACAGTTATTGCACAAAACAATCAGGAGTCTGGCTGTGATTTTGTACAAATGTATTAGACATTACCGTGCCAAAATGCTTATTTACATTGTGATGCCAACATACCACTGTCACACAGCTGTAGTCCATGGGGAAACAAAGCAGATGTCACGCAGTGGGGCCCACATCTCTGAAATCGGAAGGGAAAGTCACAACTCAGTTACCATACACTGGGGGAAAAGGACAGACAGTAGAGGAGAGGTAGCAGTGTTTAAGTATATGTAATATGCCGGTGTGGATTCTTACCTGTGTGTCATTGAAAATACTGCTGTATTACTGTGTTCCTGTTGTCTATGTCATCTTCTTCGGCTTCCTCGTCTTCACTCTCCACAGGCTCCACAGCTGCTACAACACCACCATCTGGCCCATCCTCCTGCAGAAAAGGCACCTGTCGTCGCAAAGCCAGGTTGTGAAGCATACAGCAGGCCACGATGATCTGGCACACCCTCTTTGGTGAGTACAATAGGGATCCACCTGTCATATGGAGGCCGCGGAACCTGGCCTTCAGGAGGCCGAAGGTCCACTCGATCACCCTCCTAGTACGCCCATGGGCCTCATTGTAGCGTTCCTCTGCCCTGGTCCTGGGATTCCTCACTGGGGTCAGTAGCCATGACAGGTTGGGGTAACCAGAGTCACCAATTAGCCACACACGTTGCCTCTGGAGTTGACCCATCCCGTAAGGGATGCTGCTATTCCGCATGATGTACGCGTCATGCACTGAGCCAGGGAACTTGGCATAAACATGGGAGATGTACTGGTCTGCCAAACACACCATCTGTACATTCATCCAATGATAACTCTTCCTGTTTCTCTACACCTGTTCACTCCTGCTGGGGGGTACCAAAGCCACATGTGTCCCTTCAATGGCACCTATGATGTTGGGGATATGTCCAAGGGCATAGAAATCACCCTTCACTGTAGGCAAATCCCCCACCTCAGGGAAAACGCTGTAGCTCCGCATGTGTTTCAGCAGGGCAGACAACACTCTGGACAACACCTTGGAAAACATAGGCTGGGACATCCCTAATGATATGGCCACTGTTGTTTGAAATGACCCACTTGCAAAGAAATGGAGCACTGACAGCACCTGCACTAGAGGGGGGATCCCTGTGGGTTGGCGGATTGGTGACATCAGGTCTGGCTCCAGCTGGGCACACAGTTCATGAATAGTGGCTCGGTCAAGCCTGTATGTCAGTATGACATGTCTTTCCTCCATTGTTGACAGGTCCACCAGCGGTCTGTACACGGGAAGATTCCGCCATCTCCTCGCATGTCCCAGCGGACGGTGCCTATGAAGGACAACAGCGAGCACAGAGTCAACCAACCCACAGGTACGTAACCACAGCTTGCACATAACACGATTCTCAATCCATTGAATGGTTTGTATGAGTGTTGATGCAAGGCCTAGGTATGTGTGACGCAGTAGAAAGTAAGCCATGTGGGCCCCTGAAATGGCGGCTGCCTGACCTGTGAAGTGCGACAATGGGATGTGAGGTAAATGCACTGGCGTGGCACACCGTGGCGGTAGGCGGTCGAAGACCGCGGCGCTAAGCAGCATTGGTTAACATTGAACCCTATGGGTCTCAGGAGCCAATGATGATGTGCGCCGGCGGTCGCGGTACGCAGCGCCGCAGTACGCACCGCCGCGGGCGTGACCGCCATTTTCTATCTGCTTAATCACTCGATACCTGATCTTCAACAGGAGAGGACCTAAACTGCAAGTGCTGCTGTGACCCCGGTCTGGAAGAGACAATGGCTCATGCGACTGGGGAAAGGGCCCCTGCCTTCACTGCTCAGGAATTGGAGAAACTTGTGGATGGGGTCCTCCCGCAGTACGCGCTACTCTACGGTCCTCCAGACCAACAGGTAAGTACACTGGGACCATGCTTTGTGGGCAATGCCTGTGTTGAGTGGGGTGGATGAAAGATGGTGGGGAGGGGAGCGATTGAGGCATGCATCAAACGATGGTGAGAGCATGTGCCACATGGCAAGGGTAGGGATGGGGGGCCACTCACATTGAGCATGCAGAAGGTGATGAATATTTTTCTCCCCCTGTACATTTCACATAGGTCAGCGCCCACCAGAAGATCGATATTTGGCGTGCCATCGCCAAGGACGTCTGGACCCTGGGGGTCCACCACAGACGGGGCACCCACTGCCGGAAGAGATGGGAGGACATCCTGGAGCAGGAAGACGGCGGAGGCTCAGCTGGGGATGGCCTCCCAACGTGGGAGGGGTGCCAGTCGGACTTTGACCCCCCTCCCGGATCCTGGCGGTGGCCTACCCCGATTTGGATGGGCGCGTGAGGACATCACAGCAGACACAAGGGGGTGAGTACACTCTCATCCTGGTGACTTTGCGCGCAGTGGAGGTGTCTGGGTGGGGGAGGAGGGCTGTGGGTATCCCTAGGCGATTTCTGTAGGCCCTGTGCCCCCGCCCCCCACCTCTGTAGGGTGCCAAGTACAGCTATTCATGGCCCTGTGTCCTCTATGTGTGCAGATGTCGTCCATAGGCTTGTAGGCCATGTCCCACGGATTGAGTAGTCGACCCCAAGTGCGCGGTGTAGTGCAGGGGGCTTCTGTGTCTGTCCTGTCTGCCAACGGTGTCGCCAATGCATGCACTCAACATGTCTTTATTTTCTCCCCCCCCCCCCTTTTTTTGTGGTCTTCCTGTTCATGTGTGCATTAGCATAATCCGGCGGAGGAAAATTGGCATCGGAGCACGAGGGAGCTGCATCCCACATGGCCATGGAGGGCCATGCAATGGACTCCGAATTCACCAGTGGGACAGAGGGCGAGGGAAGCTCCACAGCGGGGACTCGGGCAGACATCAGTGACACAGACTCGTCCTCTGAAGGGAGCTCCCTTGTGGTGGCGGCAACATCTGTGCCCCCCGCAACAACAGGTACAGCCGCCACCCACCGCACCAGCACCGCCCTCCCAGCAGCCACTCAGCGTTTGCCCCGTGCCCGCTCACCCAGGAAGGTGGGCATCTCCTTCGCCCCAGGCACCTCAGGCCCTGCCCCAGTCACCCCTGCTGCCCTCAGTAGGAGGTCATTGACCTCCTGAGGACGCTCACTGTTAGGCAGTCTACCATTTTGAATGCCATCCAGGGTGTCGAAAGAGAGGTGCACCAGAGTAATGCATACCTGGAGGGCATTCATTCTGGTCAGGCTGCCCTTCAGCGATCATTCCAGACTCTGGCCTCAGCACTGATGGCAGCCATTGTCCCTGTCTCTAGCCTCCCCCCTCCAACTTCCTCCACCCATACCCCATCACCTGTACCTCTGCCTATCCCAGACACACCATCAGACCAGCCGGCACACACCTCAACACCCAAGGGAAGCTCAGCCAGACATAAGCACCACACATCACACAGGCATTCACACAAGCAACATCCACATACAGACATACCAACACCCACTGCCTCCACTGTTTCCCCCTCCTCCTCGTCTCCCTCCTCCCTCCCTGTCACGTCTCCACTCACACCTGCATGCACATCTTCAGCCACTACGTCCATCACCAGCACACACACCAGAACCCCCCGCACACGTGCAGTCACCACCCCACTACCATTTACACGTCCCCTGTGTCCTCTCCCAGTGTGTCTGTGACCCCCTCTTCCAAGATACACAAACGCAGGCAGCCACCCACCCAACAGCCATCCACCTCACGACAGCCTCCATCCCAAGCACCTGCACCCAAAGACACCGGACTTAAAACTCCTACAACCACAACCTCTTCCTCCACTCCCATACCCACTACACCTACCCGTCCCACTGCTCCTAAAAAGCTTTTCCTGTCCAAACTCAACCTCTTTCCACCAACTCCCCCACCCCGTCCATGTCATAGGAACACAGTCAGCACCTCAGCCACGACAAAACCGGCCCCTGTCATCTCAGTCTGCCATGGACTGTGGAGTGCCCCACCCTCCAGGGTAGCCAGTTCGGTACGAAGCCAAGGCACGGGCAGCCCACCCCCGGAGAAACATCCCAAGATAGGCAGTGGCCGGCGCGAGAGGGTGAAAACACCATGGACTAAAACCCCTACCATGGCTCCGGCAGGAAGTGTGGAGACAGCTGGCACACCGCCCAAGGTGGGGAAGGGCCACAGGCGATCAGGGAAGGCTGGGAAGGGCAGCACGCCCGACAACACCCCCATCAGCCCAGCTGGCCAGGAGGGCCCCGCCAGCCCCATCCCAGGTGGGCAGGAGGCCACCAACAGGCCCGGCACTGCAGCCCAGGAGAGCCCCGCCAGCCACAGGACAGATGGGCAGGAGGGCCCCGCCAGCCACAGGACAGGTGGCAAATGACCTCCTCGCCATGGCCGGATCCGCTGAACTGGGCCCTTCATCCCAAGCACCGCTGCACTGGGCCCTTCATCTCAAGTACCGCTGCACTGGGCCCTTCATCTCAAGTACCGCTGCACTGGGCACCGCCGTCTCAAGCACCGCTGCACTGGGCACCGCCGTCTCAAGCACCGCTGCACTGGGCACCGCCGTATCAAGCACCGCTGAACTGGGCCCTTCATCTCAAGTACCGCTGAACTGGGCCCTTCATCCCAAGCTCCGCTGTACTGGGCCCTTCATCTCAAGTACCGCTGCACTGGGCCCTTCATCCCAAGCACCGCTGCACTGGGCCCGCCGTCTCAAGCACCGCTGCACTGGGCCCTTCATCTCAAGTACCGCTGAACTGGGCCCTTCATCCCAAGCACCGCTGCACTGGGCCCTTCATCTCAAGTACCGCTGCACTGGGCCCTTCATCCCAAGCACCGCTGCACTGGGCACCGCCGTCTCAAGCACCGCTGCACTGGGCACCGCCGTCTCAAGCACCGCTGCACTGGGCACCGCCGTCTCAAGCACCGCTGAACTGGGCCCTTCATCTTAAGTACCGCTAAACTGGGCCCTTCATCCCAAGCACCGCTGCACTGGGCACCGCCGTCTCAAGCACCGCTGCACTGGGCACCGCCGTCTCAAGCACCGCTGCACTGGCCACCGCCGTCTCAAGCACCGCTGTACTGGGCACCGCCGTCTCAAGCACCGCTGCACTGGGCACCGGCATCTCAAGCACCGCTGAACTGGGCCCTTCATCTCAAGTACCGCTGAACTGGGACCTTCATCCCAAGCACCGCTGCACTTGGCACCGCCGTCTCAAGCACCGCTGCACTAGGCACCGCCATCTCAAGCACCGCTGCACTGGGCACCGCCGTCTCAAGCACCGCTGCACTGGGCCCCTCATCTCAAGTACTGCTGAACTGGGTCCTTCATCTCAAGTACCGCTGCACTGGGCACCGCCGTCTCAAGCACCGCTACACTGGGCCCTTCATCTCAAGTACTGCTGGCCCATGAGCGGCAGGGGCTGGCCCGCATCTGTGTCGGGCAGGGATGCACGAAGCACTCTGGGCACCAGGCCCCCTCCAGAACCAGTGGAGTCTATTATCCACTTGTGAGACTGTGGCTCTGCACTCCCCAGGATGTAACAGTGGGCAGCCCACCCACTGTCTGGACTTGTGAGACTGTGGCTTTGCACTCCCAAGGATTGAACAGTAGCCATGGAGGCCCCTCGTGGATCTGGCGTCGTGCACTCATCTGGCTGAGGTGCCCCTCCTTCCCTTCCCCCTGAGGTGCCTGTAGTTTTGCTATCTGATGCCCCTGCAGTGTTCTCTCCGTTGGAGTCAGGTATCCTGTGTGGGCTTTGCCCATGTGATTTGGGCCCAGTGGTCCACGGACAATGCCTGCTACAATGCTCGGACTTGTATATTTATGTATATAAGAGTTTTTGATGTGTATATATATTTTTTTGCCAGTAATACAATATATTCCAATGTTTAGAATCATTTCCTTTTGTATTTGCATTCTTCCGGGGGATTTGGGGGTGTCACTCTGATGTGTTGCTATGCATTGATGTGTGTGTTGTAGTGGGTGAGGGTGAGGGTGGGTGTGTCACGTATGTGTGTACCCGTAATAAATTCCTCTCCCCCCTCCCCTGTGTCGTAGGTGCAGTACTCACCGTTGTCTTCTGCGCCGGTGTTCGTGCTCCTGGTAGAGGAGTAGGAACACTATCGCTGGGAGTATGTGGAGTTCGGGTTCCATGCTGTCCTGATTCCTCGTGGGCTGTATGGAGGTGAGCGTTTTCCCTTCAAAATGGCTGTTTCTGCCGTGTTTTTATCGGCGGGGCTACCGCCCCGGAAAAGGTGGCGGATTGGTAGGTTGTGATACAGTGGGCGGTACATTGGCTCCCGCCTGTCTGTTGGCGGTGACCGCCGCGCTGTTTGTTTGTGCCGTCGTGGCGGGCGGTGTGTTAATGTGGCGGTCTCTGTTGGCGGTTTCCACCAGGGTCGGAATTCCATTTTTTTTTCCGCCAGCCTGTTTGCGGTTTGGCCGCAGTTTTAACACCGACCGCCAGGGTTGGAATGACCCCCACAGTCCTCCCCTACTTGCCCAAGTCCACTATTGAATACAGTTTATTTACTCAGCTGTGACTTTGTCACCATAATCCACACAATTTGTAAATTAGATTAATTCACTAAATACTTATTTCATGTGTTATGGAGTATTCATGGTATTTCCAAAATGGTTAAAAGTTTTGAATATCACTAATATAAAGTTTATTCTAAAGCACCTTAAGGTATGCATCTCAATAACTTTGACATATATTTCTTTCAACCTGCTCCCACATGTGCAAGTTAAGGCAGTCGCCTTATTACACTTCTAGCATGGGGCAGCCAAGAGCACTGCCCTGCACAATAGCCATGTAATTGATTCATGGTAGCCACCTCAGCAACATCACATCTCACTAACATTCACATTAGAAACATTTAGAACTAATTAACAAACATAAATGTCACACATGCAGGCTGCTTTGCAGCAGAGCCTTATAACCGCCTAATGCAACCTCCCAAATACTCTGCCACCTTAGGGCAATCTATAGACTGGCAGGCACCCAAGTACAATGATAGAAGCTGCAAGGTACCTTGGCACAAGCATCCTTACACATAGTGCTATATACAACTGGGAAAAAGTCCATACTTTGGTACAGCTGGCACTGTACTACATGGATAAACAAGCAACACATAGTGAATTCTATGATAGCCTGTCACAATGGAATATAAATAGTTTCCAAACAATACTGCTCACAAATAATTACAATTTCCAGGTAACAAAGACTTCAGTCAAGTAAAAACTCAGAATCTAATAAGCACCCAAGCTCTTAAATTAGTAGAGACTGTAAAAGTGTTAGAAATGTGCATCCCAATTCTAACTAGATGGTACTTCACTCCGGTTCATCTCCACACCATGGTTGGATTGTCTCATCTCAGTTGAAGGGGCTGTGAAGCCAGGGGTACATATTTAGAGATGTGATGACACTGTATTCCTACAAAAAGCTTCTGGTTGGACAGGATGGACAGGCCAAAAGTGAACCCAAATACCACCATGCCAGCTCCCATGCAACAAGTCCACCTGGGTGAACTTTCATCGCCTGAAACCGAGTCTGAGACTCTGTGATATGTGCCCGGTTGTACGACTATGTGTGACGCTGACTTACCTACCTGATATCCCTAAACTACATCACAAGACACTGTATGATGCCCATGTTGCCAGTGTGATGATGCTCTTTTTCTCTTTTTTCCTTTCTCTTGTGTTGTCACCAGCCATTCTCCCTAACATGCACACACGCACACAACGACACACACACAACACACACATGCACACACAAACACAACACACACACATGCACACACACACACAGAAACAAAACACACACACACACACAGACACAACACACACACACAAACACACACACACATTCACACACACAAACACACACATGCACACTTTTTCTTCAAAATCCCAGAAAGAAAATGTCTAAAAAAACAGAAATGAGCAACACCACTGCTCCTAAAATTATAGAACAGACAGAGGAATAGATGAAACAGGCAGTGCTCCTCACTAGAAAAAGACCAAAAGACCAAGATATTTTCTGGTATGCCTTTGAAGAATGCATGCACAGCTTCTATCAAAAATACGGGTGAGAGATGCACTTTCAGACATAAGTTATCTCCATCCACTGCAAGTGTAGCAAGATGGCATGTTCCCTTTACTAATAGTGCTGACAGCAATGTCACAGGACACCACCACAGAAACAGTCCTAGAAGCAAGTAGATGTTAGAGGGCCTCATTAGAAAGTGTTGCAATAGAGAACATAACTGCTTGAAGGTGAGACTGAGTGATTTTGGTGGGTGTGCCAATTGAAATCAATGTACTCCATTATTTACTTCAGCAATCCCCTTCTCCGCCTCATCTATCATTTCTGGAGTAAGCATAAAAAGTGGTATATGGTAGGGAAAAATATCAAAATGATTATTGTAACAGTGAAGACATAAATTAATCCCTGAAAGTGTCCTACATTGTAATGTGTTGGGTTAATGGAATAGGTGGTGTTAGACTTGGCATCCTTGGCATGGTCTCCCCTAACTTTTGCCTATGTTCCCCGGGTTGTTGATGTGTGCTAGACTCTGTTTTTGTTGTTTTTGATACTCTGGGAACTCAGTGCTATCCCTGCTAAAGTGCAAGTGCTCCTATGTAAAAATGTATGTGTAACTGGCTCTCCATGATTGGCATATTTGATTTACTAGTAAGTCCCTAGTACAGTGCACTAGAGGTGACCAGGGCCTGTAAATCAAATGCTACTAGTGGGCCTGCAGCATTGATTTTGCCACCCACATAAGTAGCCCTGTAATCATGACTCAGACCTGCTACTGCAGTGTCTATGTGTACAGTTTTAAACTGAAAATTTGACTTGGTAAGTGTACCCACTTGCCAGACCTAAACCTTCCCTTTTTATACATGTAAGGCACCCCTAAGGTAGGCCCTAGGTAGTCCCATGGGCAGGGTGCAGTGTACTTTAAAGGTGGGACATGTACTTTTGTGTTTTACATGACCTGACAAATACTGCCTAATTCGGTTTTCTCTGTTGCAAGGCCTATCTCCCTCATAGGTTAACGTGGGGGCTGCTTTTAAATATTATTAAAGTGCAGATACCCTTTGGAAGAAGATATAAATCTGGAGTTTAGGGTCTCTGAGCTCACAATTTAAAATACATATTTTAGTGAAGTTGGTTTTTAGAATGTGTGTTTGGAAATGCCACTTTTAGAAAGTAAGTATTTTCTTGCTAAACCAATCAGTGACTCTGCCTGTTTGTGGATTCCCTGCCTGGGTCAGTTTGACAGCTGGGCTGTTTGCACCTTTCTCTAGGCAGTGCCACAAAGGGGGCTGCGGTGTAGCCTACATATCTTGATGAGCCATCTGTGCTGGAAGGGAGGGGAGGAGTGGTCACTCACACCTGCAGTCTCCCACACGCACTCACACACGCAGGCTGTGCCTGCCCTCACACAATGCAGTCTCCAACCTCCTGGTGTGTGGCTGTGGCCTAGCCTGGACATGAAAGGATCTTACAGCATCTTGAGACTTTACTTTGAAGTTTTCCAACTTCAAAGGAAGAAAGGGGTAAAAGTATTGGACCTAAAACCCCAGACTTTAGACTACTTCAAGGATTCAGGAGGAACCTCTGCCTGGAGAAGAGCTGAAGAGCTGAGGAGAAGTGCTGCCCTGGCCTGTGACTGTGCTGGGTTGGGTATCCTGCAGTTGCTGCTTCTGCCTGTGCAAGGGGACAGATACTAGACTTTGTTGCATTCATGTTTGAGAAGTAACTCCAAGGGCCTGGAGTAGAGCTTGCCTCCTGTGTTGAAGGCTAAGGGTCAGCAAAGGCTTCACTAACCAGACCTGAGTCTACTTGCTCTGGACTCCAGCTGGCTAGAGGGTGCCATTCAATTTCCTGGACCCTTGGAAGTGAATTCCTGGAGAAAAACCAGGGTAACGATGCCGGACGCCGCCGTGTGACTTCGCCAAGGACGCTGATGTCCAGAACCGCAACGCCGCTTCCCCGAGGCCGTGGACCTCACTGAGTGCGACAAATCTCATGAATCTGTGAGCTGACGCAGCTACCCTGGAACTGCGACACCATCTGCCCCAAGGCAATGGACCTCGTACAAGTCGGACAACCCTGTAGGCCTTGCATTGCTGCAGCCGCTGATCCCGCCCGACTTTGCTGACACTGGAGTGTCGTAAGCCCAATGTCCGTGACTACCCCATGCCATCACTGTGCCTGCGGTCCTGTGACATCATTGCGACCCCGTGAGGTCACCCCACAGTATCATGACTCTGCAGGGCCTCGCATCTGCCAGAACCAAGGGACCGACTTCGCATCTGATGCCGCTTCACCTCCACCGCCCTGTAGTGAGGACCTGACGCCGCTGTGCAATGCCACTGTCCTCCTGCCCCCATTGCACTGGAACTTATGCCACATCAGACTCAGCGACGCCCCTCTCCCGGACTCAATGCACGGGCCTGTTTTCTACTTGTTTACTAAGGTACTGTACCTGGGGGTTGAACGACTCCATGAACAGAGCCAATAGCGTTGCATTGTAGGAACGAATCCGCCACAATGCCGCTTGTTACCAACTTTCAGTATTTGTGCCTCAAGGCACTGTTTTATGCTTTTATGTGCTAAATTCGTACTTTTAACTTGTATATTGTGGATTTCTATTGTATTTGGTCTTGTTTATTTAGATAAAATATTTACTATTTTTCTAAACCTGTGTTGTGCCATTTTGTAGTGGTTCACTGTATTACTATGTGTGTTTGTACAAGTACTTAACACATTTTCTCTGAAGTTAAGCCTGCCTGCCCGTGCCAAACTACCAAGGGGGTGAGTGGGGGTTAACTTAGTGTGATTCTCCTTTGCCCTGACTAGATTAAGGGTCCTTGCTTGGAAGGGGGTATCCTGACTGCCAACCAAAGACCCCATTTTTAACAGGTGGGGTCAAAGGACACATGTAAATAGAAATACAACTCCACACATGAGTAAGACAATTGCAATTCACAAAATGCACATTTAAATCTACTGCAGTGGTATTACAAAAAACAAAGCTTAACTGTACCCATGCCAAGCCTCAAACATTACCCATGGACAAAAGTGGTATTAAAAAAGAATTCCATAGAGGAAACCGATGGAGCAGGGCTTACCACAACTTTAATACCACAAATACATTAATATGTATTAATGTTTCTGAAAAGGAAAACCTGCATAGTTTTTCTACAAGTTACTAGAGAGAGATCTCTACCCTGTTGGCAGTAAGATCCACAAACAGCCAGAAAGATACTGATAGTAACAGTGCAGTCATGTGATCAGTTGTAAAGGCTCCACCCATCCATCTAAGCTTCCAGAGACTCATAAAACTAAAAAAGGGTATAAACCTTGGCTGTGAAACTTCTTTGCAATCTATATTGTCTCCTGGAAACCATTTACTTTGAAGTTACATATGTCAAAATGTTAATGACTGATGCTCGCAAACTACCGGATTCGAAAGTAATTCTTATTCTGTTACATTTGTATAAACTACATTTTTTCTTTAAAACAATAAATTGTTTAAATGTCGTTCTATCGTCCATCTGCTAACTCATCGTCCTCAATTTAAAAAATCCACATATGGCTTCTGCTTTACAGATTGTTTCTAATTTCCTACTTCTAATCCTTCATAGCAGGTTGATGTTTCAGTTGATTGTGATTTTTTCTTTATTAACAGTGTGGGCAATCCTATGTGAATACCTAATTTGAATTGTCCATGTTATTTTGGATAGCTGTTGAATTAA
Source organism: Pleurodeles waltl (assembly GCF_031143425.1). NCBI lineage: Eukaryota > Metazoa > Chordata > Amphibia > Caudata > Salamandridae > Pleurodeles > Pleurodeles waltl. The sequence goes on along the minus strand of NC_090437.1, from coordinate 1,326,342,197 downwards.
GAAGAATTATGAAATGGGAGATAATGTAATTCGAGGAGGGGATCTATGGATGTTCTTGGTCCCTCGTTCAAATCCACATTCATTTCAAGCTGTGAAATACACATTGGATTGTATATGCCTAAATATCACATACAGGAATTTGACGTAACTATGCGATCTTAGTTTTTTCCAAAAAATGTCTTTCCATTGGGTGTAGATTTTCTATAATTAACTTCAATGATCCATATATTTCTATAGATAAATATATATCAGACAGTGGTCGCACTGTGGTATTCTGGTACCACACCTCCACAATATGTGTAAGGTAGCTGGTTCATATGTGTTCATGATAGGGCTCCCGTCTGGTGCCAGGAGTTTTCCAGGGCCTAATTTGGGGCTCGTTACTGTCTTTCAACCATTGTGGATCTTCCGATAGAAAAGTGCTGATTTTAGAGTTCCATAGAAATAGATTATATACTCTTTATTGAATATTTTACATTTCGCACATTTAAATTGTTATATTGCACAAGTTGTACTTTTTATGGGCCTGAAAAGGAAGATATTGAACATTTTTATGTGTTATATTAGTTTTTCTAATTTCCTTTGGTGTCTATTGTCTTGTTCTCTTTTAGATATTGTATAAAGGACAGTTAATGTTGTTTTGTATGGATGAATGAATTAGATCAGAGTTTCTCAATCAATCAATATGCTTTGTTGTTTTGTTACGAAGAATTATGAAATGGGAGACTTGGTGGTTCCAGATTTGCAGTGATGGCCCCAAAGTTATGGAACTCCGGGGATAAGGGTCTCCGCTGAAAACCTGGGTTTTAGACAGGTCTATGGTTAAGGCAAACTAGTCTGCATTTGCATCACTTGTCCAGCGCCATGAAACCCCTTGGGGTGTACACACGCTTTATAAATCCATTATAACATTATAAGATAATGTTACTGTTCTTGTTATGGGGACCTCCCTAGGAGTTCCGTATCATAATAAATAGATTGGTGGCTGTGGATGCCTCTTGACTTGTGGCTCATCACACTATGGTAGGCTGCATTCACTCTGCAGCATCAATGTTCCTTCTCAGTGTGAACAGGCTTTGCAAAGCTTACCTTTATAATAGTTTATATTTTCCTTTCCCCGCAGGGAGGCATTGGTACTGTCCTGAGGACTGGGTCCTTATGGATGAAAATTGTTATTATAAATCGAAAGTGAGAGGCACCTGGGCCCAGGGCATGACGTACTGCATCGCAAGAGGTGGTTATCTGGTCGTCCCCACAACTGGCACTGAGGTAGTATCATTTGCTATGTTTCTGTGTCTGATGGACTCCTTTGTTTGAAGAAATTATCTATATATTGAGCTTCCTTGAATATCTGTTTCCAGTCCTTGTAAAATCAGCTCTGTGCTCAGTATAGAGAGCTGTAATTTATTAACTGCACTGCTTTTGCATATCACGCAGGGCCAGATGGACATAGCTATTTTCATGTCGCAAACGGCCCGATTAGCAGAATCAGGCCGTTTGCAACATGAAAATAGCATTTTGGCACGTACCAATGCTGGTTTGCGATTCAGTAATCTATTTACCGAATCCCAAAATAGGTTTGCGAGTTGGTATTTGGAAGGTGTGTGCCAGGGCCATCCCTTCCAAATATCGAGTTGCAGTGTCATGTATGATTGTTTTACGACTGTGAATGCGGTTGCAAAACAATCACAGTTAACACCACTTTCAAATTGGTGCTAACCCACTCGCAAAAGGGAAAGGGTCCACAGGGACCCCTTCCTTTTTGTCAATGGAAGAATAAATATATTTTCAGACCACTGCCTACTCTGAAAATTGAAAAGAAAACTTTTCATTTTTTTGTTTGAAATGCATCTCGTTTTCCTTTAAGGAAAACGGGTTGCATTAAAACAGAACTGCTTTATTTAAAAAGCAGTCACAGACATGGTGGTCTGCTCTCCCCAGCAAGCCGCTATCCCTGTGAGTGCGGCCATTCTTAATAGGTCACAAATTGAGATCTACCTCATGAATATTGATGAGGTAGGTCTTTTGTGACGCCTTTGGGAATCACAAACAGTGTATTTAACAATATCTGCAATTTGTGTTTTCTAAATGGATCTCAAATTGCGAGTCTCAAATTAAAGGTCGTATATCTGGCCCTGAGTTACTAGACTGGTTTCCTGTGAGTGGCTTTCAGGGATTTTCTGTATTAAATTTTGATGTTGATATCTTGAGTTTAAAAAGTCCTCTGTAATGTGTAGTACATTGAATCGTTGACCCCCAGTCATGATCCACCTCACAGGTCAATCTCCCCCCACCGCCCAATCCAATTCCTTTTAATCCAATTATGACCCTGCAGTCAGCCGCGTGCTCTACACGTCCCATACAATCAAAGCTGCGCTTCTAGGTCTGCTGCTACTCACTGCTATTTCTCAGAACCTCTGACCAGGCTGCTCAGTTCCCTGTCCTTTCACTATAAGTACTTTTTTTTTCTCTTCTCCCTTTTCTTTCTCAGATCCAACTTCTTTCGATTACTTCCCTACATCAGTTTTCTGATGATCCCCTTTTTTTCTCTACTTTCCTAAGTCAGCACCACGTGCCATTCCACAATCACTACTACTCCTGTCATACCACACATGAGCACTCACAAGTCCACTCACGGCCCAAGGCTCACCCTGACATTCATCCCTACAATCTCTGTCAGAGAAGATCTCCTTCCACCATTACTGCACTCTCCATGAGAGTCCAATTAAACAGCGTGCCACCATGTACTCACTTAGCACAAGTCGCTCTGGCTGGAATAAGTGGCTCCCAACTCCTCCGTACTTTGAGATTCTTGCCTTTTGACTAATATCATATGGCCCTTTAGACCTGCCACAATCTGGAATCCGTATCCCACCACTGATGCCCATCTGCTCAAAAGTAGCCTTTCTTTTTGAGCTTCAGGTAAGACATGCCTTTTGTGATTAGTTTGGTCTGTTTCAGTATGCAGATATCTTACAAGACATTTACATTGAATTGAAGCCCTTTCTTTTGGCAGTTTACAGCCAAGTTATTGTAGTGCCCACAAGATGAAAATATTTAAAAATAAATACATTTTTGTTTATGGACTGAAATCTGAAATCAGAACAAGATTTGAAGCCACAATTAAAAGAAGATTAAAGTTTATACTTTAACTCCACTAGTAGTAAAGCTGTTATTACCCTTTAGGTAGGGTAAGAAAAATCATTATTGAAAGGAGATAAGTTTATCTGGGAGCCCTCTTCTTTTCCTGATTTCAAAAGTATTCTTGCTTCAGGATTATATTACAGAGAGGAGAGTGCCAAGCAATTACATTGATGTGTGAAGTGGCTACTCACATCCTTCTATTTGTGCTCTGGGGAGCTTGCTGAATTGTCTTTGAAGCATGGGTGGGAGAGTGTACTGTCCTGGGATACATGAGAGGAGGGTAGAGAATTCCTAATTTGCTCAGCCTGACAGACACTCTTAGGGCCAGATGTAGCAAGGGTTTTGCGAGTCGCAAACAGCGAAAATCGCTGTTTGCGAGTCGCAAAAGCCACTTTGCTATGTAGAAATGCATTTTGCGAGTCGGATCCGACTCACAAAATGCATTTGCGACTCGCAAATAGGAAGGGGTGTTCCATTCCTATTTGCGACTCGCAATGCTATTCATTTTCAATTGCGACCGTGATTGCGGTCGCAAATGAAAGCGCAGTTACCATCCACTTGAAGTGGGACCCCTTCCCCTTTGTGCCTGGAAAAAAAAAAAAATCAGGGCAGGCAGTGGTCCAATGGCCCACTGCCTGCCCTGAAAAATACCGAAACTAAAGGTTTCGGTTTTTTTTTCAAAGTGCAGCTCGTTTTCCTTTAAGGAAAACGGGTTGCACTTTGAAAAAAAAAAACTGCTTTATTTAAAAGCAGTCACGGACATGGTGGTCTGCTGTCTCCAGCAGGCCACCATCCCCGTGAGCGCCCAGACTCTCTATGGGGGCGCAAATTGCTACCCACCTCATTAATATTAATGAGGTGGGTCTTTGCGACCCCATAGCGAGTCGCAGACGGTGTCTGAGACACCGTTCTGCATTCCAAATTGCGACTTGCAATTTGCGAGTTGCAGGAACTCGCAAATTGCAAGTCGCAATTTGGAATCTTCCTACATCTGGCCCTTAGTGTTTGCAGAATGGTAGAGGAAGCGGCGAAACCTCTGCCCTAAAGGATGGGCCGCATCTGTCCCTGGTCCTTCTCCTCTAGTGATATATAAATAGAAAGAGCTCACTCCTCTCCTCAAGCTGATTCTACTTGTGTACTCTGTATGGTACTTTCAGCAACAGACATTCATTAACTAGTCTCGTCAAAGTTCTTCAAAATATTCATGTTTCAAAGGTGCAGATGAGAGTAGTGGAAAACAAAGATCCACTCCAGCTGCTAGGATGGATTTTCTAGAAATGTGCCCAAACATCCAAACAAACTCTAATCAATACCTGTGAGAAAATGGTTTATTAGTTGACGTGAATTGCTATCCACCACATATGATAAAGTCACTTTGTTGCTAGTTCCAGTCAAAGCTTTTAGTAATTTCAATCTGTGCTCAACCCCTGGTAGGTATGACACAGAGCAGACAGCTTAATTTAACAAATGTCTGTAATGCATTTAGAAGTGGCAACGCAGTAAAACAGTCGAAAATATCAACACAATCAAAATCCCACTCCAATTTCATCAGGGGATATACATTTTTAGTGAAAACAGCATCAAAAAGTGCTAAGTGCCAATGGTAGTCAAGGGTTGCAGTGGAAAAGGTTGTAGGCGTAATTCGTGGCACTCAACTCAGATAGACTAAGCAGTTTGGTTTTGCCTCGAAGGTGGGATGCTGCAAAAAAAGCTTCTATGTACCAATCAAGTACCCTTTTTTCTGACGAAATAGTCTTGTCTGCACGGGGCAAACCTAAAATTACGTTAGATGTTGTGGAACTGCCGGTCGGGTACTTTTTGCGGTCAGTCCCTTTGATGAAACAACAACTCCGCTTACTCTGTGCTGGATTGTAAACAGAAGTGAGGGAGCCATATCCCATGGTCATTGCCGGCTGAGGTGAGTTTGATAATAATGATGAGCTTTTGTAGGAAAGTACCATCTTGCCTGGCATGTTAGCCCCATTTTTCACTGTATATGTGTTGTTTTAGTTGTATGTGTCACTGGGACCCTGGTATCCAGGGCCCCAGTGCTCATAAGTGTGCCTGAATGTGTTACCTGTGTAGTGACTAACTGTCTCACTGAGGCTCTGCTAATCAGAACCTCAGTGGTTATGCTCTCTCATTTCTTTCAAATTGTCACTAACAGGCTAGTGACCAATTTTACCAATTTACATTGGCTTACTGGAACACCCTTATAATTCCCTGGTATATGGTACTAAGGCACCCAGGGTATTGGGGTTCCAGGAGATCCCTATGGGCTGCAGCATTTCTTTTGCCACCCATAGGGAGCTCTGACAATTCTTACACAGGCCTGCCACTGCAGCCTGAGTGAAATAACGTCCACGTTATTTCACAGCCATTTTACACTGCACTTAAGTAACTTATAAGTCACCTATATGTCTAAACTTTACCTGGTAAAGGTTAGGTGCAAAGTTACTTAGTGTGAGGACACCCTGGCACTAGCCAAGATGCCCCCACATTGTTCAGTGCCAATTCCCCGGACTTTGTGAGTGCGGGGACACCATTACACGTGTGCACTACTTATAGGTCACTACCTATATGTAGCTTCACAATGGTAACTCCGAATATGGCCATGTAACATGTCTATGATCATGGAATTGCCCCCTCTATGCCATCCTGGCATAGTTGGCACAATCCCATGATCCCAGTGGTCTGTAGCACAGACCCTCGTACTGCCAAACTGCCTTTCCTGGGGTTTCACTGCAGCTGCTGCTGCTGCAAACCCCTCAGACAGGTTTCTGCCCTCCTGGGGTCAAGCCAGGCTTGTCCCAGGATGGCATAACAAAGGACTTCCTCTGAGAGAGTGTTACACCCTCTCCCATTGGAAAATGGTGTGAAGGCAGGGGAGGAGTAGCCTCCCCCAGCCTCTGGAAATGCTTTCTTGGGCACAGATGTGCCCAATTCTGCATAAGCCAGTCTACACCGGTTCAGGGGACCCCTTAGCCCTGCTCTGGCGCGAAACTGGACAAAGGAAAGGGGAGTGACCACTCCCCTGACCTGCACCTCCCCTGGGAGGTGTCCAGAGCTCCTCCAGTGTGCTCCAGACCTCTGCCATCTTGGAAACAGAGGTGCTGCTGGCACACTGGACTGCTCTGAGTGGCCAGTGCCACCAGGTGACATCAGAGACTCCTTCTGATAGGCTCCTTCAGGTGTTGCTAGCCTATCCTCTCTCCTAGGTAGCCAAACCCTCTTTTCTGGCTATTTAGGGTCTCTGTCTCTGGGGAAACTTTAGATAACGAATGCAAGAGCTCATCAGAGTTCCTCTGCATCTCTCTCTTCACCTTCTGCCAAGGAATCGACTGCTGACCACGCTGGAAGCCTGCAAAACTGCAACATAGTAGCAAAGACGACTACTGCAACTCTGTAACACTGATCCTGCTGCCTTCTCGACTGTTTTCCTGGTGGTGCATGCTGTGGGGGTAGTCTGCCTCCTCTCTGCACTAGAAGCTCCGAAGAAATCTCCCGTGGGTCGACGGAATCTTCCCCCTGCAACCGCAGGCACCAAAAAGCTGCATTACCGGTCCCTTGGGTCTCCTCTCAGCACGACGAGCGAGGTCCCTCGAATCCAGCAACTGTGCCCAAGTGACCCCCACAGTCCAGTGACTCTTCAGTCCAAGTTTGGTGGAGGTAAGTCCTTGCCTCCCCACGCCAGACTGCATTGCTGGGAACCGCGACTTTTGCAGCTACTCCGGCCCCTGTACAATTCCGGTGGAAATCCTTTGTGCACAGCCAAGCCGGGGTCCACGGCACTCTAACCTGCATTGCACGACTTTCTAAGTTGGTCTCCGGCGACGTGGGACTCCTTTGTGCAACTTCGGGTGAGCACCGTTTCACGCACCCTCGTAGTGCCTGTTTCTGGCACTTCTCTGGGTGCTACCTGCTGCTGAGAGGGCTCCTTGTCTTGCTCGAAGTCCCTTCTCTCCCCTGACGCAATTTGCGACATCCTGGTCCCTCCTGGGCCATAGCAGCATCCAAAAACGCTTACCGCATGATTTGCAGCTAGCAAGGCTTGTTGGCGGTCTTTCGGCGGGAAAACACTTCTGCACGACTCTCCACGGCGTGTGGGATCCGTCCTCTAAAGAGGAAGTCTCTAGCCCTTGTCGTTCCTGCAGAAACCTAAGCTTCTTCTGTCCAGTAGAAGCTTCTTTGCACCCACAGCTGGCATTTCCTGGGCATCTGCCCATCTCCGACTTGCTTGTGACTTTTGGACTTGGTCCCCTTGTTCCACAGGTACCCTCGACTGGAAATCCATTGTTGTTGCATTGCTGGTTTGTGTCTTTCCTGCAGAATTCCCCTATCACAACTTCTATGTCCTTTGGGGAACTTTAGTGTACTTTGCACTCACTTTTCAGGGTCTTGGGGTGGGCTATTTTTCTAACCCTCACTATTTTCTAATAGTCCCAGAGACCCTCTACAAGGTCACATAGGTTTGGGATCCATTCGTGGTTCGCATTCCACTTTTGGAGTATATGGTTTGTGTTGCCCCTATCCCTATGTGTCCCCATTGCATCCTATTGTAACTATACATTGTTTGCACTGTTTTCTAAGACTATACTGCATATTTTTGGTATTGTGTACATATATCTTGTGTATATTTCCTATCCTCTCACTGAGGGTACACTCTGAGATACTTTGGCATATTGTCATAAAAATAAAGTGCCTTTATTTTTAGTATAACTGTGTATTGTGTTTTCTTATGATATTGTGCAAGTGACACTTGTGGTACTGTAGGAGCTTCACTCGTCTCCTAGTTCAGCCTATGCTGCTCTGCTAAGCTACCATTATCTATCAGCCTATGCTGCTAGACACCCTATACACTAATAAGGGATAACTGGGCCTGGTGCAAGGTGCAAGTACCCCTTGGTACTCACTACAAGCCAGTCCAGCCTCCTACATTGGTTGTGCAGCGGTGGGATAAGTGCTTTGAGACTACTTACCACTCTTGTCATTGTACTTTTCATAAGAGAAAAATATACAAAACAAGTTCAGTGTGTGTACACATAACTAAAAAGTTTTGCATTCCCTCTTTTCTAAAGTGCTGAAAAGTACTTCTAAACTTTCAAAAAGTTCTTAAAAGTTGTAAAAGTTTTTTTCTGTCTTTCTAAAAAGTTCTGAAAACTTTTTTCTCTTTTTCTATCACTTTAACTCTCTCTACAAATGTCTGGCACAGGCCAAAATGTTGACCTGTCCAATATTGCATATGACCACCTTAGCTGGAAAGGAGCAAGGAGTATGTGTAGAAAGAGGTTTGAGTGTAGGGAAGAATCAGCTTTCAATTTTTCTGATGATGAGATTTAAATTTCTGAGCACTGAGCAGGAATCAAACATGCGGAAGTGGAAAGATAACACGGAAAGCACTTCACAGATCCCAAATTTTTGTGACCTCTATTAAACAAAGCCCTTGTTCTACTGAGTTATCGACAAGGCAGAGGTCTTCTATAGCACTGGGGTGCTTCTTGAAGCAGCTGGACGCTATAAAACTGACTCCATTCAATCTTCACTAAATAAGGAGGAATAAAAGACTGCATGAAACATGTAAAATCCTGTACTTCCATCAAGCATGGGGGCATATTTAAGAAAAATGTTGTAGCACACAGTGCAGCGCCACTTTTCTTGCACTCATTAGCGCCACCATGTGTGCTCCATATTTAAAATACGGCGCACTGTGGCGGTAGTTAGGGGACTAGCATCAGAATTTTGTACACTAATCCTGTGCTTTGCAGGATTAGCATAAAAAATTATGATGTTAATCCTGCCACACACCCAGAGGTGCATCATAAGCAATGGAAGCCTCCTTTTAACACCTGCTCTGAGCAGGCCTTAAAAATGCCATGTCTGTGTTAAAGGCAAGATTGCTTTTGTGCAGGAATGTATACCTTCCTGCACAAAACAATCCTTAAAGACATTTTCCTCTTCCTTTGCATGCTGCCTACTGCAGGACATGTAAAAAGAGCATGTAATAGGAAGGGATAAGGATATTTGACCTCATTATGCCTAGTTCAGGGAGCCGTAGCATTCTGACAAATTTGCCTGTTTACAAGTCTTTGTAAATCTGTGAATGCACCGAAATCCATGGATGGATACATGGGGAGGCCCATGCTCCAACCATGAAAGGCCTTTGTAACGCAAAAATGCACAAGGCAGAGCTAGGGGCTTTGGTTACTCTTTGGCATGAGTTCCTTGGCTTTGTAAATCACACATAACATTGTGCGTGTTGACTACAATGAAAAAAGTAAAGCATCCACCGCACAACATGTTAGAAAAATGTGCCCTATATTCTTTTGATAGGGGGGAGTGTCTCCTTCAGGGGAAGGACTTCCCTTCCAATAAGTGTGTGCGTCGGAAGGAAAAAAGGAACATGCTCAGTAGCAGATATTATCAGGGACTTTCCAATCATCTAAAGTGCCCACCATGTGTTAATATGTCATGCTGTAATGCAACAATGTGAACATGGTTTCCGCTTGGTTCATCTGAACCCTCTAATACGGTGACTGTGATGAAGCACTCAGCTAGGCCTGGAAGTGCATGCTGCCACATGTTATTCAGAGGACTCATTTGCTCACTGATTACATGAGGAATTTCCTTCTTTCGACTACTATGCTTGGTAGTGTTCCACAAAGTTTTTACATTCAAATAACAGCTTCCTAGTAAACATCTATCTCAGTCTCTGGACTCTCTGGGCCATGGGCTTGTGTGTTTTCCATGGCTAACTGGCATTATTCCCAAGAAATGAACACTGGAAGGCAATTGTAATGTATGACAAACCTTAAATATTACTTGCAAAACAGAAGAGAAACCAACTCTGCATAGTGATGTCATGAATTCTCTGTTTCCACCCATCCCAATGTTTCATAAAGTTCTCCAAAGCATCAGCGAGTGCAGAGCTTTAGCCCTATTGGTAGTTCCAGTTTGGGGGAGATGTACCTGGTTTCCCCTCTTGCTAGATTTAGCAATTCAAAATGGGTAATGCTTGTGGGTTTTTACCCTCTAGTGGGATCACCCCTTCCACTCACAACATGCTTGTGTTATTGCATCTTCAGGTTTGGGTCTTCAGAGGGTGAATCTATAGTCTAAGTGTTGCTCCTCGAGGTGGTGGATATGATTCAGCATTCTAGATGCCCTGCCACAGCCTTTCCATCACAGACCCGTTGAGAAATGGTGTGGGGTGAGAGGATTTGATTATGTCTCAGTTGATCTTATGAGAGTTTTGGATTGCTTATCAGATGGCTTTTTTTAGATTAATTAGATTACCTACATCTACTCTCAATGCACAGTGTACAGAGGTGAGTCCTCAATTGGACCAACTAAAACCAATGGTATGAAGGCTAATAAAAATTAAAAAAATTCTCAAAAGACTGAGGATCTCTTTTACTTTACCTGCTTGGGATCTATCATTGTTATTACGAGTGCTCCACGGTCTTCCTTTTGCGAAACAGTGGAATGTTGACTACAAGTTTTTGACCCTTAACATGGTATTCTCAGTAGACATTTTAACTGACAGGAGAGTAAGTGATTTGAGGTTGTTGATAATATTTGAACCCTTTCTGAAGATTTTTTCAGACAGGGTGATATGGAGCGGTGGCTTAATGAAACTTGAGGGTACCCTCTGCACAGTACATGGAGGGACCCCCCTCAGGACACACTCAGGCACTCTCTGGCCAGGGTACTGTACTGCGAGTGGAGCTTGGGCCCCTTTCCCCACTTGGGGGATGTGGGGCCCTTTGTTACACCACTGGTATGGAGACCTAGCCCGAAGTTCTTTCCAAAGGTCTCTTCTTTTTTTACCAGGCCAGTGAAATGGTTCACCCAGTTTTAGAACCAGATCCTCGGACAGGGGAGGAGGTTTGTTTTGCACCTTTTAGATGTGAAAAGAGTTCTTCTAATTCATTTGAAGAGAACAGTAAGTTGGATACCCAGTTGATAATGGTTTAAATTGCCCATCTCTACAATGAACAGATGGACTAAGCAGGCAATTTTGCTGGCCTGTGAAACTCAGGGTAGAAAGGTGGTTGACCAAATTCATGGGAGATTGACGAGAGGTATGTCTAAATTTAGGGCATCCTTTAAGGATATATCAATTATAGAGATTTGCTATGCAGCCATGTGGTCGCCCCCTCATACATTTATAGACAATTATAGCTTACAGCTGGGTTGCAATACTGCAACAGCATTTGCTTCATCAGTGTTGAGTGCAGTTTAAATATAACTTGTGAGGTACTATATTGCGTGTCCCCCTATATATGAGATTGTTTGAATGTGATTCAAATTCCATAGTGGCATCTGTACGTCATGAGTATGTGATACTTTTTTACTAAGGTCATGTATGAGCTCATCAAGTGATCACTGCAGTGAGGAAGATAAATGAGCAGCAGAGGTGTTATGCAGGCCCTTGCAGCACAGGGAGACGCACCCAATCCTCCAGCGGGTCCCTAGCCCTTTAAAGGGGGCCCCATTAACCGCAAGACCAGTGAATATGTGTGAGAGATGGGAGACCCGGGCCCCCTCATCGCATTCTGCAAGAGGGCCCTATCATTTTGCCTTATGCCCCTGATGAGGAGGCAATGCCCCAATTACCTGTAATCTTCATTACTCCAAATACAAGTTTTCCTCTCTAGGGTCAGAGTTTTCCATTGTTATATGGTTCCTACAAATTTAGTAGGACAGTGTATTATGTCAATATAAACATCACAATACAGAGACTTAGGGCCTGATTTAGAGTTTGGCGGAGGGGGTACTCGGCACAAATGTGACGGATATCCCATCTGCCATAATATGGTCCGATTATAGCCTATGGAGCTCGTAATATGGTGGAAGGGACATCCATCCCGATTGTGACGAAATAACATGTCTGCCAAGGTCTAAATCAGGCCCAAAGTCTACTAATATCATCAGTAAATCTTAGTTTATTAGGTTAGTTCACAGTACCACATCTTAACCCCTAACCTTTCAGGGTAATAAATGTTCTTGGTAACCTCAAACATGACCAATCCAATTCCCAAGTAATTGATGGAAACTGATCTGACTCTTTCTTTTGTTACTTGTGCATATATACAAAAATACATTTTCAAATATGTATTGAAAAAATATCTTATTCTTGTAAAGAAAGCATGAGTTGTGATTATTAAGCAGATGAGGCACATCATTGTAATAAGCTTTATTAGAATGGTGAAAAAAACAAACAGTTAAATAATGTTAATTGTTCTTAATATTACTCTTATCTTTCACTAGTACTTCTGCACTAGAGAGAGCATAGCAGGGGTTCCCATCTGCCAGACCTGTTGGGATGATCTAACCCCATACCTTGGTTTACTTGGCAGGAAGCCAGCCTCAGTGCATTCATGAATGCATCTAAGTGTGCAAGCCTTCACACATCTCTTTGCAGGGCCATCTTCCTTCTCAGGCTGAAGGTTGGACAGGAGTGTTGCTTAGACGTGATATTGAGGCTTGTGAAAAACAAAGTGTTCAGGGGGTCAACTCCCTTTGTATGTTAATTATCGAAAAAATGGAATTCAGCTATCCTGGGAGATGGGAACCTAGCATGCTCATTTTTGTACTTTAGTAGTTCTTTCCACAGGAGCTATTGCTTGTCAAGTGATGACTTGGACTCAGAGTAATGGAAATTACTGATGAGTGACCAGGGCATTAGCTTATAAAGTACCACGAGGCAGTACAAGGGGTCATCACACCAGAAGTATCAATGTGTGCTCAGCACAGACTGCTTCTGTCAGTACCAATCCTCATACATCCCATTAGGTGCTATGCTATATCAGTATGTAATACATGTGAGTCCTAAGCCACCATGTCTTGTGTGCCTCCAGCCTTATGTGTGTACATCACAGTGAAGTCAATGTGGCATGTAGAATAGGGATGGACCTTCACTCGGCCAAGCAAGTCCCTTGACCCACAGCTTGAAGGAGCTTGGTCAGCACAATTACAAGGGCATCCTAGAATGGGTGAGGCTTGACACGCAGCCTGTAGGACCTGGAATGTAACACTAAAAAGTTGAACCCTGATAGGATACTACACTAGAGGCCAGAATTGCATGGGTAGTCCACTTTGCCCACAAAGTGCAGCAGGGAACCTCTGGAGTCCCCTGTGACAAGTTCCATCAAAGGCATGCTGTCAGAGTCTTGCAGGGCCAAAAATACCTCTTCCCTTTTAGAGCTTCAGCAAACCCCACCATTGTCAGTGCTCCATCACTCCAGTGTTTGTCAGCATGCCGCGTGATGTGAACACTGCCTCGATCATTGACTCAGCAGGTCTTCCCGTTGCCTGTGAAATGATCCCAGGTGTCTAATGAGGCTTCAGGTATGTATTAACATAATACAATGTGACAGCACAGAAGAACAAGAGCAACTATCAGCTACCTGACACGTCATCATCCAATACACAAGATGACACTGACAGGTTAACCCAATCGAGTAAACATCCTGAGGCGTATGGACAGCATGATACTATAGAGCTTTATGTCATCACTACAGACTGTGGCGTTGGGTGTTTATCTTCAATGCCGTCCTCCTCACCAGTGTTGAGAAGGTGGCCACATCACAGTCTCAGTATTGACAAGCGTGAAGCTCTCTTTGGTAGGGCCTAAATATATCATCCACCACCAGTTCCACCACAAGTGCCACTAATAGAACCTTCACCAGTCCCAAGCACATACAATACAGACTACAGAACAAAGAGGACAGGCTATAACATAAAGGATCTACAATACAGAACACCCCTAAGCAGTTGCCCCATGCAGACACCACAATCCTATTCCATTCCTCACAGTGATGACACTCATGACCTGCTCATTTGTGATTTTCAGCCATTCATCTCAGAAACATCAGAACCTTTATGGATTGGAGGTCTCGTCAGAGGAAATGAATTGTTTTGGTATAATACTACAGAGTTCATGTGAGTTAATCAGTAATTTACAAGTTATTAATAAGTGATTTAAGTTAATGTTGAAATGCTGCCACTATTTATTACCCAATATGCAATTTTTCTTACAATATTCTGCTCTGTTACTAACCTCATGTGTAAAGATACTAAATCAAAGCATTACATCCTGCTTTCATCTTGGCCAACACCATAAAACAAGCATTGGCAAATCAAATATGTCTTTTTGTTTTCAAAGAAGCAATGGCATTTGAATTTAAATGTTCTTCTAGTGGACCAAGAAAAGGATACACGTTTCCTGGTGCGGGCGGCTGCACCATAGGCAGTACTAGAGGTTCTTGTAGTGCTGTGCTGGTGATGTAACTGGCACACAGGAGGAGCTATGGTGCAGCACTCAGAGGTGTGGGCTTTAAGTGTTCCCCACTCTCTGGGCCAAAGTGGCAAAAGTGGTGTAGCCCCAGGGTCACATAGGCTCTGTTAATAAAAGTGCTATCCTGAAAGGTAAAGTTAGTTAGAACTGCTGTCAGGACAGTGTTAACACTCACACTGTGTCTGGGTCTTCATTTAATTGCAGGCCAAACTGCGCATGCAAGAGAGGCCTGTACTGACGTCCCATGGCGAGAGCTTAACATGCGAGAGCAGCAGTCCTGCACCCAATGACACTCGTGGTAGGGGTAGGCACAAGCATCTTCTGTGGCAGACTGAAGTACATTAAGCCATTACTAGAAGTCACATAGCCACAACGTGCCCCTTTTTCACAAAACTGCCACCTATTGTAGTTGTAAGCTGTACACATTGCAGAGGTAGGGGTAGTATAGGTGTTGCAGATTTTTCAGCACAGAGCAGCTACCAGCACTAAAACACCATGATATGCATATTGGCGGAACTCCACAGAATCTCGCAAGAGTTTGTATGTAACTCTGCGGAGTTCACAGAGTGAAATTCCTCTAGTTCTGGCCACCACTCGTAATGGCGCTCCTGAGAAAACAGCTGTTTGCACAGCAGTGGGATCCAGGTTGTAAAATAATTACTAATGTTTAATTGTTACCATATTGTATGGAAGGACTAAAGCATTCTTTTTTTTTAACTGCAGATATTTAGAACGTGTACAAAACACTTTGGTCGCTAGAATTGGATTCTTGTGCGCAGTAATAAACATCAAAGACCCCCAGCCACTAATGACCATGAATTGTGGGGCTAGGCTTCTATGGATCTGTGAAAAAGCCGCCATAGTTGTCCAGCTGGATGAGGACCCACAGCCCCCCGCCATATCTTCTCTTGGTGTGAAGTACACGCGGAGGAACGGAGCGGCCGGCGGGAGTTAAAAGGACGGGATCGGTGCTTTCCTGCGGAGTTTTCTGTTTGCCTCTTGGGCCTTGTAACTGACCTTTCCCCCCTTGTCTCACATTGCCGGAAATTTACCAACATGTGCCTTGCTTTATAGGAACAGTGCCCCTTCTCTCATCATCACAATCATTATATTATGAGCTCTTATACCACGCTGCCACCCCATGGGCAACCGAGCCCTGGCACAGTACTGGAAAGATAAAACGATGCAAATTTATAGCATTTTAACCAATATCGGCAGGGCCACCGGCATTATGCGACAGGGGAAGGAAAATTATGCGACAGGCTTGAGAAATTATGCGGCAAGAAAATAACAATTTTGCAGCACGTTGTGGCACATTTTGTGATGATATAACTTTTTTGTTGTTGTTTTCAAAGTTGTTAACATTGTTTGGGCATTGTTGTACCTTATTAGGTACTCAAATATAGCTATATAGCAACAAAATGCAACTTTTCGAAGGGCTTTCCATTCCTCCGCAATGCATGCGCTGTATTTTTAGTAACTTTTGAACCGTTTGATTTAGAAACAACTTTTTTGTTAAAATCAGCAGATTATGCGTCAGCTGATGGGTGATGTGACAAATGTGGCGCTCTGTAATTATGCGAAAAGCTCAGCGACCGCGCAATTGCATTATTCCAGTGGCCCTAAATTGAGGTAAATACTGTAAAACGTCTTGTTCCAGTCACAATTTACATTAAAAAATGAAGGTAATATTTAATCTATGAATCTCATTTTTTTGCCTTATTGTTGTCACAGCATACAATGAATATTTGGGTGCCAGACATTTCGCTATGTGGTCGTTACTAAGCGGGGCGCTCTTGGGGCGGGGCGAGGTATGGGATGGAAAGTTCCTGTCACTTCGCTTAATTTTAACTAACCCCAGGGCGCGTGCTTTATAGCACAAGGTATATGGCGCTCTCGCCTAGAGGGCGGGATGATTCTCCAGATACTTTCCTCATTCAATCTGTTTAAAACGGCGAGTTCAGGGACACTCAGGGTTGAGGTGACTGTGGTGAGGGTATGTTGTGTGCATAAAGGGTTTGAATGTAGTGAGTGCAGCTGGGAGCATAATCAGTACTTCATTTGTAAATAAAAATGTGCCGGTGCCCAAAGCTCTCCTCTGAAACACGCGGCTGCTGCAATTAGATATGCGAACACGGACTACTGAGGCAGCTTAATCCTAAAGCCATCTCGGGCCTCTTTAATCAATTTACAGCCCCTCCCTGCCCCTTCAGCTCACTCTTGCAGCTTTCTGCTTTCTCCCATTGTGACGCTTTTTCGTTTTTCTCTTCCTCCGACCCCCCCTACCGGAAACAACCGGCTCATATTAAGCACTGAGCATGAGGCTGATGCCCCATTTCATCCTGTTGTGTATGACGTGTCCCCTCGACTCTGTAGTTAACAACGAGGCGGATAAGCCAAGCACAAATGTATTCCGAAGGCATAATAGATCTGTTGCCTCCCATGGCTAAGGTCGACTGGAAATCAACAGCAGCCCTGGCCAAAATGTTGATAACAGACGGGGTCCCATCTTCTCTCCCTCTCTCTCTTCTCATCCATCCATTCTCTGTGTCTCTCCTTCACTAGCCTCTGTAAACTTCCCCATTTCTCTCTCGCTTTCCCTCTGTCTATATCTCTCTCAAGTATTTCTCTCTTTCTCATCCATCTCTGTTTGTCTCACTCACTCAGTCTCACATCTAAATTTCTCTCCTCTACACCTTGTGTGTGAAAGCCGTCTTTACAAACTCTCTCTCTCTTTGTCTCTCTCTTCTCTCATTCACTCGCTCTCTTTCTCTCTCTCTGCCTCTTTTTCTTTTCTGTCTCTCCCACTCTTTCACTCGTTATCTTTCTCTCACCATGTTTCTCTCTCTCGCTGCCTCTCACGCTCTGTCTCTCTATATATCTCTGTCTCCTTCTCTTTCACTTTCTCTTTAAGGGGCAGATTTAAAAAAAAGTGGCGCTGCACCCAGTGCGGCTCCACGTTTCTTGCACTACTTAGCGCCCCCTACAGCCACCATGTGCGCGCCATATTTAGAATACGGCGCACCATGGCGCAGGGTAGAGAGCACTAGCGTCAACATTTTTGACGCTATTGATGTACTGTTCAGGGTTAGTGCCAAAATGTTGGCGCTAACCCTGAACAGTACATAGAGGCCAATTATAAATAATGGAAGCCCCCTTTTAACACCTCGTCTGAGCAAGTGTTAAAAATGCCGAAAATAATAGCGCAAATAAATCATTTAGATTTCTTTGTGCCATTTTTTCGGCCCCCCTAATGTGCGAATGCCCCCCTTGCGTCCATTATGGCGCAAGAGGGTACAAAGTGACGCAGTGCATGCATTGTGCGACTTTGTAAATACAGCGCAGCGATTTCGGCCTCTTTGGGCCACATTAGCTTAAAAAAATGATGCTAATGTGGTGCAAGGAGGCTCTTGGCCCTCTTAAATCAAGGCCTTTCTCTCTCCTGTGACTGCTACAATAAACCTCTGGGAGATGGAGAAAGTTGCAGCGGTGCCAGCAGTGACCCTTGACCTTCAGAGCCCCAGCCCTGGAGGGGTGCCCATGAGATAAGTGACCAGTCCAGCCCTGCCTCCCCCCTCCAGGACCTGGGGAGGCAAATTCCTCAATGACACAATGGGTGAATGTGTTATTGATTCACATGCCCGTATCACTCTCAGCCGCAGTGCCAGCCCAGCTCTCAAAGCTGGTGGTGGGGTATGGAGGAGCAATAAAAGCTGTGCCCCAGCCAGCGCCTGGAAGTCACAGGCTACAATAATGAACTAGAATGATGATGCACTCTGAAATTTCAGGAACCCTAGGCCCACATGCTAAGTGAATAATGCACATGGACCCATGATTACGGTACTGGTAACTGGCCCAGTGCACGTGCGTCTAGCCCCTTTTATTAGCAGAGCCACCTGACCGGTGCCACCTGTGATGGATGGGTCTGGGGTGAGTGCGGAAGCCAGCCCTCAAGGAGTGGCTGCCGGAAACACATCATATAGAAACACTAGAATGAGTCCAGCGGGACTCTACACACCAAACACTGCCATCAACTCAAGAGCTCTGCAGGAGCAAGATCCCAACACCACTGCTTCTAGCAGCAGAGCTGGTGGTAGGTTTCCAGTGTTTGAGAAGCATCTACACCAGTGCCGAGGGATAGCCACACTGGGGGACCACGCACTGACACACCAGCCACGGCTCCTCCATCCTCCACGGATGCTTCTGTTGGCACCACTCTCATGAATAGGTGGCACTCATTGAATCACAGATTATGTTGGACCACTTTACAGAAACCGAGATGTGACGTGGAGTAGTCATAAGTACAAACTAGTTATCGGAACGATATTAGCCAGGACAATACGTAGTTACGAATTGTAGGAATATTAAATTGAACGTAGTCACACAAAGCCAGACTGATAGCCATTGTCTCCAGATACTGCATCAGTAGTTTAGCCCCTAAATACCTTCTCCCAGTGAGTCACCAGGTGAGATGAGGCAGGACATGGGCCAGTGAAGATGCTGCTGCCACTTGATGGGCACAGGATGCTGTACATGAAAGTTGGACAATGTCTCTCTGTGCAGAGCAGAGGTAGCAAAGAATGATCGATGACAAGGACACCACGATGTCTGAAGAAACGATAAAGGTCTTGAATAAACATTAAACGCTGGTGCTCGAGCAAAGTCAACCTGTTCATGGAGCATGCCAAGCTGAATTAACTTAAACGTAGCTGTTTGGTCAAGCAAATTATAGAGCTATTTCAAAACGAGTTGTGGATAAGAGAGACCAGCCCTCTTGCAATCCCAAAGCAAAGAACAAAAATCAAACAAAGAGAATGCGGAGCTGCAATAAAGTAAAAATGTTCTGAGATGTTGTATTTTTTGCTACAAAGGTGCTACAAAGGTACCTCCTAAAGTTTGGATATTGGCTGCTTTACTGAACTTTGGCTCCTGACTGTGGGGGTCATTCTGACCCTGGCGGCCGGTGGCCGCCAGGGCCACCGACCACGGGAGCACCGCCAACAGGCTGGCGGTGCTCCCACGAGCATTCTGACCGCGGCGGTTCAGCCGCTGTCAGAAGCGGCAAGTCGGCGGGCTCCCGCCGACTTACCGCTGCTCGGGGGAATCCTTCATGGCGGCGGAGCGCGCTCCGCCGCCATGAGGATTCTGACCCCCCCTACCGCCATCCTGTTCATGGCGGGAAAGCCGCCATGAACAGGATGGCAGTAGGGGGGGTCGCGGGGCCCCTGGGGGCCCCTGCCGTGCCCATGCCAATGGCATGGGCACGGCAGGGGCCCCCGTAAGAGGGCCCCGCAAAGTATTTCAGTGTCTGCCTTGCAGACACTGAAATACGCGACGGGTGCCACTGCACCCGTCGCACCTTCCCACTCCGCCGGCTCGATTACGAGCCGGCATCCTCGTGGGAAGGGAGTTTTTCCCTGGGCTGGCGGGCGGTCTTTTGGAGACCGCCCCCCAGCCCAGGGAAAAACTCATAATACCCTCCGCGGTCTTCTGACCGCGGAGCGGTATAATGGGGGCGGAATTCTGGCGGGCGGCCTCCGCCGCCCGCCAGAATCAGAATCACCCCCTGTGTGTCTAAGAAGTCACAGTTGCACCAAACGAGAACAAACTACTGCAGAGGAACAACATTGAAGCCTTTGACAATGTTACTACATAACTTTTTTTCTGACCTTCTTGAGTTTCAGCTGAATATTTTCTTTTTGTGTTTCTTACCTCAATGGGGCCAGGGTATTATTACACAGATGGAATATTGCTTTTGCCTCAAAGGAAAGAGTCCTAGCTTTTCCAAGCCGATGTGATAATTTATTAAAACAATAAGCTATAAAAATAGAAAGTACATTTGGAGGTACCATGCTTGCAACAAGAACTAGATATTAATTTTCGCATAATATTTCAATGTAACAGTGACAGTATGTTCTGCAGTGGGTGTAATTGGAACAGGTATAAAAACATGTTTAAAGTTTTAAAGCACATCATACATTTATTGGCACAAAGGAACGTACTAATGGCTTGAATTACTGTCACCCGAAGACACAGTTGAAACACACAAGGTTAAGAAAATAAATAAACAAGGATAAATAATAGTCAAAGACATTGAGGAAGTAAAGTATTGGCCCCCAAGCCTTACTACTAAGGGTCATTTCTTTTTAGGCCAATGATCACTTGAGATCATGAAAAATGCCATCACTTGCAGTGTAAGAGGGCCAGAGGCTGAGATGGGCTAATCCGATGCTCCATGGAGTACACAGGGACGAGCTTCAAGGGGGGCGGAGTTGGGTGCTACGCCCCCCTAATAAATGTATTTTCTGATAAGTAGTTGGGTACAGATGCTTTCAGTCGAGTCTAGTGTGATGTCTGTCACCAGGATTTTTGTTACATACATTGAGACAAAAACGCACACACTCTCTCTCCCTCTCAGTTTTTAAAGCCCTCAAAAATATTGGTAATTTATCACATTATTGTGTTTTCCCTCATTTAGTACTCCTGCAAATCCGCATTCCTCTCTCTTTCCACTGTCCTTTAGACCCCTCGCAAGTACCCTGCATGCTGTAAAATGTATTTTACCGTTACATGCCAGTGTGATTGTCGAAAAACCTGAAGCTCACACCCACTATAATCTTACTGACAGAGCTACACCCCTAGGAGTACACTGTCACAGGCAGAAATGTGAGTGACATTTGAAGACACCAATGGATGAAGAAGCCCAACCCCTAGCCCCTCTATCGATGTATGTATGTATTTTTTTATACAGAGGCCCAGATTTAAGAGGGCCTAGCATCTCCTTGTGCCATATTAGCATCATTTTCTTATGCTAATGAGGCCCAATGAGGCCAAAATAGCTATGCTAGATTTACAAAGTGGTGCAATGCATGCATTGCGCCACGATGTAACCCCTTGCGCTACATTATGCCTGCGCCAATCCTAATGTATGGAAGGGGGAGCTCCTCCATTAGGGAGGCCAAAAAATGGTGCAAAGAAATGTAAAAGATTTATTTGCACCATTTATTGCAGCATTTTTAATGCCTGCTCAGAGAAGGCATTAAAAGGGGTAACACAATTGGTTACAATGTACTGTTCAGGGTCAAAGCTTGTCTGCTTGTATCCCCCTCTGGAAGGAGTCTCTCCTTGTAGTCCTGGAAGGACTACTTCCATGAGGAACATAGTGACTACTGATTTGCATAAAGCAGGCCTTTTGTCTGGAGGGCACAGTGAGTGAAAAACGATGCACTGGAAAGCTACCCTGAGAAACTGCTGGTGGTTAGACTACTTGGAAGCTTTTCTCCCATCACTTGTGTGTGCTTGATAAAAGTACAGGGCAGAGAACCATTGACCTGGAGATCTGACCTGTGACCCCCTGCAGACTGAGGCTTTAGAGTACATATACAAGTTTAGTGACAGTCTCCAGGCTGAAGCTAAGGTCTGGCTTTTTGCTGGTATTAGGTGACTTCTTGTATTGGCCTCATAACGAGGTAGCACCTTTTGCCACAACAATGTGAAATCTGGGAGGCGAGGCACATTTCTGAGCAGACTGTAATTAGTAAGGTTTGGCTGCACTTTCAAAGATGAATGGAGTTGTGCTATGGGTTGAATATTATAAACTTAACTTGTGTTCTCAGCAAAATATTGTTCAGTACATAGTTTTGACAAAGAGACACTTTTTCATTGCATGTTTAAGAAAGAATAAGGGACTCATTTACAAGGCCTTTGCAACACTATGGCATAATTTTTTTGATGCAGCTGTGGTCCTAACAGTGCATTACGCTGCTCTAGATTTTAAAACGGATGCATTGGGTCCAATGCATCAGTTTGTAAGGTCTTGCATCACATTATACTTGCAACAGATATAATTTGCAGGGTGGTCATTCGGACAGGAAAAGCCATGCAGAACTGACGCAGTGAAATTTACAACATTTCACTGCGTCATTTTGCGACTTCACTGCATCAGAATTACACTAATTTGACGCAGGTCTTTTCTCTATGGGGGGCCTCTTTGCACTGCTGGAGTGGCGTAATTTTTTTGACGCTAGTCCAGCAATGCATGAGTTTAATGCCAATAGATGCATCATAATTTTTGACGCATCTGTGAAAACGTGAGCCACGGAGCTCTGGATTTTAAATACCGCTCAATGGCATTGTTAGGGGAGCGTAGGGTTGCCCAAAAAATCTGACACATCGGGGCCAATGCTTCAGATTCTTGTAAATGAGCCCCTAAGTGTGTGCACATCTTTACTTTATGAATAAAAACATGTAATCTAAAACATGTTAACATGACAGCAAATTAAAACAAATAAGCATGTCTTTATAGCAGGGTCATGAAAGGAAAGAACAAACACTTATCAAAAACACACATGAACCAGAAATCTAAATATTTTGTATCAAAGAGCACACGTTTGCTCCAGTCTAGCAAAATAAGTGTTTGATCCCCATCCTTAATGAAACACAAATAGCACAATGTAACCATTCTTGAAATTCCTTGGCCTTGATGGACTGCCCATCTAACCAATGGCAATCCAAGAACAACCCATAAAAGCTGGTAGTTGAAGTGGGCTGGTCCAAAGCTCATCCTCGTTCTGTAATTTCAAAGAATTGATGACGTGTTGTCTTGCATATCGCTTAAGTTGTCTGCATCTAGGCCGCAGTCTTCAGTTTAAGTTATGTCAGTGAAAAGTTCAGTTCATATTGTTCTGAATCTTTTTCATTGAGTTGTCACATGAACATAAGACATGGAGAATCATAAGGTTATGTTTGTCGATCATGTGTCCTTCCACCTTATCGACATATCATTTTTATGAATATATTCGTTTTTGGGAAAAAAACTGGAAAAAAAATATCGAATAATAATAATAATAATAATAATAATAATAATCATCATCATCATCATCATCGTCATAATAATAATAATGAGAAGTAGAAGAAGAGGAGGAAGATGAGGATGATGATGATCATGATGATCAAACAGCACATTATGCCCCTTGGTCTCAGCATGAGCTCAGGATGCCCCATAAGTGCCTACCCCCACACTGATACATCTTTCACCACATTCACACCATCACTGGTTACATTTTGAAGTTGTCTGGATCATCAGGTACAGTCTTGCTCTGCCCCCGTAGCATCCCCCCGCCATGTCCCAATGTACCTTTTGAGATTCCAGAAGCTTTACATCTTTTTAGGTGACTCTTTTCCATCAGCATCCACTGGTCCCTGTTAGGGGTGTCTTGCCCCTGCACGAGTCAGGGCACAAACCTGGATGCAGAAGCCATGAATACAACATTTCTCCTGGTTCCCAAAGCACATTGAAATCTACTTTGTGACAGAATGTAAGAGGCAGAAGTCTGGACATACTTGTCATTCTATTTCCCTGGAAAGCAACAAAATACTACTCTGGGAACAGGAAGTGTGTTCACAGAAGGGTGGCCTGTGTCTCACATCTGCCTTCCAGGTGTTTGCTCTGTATCCCAGGAAAACACGAAGAAGCAGATGTTTCATAGCACACCTACACACCCTTTTCTAAAACAAAAGTACAATTCGACTAGACGCCAATTTACCCATATAACACAGTTTTTTCAGTTTTATAATTTCCGCCCTGTGGAAGGGACCTATATTTAGTGCCATAAGCAACACAAATAAGGTCTAGATTATTCTAAACAAAATTGTAATTAGAGCAGAGCCAGGAAGCAAAGCAGCGCTGCTCACGAGGTACCAATTCATCATGAGATGTCTCAGCTGACATCATAGCTACATTATAGGGAACCAGTGTCTCAGGTGATCTGAGCAGCTGCACCCATAGCAAGGTAATAAAACAATCTCCTTCTTCAGGCTGTGGAACAGGTTTCTGGGCTGGGTGATGGTACCAGTTCACTAGGTTATGGTATTGCTACTTATCTACACAATAACACAAGTGGCCAAAGTGGGCTCAATGAGTCACTTACATAGCTTAGCCCCAGCACTGGCTCAACCATGGTAGTTCCTTCTAGGCTCTGGAACTTCTAAAAAAAGGATTACTTATTACTAACTTAACTTTGGCTTGACTCCCTCATTCCGTTTGCTTTCTTGCTTTGCAGATGTTTGTTTGCTCTTAGGGGCATATTTATGGGACCCGTACCCCGCCAGAGCGTCCCTTTTTTTGTAGCTCCAGCAATGCAGTTACAAAATCTTATCTATGAGGCAACGCACAGCCACTTTGCATGGCTTTGAATGGCCTCGTAGATATGGAGTAAGGAAAGGCATCACACGTCTCTAAGTTGCCTTTCTCTGTGTCAGGGAGGCGTTCCATGGGTGTTGCAGTGGGTTTCCTCACTCAACTCCCATGGGGTTTGACGCTTTCCCAGATATACAAGGACTCGTAAACTTGGGAATGCATCAAAACATTACGCCTCTCGAGGTGAGGCATAACGAGAAGAAATATTTTTATTTCTCCTCGTTTTTTCCTCTTTCCATGTGTGCTGCATTCTGCAAGGGTGCCTGCGTTGGCGCCTGGCTGCCGAAATGGCACCAGCGCAGGAGGAAAGGACAGGATGCACCATAATGCATTAAAACGGTGCATTCCTGCTCTTCCACTTTGGCGTAGAGCAGCACAGCAAGGTGACTTGCTGTGCTGCCCTACACCAAATCTCAGCAAATGTGGCCCTTAGATTCCACTCTAATGCTCCTTGTAGGGGCTTTACTGTGTCACTCCCTTGCATTGTGTTTGTCCAGTTAATATGTTTCTTCCTCTGTCTTCCTATCTTCATTCATCAACTCACACATGCTTTCAGCTGGTGAATTGGACTGGCGCTCAGCAGATGCCACATATTGCTCTTGGATTATTTGGTGGTTTCTGGTTTCCCTCCTCTAGTGTTTTCTTCTTTAGGGACTGTTGAATTTTTCCATAATGCACATTCAAGTTTGCTATCAATAAATATGTATTGTATTGTGCTGTAACATTTATGTAGCATTTACTACACCTATGTGGGCTGCAGAGGCACTTGCCTACATGGGATAGCACACTGCAGCATGTAGAGTGTGTGGTATGAAGGATGTTGCCTTTGTTTGGTGCGGTTATCATGTTATGGGGCACAGCACTCAGTAGTGTGAAAGATGGGTAAGTTTGAGAAAGAGGAAGGCAGGTTATGATTCTTAGTTACACAATTGGGCTGTGACTGAGATAAGGTAAAATGCTCTAGGGTGTATTTTAGCCTGAGAAGTAAATGATTCCTCCATTAAGAAAATAGAAAGTTGTTTTGAGAGTTTATACTCTTTGACGAGAAGAGTTTGGTACTTTCTTGTCTGAAAAAAGACTGAGGACAAGATGTCTGAAACTTCTATGAAGATGTATTTAGGGGGGTCTCAGTCACGTTAGAGTGCTGTCGTTCACTTCTGAGTCCAGAATAATAGATTGGTTCGGATTGTACTATTATATCGGTCTGGTGCTTGACTCCAGCTCCTTTATCCTGCTCTCTGATCTTGGCTACCACCTGGAGGACCTTATCAACCCTAACAACAACAACCTCATGGAGGACATGGCTATCTTTAGACTCACCTAACCAGTGAATTACCCCACCCACACCACCAGACATCTCCTTGACCCCATCTTCACCAACTTCAATGACATCATGGTGGACAAATCTACCCCTCTCGCCTACACCGATCATGCACTCATCCACTTGACTACTCCCTTGCTCATACATTCGCTACCTAACCGTCTTGCACTGGCTGGCTTAAAGTACCCATGATGTTTTCAATTGGTACCCATGTGTGCCTTGTAGCTCAAAAACCTTGTGCATTGGGCCATTTGATGGTATGTCACGGAGACACACAGGGGCATATTTATCAATGTGCTGCATCACCCTTGCGCCACACAAGGGAAGGGGGGCGCAAAGGGAGATGCAACACTAAAGGAAGGTTTATCAAGCCACCCTGCATGGCCATAATGTGGCTTGAAAAATCTAGAGTAACACAAAGCAGCGTAAATCACTATGTTGGTTTAGTCTGCCCCAAGGAGGCATCCCATGGGTAGAATGTGGGTGTTTCCCTGTATCCAACCATGGATTTTCGTGCATTCGGAGATTGGCGAAATGCAATGACTTCCTAGGGGAGAAGTTGTGAGGAGAAATATTTGTAATTCCTCTCAATGGTTCCTCTTTCTGTGTGTGCTGTAATATGAGGGAAAGAGGAAAATGCTGAGGTTGTCACCATCTTCTCTGGGTCCTAGTCAGTCAAGTTGGCATGCTTAACTGATATAGGGGATTTTGGTCATGAAGTCTTGAGTTATTTAGGGTGCTCTAAACTGCTACATAGTGACATCCCTCAGTGGACTAGTATTGCTGTCACACCTGTGTGGGACGGAAGATGGATCCTTACCTCAGCCAGCCCTCAAAGTAACTCAATTTTGACAGGAAGCACTAGGGTTTCATGGGCATGTACATGATTTGTTGCTTCAGCGAGACAGTGCTCCTGGTTATTAGGATATTTCTGATGATTCTTTTCAGTCATGTTAACCTTATGTCTTTATACCCAATATGTTCCGAAGGTGAAGTGTATAAATTAACTTTTTTGCCACATTAAAAGCAATCTTTTGGGGTGAATCATCTTGCCCCCTCATTTTCAGGGATGGACATGCTCATTACAATCAATCTAAAAAGGATTTGCAGGTCTGGATTTGGCTCCCAGCCCAGCCCCGATGGAAACAAATCTGCTAATCTGGACGACAATAGTACACATCTGAATATACAGATTTGGGCCACTGATTTATCTAAGGGCGTGAACTACTACACAGGTGTGGGAGTTAAAGGGAAACGGATGACCTCAATGGGACTCTCCTTCTATAAGGGCACGACGGACCTTATCCCTACTACTTGTCTATGATGATGGAAGAAGATCCAGACCAGTACCAGGCAGCTTCTAATATTTCTTCCCTTCTCTGGTCTCACTTCTAGTTGTCTTTAGTGGGACATCATGCTCAATGGTGTCATTTGTTGGAGTGACAGCAAGGAGAATCAGCGCTCCCCGGGGGTATTCATCTAGGGCCCTCTCTGGTTGTAATTTATGGGGTTTTATTGTATCTTATGGGTATGAGACCTGGTTGATGATGTTGTACATTCTTCTGCAACTCTCTGTATTCCTGTCCTTTACCCCTTTTCTTTCATGCTTGGAGTAATGTATGGTTGCGTCAAGCGGCTGGGGAGTCTTTCTCTGGCAGAGGGACACATTGCAGAGGTCTGCTATTCAGAAATACTCATTGACCCATTGGAGTGGCGAGTCTCTGAATACTTGAGTCATCAGCTGTAGATGGGGAACTGAGGGCATACAGATGGGCTGCTGTGGTGTCTCATGTTGCATTTCCTGTCTGAAGCATGTGAGAAGGATTTACAATTATTGTAGGTTTGCCTAGGGGGGTTGATTACTGATTGGACAGATGCTTTGCTAATGCTATTGTATCTGACAATGTCAGAGCCCTGCAGTTTCCTGTCCTTCGGATTCTGGCTGCGTCAATTGTTTTATGGTCTGAAACCTTTTGTCCATATGGAGGTTCCCAGACAGAAGAGAGCAAGATTTCTGGAATTATTACACACCCTTCTTTCTCTGAAACTTTGACAGATTGTTTTGGCCTTCTGCAACAATTTGAAGGCCATGATGGTCAGTGTTATAGTAGCCCCTAATATTTATCATATAAAATGTTTGTTCATATAGAATAATTTTTAAATTAAATTGATTATTTTGTATCACAGAACAGTTAGTAATACAAAACTATGCAGATGTGTCCTCGAGTGATAAATCTGTCACCAGCTTCTATAGATGTTTTGGCTCGAGAGAGATGGGTCCAGATATTCAAAGGTATGCATGTTAATAGTTTTTATAATGCATATATCACTTACATAACTTTGTATCCGAAGTTTGAAGAATGTGAATACAACGCTCTTATAGACAGCATCTTATAATAGGGTCAAGGCACTAGAAACGGAGCACCACAGCCTAGTGACGGCGCCCATGGGAAGAAATGCATCCCAAACACCAGCTTCTGAGCACATCCTTATATGTGTTTATCAATACTGGGGATGGCTTTCACATCAGAGACCACCTCGCCTTGATGTATGGCACAGATCCATGGTGGTGCTCAAAGTACATTCCACTTATATGAGGCAATATTCTTCAAACTATAGTATATCTCTGGGACCTGCTCAATGGTGTCAAGTTCCTAGTGTGAGTTGTTTCCCCTTTGCGTGCTCGGTGCTGGACGTACCTAGTGTGTGCTATTTTCTTGCTCTGTGCTGGTGTGAGCTCTCTGCTCCCCATCTGCTCCTTGCCTGCTCAGTGCTAGTTTCTGCCGGCTGTGAGGTGTTGTCCTTTTCCTGCTCTCTGATGGTATCTGCCTTCTGTGAGTTGTGTGCTCTTTGCCCGCTCAGTGCTAGTGTCTGCCTGCTGTGAGTTGTTTCTCTTCGACTGCTCTCTGATGGTGTCTGCCTTCTGTGAATTGTAGGCCCCTTGCCTGCTCAGTGCGAGTGTGCTCGGTGCTGGATGTACCTGGAGGGTGCTCCTTGTCTGCTCAGCACTACTGTCTGCTTGTTGTGAGCTCTGTGTCCTTTGCCTGCTCTGTGCTGGTGTGTGCCTGCTGTGATTTGTGTATTCCTTGCCTGGTCAATGCAGGTATATGCCTGGTATGAGTTGTTTGCCCCTCACCTGCTCAGTGCTGGATGTGACTGAAGTGTGCTCCTTGTCCGCTCAGCACTGGTGTCTGCTTGCTGTGAGTTCTGTGCTCTTTGCCTGCTCTGTACTGGTGTGTGCCTAATGTGAGTTGTGCGTTCTTTGCCTGTTCTGTGCTGTCGTATGCCTGCTGTGAGTTCTGTTCTCTTTGCTTGCTCAGTGCTAGAGTCTGCTTGGTGTGAGTTGGGTGCTCTTTTCCTGCTCTGTGCTAGTATCTGCCTGCTGTGAGTAGTGCATTCTTTGCCTGTTCTGTGCTGGTGTGTGCCTGCTGTGAGTTGTGTGCTCCTCATCTGCTCCTTGCCTGCTCTGTGCTGGTGTCTGCCTGTTGTGAGTTGTGTGAAGCCATTATGTAGTTGGGGAACTCATAATGACAGTATCCAGTACATACTAAAGATGGCTTCCCTGTTAACTTGCAACATCTAGTAATCGAACTGGACATCACAGGGGCATATCTGCTCATGCAAATATGTACTCCCGTCTACTATAATGCACATTATCTTAGGGCTATAAAGCCTGCTGTAGGGGTGACTGTAGGAGGCTGGACTGGCTTGTAGTGAGTACCAAGGGGTACTTGCACCTTGCACCAGGCCCAGTTATCCCTTATTAGTGTATAGGGTGTCTAGCAGCTTAGGCTGATAGATAATGGAAGCTTAGCAGAGCAGCTTAGGCTGAACTAGGAGACGTGTGAAGCTACTACAGTACCACAAGTGTCACTTGCACAATATCATAAGAAAACACAATACACAGTTATACTAAAAATAAAGGTACTTTATTTTTAAGACAATATGCCAAAGTATCTTAGAGTGTACCCTCAGTGAGAGGATAGGAAATATACACAAGATATATATACACAATAGCAAAAATATGCAGTATATTCTTAGAAAACAGTGCAAACAATGTATAGTTACAATAGGATGCAATGGGGACACATAGGGATAGGGGCAACACAAACCATATACTCCAAAAGTGGAATGCGAACCACGAATGGACCCCAAACCAATGTGACCTTGTAGAGGGTCGCTGGGACTATTAGAAAATAGTGAGAGTTAGAAAAATAACCCACCCCAAGACCCTGAAAAGTGAGTGCAAAGTGCACTAAAGTTCCCCTAAGGACAAAGAAGTCGTGTTAGAGGAATAATGCAGGAAAGACACAAACCAACAATGCAACAACAATGGATTTCCAATCTAGGGTACCTGTGGAACAAGGGGACCAAGTCCAAAAGTCACAAGCAAGTCGGAGATGGGCATATGCCCAGGAAATGCCAGCTGTGGGTGCAAAGAAGCTTCTACTGGACAGAAGAAGCTGAGGTTTCTGCAGGAACGAAAAAGGCTAGAGACTTCCCCTTTGGTGGACGGATCCTTCTCGCCATGGAGAGTCATGCAGAAGTGTTTTACCGCCGAAAGAACGCCAACAAGCCTTGCTAGCTGCAAATCATGCGGTTAGCATTTTTGGATGCTGCTGTGGCCCAGGAGGGACCAGGAGATTGCAAATTGGACCAGGAGATAGAGGGGACGTCGAACAAGACAAGGAGTCCTCTTAGCAGCAGGTAGCTCCCAGAGAAGTGCCAGAAACAGGCACTACGAGGATGCGTGAAACGGTGCTCACCCGAAGTTACACAAAGGAGTCCCACGTCGCCGGAGACCAACTTAGAAAGTCGTGCAATGCAGGTTAGAGTGCGTGGACCCAGGCTTGGCTGTGCAGAAAGGATTTCCGCCAGAAGTGCACCGGGGCCGGAGTAGCTGCAAAAGTCGCGGTTCCCAGCAATGCAGTCTAGCGAGGTGAGGCAAGGACTTACCTCCACCAAACTTGGACTGAAGAGTCACTGGACTGTGGGGGTCACTTGGACAGAGTTGCTGGATTCGAGGGACCTCGCTCGTCGTGCTGAGAGGAGACCCAAGGGACCGGTAATGCAGCTTTTTGGTGCCTGCGGTTGCAGGGGGAAGATTCCGTCGACCCACGGGAGATTTCTTCGGAGCTTCTAGTGCAGAGAGGAGGCAGACTACCCCCACAGCATGCACCACCAGGAAAACAGTCGAGAAGGCGGCAGGATCAGCGTTACAGAGTTGCAGTAGTCGTCTTTGCTACTATGTTGCAGTTTTGCAGGCTTCCAGCGCGGTCAGCAGTCGATTCCTTGGCAGAAGGTGAAGAGAGAGATGCAGAGGAACTCGGCTGAGCTCTTGCATTCGTTATCTAAAGTTTCCCCAGAGACAGAGACCCTAAATAGCCAGAAAAGAGGGTTTGGCTACCTAGGAGAGAGGATAGGCTAGCAACACCTGAAGGAGCCTATCAGAAGGAGTCTCTGACGTCACCTGGTGGCACTGGCCACTCAGAGCAGTCCAGTGTGCCAGCAGCACCTCTGTTTCGAAGATGGCAGAGGTCTGGAGCACACTGGAGGAGCTCTGGACACCTCCCAGGGGAGGTGCAGGTCAGGGGAGTGGTCACTCCCCTTTCCTTTGTCCAGTTTCGTGCCAGAGCAGGGTTAAGGGGTCCCTGAACCGGTGTAGACTGGCTTATGCAGAATTGGGCACATCTGTGCCCAAGAAAGCATTTCCAGAGGCTGGGGGAGGCTACTCCTCCCCTGCCTTCACACCATTTTCGAAAAGGGAGAGGGTGTAACACCCTCTCTCAGAGGAAGTCCTTTGTTCTGCCATCCTGGGACAAGCCTGGCTTGACCCCAGGGGGGCAGAAACCTGTCTGAGGGGTTGGCAGCAGCAGCAGCTGCAGTGAAACCCCAGGAAAGGCAGTTTGGCAGTACCAGGGTCTGTGCTACAGACCACTGGGATCATGGGATTGTGCCAACTATGCCAGGATGCCAGGATGGCATAGAGGGGGCAATTCCATGATCATAGACATGTTACATGGCCATATTCGGAGTTACCATTGTGAAGCTACATATAGGTAGTGACCTATATGTAGTGTACGCGTGTAATGGTGTCCCCGCACTCACAAAGTCCGGGGAATTGGCCCTGAACAATGTGGGGGCACCTTGGCTAGTGCCAGGGTGCCCTCACACTAAGTAACTTTGCACCTAACCTTTACCAGGTAAAGGTTAGACATATAGGTGACTTATAAGTTACTTAAGTGCAGTGTAAAATGGCTGTGAAATAACGTGGACGTTATTTCACTCAGGCTGCAGTGGCAGGCCTGTGTAAGAATTGTCAGAGCTCCCTATGGGTGGCAAAAGAAATGCTGCAGCCCATAGGGATCTCCTGGAACCCCAATACCCTGGGTACCTCACTACCATATACTAGGGAATTATAAGGGTGTACCAGTAAGCCAATGTAAATTGGTAAAATTGGTCACTAGCCTGTTAGTGACAATTTGGAAAGAAATGAGAGAGCATAACCACTGAGGTTCTGGTTAGCAGAGCCTCAGTGAGACAGTTAGGCATCATACAGGGAACACATACATATAGGCCACAAACTTATGAGCACTGGGGTCCTGACTAGCAGGGTCCCAGTGACACATAACAAACATACTGAAAACATAGGGTTTTCACTATGAGCACTGGGCCCTGGCTGACAGGATCCCAGTGAGACAGTGAAAACACCCTGACATACACTCACAACAGGCCAAAAGTGGGGGTAACAAGGCTAGAAAGAGGCTACTTTCTCACACAACCCCCCCCCCCCCAAACGAAGGACAATAAGGCTAACCTTGGCCAGTTGAGACTTTATTGTCTAAGTGGTGATAAGTAGAGAGTAGCTCTGCAATAGACTGGTTACTCCATTTATCATCCACTATATGGTTACCTCCCTGTGGGGATGTAAACCACCCTGTTTGAGGTTTTTTAGCTAAGCAACAATGTGAAGATGTATTTTCAGAGTTTCTATCAGTAAGTTTTAGTTTAGAGCAGTGGGAATTGTCCACTGAACCTATTTGTAATGATGGAAATGCCAGACAGGGATGCTGTCTCAGAAAAGCCATAGCTGGGCAACAACTTTGTCCATATGGCTGGAAGAGAGAACAGGGATGCTGTTTCTCTTGAGTTGGAGCAGGGCAGGGATGCTGTCCTATGAGCTCCACACTAGGGCAGGGATGCTGTCCTAAGTGTTGTGAGGCAGTGCAGTGTTTCTGCACTAAAGTTTCTCTGGGAGGGTTGGAGGGATGCTCCATGTTCACTAAAATGGTGCTCTTTTTGTCACCAATGTTAGTTATCCCACAGAGAGGTACTTCTACCTCAGGGAGTCCAGCTTTGCCAGCTGATGATTCCCTTGGAACAGGTGCCACCCCAGGAGAGGTCTCTCCCACCACAGGAATGGTATCCTGAATGGTAGGGTGGTTAGGGGATACTGTGATACCCTTTTTACCTGTTGATGGAGAGGGATCCTGAGTTTTCAGGCCTTCTCTCCTTTGCTTTTTCATTTCAGTAGAAATGAGAGGGAACAATTCCTCAGGGATGCCCAGCATGGCTGCATGGGCATAAAACTCTACATCAGCCCAACCTGAGGCCTCTAGGTCATTACCTAAGAGACAGTCTACAGGTAAGCTAGGTGATACCACCACCTGCTTAGGGCCAGTAACTCCACCCCAACTAAACTGAATTATAGCTAAGGGAAGAAACTTAGTGGAGTTATGGACATCAATAATCTTATACTGTTGTCCAATGATGTGTTGATCAGGGTGCACTAGGTTTTCAGTCACCAAAGTGATACTGGCACCTGTGTCCCTGTAGGCCAAGGCCTCAACACCATTTATTGAAACTGTCTGCCTGTACTTATCCATTGTAAGGGGACAAGCAGCCAGTGTGGCAAGGCCAATGCCACTAGGTGTGACAGAAACTGTCTTGGGACTGACTACCCCAGTTTCTACTATGGACCCATAAGTGAACCCAACTACACCCTTAATTTGACTGTTGCCAGCAGTCCCCCCACTAGTACCACTACTGCTAGGGGCACTAGAGCTTGATGTATTAGTGGTGGTAGGCTCAGGGGGTTTACCTGGACAGGACTTATCCCCTGGCCTATGGCCTCTGTTTTTACACACAAAGCACCAAGGCTTTTTAAATTGTGTAGGTTGAGAAGAAGAGGAAGAATTTGTTTTATCCCCACCCCCTGAGAGTGTTTAAGATTTGAAGTGGGATCTTTGGTTTTACCCTTATCCCCATGCTTATCTTGAGATTGACACCATCTTTCTTCTTAGTGGTCTCTTTGTCACCCCCTGTATGAACTTTTCTGTTCACCCTTGTTCTGACCCATTTGTCTGCCTTCTTTCCCAATTCTTGGGGAGAGGTCAGATCAGAGTCCACCAAGTACTGGTGCAACAAATCAGACACACAATTATTAAGAATATGCTCTCTCAGGATCAAGTTATACAGGCTGTCATAATCAGTAACTTTACTGCCATGTAACCACCCCTCCAAGGCCTTCACTGAATGGTCAATGAAATCAACCCAGTCTTGTGAAGACTCCTTTTTGGTCTCTCTGAACTTTATCCTGTACTGTTCAGTGGTTAAGCCATAACCATCCAGGAGTGCATTCTTAAGAACTGTAAAATTATTGGCATCACTTTCTTTCACAGTAAGGAGCCTATCCCTACCTTTTCCACTAAATGATAGCCATAGGATAGCAGCCCACTGCCTTTGAGGGACATCCTGTACAACACAGGCCCTCTCAAGTGCAGCAAACCACTTGTTAATGTCATCCCCCTCCTTATAAGGGGGAACTATCTTGTGCAGATTCCTTGAATCATGCTCTTTTGCAGGATGACTATGGGGAATACTGCTGCTGCCACCATGGGTTTCTAAACCCAACTTCTGTCTTTCCTTCTCTAATTCTAATGACTGTCTATCCAAATCCAGCTGTTGCTTTTTGAGCTTCAGTCTAGTTTGTTCCACTCTCAATCTATTGAGCTCCCTTTCTAACAATCTGTCAGCAGGGTGGGTGGGAGGGACATGCCTTGAAACAGAAGTATGGTGAGAATGGACAGAAGGAGACCTGTCCCTTACAGAGGGCACCCTAACAGCTTGGCTAACAGAAACATCAGTACCACTGTGGTGAGAATAAATGCTTTTGCTATGATGTGAAACAACACTATTTGTATGGTGTGGCTCTCCATCATTACCAACTATGCTAGACTGTCTAGTAATGGGCAGGCTACGGAGTTTCTTTCCTGAATCTTTTCCTGGGGGAGTCCCTGGATCAGATTGGGAACCATTAGCTACTTTTTCTACAGATGGGGCACTTCTAGCCTTATCCTGTTCTCTAAGCATGTTAAGTAACAGTTCAAGGAAGGATTCTTCCCTACACTCAAACCTCTCTCTACACAGAGACTCCTTGCTCCTTTCCAGCTAAGGTGGTCATATGCAAGTTTGGACAGATCAACATTTTGGCCTGTGCCAGACATTTTTAGAGAGAGTTAAAGTGATAGAAAAAGAGAAAAAAGTTTGTCAGAGCTTTTAGAAAGACAGAGAAAAAAAGTTTTAAAACTTTTTAGAACTTTTTAGAAAGTTTAGAAGTACTTTTCAGCACTTAGAAAAGAGTGAAAAGAGGAAATGCTAAACTTTTTGGCTATGTGTATATACACTGAACTTGTTTTGTATATTTTTCTCTTATGAAAAGTACAATGACAAGAGTGGTAAGTAGTCTCAAAGCACTTATCCCACCGCTGCACAACCAATGTAGGAGGCTGGACTGGCTTGTAGTGAGTACCAAGGGGTACTTGCACCTTGCACCAGGCCCAGTTATCCCTTATTAGTGTATAGGGTGTCTAGCAGCTTAGGCTGATAGATAATGGTAGCTTAGCAGAGCAGCTTAGGTTGAACTAGGAGACGTGTGAAGCTACTACAGTACCACAAGTGTCACTTGCACAATATCATAAGAAAACACAATACACAGTTATACTAAAAATAAAGGTACTTTATTTTTAAGACAATATGCCAAAGTATCTTAGAGTGTACCCTCAGTGAGAGGATAGGAAATATACACAAGATATATATACACAATAGCAAAAATATGCAGTATAGTCTTAGAAAACAGTGCAAACAATGTATAGTTACAATAGGATGCAATGGGGACACATAGGGATAGGGGCAACACAAACCATATACTCCAAAAGTGGAATGCGAACCACGAATGGACCCCAAACCTATGTGACCTTGTAGAGGGTCGCTGTGACTATTAGAAAATAGTGAGAGTTAGAAAAATAACCCTCCCCATGACCCTGAAAAGTGAGTGCAAAGTGCACTAAAGTTCCCCTAAGGACAAAGAAGTCGTGTTAGAGGAATAATGCAGGAAAGACACAAACCAACAATGCAACAACGATGGATTTACAATCTAGGGTACCTTTGGAACAAGGGGACCAAGTCCAAAAGTCACAAGCAAGTCGGAGATGGGCATATGCCCAGGAAATGCCAGCTGTGGGTGCAAAGAAGCTTCTACTGGACAGAAGAAGCTGAGGTTTCTGCAGGAACGAAAAGGGCTAGAGACTTCCCCTTTGGTGGACGGATTCCACTCGTCGTGGAGAGTCGTGCAGACGTGTTTTCCCGCCGAAAGAACGCCAACAAGCCTTGCTAGCTGCAAATCGTGCGGTTAGCGTTTTTGGATGCTGCTGTTGCCCAGGAAGGACCAGGAGGTCGCAAATTGGACCAGGAGATAGAGGGGACGTCGTTCAAGACAAGGAGCCCTGTTAGCAGCAGGTAGCTCCCGGAGAAGTGCCAGAAACAGGCACTACAAGGATGCGTGAAACAGTGCTCACCCGAAGTTACACAAAGGAGTCCCACGTCGCCGGAGACCAACTTAGAAAGTCGTGCAATGCAGGTTAGAGTGCTGTGGACCCAGGCTTGGCTGTGCACAAAGGATTTCCGCCAGATGTGCATCGGGGCTGGAGTAGCTGCAAAAGTCGCGGTTCCCAGCAATGCAGTCTAGCGAGGTGAGGCAAGGACTTACCTCCACCAAACTTGGACTGAAGAGTCACTGGACTGTGGGGGTCACTTGGACAGAGTTGCTGGATTCGAGGGACCTCGCTCGTCGTGCTGAGAGGAGACCCAAGGGACCGGTAATGCAGCTTTTTGGTGCCTGCGGTTGCAGGGGGAAGATTCCGTCGACCCACGGGAGATTTCTTCGGAGCTTCTAGTGCAAAGAGGAGGCAGACTACCCCCACAGCATGCACCACCAGGAAAACAGTCGAGAAGGCGGCAGGATCAGCGTTACAGAGTTGCAGATGTCGTCTTTGCTACTATGTTGCAGTTTTGCAGGCTTCCAGCGCGGTCAGTAGTCGATTCCTTGGCAGAAGGTGAAGAGAGAGATGCAGAGGAACTCGGCTGAGCTCTTGCATTCGTTATCTAAAGTTTCCCCAGAGACAGAGACCCTAAATAGCCAGAAAAGAGGGTTTGGCTACCTAGGAGAGAGGATAGGCTAGCAACACCTGAAGGAGCCTATCAGAAGGAGTCTCTGACTTCACCTGGTGGCACTGGCCACTCAGAGCAGTCCAGTATGCCAGCAGCACCTCTGTTTCTAAGATGGCACAGGTCTGGAGCACACTGGAGGAGCTCTGGACACCTCCCAGGGGAGGTGCAGGTCAGGGGAGTGGTCACTCCCCTTTCCTTTGTCCAGTTTCGCGCCAGAGCAGGGCTAAGGGGTCCCTGAACCGGTGTAGACTGGCTTATGCAGAATTGGGCACATCTGTGCCCAAGAAAGCATTTCCAGAGGCTGGGGGAGGCTACTCCTCCCCTGCCTTCACACCATTTTCCAAAGGGAGAGGGTGTAACACCCTCTCTCAGAGGAAGTCCTTTGTTCTGCCATCCTGGGATAAGCCTGGCTTGACCCCAGGGGGGCAGAAACCTGTCTGAGGGGTTGGCAGCAGCAGCAGCTGCAGTGAAACCCCAGGAAAGGCAGTTTGGCAGTACCAGGGTCTGTGCTACAGACCACTGGGATCATGGGATTGTGCCAACTATGCCAGGATGGCATAGAGGGGGCAATTCCATGATCATAGACATGTTACATGGCCATATTCGGAGTTACCATTGTGAAGCTACTTATAGGTAGTGACCTATATGTAGTGCACGCGTGTAATGGTGTCCCCGCACTCACAAAGTCCGGGGAATTGGCCCTGAACAATGTGGGGGCACCTTGGCTAGTGCCAGGGTGCCCTCACACTAAGTAACTTTGCACCTAACCTTTACCAGGTAAAGGTTAGACATATAGGTGACTTATAAGTTACTTAAGTGCAGTGTAAAATGGCTGTGAAATAACGTGGACGTTATTTCACTCAGGCTGCAGTGGCAGGCCTGTGTAAGAATTGTCAGAGCTCCCTATGGGTGGCAAAAGAAATGCTGCAGCCCATAGGGATCTCCTGGAACCCCAATACCCTGGGTACCTCAGTACCATATACTAGGGAATTATAAGGGTGTTCCAGTAAGCCAATGTAAATTGGTAAAATTGGTCACTAGCCTGTTAGTGACAATTTGGAAAGAAATGAGAGAGCATAACCACTGAGGTTCTGGTTAGCAGAGCCTCAGTGAGACAGTTAGGCACCACACAGGGAACACATACATATAGGCCACAAACTTATGAGCACTGGGGTCCTGACTAGCAGGGTCCCAGTGACACATAACAAACATACTGAAAACATAGGGTTTTCACTATGAGCACTGGGCCCTGGCTGACAGTATCCCAGTGAGACAGTGAAAACACCCTGATATACACTCACAACAGGCCAAAAGTGGGGGTAACAAGGCTAGAAAGAGGCTACTTTCTCACACAACCCCCCCCCAAACGAAGGACAATAAGGCTAACCTTGGCCAGTTGAGACTTTATTGTGTAAGTGGTGATAAGTAGAGAGTAGCTCTGCAATAGACTGGTTACTCCCTTTATCATCCACTATATGGTTACCTCCCTGTGGGGATGTAAACCACCCTGTTTGAGGTTTTTTAGCTAAGCAACAATGTGAAGATGTATTTTCAGAGTTTCTATCAGTAAGTTTTAGTTTAGAGCAGTGGGAATTGTCCACTGAACCTATTTGTAATGATGGAAATGCCAGACAGGGATGCTGTCTCAGAAAAGCCATAGCTGGGCAAAAACGTTGTCCATATGGCTGGAAGAGAGAACAGGGATGCTGTTTCTCTTGAGTTGGAGCAGGGCAGGGATGCTGTCCTATGAGCTCCACACTAGGGCAGGGATGCTGTCCTAAGTGTTGTGAGGCAGTGCAGTGTTTCTGCACTAAAGTTTCTCTGGGAGGGTTGGAGGGATGCTCCATGTTCACTAAAATGGTGCTCTTTTTGTCACCAATGTTAGTTATCCCACAGAGAGGTACTTCTACCTCAGGGAGTCCAGCTTTGCCAGCTGATGATTCCCTTGGAACAGGTGCCACCCCAGGAGAGGTCTCTCCCACCACAGGAATGGTATCCTGAATGGTAGGGTGGTTAGGGGATACTGTGATACCCTTTTTACCTGTTGATGGAGAGGGATCCTGAGTTTTCAGGCCTTCTCTCCTTTGCTTTTTCATTTCAGTAGAAATGAGAGGGAACAATTCCTCAGGGATGCCCAGCATGGCTGCATGGGCATAAAACTCTACATCAGCCCAACCTGAGGCCTCTAGGTCATTACCTAAGAGACAGTCTACAGGTAAGCTAGGTGATACCACCACCTGCTTAGGGCCAGTAACTCCACCCCAACTAAACTGAATTATAGCTAAGGGAAGAAACTTAGTGGAGTTATGGACATCAATAATCTTATACTGTTGTCCAATGATGTGTTGATCAGGGTGCACTAGGTTTTCAGTCACCAAAGTGATACTGGCACCTGTGTCCCTGTAGGCCAAGGCCTCAACACCATTTATTGAAACTGTCTGCCTGTACTTATCCATTGTAAGGGGACAAGCAGCCAGTGTGGCAAGGCCAATGCCACTAGGTGTGACAGAAACTGTCTTGGGACTGACTACCCCAGTTTCTACTATGGACCCATAAGTGAACCCAACTACACCCTTAACTTGACTGTTGCCAGCAGTCCCACCACTAGTACCACTACTGCTAGGGGCACTAGAGCTTGATGTATTAGTGGTGGTAGGCTCAGGGGGTTTACCTGGACAGGACTTATCCCCTGGCCTATGGCCTCTGTTTTTACACACAAAGCACCAAGGCTTTTTAAATTGTGTAGGTTGAGAAGAAGAGGAAGAATTTGTTTTATCCCCACCCCCTGAAGAGTGTTTAAGATTTGAAGTGGGATCTTTGGTTTTACCCTTATCCCCATGCTTATCTTGAGATTTGTCACCATCTTTCTTCTTAGTGGTCTCTTTGTCACCCCCTGTATGAACTTTTCTGTTCACCCTTGTTCTGACCCATTTGTCTGCCTTCTTTCCCAATTCTTGGGGAGAGGTCAGATCAGAGTCCACCAAGTACTGGTGCAACAAATCAGACACACAATTATTAAGAATATGCTCTCTCAGGATCAAGTTATACAGGCTGTCATAATCAGTAACTTTACTGCCATGTAACCACCCCTCCAAGGCCTTCACTGAATGGTCAATGAAATCAACCCAGTCTTGTGAAGACTCCTTTTTGGTCTCTCTGAACTTTATCCTGTACTGTTCAGTGGTTAAGCCATAACCATCCAGGAGTGCATTCTTAAGAACTGTAAAATTATTGGCATCACTTTCTTTCACAGTAAGGAGCCTATCCCTACCTTTTCCACTAAATGATAGCCATAGGATAGCAGCCCACTGCCTTTGAGGGACATCCTGTACAACACAGGCCCTCTCAAGTGCAGCAAACCACTTGTTAATGTCATCCCCCTCCTTATAAGGGGGAACTATCTTGTGCAGATTCCTTGAATCATGCTCTTTTGCAGTATGACTATGGGGAATACTGCTGCTGCCACCATGGGTTTCTAAACCCAACTTCTGTCTTTCCTTCTCTAATTCTAATGACTGTCTATCCAAATCCAGCCGTTGCTTTTTGAGCTTCAGTCTGG
The DNA here is from genome assembly GCF_031143425.1 of Pleurodeles waltl. Taxonomy (NCBI): domain Eukaryota; kingdom Metazoa; phylum Chordata; class Amphibia; order Caudata; family Salamandridae; genus Pleurodeles; species Pleurodeles waltl. The sequence continues at coordinate 1,326,301,168 of NC_090437.1, read as the reverse complement.
TTTGTTCCACTCTCAATCTATTGAGCTCCCTTTCTAACAATCTGTCATCAGGGTGGGTGGGAGGGACATGCCTTGAAACAGAAGTATGGTGAGAATGGACAGAAGGAGACCTGTCCCTTACAGAGGGCACCCTAACAGCTTGGCTAACAGAAACATCAGTACCACTGTGGTGAGAATAAATGCTTTTGCTATGATGTGAGACAACACTATTTGTATGGTGTGGCTCTCCATCATTACCAACTATTCTAGACTGTCTAGTAATGGGCAGGCTACGGAGTTTCTTTCCTGAATCTTTTCCTGGGGGAGTCCCTGGATCAGATTGGGAACCATTAGCTACTTTTTCTACAGATGGGGCACTTCTAGCCTTATCCTGTTCTCTAAGCATGTTAAGTAACAGTTCCAAGGAAGGATTCTTCCCTACACTCAAACCTCTCTCTACACAGAGACTCCTTGCTCCTTTCCAGCTAAGGTGGTCATATGCAAGTTTGGACAGATCAACATTTTGGCCAGTGCCAGACATTTTTAGAGAGAGTTAAAGTGATAGAAAAAGAGAAAAAAGTTTGTCAGAGCTTTTAGAAAGACAGAGAAAAAAAGTTTTTAAACTTTTTAGAACTTTTTAGAAAGTTTAGAAGTACTTTTCAGCACTTAGAAAAGAGTGAAAAGAGGAAATGCTAAACTTTTTGGCTATGTGTATATACACTGAACTTGTTTTGTATATTTTTCTCTTATGAAAAGTACAATGACAAGAGTGGTAAGTAGTCTCAAAGCACTTATCCCACCGCTGCACAACCAATGTAGGAGGCTGGACTGGCTTGTAGTGAGTACCAAGGGGTACTTGCACCTTGCACTAGGCCCAGTTATCCCTTATTAGTGTATAGGGTGTCTAGCAGCTTAGGCTGATAGATAATGGTAGCTTAGCAGAGCAGCTTAGGCTGAACTAGGAGATGTGTGAAGCTACTACAGTACCACAAGTGTCACTTGCACAATATCATAAGAAAACACAATACACAGTTATACTAAAAATAAAGGTACTTTATTTTTATGACAATATGCCAAAGTATCTTAGAGTGTACCCTCAGTGAGAGGATAGGAAATATACACAAGTTATATATACACAATAGCAAAAATATGCAGTATAGTCTTAGAAAACAGTGCAAACAATGTATAGTTACAATAGGATGCAATGGGGACACATAGGGATAGGGGCAACACAAACCATATACTCCAAAAGTGGAATGCGAACCACCAATGGACCCCAAACCTATGTGACCTTGTAGAGGGTCGCTGGGACTATTAGAAAATAGTGAGAGTTAGAAAAATAACCCTCCCCAAGACCCTGAAAAGTGAGTGCAAAGTGCACTAAAGTTCCCCTAAGGACAAAGAAGTCGTGTTAGAGGAATAATGCAGGAAAGACACAAACCAACAATGCAACAACGATGGATTTCCTATCTAGGGTACCTGTGGAACAAGGGGACCAAGTCCAAAAGTCACAAGCAAGTCGGAGATGGGCATATTCCCAGGAAATGCCAGCTGTGGGTGCAAAGAAGCTTCTACTGGACAGAAGAAGCTGAGGTTTCTGCAGGAACGAAAAGGGCTAGAGACTTCCGCTTTGGTGGACGGATCCCCCACGCCGTGGAGAGTCGTGCAGAAGTGTTTTCCCGCCGAAAGAACGCCAAAAAGCCTTGCTAGCTGCAAATCATACGGTTGGCGTTTTTGGATGCTGCTGTGGCCCAGGAGGGACCAGGAGGTCGCAAATTGGACCAGGAGATAGAGGGGACATCGAGCAAGACTAGGAGTCCTCTTAGCCGCAGGTAGCTCCCAGAGAAGTGCCAGAAACAGGCACTACAAGGATGCGTGAAACGGTGCTCACCCGAAGTTACACAAAGGAGTCCCACGTCGCCGGAGACCAACTTAGAAAGTCGTGCAATGCAGGTTAGAGTGCGTGGACCCATGCTTGGATGTACACAAAGGATTTCCGCCGGAAGTGCACCGGGGCCGGAGTAGCTGCAAAAGTCGCAGTTCCCAGCAATGCAGTCTAGCGAGGTGAGGCAAGGACTTACCTCCACCAAACTTGGACTGAAGAGTCACTGGACTGTGGGGGTCACTTGGACAGAGTTGCTGGATTCGAGGGACCTCGCTCGTCGTGCTGAGAGGAGACCCAAGGGACCGGTAATGCAGCTTTTTGGTGCCTGCGGTTGCAGGGGGAAGATTCCGTCGACCCACGGGAGTTTTCTTCGGAGCTTCTAGTGCAGAGAGGAGGCAGACTACCCCCACAGCATGCACCACCAGGAAAACAGTTGAGAAGGCGGCAGGATCAGCGTTACAGAGTTGCAGTAGTCGTCTTTGCTACTATGTTGCAGTTTTGCAGGCTTCCAGCGCGGTCAGTAGTCGATTCCTTGGCAGAAGGTGAAGAGAGAGATGCAGAGGAACTCGGCTGAGCTCTTGCATTCGTTATCTAAAGTTTCCCCAGAGACAGAGACCCTAAATAGCCAGAAAAGAGGGTTTGGCTACCTAGGAGAGAGGATAGGCTAGCAACACCTGAAGGAGCCTATCAGAAGGAGTCTCTGACGTCACCTGGTGGCACTGGCCACTCAGAGCAGTCCAGTGTGCCAGCAGCACCTCTGTTTCCAAGATGGCAGAGGTCTGGAGCACACTGGAGGAGCTCTGGACACCTCCCAGGGGAGGTGCAGGTCAGGGGAGTGGTCACTCCCCTTTCCTTTGTCCAGTTTCGCGCCAGAGCAGGGCTAAGGGGTCCCTGAACCGGTGTAGACTGGCTTATGCAGAATTGGGCACATCTGTGCCCAAGAAAGCATTTCCAGAGGCTGGGGGAGGCTACTCCTCCCCTGCCTTCACACCATTTTCCAAAGGGAGAGGGTGTAACACCCTCTCTCAGAGGAAGTCCTTTGTTCTGACATCCTGGGACAAGCCTGGCTTGACCTCAGGGGGGCAGAAACCTGTCTAAGGTGTTGGCAGCAGCAGCAGCTGCAGTGAAACCCCAGGAAAGGCAGTTTGGCAGTACCAGGGTCTGTGCTACAGACCACTGGGATCATGGGATTGTGCCAACTATGCCAGGATGGTATAGAGGGGGCAATTCCATGATCATAGACATGTTACATGGCCATATTCGGAGTTACCATTGTGAAGCTTCATATAGGTAGTGACCTATATGTAGTGCACGCGTGTAATGGTGTCCCCGCACTCACAAAGTCCGGGGAATTGGCCCTGAACAATGTGGGGGCACCTTGGCTAGTGCCAGGGTGCCCTCACACTAAGTAACTTTGCACCTAACCTTTACCAGGTAAAGGTTAGACATATAGGTGACTTATATGTTACTTACGTGCAGTGTAAAATGGCTGTGAAATAACGTGGACGTTATTTCACTCAGGCTGCAGTGGCAGGCCTGTGTAAGAATTGTCAGAGCTCCCTATGGGTGGCAAAAGAAATGCTGCAGCCCATAGGGATCTCCTGGAACCCCAATACCCTGGGTACCTCAGTACCATATACTAGGGAATTATAAGGGTGTTCCAGTAAGCCAATGTAAATTGGTAAAATTGGTCACTAGCCTGTTAGTGACAATTTGGAAAGAAATGAGAGAGCATAACCACTGAGGTTCTGGTTAGCAGAGCCTCAGTGAGACAGTTAGGCACCACACAGGGAACACATACATATAGGCCACAAACTTATGAGCACTGAGGTCCTGACTAGCAGGGTCCCAGTGACACATAACAAACATACTGAAAACATAGGGTTTTCACTATGAGCACTGGGCCCTGGCTGACAGGATCCCAGTGAGACAGTGAAAACACCCTGACATACACTCACAACAGGCCAAAAGTGGGGGTAACAAGGCTAGAAAGAGGCTACTTTCTCACAGTGATGCAGAGGATCTGTCGTATTTTCACAAGGCTTGCACCAGAACATGCAGTCTGCAATGGCAGGCTGAATGCAACTTTCTAAGTGGAAAGTGGACAAAGGGGTACTGTTGCCTTACCCTTCAGTTGCAACTATTTTATTGCACTGCAAGGGTAATTACATCCCTATTACTCTAATGGATGTGCCTCAGTCCTCTTTCTATTTCTATGCATGAGCTTGCCAGGATAAACACAGCTGTACTTCTTGTGTCAACCTACCCCAGTTGTACATGTTTTGTATTAAATGCCTTGTCTTTTATGGTCCATGCCGAACAAGGTCCTAACACCAACAGGCTTTCAACTCAGTGTTGTCACCACATCTTATGGGCAGCAGTCTCGGGCACCCACATAGGAGGAGAATAAGACATATTGAGTGGTCACATGGAGACGTATTTGGACAGCTGTTCAGGGAGAATTTCGCAGAAAATGTCCATGTGGGTAATTTTTGTTTATTCATGTCCTATAGGCTACTGTGTTTCTGTTACTCCCCTCACTGGAAGGCTGATTTGATTTGACATATGCCCCAATATAGGCTGAGACATTCTACATGTGTAGCGAGCTGCTTGAGAAGTTCCTGTCCACTGTTTTGTGAGCCTCCCTTTTCTACCATCTGTAATCACACCTTTCATAATATTTTCTTGATAAGCCAATGCGCCTGCCATGCAGCTCATGGTTACATCAATCCACTTGGAGACTGTTGCTTTTTGTTCTTCCTTTTTTCTCAGATTTCCAACATTTATACTTTCAACCACTACAGGATATCTACAGGATGTCTGATCTCGCTACACAATCAGAGGTCATTACAATGAACCCAATTATTTAGCCACCATTCCAATATTAATGTTGTGTTAAGTACAGTAGTAAAGATTGCAGTTAAATCCTTAGACGTGAGTAGACTAAGCAGGACTTGAGGACTATAGGTGACCCTACTTGATATCTTCGGGCCTGAGTACGATCTTAGCGAATTGGGTTACTCCATCACAAATGTGTCAGATATCCCGTCCACTGTAATACGATTCTATTCTAACCAATGGAAATTGTAATCTGGTGGACGGATCTCTGCCACGTTTGTGATGGAGTATTCCAACCATCAGGAGCGCAATCAGGCCCTCTGTTCTGTAACTTAAGAGGGTTTGAATCTGGCAATCCCGATAGATCAATCACATTCCGCTAATAATGTTGGGGCAAATATCAGTTCAAGGATACAGCTAAACTCTTCAACAGGGCTCAGGATTAATCTCATGGATCACAGAAGATATGATCTCGTCTGAATGTGGAGGAGATCCACACTGCTCATTCTTCTCGGTGCATCCATTGTCTTGAAGACGTCTGATAGTTTGCAACGAAGAACATGACAATCTATCAGGTGGATACACGCCTACTGATCTCCTTAACATTTCTCCCAAGTATGTCCAGCAAACAGGCCTTCCAATCCAACAATTTGTTTGTGGTTTCCCTAGTTTCACCGAAATAAGAACTGTATGTTGTGTCAAGTAACACCTGTGTGTTATCGTATATGCATTTGGGTAGCCGGTTTCTACCACCTCTAGGATCCTATTGCAATAATGAAATCTTGATGTGCTTTATGATCTATGATGCACACTGGCCACTTTCAAGGTGGTCCATAGACACTGTGGCCCATATTTATACTTTTTGACGCAAAACTGCGCCAACGCAGTTTTGCGTCAAAAAAATTAGCGCCGGCTAACGCCATTCTGAAGCGCCATGCAGGCGCCGTATTTATTCAATGACGTTAGCCGGCGTTAGCCGCCGGCGCTGTCTGGTGTGCGTTAAAAAAAACAACGTACACCAGGCAGCGCCGGCGTAGGGGGAAAATGGCGTATGGGCGTCCAGAAATGGTGCAAGTCAGGCTGAGGCAAAAAAATCGCCACAGCCCGATTTGCGCCATTTTTTAACGACGCCCATCCCCCATAAAAATGACTCCTGTCTTAGCAAAGACAGGAGTCATGCCCCCTTGCCCAATGGCCATGCCCAGGGGACTTCTGTCCCCTGGGCACGGTCATTGGGCATAGTGGCATGTAGGGGGGCACAAATGAGGCCCCCCTATGCCACAATTTTTTTTTAAAAAAAATACTTACCTGGACTTACCTTAATGTCCCTGGGGTGGGTCCCTCCATCCTTGGGTGTCCTCCTGGGGTGGGCAAGGGTGGCAGGGGGTGTCCCTGGGGGCAGGGGAGGGCACCTCTGGGCTCATTCTGAGCCCACAGGTCCCTTAACGCCTGCCCTGACCCAGGCGCTAAAATCCGGCGCGAATGCAGGTTTTTTAGACCCGCCCACTCCCGGGCGTCATTTTTGCCCGGGAGTATAAATACGACGCATATGCATCGCAGTCATTTTTTAAGACAGGAACGCCTACCTTGCATATCATTAACGCAAGGAAGGTGTTCACGCAAAAAAATGACGCTAACTCCATGAACTTTGGCGCTAGACGCGTCTAACGCCAAAGTATAAATATGGAGTTAGTTTTGCGTCGAATTTGCGTCGAAAAAAACGACGCAAATTCGGCGCAAACGGCGTATAAATATGCCCCTGTATTTCTTTGTGTTTAGTAATGTACGGAAGTGAATATTCTAGCTATTTTCGCAGGTCAGCACAGAGAAGGGTATTTTAGTAATCGATTATATTGGATAAAAGGTTGATAGAGCCTATTATTGATCACTGGGGTGCATTGTGTTTATAGGTGTATAATTGTGTTTATAGGTGTGCGTTTCATCCTGCCTGATTGCACTTGGTCCTTTGTCTGGTTTGCATCTCTATGGAGTCATCTCTGCTGGTTATTTGCCTATGATGCAATGGTACACACATGCAGGTGTTGGACATATGTGAGATAACGACAAGTAGATGGGTGAAAGGTTATGGATGTGCTGTCTAACATGTTCTGTATAAAAAGTTAATAAGAAGTGTGGCGTGCCCTTGCAGCTGCGGTGACTGAGGTGTGCTTTAAAAATATAATATAATATACCAAAAGCTTCCTGGGGTCTTCTGGTGAAAGTAGGCAAAACTGGCAAGGGGGGCAAAGAAGAATTTTAATGGTGGACTCCAAAGTACTATTAGTTAACTCTCTGTCACTGTTCTCTGGCTCTAGTGGTTGTTTATTCTCCCAACACTACACATTCCACCTTCAGCGTGCAACAAAAAATCACATCATGTGTGCATAGGACCTTTATAACTCTTTAATGTGTCACATCTCCCGGATGTGCTTCAGCAAGTGCTGGACAAACCCACAATTACATTGTTAACAGCAAAAAATATACATTAGCCAGATAAGAACAGATGTCTACCTAGAAAGGCTGGAGAGTGTATAAAATGTTCTCTTCTTCTGATTACCACCTTATGCTCCGCGATTCAGAGATACCCAAGAGAAGGCATTTTAATATTGATCCGTGTGACTCTCCCTAGAATCACAAGATTACAATTCTGAATAAATGAGTTTTAAAAGCACATGTTGCATGTCAAGGCAGCCAGCGTGCTTCGGCAATGTAGCAATGTTAGCTTCTGAAACAGTCCTTGAAACTTTCCCATGGAGAACACTCGGGAGCCTCCTTCTCGCAGATCCACGGGAGCACTCGAGAGCAGCTCTCTGAGATCAGCTCCTTCCCCCATGCGGCGCAGCTGCCTTGTGCACCGTACGGCGCCACTCTGGAAAAGACAATAAAAGGCAAAAGAGTATATGAGATGCACAAATTCAGGAGCGTAGCTTCGAGGAGTGGGGTGGGGGGCATTTGGGGTGTTACACCCCCCTAATGTATTTTTTGATAAATAGTTGGGTGCGGGTATGTTGAGGTGTCCGTCGGGTTTGATGAATAATTTTTTCACGCACAGACAAAAACACAGACACACTGCATCGCTGTTTTGAAAGTCCCCAGAAATATTGGTTACCTTAGAAAATATTGGATTAGATTCACAAGGACCTAGCGCTACCGGAGTGTCACGTTTTGAGATTGTGCACTGCGCCACATTTACAAGGTGGCACTAAGCCACTTTTTCTGTCTTTACGCCGCCTTGTAAATATGGGCCACTTTGATGCAGTTTTCTGTGTCAGAGGGGCGTCCAATGGGTGTTGCAGTGGGCGTACCCACGCAACACCCATTGCTTTTGATGCTGCACCAGATTTACAAGGAATCGTAAATTTGAGGCAGCGCTAAAAACGAATGCCACCCCAGGGGTGGCTTTAACATGACACAAGAAGAAGAAATACTTTTATTTCTCCTCGTTTTTGCTTTTTCCATGTGTGTTGCATTCTGCAGCACACACAGAAATAGCAAAACACCATGAATGATTGTTTATGTGCAAGAAGATGTCCTTTCCTGCACATAAACAATCATTCAATAATGATGATTTGGTACTTCTACATGTGCTGCATTATTCAGCACACATAGAAGTGTCAAATTGCCATTATAGATTGTTCATGTGCAGGGAGGGGCACCTTCCTGCACATAAACAATCTATCCTCTCAGCGCAGACACCCTTGCACTATGGTGGAAGGATGCCTGCGTTTGTGCTGGCAGTTAAATTTAGCACCGGCACAGGGGAAAACACAGGGGTGCGCCGTATTTGAGTAAATATGGCGAATCCCTGCATTTCTAAAGTGATGCAGCCCACCATGCTGCGCCACTTTTTAGTAAATTTCACCCTTTGTATTTTCTCCTAATACTCCTTTCAATCCACATTCCTCTCCCTTTCCACTGCCTCATAGTCCCCTCTCATGCACCTAGCTTGTCCTACAATATATTTAAACATTATGGGGGTCATTATGAACACAGTGGGAAACCCCGCCATGTTCATACTGACGGTCTTTTCATAGACCGCCAGCCCCCTTGAGATCCCGCCAGCCGTATAATGTACATTTTGCTGGGCCGGCGGGCGGAAACAATGTTTCTGCCCGCCGGCCCAGCAGAATGCAGGGCTGGGACATTGCCAACGGCTCCACATGGAGCCACCTTCAATGCCGCTGTGCGGCGGGTGCAGTAGCACCCCGTCACACAGATCCCTGCCCGTAAATCGGGCAGTGACCTGCGCAACGGGGCACTGCACGGGGGCCCCAGGAGCACTCCCTCCGCCAGCCTTTCCCTGGCGGGGGAACCCGCCAGTGAAAGGCTGCAGGAACAAGGGTTCATTATCCGGAGGCTGGCGCTGCAAACGTGTAGTTGTGAAATGTGTTTGAATTCCCATCAACTGCTGGAAATGTGACCCAAGAATAAAAAAGTTCTGTTCTATAGGCTGCATGGGCGTCCACCACAAACGTGACTGAACCCCCCTGGTTTGTCAGACCATATGCAAGCAAATGCCCTGTGAGCGGTTGTCGCATATTAACTGCTATTTGTATTACTTGGGGATTCGCCATTATTAAAACAGAGATAGTTCAGAGAAGGCACACCAAATATCGGGGTTTTTCCTTTCAAAGTTCAAGCTTGAACAACCAACCGCTATATCGCGGAGGTGGAAATCCTCAGAGCCACGGACGTCTCTGTTTAAAGGAACTGAGGAGTCAATGTATATATGAGACCGAAAGAGTCAGCCGGACCCGAAAATTAGAGCCAGACCAATGGTTGGCGGCACCATGTTGAGTTGGCTCTCATTATCCCAAATGAGACTTCTGGATTTCTCGGTGTCAGATTCGTTCCTGGTATGGGGGACTAAGTCTTACCCACTAAGAAGGACACCTGTCACCCTCAATCCGGTTTTGCTCCGGCTAACTAGCAGTGCCTCATCTCTCCCAAGGGGAAGGGATGATTTGGCAGCCGAGCGCATGACATCTTAGAACTTCTCAGGGAAGTCGTGTTCGCTCAGGTCCCAACCAGCTCCGGCCTCCGGTGGCTAACATGGCGGTGGCTGAAGTTTGTTGTTTATACACAGACTTAACGGCTACATATAGAAGATTAGTACAATTTGTGATGCAGACATTAAACATGAACCCAGGGCGCATAGCCCCAGCGCAACAACATGCAGTAGTACCGGGTATCAATCCGGCCACTGTACACTCTATTATGGGCAAAGTACCAGCTAAACGGGAGGAAACTCTGTTTTGGCTGGCACAAAAAATTAATACCTTGGAGGCAGTATTTCCCCATACAGACCCTCAGGATAAACATAGAATATTGACGATGTGTTTACCGTTTGGAATGGTTCCCGCAGTGGACCATTGTAATACATGGGGCACGATGTTTGCCGCGCTCTATACTACAGCACACGGTACACCGACATTAGCAAACTTACCGGAAGTGCTCAAACAAATTCAGGATGAATATGGGGCTGCCCCAGCCTTAGATTTGGGGATGCAACTGATGGGCAACTTTGCCGCGGTTTCTTCTATTATACTGAGTAATCTCAAGGGAGAGGCAGTAGCACTAGCGGTGCGTATGCGTCTTCGAGACGTCCCGCAACCCGACCAGGAGCGGGAGCTGGCGAGAATAATAGCGGAAACAAATTCCAGTATCGGTCGTGATAGCCTCAGGGCTAGACCACAGAAACCACAGTTGCAAGGGAAGGGTAGTAAGGATACTACTAAGAACCAACAGCCTGAGGGTAATAAAAAGCGTTGGGAGAAAAAACAACAAACACCTAAGAAAGAAAGGGGAGAATCTCCGAGAGTGGCGACCCCTCAGACAAAATATAATCTTAGAAACAGGGATAATTTGAAGACGCCTGATAGATATCAATATACTGATACACGCCAATTTCGTTCCTTTCAGGACTCCTCGGACAAAAGAAATGAGAGAGGTGGGCGGTCAGAGCGCAGAACGGAGTACGTGAAACCCAGACAGGAATCACAACGCTCTTCGGAGGCTTCTGTAAAGAAGGAAGAGAAATCGATCCAACAAAAACAACAGTTTAAAAAGAAAACGGTGGCGGCAGTCTCAATTAGACATGCCACACAGGAAGAGAGTTCTCTTGAAGAACAAGACATGGGCACTAGCACTGTTAGACAGCACGGCAGAGGTCACAATAGTTCGCCGGAATCTTCTAGAGCATCTGGAGGTGAAAGCAACTGATGACTTCATACAAGTCGAAACGGCAGATATGCGTGTCTCTGATCCCGATAGAGTATATTCAATGACTTTGCAATTAGAAGGGGACATTGAGCGCACTATTAACGCCATCTTTTGGCGTTGTCAAGATATATGACATTCTGCTGGCCGAACAGGATTGGCCCCCTGACTTTGTTCGCGACTGTCCAGTTGGGGAGGAGGTTATTACACCTTCGTTCTCACCACTTGTTCCGGGAGAACTTGCAGAATTCTATAGCATTGAATGGGCTCTGGCACAAGCACCCGCCTTATGTAGAAATCATGTGGGGTGGGAAAGGGATTCTCCTTATCATGTAATTCCGATTAAGGGCGAACCTCAGCCACAACCGCAATATCCTATTAAATATGAAGCTAGGGGATCAGTGAGGAACATACTTACACAATTGGAGTACCAGGGAGTAACTGAACCCTATGTCTCGCCGATGAATAATCCCTTATTTCCTGTGGCTAAACCGGACCATTCTTACAGAATAGTAGTGGACTATAGACATTTGAACGGACATGCACATACATAGCGCAGCACTCATGAATAATATAGTGCGTAAAAAATACAAAACTACTTTAGATATCTCGAATGGTTTCTTCTGCCAGAATATAGAGCCCGAAAGCAGGGATTTTACGAGTTTTCGTGCGTTTGGCTCTCAGAAACTTTTTTGTTGTTTGCCTCAGGGGTATAAGAATAGCCCAGGACTGTTTTCGGCTCGTGTGACAGATATTGCACGAGCTGGACCCTGAAGCATTGTCATATGTTGATGATATATATCTCACAGATGACGAGTTACTACAACATCTAAGGTGGGTGGCCCGCATTGTTGTGGGATTTGCAGATATTGGCTACAAATTCAACTTCAAAAAATCTAAAATTGCCTTCCTCAGCATCATTTTCTTGGGATATGAGCTGTCGAATGAAGGCAAGAGCCTAGCGCCACACTTCTTAGAAAAATGTGCACAATTGCAACCTCCTAATACAATTAAGAAACTTCAGTCGTTGTTGGGATTTCTAAATTTTGGCAGAACTTACATTCCTGATTATGCTACTCGTATAAAACCATTACCCAGATTTTTCGAGTAGATTTTGCACGATTGAGCATACACATACTCTTCGAGATTTGCAACATGATCTCCTAGCTGCAAAGCATTTACACACACGGGACAATAAGACCCATCTGGTCATCAGGGTTGTAGCTGGGGCCGTTGGTTTTACGTATGTTACCTTTAATGAGGGAGATACAGTCCAGATAGGATACAAGTCTCACTTGTATTCAGCTGCAGAACAACGTTTTGCACAAACAGAGAAGATTCTCACTGCTGTAAAGATGGATGTTATTAAAGAACGACCTCTTGCCCAGGGAAAACGCATCATAGTCGTTTCCCCCATTCCGGCCCTAGAGGCTGTTACAAAGGCGAGTGTACCAAATGCGAAAGCATTACATCCGCGTTGGATACAATGGGCTACGTCTTTGACAGCCACTGATGTAGATTACGTTTTTGACCAAAAACTACAGACACAGGAATTTCTCCAATATGAAATAGAATATCCTGTTCCCGCTGACACGTTGCCTATTGATCAATATCAGGTAGTCATGTACACCAATGGCTCTGCGCAACCTGCGGTGGGAACAAAACACCAATATTCTGCTGCATGTGCGGTGGTGAGCGGCCATATGGAGGGGGAGAAGTTCTGCCCCCAACATACTTATACACAGACATTGAGGGACTGTACGGCACAGTTGACTGAGCTGAAAGCTCTATTATTGGCCTTGGAACATACGGATCCGGCACAGTTTACACTTCTGGTTTGTGATTCCTATTACTGTGTCCAGTCTTTTAATGAATACCTACATTTCTGGCGATTAAATGGGTTCAGAGATTCAAAGGGCAACACCATAAAACACAGACTATTGTGGGGGAAGGTAGCGGATCTAAAGGAGATGCTACCTAAAGTCCATGTTGTACATACTCTTGGACACCAGCGCGTTGGAATACACGTTGCTGGAAATACATTGGCTGATGAAGCCGCGAAATCAGCAGTGGCAGTTGCCACTGTGGCCGCAGTTACTCGTTCGAGTTCCAAACCAGACACAGAGATTTTGGCAGCCATAAAGGCTACGGCTGATGGCACGCCTTATCCTAAGGGATTTCCATCTAAATATCATTACTCAATGGGTGGTATGCTGAACGCTGAGGTTAAAATTCCAGGGGTGGGTGTATGCGAAATGCCCAATAAAATAGTGCAACCTCAATTAATTACTGCAGCGCATGAGCGGGTGGCATCTGCACATGCTGGCGTGGCTGCCACAATTTCCCTGTTACAGGCCCGTTACTGGTGGCCTGGTCTCTATAAAGAGACGAAGCAGTGTGTCCTTTGTTGTGACATCTGTCAACAAATTAAAGTTTCAACAGCTAAACGCCCGCAGCAGAAGCCCCTTCTGATTTCAAATAAACCATTACAGTGTGTGTACTTGGACCATTGTGGTCCGCTGACAGCAGATAGTGCATACAAATATATCTTGGTAGCTGTAGTTTCGTGCTCCAGATTTGTGTGGGTGTGGCCACAGCGCTCGGCTGACGCTCGAACTGTTATTAAAGATTTGCGTATCTTTGTCTGTACATATGCAGTTGCGGCTTCCCATTCGGACCAGGGCCCTGCTTTTGCCTCTAAGGCATTCAGGGACGCCATGGCTTCGTTGGGAGTCCAGCTCCAGTTCTCGTCTGCATTTCATCCAGAGGGAAATTCTGTAGTGGAGCATTTAAATCGCGATTTAAAGCAATCCTTAACGGCTAGAGTTATAGGTACGGGTCGTAGTTGGCTATCCCACCTATATGGAGTACAGAGAGCACTTAATAACTTGCCTAGAAGGTCGAACTTCATATGAGTGCCTGTATGGAACACACATGTTTGTTCCGGATCTAGATGGTCCTGGTGTGGAGGCAGCGGAAACGCCTTTTGAAATAAATGATCGTGTCACTGTTTTGCAGGAATTACAACAGTTCCGTGAGGTTAACTGTTCTGCAAGTGCTGCCTCCACAGGAATTAAGGATGAGCCAGTAACGCCTACTGGTTGGATTCCCAGAATTGGGGATCTTGTGCGTGAAAAGTTTGCAGTGAAAAAAGAATTTGGCCCTTCGTATCGAGCACCAGTCCCTGTACTGGAAATCCACGGTACACGAACTGTGATTTTGCCGCCGTTGCAAGGTGCCAAAGGACATCGCTTTGTCTCCATCGACAATGTCAAGTTACAACATGTGGCCGATTTTGCACAGCAGACCAAGAGGAATGCCCAGTAGTTCCCGATTCCCTTTCACTACTGGGGAAGATGTTCCACTACAGGTGGTTTGCACCAACGCTGCTTCCTCTCCGGGCATGGGGAGGGTGGAAGATGATCTTACGATTATTCCACTCACGACAAATAATTTGGCATCCTTTGATCAAGTCGCTGTAACTACTGATGTTACTGAGGGTGTTATCTACAGTGTACCACGGCGAGAAACACCTGCTACTTCTTTGTTTACGGTGGCACCTTTTTCAAGAACTGCCTCCGGTTGCTTTCATAACAACGATGATGGTCTATCAGACTCTTTGTCCTCTTCAAAACCTGTCCCGGGTCCACGTAAGCTGATGTATTGGCTTAAAAATACATATTTTCTTATTCCTTGGAACTATCTGTGGCTTTTTATGACTCTGATGGCTTTTTTTCTGTGGATAGGGTTTGTTGTTACCTTTTTTCTAGTAATACATGGTCATTTTCTTCCTGAGAGATCAGAGGTTGAACAAGTGGAGGAGGTGTTGAAGCCACATTTTTCATCACATAAGGTTCGAAGAGACTTGTCCTTTGTGAACATTTCTGCTTTGCCAATTCCGGATGAGATTGTGTGGGATAGAGTAATGTTTGATATATATGGTCCCACTGAGACAATTCAAATACCGTATGTTCTAAAGTTATTGATGAATGAAATAGTAATACCAGGCATTGTATCTGATGATTGGGACGTGAAGACAGTTGATTCTATGTTGACAGAGTTGCAATATTTTACTGTCTATGACAATGAAGATGCTTACCAGTTTAGAGATAATTATGGTGACATGTTTTGGTACAATTATTATGGGCACCACTTTATTCATAAGGCCAGTAGTCCTAAAACAATATTTGACTATACGCAATGGGAGCATTGCCCGACTCCTGCCCAAGGGAGTTCTAAAACATATTCGGATAAGTTTGCATATTTTTCTGGGCATCATCAAACAAGTGCTAAGTCATATTATTTTAAATTAACTCCACAGGCAAATAAGCAAATACTGTTGACTAATATGAAATTCCTGTATTCAAATTAGTTTGTTTCCCAACTATCTATTGAGGGGTATGAGTATTGGTCGAAAAATGTTGATTTGAAAAGTGTTTGGGGAACAAAACATTGGCAGACGCAGGGTAGGGAAACATTGTTTAGAGCATGTCTCATTCCTGTCCAAATGATATTCTTAAATGACACTGTACAACAGACTAGCTGTTTGGGCTTAGCAACCATTAGAGAATTGAATATGCCTAGCATACCATATTGGCAGCAATATATCAATGCCACTTTTAGTGCACTTACAGAATGGGTCCAGAATGGTACGTTTAACACTTCATTGACACGTCCAGGCGGGTGGTTATTGTGGCCAATAGACACGAATGGGTGTCATCAGCGTTTTGTCACCTCTTCGGGGGGTTTCAGGACCAGTAGGGCAGACCCTCGCTATATATCACACGAACATGCAGATATCATTACTACATATAGCGTGGGGAAACTATGTCAACAATGGTTAAAGCCATCCACGCTAGATGCAGTTAAGACACATTTCACACTTCTGTCTAATTATACTGACTTGCAAGACTTTTTGTCAGGACCGAGAGTGCCCTAGAGAAAACGTTTTTTGTAAGGAGTATACAATGAGATATGGAAACTTTCCCAACAGGAGGCTGTGGCACGGTTAAGGCAGATAGATCAGGAAAATTTGAAACAAGCATTATCTGTAGTGGATTAGGGAATACACACCCTGTCTGACCGTATATATACAATTAACAACATTGTTTCCTCTGCCATAGACATTATTAGATCAGATATGTCTTCCTTATATCATGGACAAACTCAAACGCGGTCCATTATGCAGTTGGGTTGGTGTGAGAAAGTAGCCTCTTTCTAGCCTTGTTGCCCCCACTTTTGGCCTGTTTGTGAGTGTATGTCAGGGTGTTTTCACTGTCTCACTGGTATCCTGCTAGCCAGGGCCCAGTGCTCATAGTGAAAACCCTATGTTTTCAGTATGTTTGTTATGTGTCACTGGGACCCTGCTAGTCAGGACCCCAGTGCTCATAAGTTTGTGGCCTATATGTATGTGTTCCCTGTGTGGTGCCTAACTGTCTCACTGAGGCTCTGCTAATCAGAACCTCAGTGGTTATGCTCTCTCATTTCTTTCAAATTGTCACTAACAGGCTAGTGACCAATTTTACCAATTTACATTGGCTTACTGGAACACCCTTATAATTCCCTAGTATATGGTACTGAGGTACCCAGGGTATTGGGGTTCCAGGAGATCCCTATGGGCTGCAGCATTTCTTTTGCCACCCATAGGGAGCTCTGACAATTCTTACACAGGCCTGCCACTGCAGCCTGAGTGAAATAACGTCCACGTTATTTCACAGCCATTTTACACTGCACTTAAGTAACTTATAAGTCACCAATATGTCTAACCTTTACCTGGTAAAGGTTAGGTGCAAAGTTACTTAGTGTGAGGGCACCCTGGCACTAGCCAAGGTGCCCCCACATTGTTCAGGGCCAATTCCCCGGACTTTGTGAGTGCGGGGACACCATTACACGCGTGCACTACATATAGGTCACTACCTATATGTAGCTTCACAATGGTAACTCCGAATATGGCCATGTAACATGTCTATGATCATGGAATTGCCCCCTCTATGCCATCCTGGCATAGTTGGCACAATCCCATGATCCCAGTGGTCTGTAGCACAGACCCTGGTACTGCCAAACTGCCCTTCCTGGGGTTTCACTGCAGCTGCTGCCAACCCCTCAGACAGGCATTTGCCCTCCTGGGGTCCAGCCAGGCCTGGCCCAGGATGGCAGAACAAAGGACTTCCTCTGAGAGAGGGTGTTACACCCTCTCCCTTTGGAAAATGGTGTGAAGGCAGGGGAGGGGTAACCTCCCCCAGCCTCTGGAAATGCTTTCTTGGGCACAGATGTGCCCAATTCTGCATAAGCCAGTCTACACCGGTTCAGGGGACCCCTTAGCCCTGCTCTGGCGTAAAACTGGACAAAGGAAAGGGGAGTGACCACTCCCCTGATCTGCACCTCCCCTGGGAGGTGTCCAGAGCTCCTCCAGTGTGCTCCAGACCTCTGCCATCTTGGAAACAGAGGTGCTGCTGGCACACTGGACTGCTCTGAGTGGCCAGTGCCACCAGGTGACGTCAGAGACTCCTTGTGATAGGCTCCTTCAGGTGTTGCTAGCCTATCCTCTCTCCTAGGTAGCCAAACCCTCTTTTCTGGCTATTTAGGGTCTCTGTCTCTGGGGAAACTTTAGATAACGAATGCAAGAGCTCATCAGAGTTCCTCTGCATCTCTCTCTTCACCTTCTACCAAGGAATCGACTGCTGACCGCGCTGGAAGCCTGCAAAACTGCAACAAAGTAGCTAAGAAGACTACTGCAACTCTGTAACGCTGATCCTGCCGCCTTCTCGACTGTTTTCCTGGTGGTGCATGCTGTGGGGGTAGTCTGCCTCCTCTCTGCACTAGAAGCTCCGAAGAAATCTCCCGTGGGTCGACGGAATCTTCCCCCTGCAACCGCAGGCACCAAAAAGCTGCATTACCGGTCCCTTGGGTCTCCTCTCAGCACGACGAGCGAGGTCCCTCGAATCCAGCAACTCTGTCCAAGTGACCCCCACAGTCCAGTGACTCTTCAGTCCAAGTTTGGTGGAGGTAAGTCCTTGCCTCACCTCGCTAGACTGCATTGCTGGGAACCGCGACTTTTGCAGCTACTCCGGCCCCTGTGCACTTCCGGCGGAAATCCTTCGTTCACAGCCAAGCCTGGGTCCACGCACTCTAAACTGCATTGCACGACCTCCTAAGTTGTTCTCCGGCGATGTGGGACTTCTTTGTGCGACTTCGGGTGAGCACCGTTTCACGCATCCTCGTAGTGCCTGTTTCTGGCCCTTCTCCGGGTGCTACCTGCTGCTAAGAGGGCTCTTTGTCTTGCTCGACGTCCCCTCTACCTTCTGGTCCAATTTGCGACCTCCTGGTCCCTCCTGGGCCACAGCAGCGTCCAAAAACGTTAACCGCACAATTTGCAGCTAGCAAGGCTTGTTGGCGTTTTTTCGGCGGGAAAACACTTCTGCACGATCCTCCACTTCGAGATGGATTCGTCCACCAAAGGGGAAGTCTCTAGCCCTTTTCGTTCCTGCAGAAACCTCAGCTTCTTCTGTCCAGTAGAAGCTCCTTGGCACCCACAGCTGGCATTTCCTGGGCATCTGCCCATCTCCGACTTGCTTGTGACTTTTGGACTTGGTCCCCTTGTTCCACAGGTACCCAAGATTGGAAATCCATCGTTGTTGCATTGTTGGTTTGTGTCTTTCCTGCATTATTCCTCTAACACGACTTCTTTGTCCTTAGGGGAACTTTAGTGCACTTTGCACTCACTTTTCAGGGTCTTGGGGAGGGTTATTTTTCTAATTCTCACTATTTTCTAATAGTCCCAGCGACCCTCTACAAGGTCACATAGGTTTGGGGTCCATTCGTGGTTCGCATTCCACTTTTGGAGTATATGGTTTGCGTTGCCCCTATCCCTATGTTTCCCCATTGCATCCTATTGTAACTATACATTGTTTGCACTGTTTTCTAAGACTATACTGCATATTTTTGCTATTGTGTATATATATCTTGTGTATATTTCCTATCCTCTCACTGAGGGTACACTCTAAGATACTTTGGCATATTGTCATAAAAATAAAGTACCTTTATTTTTAGTATAACTGTGTATTGTGTTTTCTTATGATATTGTGCATATGACACTAAGTGGTACTGTAGTAGCTTCACACGTCTCCTAGTTCAGCCTAAGCTGCTCTGCTAAGCTACCATTATCTATCAGCCTAAGCTGCTAGACACCCAAACACTAATAAGGGATAACTGGGCCTGGTGCAAGGTGCAAGTACCCCCTGGTACTCACTACAAGCCAGTCCAGCCTCCTACAGTTGGACACTTCAGACGCTGAAGGGTCGCGTTCCGTGGCAGCACATCAGGGCCAGGGAGATATTTTTTTCCTTTAATTTGACACGTCAACAACAGCTGATGGCGAAAAAGGAAGCAACATATGTCATGTTGAATATTGAAAAATTGGAAAGGTTGCCTTTTACCGTGGCCGAGATTCCCTCAGCTGAATGGTTAATATACGGGGTTATTAATCTGCCCATTTCCACATTACAGTTCACTTCTTGTTTGAAACACGTTCCGGTTGGCAGATATGAAAGGTTAGGAGACAGTTATATACATGAGGTGTGGGAGCTTCCCCTTATATACAGATGTCTTAATGGCATGAGAGAGGTTTTTCTTAGCGGTAGTGAATGCAAAGCTTCTGTCAGCCATTCGATGGTTTGTAAGCAGCTGTCCTTGCATGGGCGTGTAATGCCTCGGTTGCAAATCTGGCTTGCTATCTAAAGGGAGTTCCAGTCCCCGTGATTAAAAACACGTTCCAGGTGCTTTCAAACGGCAGCTACGTCCTCCTTAACAGTGAAGACTGTTGTGGCATGCGTGCCGGAATAGTTTACGTAGTTTTGGTCACCAAGGTCGTTATTTGCTGCGGAAATGTGTTATTTCCCCCCACTAAATTAAGGGAGGTGGCTGATATCTGGCCTCACATTGCTACTTCCAAGGTGAATTTCGACAAGTTGAGTCGACTAAAAGCTCTATTGTTTCAAAAGCATGTGGCCCTTACATCTGCAAGCGAGACCTACACACTTCAAGTGGCAAAGTCATCAGCAGAAATACAGTCCCTATTAAATACTAACTTTCCGAGCCACTTTGGTGAACTCGTGGGACGTATATTTAATGCGTCCAGCACTGCTGGACTAGCACATTTTTTCACAGCCGTACGTGTTGGTTTTGCTCATACCTTCTCTTCCATATTCTGTTTGATACCTACGGCTATTCATTCTATTTTCGGAAGCATTTTTGGTGGTTTTCCGATAGCTTTGGCTTTATTGGCTGGTGTTTTGCTGTTGCTTTTGTTCTTCCACAATGGCTGTCCCGCTGCAACAAGAGCGAATGTGGGCGCTTCCATCGGTACAGCTGTGTCGTGAACGCATGATGCAGCATTTTGGAGCAACACTCCTGGGACATTTGGAGTGTGACTGGTCCCTGTCCTGCAGGCCAGTTTTGGATTGTGTGCAACCCGTGTTTCGGTGCCTTTGGTGCTCATTTGAACATGCACTGACTCTCTGTCTCTCACTGCAGCGCCCCCCAGTGGTTGATGCTGATCTGTTGATGTTCCCGGTCAGGGCTCATTCCCAGACATGCGCACTGCGGCTGCATTTGCTTCGTGAGGCAGTTTACGAGGTTCCCTTCCTGGAGGAAGATGATACTAACTTGTTCATAGGCCCTGCAGGGGATGCCGCCTTGGATGGTTCTGGGGCTTTGGAACACATCTGCTCCATGATGGTGTTTGGCGTGGATTTTCCGGTCTTGTCATCTGCCGAAGTGGAGAATATCCTGCTTTCTGTGACTTCCGTTTGAATTGGATTCCTTCAAAATTGACATTGTTCTATGTAATTTGGCTCTTAAGTCACATGCTTTAAATTAGAATTTTGGACTTTGATGTCCTCTGGAATTGTCGAAATGTGTTTTTTTTAGATTTTCTAGGGCATTTTTTATTATGCTTTGATTAGAACCACTTTCTACTGACAAGGGGAGGGTGTAGTGTAGCCATTTTTATGTAGCTTTTGCGTGCTTGCTTCAGGCGTTAGGCCTTTGTGCGCTTTGCCCTAGATGCATTTTATTTCTTTGCTCGCAGCATCGGGCCTCTGTGCACTTTGCTCTAGATGCATTTTATTCAGCTTCATACTGTTATTTTTTAATAACCAGTTCTACGGTCTTGTTTTATTCTTTATATCACACTGTTTAGCCTACTTCAGCATCGGAGTTTTCAATAACACATTCTTGCTCACTCTGTGCTTCAGTCAAGGATACAGTCTGGTACATTGCCGATAGACGTGGGAGGAGTTAGTCTTTGGGTTGTAGACGATACACACTTTTGCGTATGACATTTTGTTACCACATCGACATGTTAGTTATAAAAACACTTCCTTGTCCTAATACATGCAAGAGGGAGATTCCGACCAGGGAACCACAACTATACACGGACTGCCCTGTTGCAGATGCTGATCCAGATCACAGGCCTTTGCTCAGGTATGAGGGTTGATGTCTTCCCAGGGAATCTGAAAGGCAAGCTTAGAGCTTAACATGCTGTGCTCGAAATAGAACAAAACTAGAGGGAATGCAGTTTGTTAACACTATGATAGCGTTATTCCTATGTTTCACTCTCTTGGTTACTATTTTAATCCTACTGTTTTGTATGGTTCTGGTTATTGCGGCTCACACCTTATTATCTAGAATGCAGTTGTTTTATTAAATTAATCTATAAAACTTAAACTGTTTGTGTCATTTGTATATGAGATCATGCTGTAAATGAGAGAGCTGGTTGGGACCTGAGCGACCACGACTTCTCTGAGAAGTTCTAAGATGTCATGCGCTTGGCTGCCAAATCATCTCTTCCCCTTGGTAGAGATGAGGCACTGCTAGTTAGCCGGAGCAAAACCGGATTGAAGGTGACAGGTGTCCTTGTTAGTGGGTAAGACTAAGGGGGTCATTCTCACCTCGGCGGTAAAAGGCGCTTACCGCCGGTCAGAAGACCGCCATAACACCGCCGTGGTCGCGGTAAACCGCCAAGGTCATTCTGACCCGCTACTTGAAAACCTCCAAAAACCCGACATCCACAAAAGTCCGCCACACCAAAGGTCAGCGAAAAAATGGCGATGACCAAACCTCCACCGTCACACCAACACAAATACGCCCATGCCATTCCGACCCACGAATCCACGCGGCGGTCTTTCAGCCGCGGTATTCCATTGGCGGTACACACCGCCGAGGTCAAAATACACACACCCTTACAAAACACAACCACATTGGACAATTTGAAATACACACACCTGATACACATATACACACCACTCCCACACACCCAATAAAATATAAAACACACACCCATATCACCCACAAACCCCTACGACCACGATTGCGAATCAAGGACAGACAGAGACAGCACTGCTTAGAGTAGACCATCACACAGAGGCAAATCACAACATCACCCACACAATTACCAAGCACAAAACACCATACACCACCCCACACATTACACTCCACAACACATACAACATCCCTCACCTCATCCACACCACCCCATGGCACCCCAAAGACACCCCAGGTTCTCTGACGCAGAACTCAGGGTCATGGTGGAGGAAATAGTTTGTGTAGAGCCCCAGCTCTTCGGGGCACAGGTGCAGCACACCACAATTGCTAGGAAGATGGAGCTATGGCAAAGGATAGTGGACAGGGTCAACGCGGTGGGACAGCATCCACGCAATCGGGATGACATCAGGAATCGCTGGAACGACCTACGGGGGAAGGTGCGTTCCATGGTATCAAGGCACAACATTGCGGTGCAGAAGACTGGCGGCGGACCCCCACCTACTCCCCCAGAATTTACAGCATGGGAGGAGGAAGTCTTGCACATCCTGCATCCTGACGGCCTCGCAGGAGTAGCTGGAGGAATGGACTCTGGTAAGTCAAATCTTAACTACTACTTCCCACCCCCACCCCACCTGCATGCCAGCACATACCCCCACCCTCACCCCCACCCCCATCACACCAACTCCTTGCAAATGGCTCACCATCACAACCCACCCATCCCAACACCAAGCCCTGCATGTGACCAAAAACCATGGACACCCATCACCAAAGCATGCCCACTGCACACACACATCACCCCCACAAGCCACCCTCACAAAAGCCCCCACAAGGGAATGCCTGCACTTGGGTACACAGACACCCACCCATCACACGAAATGCCACACACAGAAGCCATAACCATGCCCTTATACCCCTGCAGGACCCGAACGCCACCACACCGCCACGGAGGGTCCAGAGATGTCCATCCCACCCCCAGAAGAGGCCCCCAGCGATGACAGCAGCTCTGTCTCCCTGGACCCAGATGACCAGCCCGGCCCATCGGGGACCTCTGGACAGTCGGTTCCCCACACACAGCCACAGGCTACAGCAGACCTAACCCCCTCTGGGAACACCAGCACAGCTCCCACCCAGCGGGCCCATGCCTCTGTCTCCAGGACACGTCAATCAGCGGTGTGTCCGCCACTACAGGGCACCCAGGTTAACCCACCACCCCAACAACAACAGGGACCTGGGGGCAGTTGTAGTGGGCACACCGTCCAGGGGACAGAGGCCCAGGAACACAGGGGAACTGGGAGGGCTGCTGTGCGACAGGGGGGGGACAGGCCCAGGGAACCCACTCTCCAAGAGGCCCTCACCACCATCATGGGAGCATACCACCACTCCCAGGAGACGATGGCGACGGTACTGGCCAGGTTCCAGGAGATCCAGGCACAGCAGGAGGAACGGTACATGGGGTTCAGAGAGGAACTGAGGAACATTGGTACCGCAATGGGGACCATCGTCCTGGCCCTTAACCAGATAGTCACCACATTGCGGGACCATGTGGAACCCCAAAGGGCCCCTGTCACTAGCCAGGACCAGGAACAGCCTACCACATCCGCCGGCGCTAGTGGACAGGAGGCCCCCACACAACGACAGGCCACCAGAACCCCACCTCCTGCTGAAGAACAACCACCCTGCAAGCGGAACCTGAGATCTCACAAGAAGACAGAGTAGGATGCCAAGACCCCCGCCAGCATAAGATACCCCCTGATGTCATCCCACTGTCCCACATTGTCACCCTGTCCAACCTTAAACTGCCCCTGCTCCATCCTTCCACACGCATATGGACAATGCACCTGTCAGACTGAGAACTGGACTCTGCCATGGACATTACTCCACCCCCACCCATCACCGTTTTAAAATCATGTACCTATATGTAGCACTTGAAATAAATCACTAATTGCACTTAAAATAACAGGAGTCTGCTTGTATTTTTCACAAATGTATTACACATAACGGTGCAATTATGTTCAGTTACATTGTGATGACAACATACCAATGACAATAAGCTTTAGTCCATGGGCAAACAAAGCAGAAGTCACGCAGTCGGTCATACAGCTCTGAAAAGGGAAGGGAAAGTCACAATTCAGTTAAAAGGAACTGGGGGGAAACACAGACAGTAGAGAGGCAGGAGGCCTTAAGTAAATGTGAAATGGCGTGGTTGATTCTTACCTGTGTGCTACTGGAAATATTGTTCTATGACTGTATCCCTGTTGTCCGTGTCGTCCCCGTCGTCTTCCTCCTCTTCACTCTCCACAGGCTCCACAGCTGCTACAACACCACCATCTGGACCATCCTCCTGCACAAAAGGCACCTGGCGTCGCAAAGCAAGATTGTGAAGCATACAGCATGCCACGATGATATGGCACACCTTCTTTGGTGAGTAAATTAGGGATCCACCTGTCATATGCAGGCACCTAAACCTGGCTTTCAGGAGGCCGAAGGTCCTTTCAATGATCCTCCTAGTCCGCCCATGGGCCTCATTGTACCGTTCCTCTGCCCTGGTCCGGGGATTCCTCACTGGGGTCAATAGCCACGACAGGTTGGGGTAACCAGAGTCACCTAATAACCACACACAGTGTCTCTGTAGCTGTTCCATCACATAAGGGATGCTGCTGTTTCGCATAACATACGCGTCATGCACTGACCCAGGGAACTTGGCATTTACATGGGAGATGTACTGGTCAGCCAAACAGACCACCTGGACATTCATAGAATGATAACTTTTTCTGTTTCTGTACACCTGCTCACTTTCTTTGGGGGGAACCAAAGCCACATGGGTCCCATCAATGGCACCAATGATGTTGGGGATATGTCCAAGGGCATAGAAATCACCCTTCACTGTAGCCAAATCATCCTCCTCAGGGAAAACAATGTAGCTCCGCATGTATTTCATCAGGGCAGACAACACTCTGGACAAAACCTTAGAAAACATAGGCTGAGACATCCCTGATGACATGGCCACTGTTGTCTGAAAAGACCCACTTGCTAAAAAATGGAGTACTGACAGAACCTGCACCAGAGGGGGAATCCCTGTGGGTTGGCGGATGGGGGCCATCAGGTCTGGCTCCAGCTGGGGACACAGTTCATGTATAGTGGCTCTGTCAAATCTGTATCGAAGTATAATATGTCGTTCTTCCATTGTCGACAGGTCCACCAGCGGTCGGTACACGGGAGGATTCATCCTTCTCCTCGCAAGTCCCAGCGGACGGTGCCTAGGAAGGACAACATGGAGTACAGAGTCAAGCAACCCACAGGTTCGTTCACACAGCTTGCACAGTAAAAGAATCGCAATGCAGTTAAAGGCGTGTATGAGTGGCAATGCTCGGCCTAGGCCTGTGTGACGCAGTAGAAATTAAGCCATGTGGGCCTTTGAAATGGCGGCTGCCTGACCTGTGAAGTGTGACAATGTGATGTGAGCTCATTGCGCTGGCGTGGCACACCGTGGCGGTAGGCGGTCGAAGACCGAGGTGCGAAGCCGCATTGGTTAACTTTGCACCCTATGGGTTTCAGGAGCCAATGACGATGTGCACCGGCGGCCGCGGTACGCACCGCCGCGGGCGTGACCGCCATTTTCTATCTGCTTAATCACTCGAGACCTGATCATCCACAGGAGAGGACCTATACTGCAAGTGCTGCTGTGACCTCGGTCTGGGAGATACTATGGCTGCTGCGACTGGGGAAAGGGCCCCTGCCTTCACATCTGAGGAATTGGAGAAACTTGTTGAGGGGGTCCTCCCCCAGTATGCGCTACTCTACGGTCCTCCAGACCAACAGGTAAGTACACTGGGTGCACGTTGAATGGGCTATGCCTGTGTTGAGTGGGGTGGATGTAAGATGGTGGGGAGGGGAGCGAATGAGGAGTGCAATGCACAACAGATGAGAACATGTGCCACATGGCAAGGTTGGGGAGGGGGGGCCACTCACATTGACCATGCAGAAAAGTGATGATATTTCCTTTCCCACCCTGTACATGTCAAATAGGTCAACGCCCATCAGAAGATCGACATTTGGCGTGCCATCGCCAAGGACGTCCGGGCCCTGGGGGTCCACAACAGACGGGGCACCCACTGCCGAAAGAGGTGGGAGGACATCCGCCGCGGGACCAGGAAGACCGCCGAGTCTCTGCTGGGGATGGCCTCCCAACGTAGGAGGGGTGCCAGCCGCAAATTGACCCCCCTGATGTCCTGGATCCTGGCGGTGGCCTACCCCGATTTGGATGGGCGCGTGAGGACATCACAGCAGACACAAGGGGGTGAGTATCAGCACATTCTGCTATCTTTGTGCGCAGTGGAGGTGTCTGGGTTGGGGAGGAGGGCTGTGGGTAACTCTAGGCCAGGGCGCTTTCTGTAGGCTAGTCCCCTCCGTTAGGCATGGCCCTGTGCCCCCGCCCCCCACCTCTGTAGGGTGCCAAGTACAGCTCTCCATGGTCCTGCATCACCCATGTGTGCATTTGTTGTCCATAGACCTGTAGGCCTAGTCACAAGAACTGAGTAGTGTACCCCGATTGCGCGGCGTAGTGCAGGGGGCTTCTGTGTCTGTCCTCTCCGACAACGGTGTTGCCAATGCATGCACTCAACCTGTCTTTATTTCTCCCCCCACCCATTTTCTTTTTCTTCCTGTGCATGTGTGCATTAGCATCATCAGGCGGAGGAGAATTGGCATCGGAGCACGAGGGAGCTGCAACTCACATGGCCCTCGGAGGGCCATGCAACAGACTCTGAGTACACCAGTGATACGGAGGGCGAGGGGAGCTCCACAACGGGGACCCGTGGAGACGTCAGCGACACCGACACGTCCTCGGAAGGGAGCTCCCTTGCGGTGGCGGCAACATCCGTGCCCACCGCCACAACAGGTACAGCCGCCACCCAGCGCACCAGCCCCGCCCTCCCAGCAGCCCCTCAGCCTTCGCTCCGTGCCCGCTCACCCAGGAAGGTGGGCATCTCCTTCGCCCCAGGCACCTCAGGCCCTGCCCCAGTTACCCCTGCTGCCCTCAGTGAGGAGGTCATTCACCTCCTCCAGACCATCATTGTTGGGCAGTCTACCCTTTTGAATGCCATCCAGGGTGTAGAAAGGGAGGTGCATCGGAGCAATGCATACCTGGAGGGCATTCATTCGGGTCAGGCTGCCTATTAGCGATCGTTCAACGCTCTGGCCTCAGCACTGACGGCAGCCATTGTCCCTGTTTCCAGCCTCCCTCTTCTAACTGCCTCCACCCAGTCCCAGTCTCCTGTTCCTCAGCCTATCCCATCCACACCATCAGACCAGCCTGCACACACCTCAACACCCAAGGGCAGCTCATCCAGACATAAGCACCACAGATCACACAAGCATTCACCCAAGCAACATCTAGATGCAGACATGGCAACAGTCACTACCACCTCTGTGTCCCCCTCCTCTTCGTCT
Source organism: Pleurodeles waltl (assembly GCF_031143425.1). Classification (NCBI taxonomy): domain Eukaryota; kingdom Metazoa; phylum Chordata; class Amphibia; order Caudata; family Salamandridae; genus Pleurodeles; species Pleurodeles waltl. Next base: position 1,326,273,477 of record NC_090437.1, on the reverse strand, counting down.
CCCTCCTCCCTCCCTGTGACGTCTCCACTCACACCTGCATGCACACCACCATCAGCCAGTACTTCCATCACCAGCACACCCTCCAGTACAGTCCGCACACGTGCAGTCACCACCCCCACTGCCATTTACACGTCCCCTGTGTCCTCTCCCAGTGTGTCTGTCACCCCCTCTTCCAAACCACACAAACGCAGGCAGCCACCCACCCAACAGCCATCCACCTCACGACAGCCTCCGTCACAAGCACCTGCACCCAAAGACAGCACACTTGACTCTCCTACAACCACATCCTCTTCCTCCACTCCCATACCCACTGCACCTACCCTTCCCATTGCTCCTAAAAAACTTTTCCTCTCCAAACTTAACCTCTTTGCATCACCTGACTCACCCCCTCCATCTGGTAAGAGTCCAAAGAGCACCTCAGCCACCACCAGCCCTGCATCTAGTATGACCATAGTGCGGGGCTATTGGAGTCCACCAACTCCTAGGGCAGGAACATCGGCCAGCAGCAAGGGGACAGCCAGCCCACCCCCTGGGAAGAGGACAAGAAAAACTAAGGGCCGGCGCGAGAAGCCTGAGACGGCTGCCACCAAGGACAGTAGCCTTGCCCCATCACCTGCCACATCATCAAAGGGAGGCAAGGGCCAGAGAGCTTCAGCGAAGGAGGGCAAGGGCAGCAGGGCGGAGAAGTCAGGCAGCAGGCGAGCGGACCAGGAGGGCCCCACCAGCCCCATACCGGGTGTGACGGACGACACCCACGGGCCCAAGACTCCATCACAGGAGGGCCCCGCAACCGCAAGGTCGGAGGACGACTAAGCGGGGAGTCTTGGCCAGGTCTGGCTCCCTAGAAAGACAGGACAAGCACCGCTGAACAGGGCCCCGCCGTGAAAAGGCACCGCTGAACAGGGCCCCGCCAAGACAGGCACCGCTGAACAGGGCCCCGCCGTGAAAAGGCACCGCTGAACAGGGCCCCGCCAAGACAGGCACCGCTGAACAGGGCCCCGCCGTGAAAAGACACCATTGAACAGGGCCCTGCCAAGACAGGCACCGCTGAACAGGGCCCCGCAAAGACAGGCACCGCCGTGAAAAGGCACCGCTCCGCTGGGCCCTTCCTGTCAAGCACCGCTCCGCTGGGCCCTTCCTGTCAAGCAACGCTCCGCTGGGCCCTTCCTCTCAAGCACCGCTCCACTGGGCCCTTCCTGTCAAGCACCGCTCCGCTGGGCCCCGCCGTCTCAAGCACCGCTCCGCTGGGCCCTTCCTGTCAAGCACCGCTCCGCTGGGCCCCGCCGTCTCAAGCACCGCTCCGCTGGGCCCCGCCGTCTCAAGCACCGCTCCGCTGGGCCCTTCCTGTCAAGCACCGCTCCGCTGGGCCCTTCCTGTCAAGCACCGCTCCACTGGGCCCCGCCGTCTCAAGCACCGCTCCGCTGTGCCCTTCCTGTCAAGCACCGCTCCGCTGGGCCCCAGCGTCTCAAGTACCGCTCCGCTGGGCCCCGCCGTCTCAAGCACCGCTCCGCTGGGCCCTTCCTGTCAAGCACCGCTCCGCTGGACCCTTCCTGTCAAGCACCGCTCCGCTGGGCCCCGCCGTCTCAAGCACCGCTCCGCTGGGCCCTTCCTGTCAAGCACCGCTCCGCTGGGCCCTTCCTGTCAAGCACCGCTCCGCTGGGCCCTTCCTGTCAAGAACCGCTCCGCTGGGCCCCGCCGTCTCAAGCACCGCTCCGCTGGGCCCTTCCTGTCAAGCACCGCTCCGCTGGGCCCCGCCGTCTCAAGCACCGCTCCGCTGGGCCCCGCCGTCTCAAGCACCGCTGGCCCATTGACAGTGCCGGTTCTGTGTCGAGCTGGTGTTCACACAGCACTCTGGGCACCATGCCTCCTCCAATACCAGTGGAGTCGGTTATCCATCTGATGGACTGTGGCTTTGCACTCCCCAGGATTAGACAGTGGGCAACCCTCCCACTGTAGAGACTTGAGAGACTGTGGCTTTGCACTCCCCAGAATGGAACAGTGGTCAACCCACCCACTGTAGAGACTTGAGAGACTGTGGCTTTGCACTCCCCAGAATGGAACAGTGGGCAACCCACCCACTGTAGAGACTTGAGAGACTGTGGCTTTGCACTCCCCTGGATGGTACAGTGGGCATGGAGGCCCCTCGTGGATCTGGCGTCGTGGACTCATGTGGCTGAGGTGCCCCCCCTTCCCTTCCCCCTGAGGTGCCTGTATTTTTATCATCTGATGCCCCTGCAGTGTTCTCTCCAATGGTATCCGGTCTCCTGTGCGGGCTTTGCCCATGTGTTTGTACACATTGGCCCACGGACTATGGAAATTTAACTGACTGTGCAGGACTTATTGCCTATGTTTATAAATTTCGCAATTTTCATTAATTATTTTGTGTATTTCATATTGCATATTTACCATGACTTCAATGAACCTATTTTATACATACATTTTAAAGATCTTTTTAATTATGTCTTTGCATTATTCCGGCGGGTTTGGGGGGTGTCACTCTGACTTGTTGCTCTGCATTGGTGTGTAGATAGTTGGGGGGGGGTGGGGGGGTGGGTGTGTCGCATATGTGTGTGGCAGTAACCTTTTCTCCTCCCCCCTCCCCTGTGTCGTAGGTGCAGTACTCACCGTTGTCGTCTGCGCCGGCGTTCGTACTCGTGGTAGATTAGCAGGTAGACAATAGCTGGTAGGATGTTTAATTCGGGTTCCATGCTGTCCTCCTTCCTCGTGGAGTGCATAGAGGTGAGCGTTTTCCCGTTCGTAGTCTGTTTCCGCCGTGTTTTTATCGGCGGGGCTCCCGCCCCGGAAAAGGTGGCGGATTGGTGAGTTGTGATAGGGTGGGCGGTACATTGTCTGCCGCCTGCCTGTTGGCGGTGACCGCCAACCTGTTTGTCTGTCCCGCCGTGGCGGTCGGAGTGTTAAAGTGGCGGGCTGTGTTGGCGGTTCCCGCCAGGGTCAGAATTCCATTTTTTTGACCGCCTGCCTGTTGGTGGGTTGGCCGCCGCTTTATCACCGACCGCCAGGGTTGGAATCACCCCCTTAGTCCCCCACACCAGGAACGACTCTGACACCAAGAAATCCAGTAGTCTCATTTAGGATAATGAGAGCCAACGCAACACTTTAACCCACCTAAGTCCTGCCGAGGAATCCCATCTGCCGCCACGGCGCCCTAAGAAAGAGTGGTTGACGGCGGGACATCAGCCGAGCAGATTTGAAGGAGCCATACCGCTAAGCAAAAGAATCAGTCCGACCTCCACTTCTGACTTACGGGATTAGGGGGCAAAAGGGATGAAAACTCACCTTTTCTCCTGATTCAACTTCCATTTGCAGCTGGACATGACTGGACAGGATCCTTCATCGGTGGTGCCATGGGACCCCGGAGAAGACACGGCCCCCCCCATCGCTGAACACAAAGGTAGTCAATCCGCATTGGCTGTGTACAGAGGGAGTCACTGCACATGGGCACAGGAACACTGAAGACATATACATGTTACAGTAATTTCTTTAAATTATTGTGACGGGCATAAGTTGGGTACACAGGAGGGTAAGACACGGTTGGGCTCTCAATGGTACACAACACATATCGAACATAACATACACAGCTGTCATTATGGTACCAGTATTCATTGCCAAATGAGTGCTGGCTCCAGAATGATGGTACATTCACACTTGTCAACTGTGCCGATGTGTACACATTCAAGGGGACACTTATCTGTCATATCGTGCTTGAGCTGTGTGTGTGAGTCAGTACATGTATATGTGTGTACGATGCGATGCGATTGGCTGTGTGAGGCGGAGGGTGTGTAGTGGGTTAAGTGGTTGTATCAGTATGTGTACCACTTGCATATGGAGTGGATGTTGCTGTGTATGTTGTGTTGTGTGTTGTCTTGCTCAGTGCAGAACTTAGGTGCATGTTGTTGTGACTGTCGCTGTTGTGATGTATGTAGTTGTGCTTGTGTGTGCATGTGTTTGTGTAGATGAGTGTGTTTGTTTTGAGTGTGTGTGAGATTTACATTGTCCGATGTCCATTGGGTCCAGTGATGTCCTCCCTCCATTAGAAAACTGCCACCAGTACATCGCATATCCAACTGTAACACCTAAATATGGCCGGCGGGAACCCACCTGCCTGACTCCATTGTGGTGGTCTTCGGCTCAGCCGCAAAACATCTAAATACGATGGGCAGAATAGCGTCAACTTGTCTTTTCAGGTATGCAGATTGGAGGTGTGATCGAAATCAGGCCCTAAATTATTAACCCACTAATCTGGGATTTAAAGGATGAGGAAACTTCCTTCATCTCATAAACTTTCTAAAGAGTGTGTCACAGACTTTAATTAAAAAATAATTTCTGTTATTGGTTTGACAGACTGATATCCACAACCCATCCACTAAGTAGTTTACAGTTTTGCCAAGGACTGGGACCTATCAACTTGAAATCGGACTTGTTTGTAAGGGCTAGAATATGACAAGTTTGTTTAATGGGCCAATTCAGGATATTCCTCAGTGAAATCACTGAGAGTTTATGGCAAACCTCATTCTTTTTTAAACACTGTAAGCACCTTAAGATACAAGATCGAGTATGGAACACCTTCCCAGGACAGAGTAAGGCAACGCTGTGATTTGCACTGTGTTGGGTTGCTCCAGATTTTTAGAGCCACTCAAAGCCATGCAAAGTGACTTTGAGTGGCTTCAAAAATATGACTTAGAGGTTTGCCTCATGGATATACTATGTTGCGTGGTGCAAAAGTGACACAACCCTCACATAAATATGCCCCTTAGAGTCAAGGACTCACTCCAGCAGAGATCAACAACATGGTCCAGTCCAAGTTCAAGTCCTGCTGCTATTGGTCAGTTGGTCACTTCAGGAAGAAGGTCTCTCCTTTTTGCTTTGTTCCATAGGGGCCAAGGGTTGGTGCCTATTTTTATTTATTGAATTTGAGCATTGGACCTGCCAAGATTTTGGATTTATGACTTGGGAAGGACTCCCATCTTCCACACCTAATGAACCATTTTAATGAAACTGCAATGTATTCATTAACCATCTCATTGCTTTTCATTTCATTGTAAGTAATGCAATTGGTAATTATATTGAGTGCCGTCAAGAGGCAAGAAGTCATGGTGCATACATTTTAACTGCTAGTAGGCCTTATTATGGCTTTGTTCAACTCAGTTTTTAAAGTAATTAGATAAGCAGGAATCACATATTGCACAAACACAAATTCAATTTGACAAATTAGTGTACAAAATGAATTGTTAATGCTATCAATAAATGTTGCATCAGTTCAGTTGACCTGTGTGGGTGAATGAACAAAACAGACAGTAGAATTCATGCTATGGGTTGTTCCTATCTAAATTATTTTTGTACAGTAAGTAATTCCCTTCTTTTGTAGTATATTCTGCTTTCTCTGATTGGGCATCAGGCCTACACTTCCTGATTTAGATTTTTTTTTGCATGTATAACTGCTGGCTCGCTGCACAAAAACAGCCATACATTCCATATCTAGAATCACAAGTCTAGGAAAGGTGCATTTTAGATCTGTTACATGTGTAAAGGATGGTAGATATTTTCACAATTCTGAGATTAGGGTTGAAGAAAGTAAGACTGGCAGAGGATTAGGATGGTGACCTTATATAATAAGTAGAACACCATCAAACAAGTAGATTTGTGGACATTCACAAACATGTTGCATCCCACAACGGAAACAACTCTAAAGTTACTCTGAAAATAGACCAAAGCAGGATGGTCTTCAGGGTGGGAATTGGTATGTAATAACCCAAAACGTTTTGTTGGTTTACAGAACAGGATATTTCTGAACAGGGCAACATATTTCCTACCATTGTCACCTGATATGTTCATGCATACAAATACTGGAAATAGGGTGCGTGGAAGAACTCCCTGAATTCTATGTCTGTCATTGTCCTTAAAGAGTTTCAAGTTAGAAATATACGCTAACACGTATGAGGAACCCTAAAAGAGTAGATTTATGAGTTTTTCCAACAGCTTTCTGAATCAGGACGTGTAGTTCACTTTCTCTTTATCAAGTTCCTGATCCACTATCTTCTGCAACTTTACCCCTTTTTATGGTTGTTTTCTGCACCATTTTGACACTTCAGTAATGCTGGCTGCAGGCTGCCTGCCTTTGCATCCAGTGAAATGAGGATGCTGCTGTAGATCACTGATTGTGAGAGGAAGAGGTTGGGCTAATATCAAAGCAAAAATCTTTTAATGAGTTGAATGCCCCAGATCATCTAAGTGAATGCATACCAACATTAGGATTGCTTCACCTTAAAATATTAATGGGACTCCTGAGGATCCCATTTTATTTTCTGATGCACTTATTGAGGACTTAGCCAGAAGTCTGGAACACACTTGTTTAGAGGCAACCAGATGGTCCAAGGAGTGCACTTCAATTTTTAAAATATATCAGTCCCAATTAGTATTGATTTCAGGCAACGTCCAATGACAAAATGTGCAAAGAGAACTAGGGAAGTCCTTGCTGGATGCAGAATGTAAACACTTGAAAACTTACCCTGGGGAGCCATCTGACCAGGTCCACTTGTTTTTGACTTTTTGCAGACCAATCCAATATTCATGTGACATCCCTTTTATGTAATCCTGAAATAGGGATACAGAAGACATCATCATTACCTACAGGGTGCAGGTTAATTGTCTGTTGTAGGCATGTCCGACACAGATGTACAGGATCCTGATCAGTGCCAAACTGCTGCCCTTCATTAAATCACAATGACACATATCCATACTAAAGGCTCACACAATATGGCGGCCATGTTGAAGAGTGATAACACTACAATCATTTTCCGACAGAAAACATAAGGTAAAAATACACAATTTAGGCAATATAAACCTAGTGTGTGCACAGCAAAGAAGCTGTTTTTGTGGAAGTGCTTTCAGTATAAACAAAAAACACAACGATGAGTCCAGAATCAAGTCACTTCTACGTGTTGCTTAGATGTATGTCCTGCTGGGCTTTGCTTCTCTAGCTTTATTTACTTTTTATTTTATAGGTCTATGGCCAAGTATACTTAACACTTTTGCTGCTGGACAGCCTCTGACTCTAAAATAGTGCAAAGTTTGCAACCACAATAGAATGATTTTGTGGGTACACAAGGCACCATCAGAGCATAAAAAGGGTATCCCTCTCCTATCTGTGAGTCTGAGAGCAATGGTTTGTGTCTGCAGCTGGTTAGATACCCACAGTGGCCATGGGGTGGAATCTGATTCTCTGCTGAGAATCTCATGGTCCCAGTGGTTTTCACTGGCTAAAGGCATTTTAGGGGATTATTCTCTTTTCGGCCATCCATGCTGACAGGTGATCCAGCAGGAGTCCTGCAAAGTATTTTGCTTTGTTATCTATTAGAGCAATTAAGCAGTAGTTTTTGGGAGCGATCTATCCCCGTTTTTGAAGATGGGTGAGATTATAGATCCCTTCCAGGACAGTGGGATAGTGCCAGTAAAACCAATTTCTGGGTAGAGAGGTTCTAAAGTTGTACCCCAGAAAGTCCTGTTATACTTGAAGACTGCAGGGAGGGGGGGGAATTTTGTCCCGAGGCTCCTTCCCTCCTGCCCTTGGCTATGTGATCAATTATCGTTGCAGTTGTAATAAGTGATGCTACCTGAGGGCACATATGGAGACAGGATGAAGTGTTTTAGCACTGAGTCTGCCTCTTGGGAAGGGGGTCTTAAATGATTCATTTGAGTGCTAATGTCTTAAAAGTATTCTTATGATAGACTGTAAATCTGCTGAGATGCAATAGAGCTGGTGTAATATGGTCTTGAAGTTTAAAATACAAGATGGTCCTTGTTACTAAGAATGACATGCAAGACTATCAACGGAGCTACGGATCCAACACAGTCCTTGCCGCTGGGGTTTGTGTAATCTACTTCTAGGGTTTAAAATGCAAGATAATTGTTGTTAAGGAAATTTGGGTAACATTGTGTAATAATTTTCCAGGGTGTAAGATGCAAGAGGATGTTTGTGTAATATGGCCCCATGGTTTAAGATGCTAGAGGGTCCTTGCTGCTGATGTTTGTATAATGCGATCCTAGGGCTTAAGATGCAAGAGGATACTTTCTGCTGATGTTTGTATAATGCGATCCTAGGGCTTAAGATGCAAGAGGATTCTTGCTGCTGATGTTTGTGTAATGTGATCCTAGGGCTTAGGATACAAGAGGATCCTTACTTCTGATGTTTGTGTAATGCGATCTTAGGGCTTAAGATGCAAGAGGATCTTTGCTGCTGATTTCTGGATCTGAAAGAATTTGGTTAGGAAGTCAATTATTGCGTTTACATAGAGTTAGTTTGTATAATTGAGGCAAGCCAGCAGCTATGCTATGAATTTTGTGTGAAACCTATGGAAATGAAAGTCCGCTTTAAGATTCGGAGCGTGTTTGTAGACAATTTCAGTATATAATTCTTTTTTTGAGGGTTGAAAGGTATGGCCTGAGTCTAAGATGATTCCTGGGCTTAAACTGTGTCGGTTGCAGGATGCCTGCCTGAGATCTATGGAACTGCCTGGGATCCCTTGTGTGTGGAGCCTTGGAGGCTCAAAAACATCAATTAGCACTGTAGCACATTTTAGCAGGATATAAAACAAGAAGGAACAATGTTAATCTTCAAGATGCCAAATGCACTTCTCAGAAAGTGAAATTACAGTTTAGTTTGTGCCCTTTGTCTTCCAGTTCACCTGAAACCTGCAGGGTCCATGCAATTACCTTTAAGATGCTGTCTTGTGATATGACCACAGCAAGTGTGGTGCTCTTTGACTTGCAGGCCTTTTCACTAGCATCTCTGGTGTCCCATTTTTCCGAAAAGAAGTAACATTTTCTATTGATGAGAACCCATCCTATGGGGCAATATTTAAAATAGCCTGTACCTGTAACTGAAAGAAAACACAAACATATTAGGTACCTGTACGAGCACAGTGACCCCTCCCCTCCTTCTTTCTGTAAGTGTGGCAGCCCCCCTCTCTGTCACTGACCAAACTCTCAGCACACCAAAGACCCTGTCACAAGAACAGCTGTGAGCTTGAACGATGCAAGCTCAGTGCAAGAGGGCAGTAACTTCCAAGCCAGGAAGTTGGAAGCATACAACTGAGGGAATCTGAGGGAAGGTCAAGAGTTTTCGTATGATATCTGTTACCGATGTCCCACCTGAGGCATGACACTTCTCCAATTTAAATGCCTGCCTTCCGGGATATCAGACCAGTTCCACAAAGTTTTTCAGCTGATTTAACTACTGTCTGCAGCCAACCTACTGTGCAAAACTACACTTCAAGCGATCCATCTCATTGAGTGGCAGGAATGGTCAAGACCATAGTCCCACTTCTTTTGGTTGTAGTCACCCGTGTCTGCCAGTGTTACCTTCTCGGCCACCGTGATCCATGTTAATTGTGGGTGCAACTACAATTTAAGGATTCGTGATATCAGGGGAAGAAAAGCCACAGTGCGGTATTTTGTACAACTCCCTCTCTTGCTGGCCATTACCATGCTATCTTGAGTCACGCTCTAAATATTGATCTGTCTTTTATATTATCAGCAGTGATGTAATAGGTAACATCACACACAAATGAGACTGTAAGGGAACAGTCATCATCGTATAATCCCTCAATAAATAACCTTTGCTACACACCAACAGCACAGATATTCTCATTCTAGCCTACAACTAAGTCACAGGTATAAAAATATATTGGAAAGGAAAACTTCACCCATTGTTCCTTGTGGCATGCTTCACCATCAGTGTTCCTTCCACATCTGAGTAGATTGATACCACCGACATGGACTCGACCACGATCATGAGTACAGAAATAGTTTTGGCTGGATATAGTTAGGGATCCAGATATCTCGACCACAAGTTATTTAGCCGTATAACCTAGGTAAATTACTTTATTAGGCTGGTGCCGCTGAGTACCGTGGGAAGGTTGGTGGAAGTCCAGGCCGTGGTGTGGATAACCCATGGTACGGGTTCCATCCAAGATAAGGGGTTCTGAAATCAAGTTGCTCATAGATAGTACGGTGTTACCTTCTTCCTCTTTTAAATGTTTTACCTTTCGAGTTCCCTTATGGTTTCTAACAGGGGAACGCCCCCCTTGCATACATTATGTCTGGTGCAGGCATAATGTGGCACAAGGGTTTACATAGTGGCGAAATGCATGCATTGCGCCACTTTGTAAATATGGCGCAGGGAAAATGTCACTTTGGAGAACCCCTAGCGTCATAAAAATGAAACTATGGCAGCGCTAAGGAGGCACTAGGGGCTCTTAAATCTGCCCCTTGGTGCGTAGCAATGTAAAATGTACCACGACATTCACATCATAGAAAGCAACAAGGCCTCTCGAGCTGTTACTGTTACCACTTTAATACTGTTATGATCATCACCATGAAATATCAGATCAGCACTGAGGTGTGTGTGGCCAGCACACCGCAGTGAACATGGACCAATCACTTTACCACCTTAGGATGGCTGAGTAAAGTAATTGCTATGTGTGAGCTGCAGTCTACCAAACTGAGGCCCTCATTATGAGTCTGGCTGTCCTGGGTCCTGCAGACTGGCGGTGGAGGTCAGACCGCTGCCAAAGCCGCAGTCCGGCCTCCACATTACGACCGTGGCACCACCAGGTTGCCGCCAGTCGACAGCCTAGCGGTGCCGGCGCTTTTAATCTGCCAGGGCAGCGCTGCAAGACCCTTCTCCACCCACCGGCTTTTGTATGGCTGTCCCACCGCCATGCAAAGGCTGGCATAGACAGGGTGACGGGGGCCACATAGGGGACCCTGCACTGCCCATGCACTTGGCATGGGTAGTGCAGGGGCCCCCAATGACAGCCCAGTCGCACTTTTCATGCCCGAATTACAGGCATTGAAAAGTGCAATGGGTTCTGCTGCACCCGGCACACCACAACATTGCCGCCGGCTCAATTACAAACTGGCGTCAAGGTTGTGGTGAGTATTCTGTGGGCTAGAAGGGGGAAATGCTGCTTCCGCCTGCTGGCCCAGCAGAAAACTCATAATTGGGCCAGCGGGGGGAAAATCAGATTGGTGGTTGTCCGCCCAAAATAGTTTGCCGGGCGGCCTCCGCTGCCCGGCAAACTCAAAATGAGGTCCTGAGTCCTGGCAGTGCCCACAAATCCTGATATCCCTCCGAAGTTATTATCAAATTCTGTCACATCAAATAATGGTAATAAATAATGACACTGCAAAAACAGTACTACTAAGAACTATAAAAAAAAAATGCAGTTTATCATTGTGAGAAAGTAGCCTCTTTCTAGCATTGTTACCCCCACTTTTGGCCTGTTTGTGAGTATATGTCAGGGTGTTTTCACTGTCTCACTGGGATCCTGCTAGCCAGGGCCCAGTGCTCATAGTGAAAACCCTATGTTGTTAGTATGTTTGTTATGTGTCACTGGGGCCCTGCTAGCCAGGACCCCACTGCTCATAAGTTTGTGGCCTATATGTGTTCCCTGTGTGATGCCTAACTGTCCCACTGAGGCTCTGCTAATCCGAACCTCAGTGGTTATGCTCTCTCTTTATTTCCAAATTTGTCACTAGCAGGCTAGAGACTAAATTTACCAATTCACATTGGCATACTGGTACACCCATATAATTCCCTATTATATGGTACTGAGGTACCCAGGGTATTGGGGTTCGAGGAGATCCCTATGGGCTGCAGCATTTCTTTTGCCACCCATAGGGAAGCTCTGACAATTCTTACACAGGCCTGCCACTGCAGCCTGAGTGAAATAATGCCCACATTATTTCACAGCCATTTTACACTGCACATAAGTAACTTATAAGTCACCTATATGTCTAACCTTCACCTGGTGAAGGTTGGGTGCCAAGTTACTTAGTGTGTGGGCACCCTGTTGTGTTGTGTGTGTGCCACATTGTTCAGGGCAATTTCCCCGGACTTTGTGAGTGCGGGGACACCATTACATGCGTGCCCTACACATGGGGCACCACCTATGTGAAGCGTCACAATGGTAACTCCGAACATGGCCATGTAACATGTCTAAGATCATGGAATTGTCAGCCCAATGGTATTGTAGAGACAATTCCATGATCCCCCGGATCTCTAGCACAGATGCCGGGTACTGCCAAACTCCCTTTCCGGGGTTTCACTGCAGCTGCAGCTGCTGCCAACCCTTCAGACAGGTTTCTGCCCCCCTGGGGTCTAGGCAGCCCTGGCCCAGGAAGGCAGAACAAAGGATTTCCTCAGAGAGAGGGTGTAACACCCTCTCCCTTTGGAAATAGGTGTGATGGCTGGGGAGGAGTAGCCTCCCCCAGCCTCTGGAAATGCACAGATGCTGCCAATCTCTGCATAAGCCAGTCTACACTGGTTCAGGGATCCCCCAGCCCTGCTCTGGCGCGAAACTGGATAAAGGAAAGGGGAGTGACCACTCCCCTGACCTGCACCGCCCAGGGGAGGTGCCCAGAGCTCCTCCATTGTGCTCCAGACCTCTGCCATCTTGGAAACAGAGGTGTTGCTGGCACACTAGACTGCTCTGAGTGGCCAGTGCCAGCAGGTGACGTCAGAGGCTCCTCCTGATAGGCTCTTACCTCTCTTGGTAGCCAATCCTCCTAACTTGGTAGCCAAACCTCCTTTTCTGGCTATTTAGGGTCTCTGCTTTGGGGAATTCTTCAGATAACGAATGAAAGAGCTCATCAGAGTTCCTCTGCATCTCCCTCTTCATCTTCTGCCAAAGGATCGACTGCTGACTGCTCAGGACGCCTGCAATATCGTGACAAAGTAGCCAGACGACTACTTGCAACCTTGTATCACTTCATCCTGCCGGCTTTCTCAACTGTTTCCAGGTGGTGCATGCTCTGGGGGTAGCCTGCCTCCTTCTTGCACCAGGACCTCTGAAGAAATCTCCTGTTGGTCGACGGAAACTTCCCCCTGCAACCGCAGGCAACAAAAGACTGCATCACCGGTCCTCTGGGTCCCCTCTCAGCACGACGAGCGTAGTCCCTGGAACTCACAACTCTGTCCAAGTGACTACCACAGTCCAGTGACTCTTCAGTCCAAGTTTGGTGGAGGTAAGTCCTTGCCTCCCCACGCTAGACTGCATTGCTGGGTACCGCATGATTTGCAGCTGCCCTGGCTCCTGTGCACTCTTCCAGGATTTCCTTTGTGCACAGCCAAGCCTGGGTCCCCGACACTCCTTCCTGCAGTGCACAACCTTCTGAGTTGTCCTACGGCGTCGTGGGACTCCCTTTTGTGACTTCGGGTGAACTTCGGTTCACTACTCTTCCGAGTGCCTGTCCGGGCACTTCTGTGGGTGCTGCCTGCTTCTGTGAGGGCTCCCTACGTGGCTGGGCGCCCCCTCTGTCTCCTCATCCAAATGGCGACATCCTGATCCCTCCTGGGCCACAGCATCATCCAAAAACCTCTACCTCGACCCTTGCAGCTAGCAAGGCTTGTTTGAGTCTTTCTGCATGGTAACACCTCTGCAAGCTTCTTCACGACGTGGGACATCCGTCCTTCAAAGGGGAAGTTCCTAGTCCTCTTCTTTCTTGCAGAACACTAAGCTTCTTCCAACAGGTGGCAGCTTCCTTGCACCCTCAGCTGGCATTTCTTGGGCTCCTGCCCACTCTTGACACTGTCACGACTCTTGGACTTGGTCCTCTTGTTTAACAGGTACCCAGGTCCGGAAATCCACTGTTGTTGCATTGCTGGTGTTTGTTCTCCTTGTAGAATCCCCCTATCACGACTTCTGTGCTCTTTGGGGGTAGTAGGTGCACTTTACACCTACCTTTCAGGGTCTTGGGGTGGGCTATTCTAACCCTCACTGTTTTCTTACAGTCCCAGTGACCACCATATACTGGTGTTAGACCTGTCAGCCTAAGGTTGGTCTTTCCCACAACTATTTGCCTTCCTCTGCCATTTTTTCTAAACTTGTGTTTGCTGGCCTTAGGACTCTGAGCACTTTACCACTGCTAAGCAGTTCTAATGTGCATGTGCTCTCTCTTCTTAACATGGTAATATTGGCTCATACACAATGGGCATAATTAATTTACCTATACAGCCCTAGTAAAGTGGTACTGTAAAATGCCTCTAGTGGGCCTGCAGCACTCCTTCTGTCACCCACTTACATAGCCCTTTAAACATGTTCCAGGCCTGCCATTGCAGAGCCAGTGTGTGAAGTTTAAACTGCCATATCGAACTGGCAAAATGAACCTTTTGCCAGGCCCAAGCATTCCTTTTTAAGATAGGTCACTCCTACGGGCCGCCCTGGATGGCCCAGAGGTCAGGGTCAATGCATTTAAAAAACAGGACATGTACTTTTAAGTTTTACATGCCCTGATAGTGAAAAACTCTTAAACTCGTTTTCACTACTGAAAGGCCTTTCATAGGCTAAGATTCAGATTACCTTATTACATTTTAGAATTGTAATTTCCAAAATGGAAGATATTACTGGTTCGGGTTTGTTGTCCCTGGACTCCTAATTTACAATCCTAACATGGTGAACTTGCATTCTAAATTACAATTCTGAAATTGCCAGCCTTAGAAAGGTGGAATTTTCTTGCCTTATCCATTTGGTGCCTACATCCTGTCTCTGGTCATGTGGCTGGGTGTAGTTGACATTTTGACTTTCTGTATTCTACCTAAACAGCCACACACAAAAGGAGTTTAGGTGAGACTGAGTGGGTCTTCACTAGAAGGATTGGAGGGAGAAGCTGGGCAAAGTCTCACTTACTCCTGAATAGGCTGTGTCCTGTCTCCACACAAAGGGCTGCATACCCACTGTAGTTAGTCTGGAGCCAGGGAAAACAGGTCATCTATGCACTTAAAAGGCATGCCTCTAGAAGTTTCTTCCCACTTCAAAGGCATTACTGTGTATACAAGAAGGACCTCAGATGGCATCACTTCAGTATACTTCTGGATCTGTGGATATTGTGCCAGGAAGAAGGAATGCTGTGCTGCTGAAGGTCCACTCTGCTGGTCCGCAATCTGCTGGACTTCTGCTTTGCTGTGCTGATCTCTTACCTGGGTGACAAGGACTGGACCTGCATCTCTTGAACCCAAAGTGAATCCAGGACCTAGTTGGCTGGCCTCCTGATCTGAAGCCTCCGGGACATACCAGGCTTCAAACTATCTTGCACCTGCACCTGGAATCAGCCATCTGTGAGTCTGCCCTGCCAAGTCGTGCCACCCACAGTCCTGGCCCCTTGGAAGTGGGCCTACGGTGCTTACCAGCAGAACCAGTGCATCTTCTCTACTGAGCAATGTATACACAAGCAGATCAAACATAGCTCCCCGGCTGCAGCATGGATAGGACCTGTCGCAAAAACTCAAATCACCCTGTGCAGTAATTGAAACCAAAACCGCCCCAGTGGTGAGGCGCATCCACAGCCCAAGTCCTCGCCTCCCTTACTGATGGCAGCCTCAATGACAACATCGGACTTCTCATCGCAACCTTGCAGCTTCTCAGAACTGTTGTATTGTCACGTTTGCACTGTATCGCCGATACTGGACTTCACAACACAAGCTCCATTGATGGATCCTCTATGACAACACAACAGGACCTCGCACCGCAGACTCACCACATCTTGGGCCCGACACATCGCATTGGCTGCACTGCGCATCTTCGACATGGATCCATGCAATGCTCCGCAACCAGGATTTAAGGTATTCTGTTCAGCGAGCCTAACTGGGTCCCTGAAGCCGGACCGCACTCAAACGCAGTTGGCCTGAATTTGTGACTTTGTCCTGGTCTGGCACAACCAGATTTTCCAATTGGCGCTATTTTCACTGCAAACTTTAAAATTCAATAGTTCCTATTCTGTTAGTTGGTTATTTGTCATTTCGGTCTTGTTTTAATTATTAAAATGTACTCTACTTTTCTAATCCTTCTGTGGGCTTCATTTGTGGTGTTTTTTCAATGTTTTGCTGTTTGAGGTGTTGCACAAATACTTTACACATTGTCTCCGAGTCAAGCCTGAGTGCTCTGTTCCAAGCTACAAAGGGGGTGAAAACAGATTTATTTGCCTGACAAGGATTATGGTTGCTGCTTTACCAGAGATCATGCCCCAGTCAACCAACAACCCAATTTCTTACAAATGGGATACCCTAACTTACAGGTGCTGCTGGAAGGAAGTCGTAATGGACCCCCCAATCCGAGCACTAGACTCAATATTGATATTTCTGCTTGTGAATGATATCCAGCAAATCAACCAGGAACACAGAACACACAGGAAATGGGGCCTTGATAAATATAGTCGAACTGAACTATGCCGTACACTAAGCAAAGCTACTCACTTATTAAAAACTTGAACAAAACAATAGCATACAAAACTAAGGGCTTGATTTAGATATTGGCAGATGAGTTACTCTGTCACAACGGTAACAGATGACAGATATCCCATCCGCCGAAATGTAAATCCCATTATCCCCTATGTGTTATGACGTAGTAACTCATCCACTAATGTCTATATCAGGCCCTCTAATGCCCTCAGCCCCAAACAAGACCCCAACTGTGTTTCATAAGGCCCAGGCCTCTTCTAAATGGGCAATACTACTCTACAGAAGTGGCAAGGCTGTGAGTTCCTACTTGCTGAGGAAATAGCATCCATCATCAGTTCTATCTCTACTCACAATTCACTTGTGGATACATCCAGCCATATCTTGGGTAACCTCACAGGAAGAACAGTCTTCACCCCATCAGCACCCACCATTTCCCATCCTTACCTCGCGTGCAAATCTAACCTGAAAAATGCTGAATCCTCATCTGTTTGTTCATGCCTGTCAAAGAGATAAACACAAAATGGGCCTTCTTTTTAATGAGGGGTTGTGAAATAGCAGGTATGTTTTCACAAAGCTAGCAGGTTGAATGCCTAAGCGGATGTTCGAAAGAGCACAATACTAGCATGCATTGACAAAGCCATGAGGCATGGCTGCTGTATAATGGATGGGCTCTTCATCCATCAACACTATGCATTCATCTCCCACCTTGTCTGCCTACTCCCCACACAGATATCCATCGTTCAACTCACACACTCATCCATTTATCCTTGGATTCATGTACAACCCTACACTCTTCATCTAAACATTCATTTATCCATTACACTCACGCATCAACTGATCATTCACCCACACAGTCATGCAACCCATATTTACCCGGATTAAGGTCCAACATTACATTAATGAACATGTATAAACTTGATGTAAAAAGTAATAATATTCCTCTTATATTGCAAACCATCCATACAGTCTGACAGAACGCATAGCTGGACATGATATGATATGATGCTGTATGATGTTCTGCGACATGGCATGATCTGATATGATATGACATGATGTGATATGATATATGACATGATATATGATGCACAGATAGATATGACCTAGGTTCGTTTCCATTGAAATGCGGACATATGACATGTGTCAAACATTTTTGTCAGAATTCTATGAAGACATTTACTAGTAACAGAGATCGTAAAAAGTTGTTAATTAAAAATATAAAGAGAGCAGGACAATCCCTTGGCAGTAGTGAGACAAACATCAATTCACCTCCTGTGCTTTTCGTCTCTAATAATGACTCCTAAATAAAATACTAAATTATATGATGACTTCCCTATTCAGCACTTAGATAGAATCCACACAAATTGGGGTTGAGTGCCTTTAATACATCAATCCACCTACTCTTGCTCTGTATCAAAATTATCTGACATTAATAAGGTCCTGGTCCACCTGCAAGTGAAGCCCTTCTGTCCCCTGAACTCTGACCTCTGTCAGAAGTTGGAGGCCCAACAAGTACAAAACGCACACATCTCCCTCCTATTTACTCCCTCTATACATTTAATAATATGATTCAACCCAATATAACAAACGTCAATGTTTTATTTCAACAAGATATAATATAAGACAATTCCCCCACCTATATAGCACATCACACACAAGATATATCGTCGGATAACATAAAAACAAACACAACACCAAAAAGAATAAAACAAAAATTACATCTATACATCAACACAACAATCACATACATATAGACCAACACACATATATATATAAACTTCACATGAAAAATACCATATGTTTTACTATCATACACTTCATATATCAAAAGAGCAAAAGTGGTCAAATGACTAACTCTAAGTTATAAATGTTACATAAATTTAAAAAAAGAACGGAGATCAACATGATCATAAATCTCCAAATCCTTCCAAAAAATTCAATTCTAATATGTGCAAAGATAAATGTCCAGAGTACATGTCCCCATCATAACACCAGGCTCTGGGTAAAAACAAAGAGTCTATATGTATTTCACCCGCTATTTCTTAGTGTTGAAGTCCACACATCTTTACTCATCCGGGCAATCATTCACCGTTGTCATTGCCATGTAATTCGCTCTTGCCATTGCCTTTGCTATTGCCGGTGGAGGAGTTTGAGGCCCTCCTCCACCTGCACGCTTCTGCCTGCGCCACATCCCTGGTGTCTAGTTGAAGAGCTCTGCTCTTCTGCTGGGCTGTCCTCTGCCTCTTTCCTATTTTTCTCCTCTTTTTTTTCCCTCTTTTTATTCTTTATGTACCTTTCGCTTTCTGGGCTTTCCCTCCCTTCTTCGTTTTTATCTCCCTCACTCTGCTCTGTCTCACATCACTCTCGCTCTTACCCCTCTGTCACTTCCTGCTGCTGCTGCCCCCGCAGCCCCGCCCCCTCCTCTCTCTCGTTTCACTCTTCCCAGCGCTGCTGCCCCCGCGGCCCGCCCACCTTTTCTTTGCACCGTTTCCCGCCTCCCAGCTGTCCTCTCCTCCCCCCTCCCTACTTAACGGCGCCCGCTGCGTGGTAGGAAGAGCAACCTCACTGACCTGGTCAGTGAACTGCTCTGCCACCGCTTAGCTCCACTGGCAAGTGAAGCCCTTCTGTTCTCTGAACTCTGTCAGGAGTTCAAAGCCCTCCTCAACCCGCAGGCCTGCACCTCATCCCTGGTGTCTATTGGCAGAGCTCTGCTCTTCTGCTAGGCTACCCTCTGCCTCTTTCCTATTTTTCTCCTCTTCTTTTTCTCTTTTTATTCTTTGTGTGCTTTGTGTGCCTTTCGGTTTCTGGGCTTTCCCTCTCGTCCTGGTTTTTATCCCCCTCACTCTGCTCTCTCCCACATCACTCTCGCTCTCCCCCCTCTCTCACTCCCTGCTGCTGATGCCCCCGCGGCCCTGCCCCCTCCTCTCTCTCGTTTTACCCTTACGGCCGCTGCTGCCCCCATGGCCCGCCCCCTTTTCTTCTTACTGTTTCTCGCTCCCGCCTCCCAGCTGCCCTCTCCTTCCCCCTCTACTTAATGGTGGCTGCTGTGCAGCCGCGCAGCAGGTGTGCTGCTGGCACGCCTAAGGCAAGCCCGTCCGCGATCCGAATCCGACCAGCGCCAGGACTCCTGGTCCTGCCACCCGCCACCTCTGCACTTCAGCAGCACTCATCTCACTCAAACCAGGATGCAACAAAAACTGCAAGCAAGCATCACCAGCTAACACCCATGGTCCTTTTAGCTGCCTCTGCTGCCGCCAAATCTGCACCACCACCAAGACCTTGTACCGACCACAACCCACCTGCAACAACACCTGACCCCAAAAACTCTGAAGTGCATTCTCCTCAACGTCCGCTCCCTCCACAAACACGCTACCGAAATCTGGGACCTCCTTGACAGCACCACCCTGGACGTCGCGTTTCTCACTGAGACCTAGACAAACACCACCTCAGGCCTGGACATCGGCATCGCCATCCCCCAGGGATACAAGATCACCTGGAGCGACTGCCCCAGCCGCCCTGGGGGAGGGGATCAGCATGGTCCCCAGGTACAACCTCCGCCTGAACACACACTTCAAAGACTCCGAAGAACCCACAAGCCTGATGGAATACCTCCACTTCAAGCTACACACCAGCTCGACATCCACCATCAGGGAAACCCTCACCTACCACCGTTCCCGACCACGTACACCCTTCGCCGACTCCATCACGGACTGCATCTCTGCACAAGCCATCACACCCTACTGGGAGACCTCAACTTCCACCTTGAAAATCTACAAGACCCCAACACCGTATCCCTCCTAGACAACCTCCACGACATAGGATACCGACAGATTGTGACAGAGCCAACACACTCAGCAGGACACACCCTTGATCTCATCTTCACCACAGGAACATCCGCTACCTTCATTCACACCACAGAACTCCCATGGACAGACTACTGATGCATCCATTTCACCTTCAACACTCCCACCGTCATCAATCCCCAACACCAAACATAACATAGAAACTGGACAAGAATAACCGACGATCAGCTCACCGCTGCCCTCGCTACCGCCGCCCCACCATCGACACAACGACAACCCAAACACCGCAGCACATACTTTCCACAAATGGATCACCGACTGCACCAACACCATAGCCCTCCTCAAAAAGAACAACAGCACCCAAGCAAAGAAAGTCAGCTGCATCACCCTCGAACTCCGAGAATCTAGACGCACTTGTCGCTGCCTCAAAAAAATCTGGAGAAACACCAGCTCCACAGAAGCCCATAGCAACTTCAGAGCTGCCACCACCGCACACCACCAACTCATCAGAAACACCAGAAATAAAGCTATTCAAGACAGAATCTCCTCACACGCACACAACAGCAAGGAAATCTCAAACATCATCAAGGAGTTTGCCCAACCCAACACTGAAACAGCGGACATCCCACCTTCACAGGACCTCTGCAACAGACTCAACACTTACTTCCACCACAAAATCAAGACTATCTACGACAGTTTCAGCAAGGACAACCTACACACAGAACCCCATCTGCCCAAACCCGACACCAACAAGCCAACAATCACCACCTGGACCCCCCCACCACCGAAGATATGTTGAGAACAGTGAGATTTACACACTCCGGGGCCCCCACGGGCCTATGCCCCCACCACATTTTCAACAGAGCCCCAGACACCATCGCCCCCAAGCTCCGCCTCACCGTCAACAGCTCACTAGCTACCACCACATTCCCTGACGAATGGAAACACGCCGAGATCAACCCCCTCTTCAAGAAACCCTCGGCAGACCCCACTGACCTCAAAAACTTCAGAGCCATCTCCCTACCCCCATTTCCTGCAAAAGTCATTAAAAAAGCAGTCACCAGCTAACTCAACACGTTTATAGAAGACCACAACATCCTCGACATCTCCCACTCCAGATTCAGGAAAAACCATAGGACCGAAACAGCCCTCCTCGCCGCAACAGACGACATCTGCTGCCTGCTGGACAAACGAGAGACTGCAGCACTCATCCTACTAGACCTCTTGCCGGCCCTCGACATAGTCTCCCTTCACAAGCTGATAAGAAGACTCAACGAAGCCGGCATCAGAGACAAGGTCCTCGACTGGATCCAATCCTTCTTCTGCGGCAGAACTCAACGAGTGAGACTCCCCCCCTTCCTCGCAGACCCCACACCACCTCCTGCAGAGCGCCCCAGGGATTCTCCCTCAGCCCCACGTTGTTTAACGTCTAACATGGCCCCCACTAACCACCCTCGTCAGAAGCTACGGAATCAACATCATCTCCTACTCCGACGAAACCCAACTCATCCTCTCCCTCTCCAACGAACCCAACAAAGTCAGACACAACTTCAACGAAGGCATGGAAGCAGTCGCCAACTGGATGAGATACAGCTGCCTTCAACTCAACGCAAACAAGACAGAGATGCTCATCATGGGCCCTCAACCCAATGCGTGGAACGACTCCTGGTGGCCATCCACCCTCGGAAACCCACCCACCCCCACCAGCCAAGCCCACAACCTCAGAATCATCCTGGACTCCAACCTCAGCATGAACCAGCAAACTCGGCCACCTCCACCTGCTCCGCACTCTCTGCCTCCTACGCAAGTCCTTCAAGTGGATCCCCCTTGAATATAGAAAGACCGTCACACACACCCTGATCACCAGCAGACTGGGCTACGGTAATGCACTCTATACCGGAATCAGCAAGAAACTCACCTACAAGCTACAAAACATCCAGAATGCGGCCGCCAGACCGGTCCTTGACCTACCTCAACACTGCCACATCTCAACACCTGCCTACACTGCACTGGCTTCCCATAGAAAAAATAATCACCTTTAAGATCCTCACCCACGCACACAAAGCCCTCCACAGCTCCGGACCAGCCTACCTGAACCAGTGACTCAACCTACACGTACCTCACATGGCCCTTCGCTCAGCCCAGCTCTCCCTCGCAGAAGTACCTGCATCAGGAAAACCAGAACAGGAGGATGCTCCTTTTCCTACCTCGCAGCCACCGCCTGCAATGCCCTTCCTCTCCACATCAGACAAACCACCTCCCTCCTCAGCTTCACGAAGGAACTGAAGACATGGCTTTTTCAATAACCACCACACCGGTTGATGCTACTCTCCCCCCATGCCTTGAGACCTTAACGGGTGAGTAGTTGCTCTTTACAAGCACTGATTGATTGATTGAATAATATTGAAGGGGTGTCCTTCACCATTATTCTAGCCTCTACTTGCGCATTATCTGGCACACTTATCCATTGTCCTCCTGATACTTCAGCTGCTTCCTCACAGCTTCCTATTGATGCACTAGGTCAACTATCCCCTCTCCATGCCAACTACCTGGTACTGGGAGCCTTTAACCTTCATGTGGATCACCGAGCAATTCCTTTCCTCCTTGGAAGGTTTAACCTACAGCAACTAATTAAGGTGCCTACTCACACAGCAGGTCATTCCCTGAACCTTATTGCAACTAATCCTTTGACAGTCATAGGAAAACCTGGTCTGAAACTTATTTGGTCTGACCACATTCTGGTCCCTTTTAGTCTACTCACCTCCGTTCTGAAGTCATCGTCTAGGCCTTGGCATAAAATCTCAGACTCCCGGCTTATGGAGTCGCTTCAGTCTAGTCCCTGCCTTGAGACGAGGAACTTAGAGCGGGCGCATCATGTTTTAAAAACTGGTTGGGTTGATGGTCTTGGTACCATTGCTCCTCTGAAATCCCACTCCTCTAAGAGGCTAAAACCTTCTGGCCCTTGGTTCTTTGATGCCTTAAGATAGAGAAATCAATAGGAAAAAAGGATAGAAGGGCAATGGAACTCTAAGTATGACAAGCGGACAAAAGTACTCTGAAAAAATACCATGCAGTTATTTGTTTGGCCCAGAGATGGATGAGGCTTTTACTGCCTCATCAATCTCTGGGGTAGCAAATAAACCGAGACGGTTGTTTGAAATTGTCAACTTTTTTTTCTCTCCCAATGCAATAAGAAACATCCCCTCTCCTTCTGTCATGTTATGTGAGGGCCTCTCTGATTTCTTTAAAAAAAACGTCAAAACCATCTATGATCAATTTGCGGCACAGAGTTCCATTCCTTAAGGAGCTACGTCCAACCCTGATTCTGGTCCATCACTTTCCAGTTTTGTCCACATACTCTTAAGAGTAATCAGCAGCTGAACTTGCAAGCTGCAAGTCTGGCTCCCCCCCTGCATCCCAGGTCGCCGGGCATCTTAAAACTTGCTGCCCTGTGATGAATAATATTTTGATCAAATTCCTAAATGACTCACTAGACATTGTGCTGCTTCTTTACAGCTGGAAACAAGATCTGCTGCATCGCCTCCTTAAGAATCGATCGGCTGACCCTAAGGTTATAGCAACTTAGACCAATATCATTTCTTCCCACTGTTGTTAAATTACTTGAGAAAATTGTAAACAGGCAGATATTAAATTTTCTTGAGTCTAATCATCTGCTCCACGACTCCCAATCAGGATTTCGTGTGGGCTGCGGCACGGAGACTGTCCTGCTTGAACTCACTGACTATATCAAATAAAATTTGGGAGCAAGCACTTCGGTTATGGTAATGCTTCTTGATCTTTCCTCAGCATTTGATACGGTTTCTTCAACCCTTTTGCTTGAGAGACTTGAAAGGATCAGTATTAGAGACTAAGGGCCAGATGTATGAAAAGTTTTTGCACACGCAAATGGTGCGAATCGCAAAAATCGACCGTTTGCGAGTGCAAAAACTTGGTCTGCGATGCATGAAAGGCATTCGCAGACCAAAAATAAGAAATTGCTAAATTTGTGATTTCTCGCGTTGCGACCTGGTTTTGCGAGTCGCATTTTGCAATTCGGTATTTCCAGTAGGAGATTGCGAGGAGCAAAATGCGAATCGCAAAATCCGAATCGCAAAGAGATGCATCAAAAAATCGCAATTAGCGATTTTTCGCAGAATGGCATTTTGCACATGCAAAAT
This sequence comes from Pleurodeles waltl, assembly GCF_031143425.1. Taxonomy (NCBI): domain Eukaryota; kingdom Metazoa; phylum Chordata; class Amphibia; order Caudata; family Salamandridae; genus Pleurodeles; species Pleurodeles waltl. The sequence continues at coordinate 1,326,249,244 of NC_090437.1, read as the reverse complement.
ACCACTAAGTGAAAGCAGGTGGTAACCAGGTGCAACCTATATGAAGTGGCCCAGAATGCCTCAGACCCCCCCACCACAATGGCTGCACTCTACGTCATGGCGAGGAGGATGAGGATCCTGGCAGGTTTGAGGGAATGAGGAGGAGACAGGAGCGCATTTCTAGAGTGCGCATTACACTATTTGACCTGACAGAGGAGGACATATTTGAGAGGTATAGGGTGAACTCAGCCATGATTCATGATCTCATAGCTGAGCTACAACCCATACTGCAGCGCAGAACACTATGGACACATAGCATACCCACCCATGTGCAGGTATCATGCACCCTCCACCTACTTACCTCAGGGAGCTATCAAGGGGTCATAGCAGCGGCTGAGGGGGTCACACATAGCACCCTCTCCTGATTTGTCAATGCATTTATCAACGCCATGCTAAGCAAACTCCAACAGTACATCTGATTCCCCCACACCCCACAGGAAATACAGCAGACAAAAATTGACTTTTATCAAATTGCACACTTCCCCCACATCCTAGGTGCCATAGATGGCACATATGTGGCAATATGCCCACCATCAGTCACAGAGTATGTGTACCGAAACCGTAAACACCAGCATTCCAGGAATAAACAGGAGATATGCAATGCCACCTACATCATAACTGATCTCGTGGCCAGGTAGAATAGTGGCTACTTGTGCAATCTTGCACAATATAGCTACAAACAGGGCCATACCTACAGAAATCAGTGACACCGAATCAGTTGAGGATGACGATCCCATACCACCTCTACAGCCAGCAGACAGGACCAGTACAGCAGAGGGGCGGCAAAGGCCTGCTGACATCACACACAACCATTCCAGAAGTGAGTATGTACAATCAAACTCTACTGACTACTGTAGCTATAGTGAGAAATAAAATGTATTCCTTTACGGCAGGTTATGAATTGCGATGTGTAAAATAAAAGGGGGATTGTCAAAACGAAAATGAACAAATTAACAGAGTCCCACACTATTACTCCATAGTGGGGACACCAGAGTCAGTGAGGCAGAAGTCACTTCCTCCTCCCTCGCACACCCCTGGGGCGCCCAGTTGCATCACTGGCACCCTGAATGTCAGGCTCTGTGGCAGTGCTGCGCCTGGCACTGCGCCGTCTGTGGTCTGGAGCTGGTAGGTGCACACTGCTGAGGCTTGAGGTATCCTCCGTGTCACCCAAGGCAACCTCACTCGGAGTGGCCGACCTCTGTCCCAATACCTGTTCGATCACAGTGGTGACCTGCACAAGGGCCTGGACCACATCCTTACTGGTGTGTGAAGCCTCAACCTGGGCCGCCACAGCACGACGGGCAATGAGGGCGGTGGAGTTGGCCATGCGATTGGATGACCGGCAGTATGTCGCAAAAATGGTGCTGAATCGGTGCTCATGTCTGCGTCTACTCAGGCGTTCTTGTCGCAGCTCCTCGCACAGGTCATGCACAGCAGTTGTCACCTCACGAGTGTCCTGGGAGGCCTGTACCTGTCCCTCACGCAGCTGGTTGATGTTCTCATTGAGGGTGTCCAGTCTCCGATGCAGTCCGACCGTGTTCCGATTGTGGACTCTGAGGCTCCTGTCCAAACTTTGGATCCTTCTATTTTGCTGCCGTTGTTGCTGCAACATTGCAGCCTCCAGTCCACCGAACAGAGATGTACCCTCAGCTGCCTCCTGCAATTGCTGTAGTGACACTGGGGCACGTGGACGACGCGCTGCAGGACCCCTGTCCTCCGGTACCTGGCTGCGCATCCCGGATGCGGATGGTGTGCCGGAACTCTCCTGCTGCACATCGGAGTCACCACTGAGGTCCGGTAGTGGTAACGGCCTAGGCCTGCGGCGCACAGTAGGAAGATTGCTGGACCCACTGGTGTTGTTGTCTGAGGGCAGCTGCGTGTCCGTGTCCGCTACACCCGTCTCTGCTGTGGCTGCTGTGCCAGGCCCACCTGCAACAATATGCAGCATGTCAGTTCTGTATGTTACATTATCTGTCCAGAAATGGCAATAATACTATACATACTGCTGTACATGGTGTAGTGTGTGTTGTGTTACCTTGGATGCCCTATGCTTGCTAACATTATCATGCCACTGTCTGTTCTAGTTTGTGGACCGCGACTCCCATAATGCATGTTTTGTCTGCTAATGAGATGTGGAGTGGACTACTTCACACACTACTTCACATTACATGCTAATTCCTAAGTGGCTTTTATTCATGCACATACAGTGTTCACAGAACAGATTTGGCACTTACCTTGGCTGGTACTTGGTTGGGCCGAGGTGTCTATGTCAGTGACCCCTGTCACTGCTTCTGGTAGGAGGGTTGATTCCACCAGGTCCTCCAGTGGTGTGGCAGGTGGCTCCGTTGGTGGTCCACCTCCTGTGCTACTGGCCTCTGCAAGTCGCCTTGCCACCCTCTCCTTTGCCCGGGACCGCAGGTCATACCAGCGCTTCTTGATTTCATCTATGGAGCGCTGGGCCACTCCAGTGGTGCAAATCTTCGTTTGGACGTCCAGCCAGAGTCTCCTCTTCTCGCTCTCTGGCACCTGGAGGGAGGATTTGCCAAACAGGAGGTCATGGCTCCTCACCACCTCCTCTGTTAGGATCTCCAGCTCCTGCTCACTAAATTTGAGCTTGCGCTTCCTCTCCTGCTTCTCTGCTCCAGGACCTTGGGGCTCCATGGTGGCTCAGATGATGCTGCTCCTTCACAGTGCTCCTCACAGTGGCTGGGCTGCTCTCACTCTGGATGCTGGCTTGGGTGTGGCTTTTGTACCTGCCTGGGATGACTCATTTCCCGCTGATGAGTCATCAATCACCTCCAGGTGTGCATTCTCGAACTTTCTCGCATTTTGCGATTTTTTACCGAATCGCAAAAAAAAAGCAAATTGCGAGAATGCAAATTGTGATTCGGAAAATGGGCCTCGCAAACCACAAATAGCGATTTTTAAGAAATTGCTAATTCCGAATCGCAATTTTGTTACATGGCCAATTGCGACTCGGAAACTGCGATTTCTTAAAATTCGCATTTTGTGATTCGCAGACCCCTGTTTCCATACATCTGGCCCTATGCCCTGTCGTGGTTGAAATCCTTCATCAGTGTTCGCTCCCAGTGTGTTTTTCTTCCACCTTTTAATTCTGCTTCAAAACAGTTAGAGAGTAGAGTGTGTCAGGACTTGGCTCTGAGCCGCACCCTTTTTAATATATATCTGGAATTACTGGCAAAACTAGTCGAGTCTTGGGGAGTGAGAGTCGTATCCTATGCGGATGATACCCAACTCCTCCTGACCTTTCAGGAAAAAGAGCCTACTACTTTGGGCTCCTTCAAACTCTGTCTCAAATTAGTTGTTGACTGGATGAATGCAAGCTTTTCAAAGCTTAACTCAGATAAGACTGAGATTCTTTTTTTGGTATCAAGACCTGCCCTGAACCTGGCATTTGGTGGCATTCGTATATGGGTTCCCCCGCCTTCCGGCACCTGTGGTAAGACAGTCTAAGGGTGAAATTTGACTCCGACCTTACCTTTGATCCCCAAATCAATTTAGGAGCTTTAGGGGTGTGGAAGCAAGTAGCCAATAGGTTACGAGGCCCAGCAGCTAATCTGCCCCTGAGGTGACCAGATCCGGTGGATTGTGCCACCTTTACTACCCACAACTCTCTTTTTTGCCACATTTAAGATGGAAGAACTTTCCCGGTCGTACAGACCAGGTAGCCCACCCTGAAGATGTGGCTAGCCTTCTGGGGGTGTACGCATCCTGACTATCTAATTTTCCAGCTTGCCTGGGTGCAAATCAGCCTGGGGCAGGGAGATGGCTTTGTCCATGCTGGGGGACAGACTTCCTGCATATCACAGGCTGTGTGCCCTTTAAAGCTCATCACCGCTGAAGATCGACTTCCCTAGCCTTAATGGGAGAGAGGGAGGTCTGACCTCCTTCCTGCCCAGTCCTTTGTCCTGACTGTAGGGAGTGCTCATACCTTTGCCCAGAGGGTTAGAAACCTGTCATGGTGGCAGCAGTTGCAAGCTGGCTGCCAGAGCACAGAAAAACTGGGGCAAGCAGGTGGGCAACTTCTAAGTTTGCCACATGGGTGCATGCCACATCTACCTCAACATGAGAATTGTGACAGGGGTGAGAAGACACGTTGTCTGTTAACAAACATGACATATTTCGGCAGTACTATAATGGAGCTGGTGACCTCAGGGTAACTTGGATGCCAGCCCATGTTAACCCATGAGATGCTGACCACTTATAGTAGCCTTTAATAGTAAAGGCCACTATTGGGACATACAAGCTTGCACTTACATGCTCACACCTTTAATATATGCACCCTGCCTTTCCTAGGGGTGACTGACATATATTACAAATAGTGCATTGACTTCGCCACACATGATGAATGCAAAGTCGATATTGAGCAGTTTGTACTGCTCCTGTGGCCTGCTATGGCAGGCCTGCTGTCTATAGTTTGCTTGGGTCACTCAGTGTGGCACAAACAGTGCTTCAGGTCCTGGTGAACAATTTAGGGGGGTTAAATTCCTTACCAATTGAGGTACTAATTAACATGTACCAATTTAGGAAGAGAGCACTGGCACTAGGGCCTGGTTAGCAGGCTCCTGTGCACTTTCAGAGACATAACCAAAGCATTTAGAGTAAAAAGGGTGACCATCCAAAAAAGGCACTTTACTACACCAAGAGAGAGTGCATGTGCTATGCAGTGTTTAGAACGGGAAGAAACAGGGGCGTGGTCTGGCCGCCAATCAAGATGGCCACTTTAAAGAGAGCTGCGCACGCCGGCGGGCCCGAACTGCGGAAAGTGGCATCTCGTGTGTGGCGGGAGTCAGACACTTGCAACCGGAGCGGCCCAGAGCACCAGGACCGGAGGATGACGACGCAGGGTGAGTCCTGAGGTCTTGGATTTCGCCCTACTGATGCTCTTGAGGGAGTGAGGCCTAGGGGGCTGGGCAACATTTCTTTTGGGCGTTGTCCACCCACCCGTACCCAGCCTGTAGGGTTTAAGCGGCCTATAGACGGCGGGGCAGACTCAGGGAAGGGCTGCCATGGCATTGGTGCCTCGCCTCCCCCCAACAAAGATGCAGCCATCCACCCAGTCACCTGTTTGATTGCCATGAGCGCAGGCCAGGAAGGTGAGAAGGCATGGGAGGGGCCTGCATTTGAAACACTGCCCGGCCGCACAAGGGTTCTGACAACGGGCTTCAGCACCATCCTGTGCCCCAGGCCTACATCATTGCCATCTACTTTGCCCCAAAAGGAAGCCTGAGGATTGAGAGCGGGTCTGGAGGCAAAGTGACCAGACTACTTCCTAACAGCATCCCTAGAAGCCAGGGGTATGCTTTACTGCTCCAGACTCCCGAAGCAGGCCACCCTTGTTGCCACATGCCACATCCGTGAGTGTTGATTGGGGAAAGGTAGGATGACGCATCAGCGACCAGCCCTTGTGTGACCAGGACCACATCTCAGAAGGTGGGGGACGACGGTGCCCACCACAAGCCTCAACATCATCTTCAGGTAGACGGCGTCCCAACAGAGACACTAGCCACTGTGCTCTGACAGGCAATGCCTCTGTGGTGAGTACTGGGTCTCGGTTACACTACTGGGTCAACGCTGTGCCTAACACCCACCCCTAACTATACCTGGCCACTGTTGCCTCAGGAGGGTGCGGAGACCCCTCCAACCCCGGTGGCTGGGATATTGGTGACCAACTGAGAGATGCCCTTAGGTAAACCTCACAGCAAATCTGCCTGTAAACCTAAGGGCAACTCCTATTCTCCGCAGCATACTTCAGCAGCCCTGCCCCATGGCTGCAACAGGGGGATGCCACCAACAGGCCACACCTCCGCCCAATCCAACCCGGCGCAGGATCCAACTAAGGAGCGAATCCTGCAAGAAATCACCTTTGTGGGCCACAGAATATAGGAACTGGACACTACAATCCCCGCCCTAGCGGCCAAGGCCAAATCCATACGCCAGGATATTGTGGGATCCAGAAGAGAGTTCAGGGGCTAGAACAGCGTGTCACATCTATGGAGGACCGCCTCAATGTGATACCAGATAGCGGCCAGGAACTTCTATTCTTGTGTGGCAATGTGATGGACTTGGAGAACAGGAGCCGTAGGAACAACGTCCGTTTTTTCAGATTTCTGGAACAACTGGGGATATGAGTTTTGCAACGTTTCTTTGCCAGGCCCTCCCAGAGATCACCTCTGGAGTTCCAGCGAGCACACTGCATGGGCCCAAAACGTCCCAAAGGGGCGACAAGGCCCCGTCCCATCATTGTCTGCTTCTTATGACACGAGAAGGTGCGCCAGCTCCTCACCGCGGCCCGATCCCAAGATCCATATCACTGCAAAGGGCACAAGATCCGCATCACGGCAGACTTCTCTAAAGAGACTAATGAGCGACGCAAAATGTTCCTATCCCTACTTCACCAGCTAGACATAAAATGTGGCTTATTTGAACCTACATGGATGTGGATCACCAGCAAGGACAAATCAAGAGACTTCTTTTATCCGGAGCACCTTCATCTAATGACTCAACATATGGATATGGAATCGGTGGCAGTTTCAACACCTCCTAATGCAGCTTCTCCATCACATCCATTCAACCCTGTTTTCCAGGTTATCCAAAGGTACAATGTATATGACTCTCACCACAGAGGCAGGGATCTTCAGAGATTCTCGTGACCTCAGGACAACAGGGATTAGGCTTTGTTGGCAGTGGCTAACTTCACCCAGTCCCAAGATAAGGACAAGTCCTGTTTGCCACTAAAACCTGGCCTGTCCTCTGACTGAGACTCTCCAGTCCAGACTCCCCTGAACTTCCCCAGTCACCATGAATGGCAGCCTGTATCCTAGAACAGCACCCCAGAGAACAGATAACTACTATGCTGCATGCTCTGAGGGTCACAGGCCTCCTTTTATCTGTTATATCAAGGCTGACAAGATGTTTGAAAGTTGGGCTGTTCTTTCGTTGATTGCATGCTAAGTCACCTCACACTGCCATTTAATCCATGGCCTCAGATAGCTGACAGAGGGACACCTAGGACCATAAAGCACACCAGGGGCGAAACCCCCCTCTTGTTGTGAACAAGTTGAACCTGGTGGAGTGGGGATCTGCATACAAGATGCTCTTACCGCCTACACCGAGATGTCCAAGGTTATACCAATGTTATACTAATGTTGATTTTCTACAGTGTTGGGCAGGCACATTTACCTCCTAGGTTGGCCCATTTAGTCGAGGCCATCGTGGGTATTGCTTCAGATCAGATGGCATCCATATCTAATATTGTGGCTACTCTCCCTAAGAGCTCTAGCTAGCTACTCAAGGTAAGCTCAATGCTATAAACCCCACTTGGGACTAGAGCAGTTTGCAGTGAGGTGGCATACACTGTGGATATTTTGAGGTACCCCGTTGCGTGCAGCATGACCTTTGGATATACTGGTGTTTGCTGCATGCCACTAAAAGGAATTATGTTTTATAATGGTCTATAACAGTGGTTCCCAACCTGTGGTCCGGGGACCCCTGGGGGTCCCCGAAGCCTCCTTAGGGGTCCACGACTGCTTAAACATTTAAATAATATTAACAGATTAGGTCCCTGTCTTTAAGTAATGGCTCAGTTGGGGGTGCCTGGATTCCAATAATGATTCAGTGGGGGTCCCCAGGTTCCAGTAATGATAAAGTAGGGCTCCAAAGAAGTCAAAAGGTTGGGAACCGCTGGTCTATAATGTTTACTGTTGTGATTATCATCATGCTGTTTCCAAGTGTTTACATTGAATAATAGTTGGGTCCTAGCACCTACGTGGTCCGCCCGTCACTTCTTCCATCTCTCCCTCCCTTACCTATTGGGCTCCCCTTGTTTCCTCACCATTCCCTTCCGGAACATCAACTCCAGCCAATATATACCCTTGGGCACCCTCTCCAATGGGCTGGGTCAGCCCGGGGCACTGACTCCCCAAGTTTGGACCCACAGACTACAGATCTGAGCCCTGGTGGCTTGATTTCAACTAGTGTCAAACTCCCTCCCCTTGTATCCCTCCCCTCTTAGTACCACTCTCTTTACGTCCCTTCTTTATCCAGTGCCGATCTCTCATAACCTCTCCACCTTTTCAAGCCGATACTCGCTCTTCTCCTCTGAACCCTTGCAGTCGGCAGTCCTCCGGCTTCCCTCCCAGCCGGGGTGTGTAGGAATCCCCCCTCTACCTCTCCTATCCTACTATAAGCGTCCACCCTCCACCTCCATCCCTATTCCTCACTTCTTCTCAACACGCCTAGCGTCTCCCTCCCTTCGGATATTGTGGCCTCCCATCTTCTGCCGTCCTCCTCCCACCGCCCTGATGTGACTGTCCTCTCCACTCCCCATTCCCCATCCACTCAGACTTTTGACATGGAACGTCCATGGACTCACCCATTATGTGAAGCATAAGTTCTCTCCTATCTTCAGTCGAAACGTGTTGATGTTGCGCTCTTTCATGAGACACAATTGGATGCTCTTGAATCTAAAAAGTTGCGACTCGACTGGGTGGGAAAAGTCATCCACAGTAGCTACCCGAACCCCTCATCATCGAAGTACGAGATAGCCAGAAAGTGCAGAGTGGTGCTCCTGATATGCAAAACTCTGCCCATTACCGTAGTCAGGACATGATCAGACCCTGAGGGACGTTACGCCTAAACAAAGCTGAAAATAGGGGATAACTCGCTATGCCTGGGGTCTGTCTAGGCCTCTACAGGTCTTAAGCATCCGTTCCTACTCCGCCTTAAACGGCTTCTTAAAGAGATTGGAACTTCTTACTACATCATAGGAGGTGACTAGAATCTAGCCTGTGATGCAATTCTAGACAGGGCAGGGCCCATCGATGCTTGCAATAACTTAGACAGAGCCCTACTGAGGGACCTCACCTCGGATCATGGGCTAGTTGACCATTGGAGACTTACTCACCCTGCAGACAAGGAATATACCTTCCTATCCCCTGTACATAGTACCCAGTCGTGCCTCGATTACTTCCTAATCTTGCCGACTATAGTAGCCTCAGCATCAGAATCGCAGATACCGGACACAGCTCTCTTGGACCAGGCCCCAGTCCTGTTGACATTGAACCTTGGTCTCACCTCTCCGGGCCCAAAAACCTGGCGCTTAGCTATACATCGCTACTGAACCCCCCAGGGTGAGGCGCAACTCCAATCACATGTCTCTACTTACTTGCAAGATAACAGGGGGTCTGTTTCCTCCCAGAGAGTACTCTGGGTGGGAGCGAAGGCCACTATGAGAGGCGACTGATGCATGATTCAGCTCTGGAGAACAAGCAGGCCCTGAACCGCCAATGCGAACTCAAGGATCAGATCTCGTCTCTCACCCGTCTTTATAGGGCTCGCCCTTCATTGCCTGCGCGTCGATGACTAGAACAATCACGAGTAGCTCTCAATGAACTATACGACTAAGGCAGAATATGCGCTCCAACAGCTCAAGACCCGTCAAAATAAGCAAGGCGAAAAAGCTGGACACCTACTGGCGGCCCAGCTACGACAGCTGGAGGCAGCACAGGCAATCCTTCTCATTACCTGCACCCACGGGGAGAGCCTCATGAAACCGCAGGAAATAATAAAGGAATTTGCTGCATTCTACAAACTTTTATACCCTCCAGAGTCGGTGGCCAGTGCCCAACAAATAGAGACCTTCCTGGAGGAAGTGCACCTACCCAAGCTGACAGCCGATGGGTGGGCTCCACTAGAGGGGAAGTTCAACAAAGATGAGATAATGAAAGCCATAACCAGCCTTCCCTACCATAAATCCCCTAGGAAGACAGATTCCCAGTGGAATTATACAAGTAGGAGGGGGAGGGGGCTGTCGAATCCCTCCACGGTGCTCTTCTGAAGACTTGTCGAGAGGGCTACCTTATGACTTGGGGTCGATTCAAGGGAGTGATGTCGGGTCTGTATAAAGTTCTCATCAACCATCTCTTCCCGAAACCCTTCCTAGACAGCCTTCACACTAAGTGGCTCACCCGCCTACAAATAAACATAGATGAAGAGGACTGGATGGACCTCCTAGAGGCACTGGATAGAAGCGCAGTTGAAATATTGTCTATTTAAAATGTTGCACGATTGGCACTGGGCACCAGTGAAGTTGCACAGGGCAGGACTGCTGCCGCACGTGAACTGCTGGTGATGCACGTCTAATCATTGTGACATTATGCATATCCTCTGTGAATGCCTCTCTGTTCAGCCCTTTTGGGAGAATAATTTAGCCACACTGAGCACAGCAATGCCTATACGGACTCCCTAGGTGCCTCTGCTCATCCTCTTCCACGACCCCGGAGACACTCCAGAGTTGTCGCAATCTCAATGCCGCCTTCTACATACGGCTCTTGTGATGGCCAAGACTTGTATTCTAAGGCACTGGAGGTCCCCCACCCCTCCGACCCCAGAGGAATGGACAATAGCAATGATACGCACTGCGGCCCATGAAAGGGTCATATATGCTCTTCAGGAGCAGGTCACACAGACCTGGGTGCCTTTCATCAGTGATAACTCCTAAAACAGGGCCAAACTATTATTTGGTTCTTGTTGGATGACGGGAGAAGCGGATACCTTGCCCCAGCTCTTGCCCTTCCAGCTCCCACTGTCCTACCTACCCCATTTTACCCCCCTCCTACAGACCTCCGACTGCTATAGAGCTAGCCGCACCTGACTATACAAAGGACCTGCTGCAGCTCAAGGATTGCCTCAGAAACAGCGGCTCCCATTTACCCTCCGAATAGTGAGACACCTCCCCCATCTCTTGCCTCCACAGGCCATTCCTTCACTTACACACCTAATGGCCATCCATGAGCCCAACCCAAAACTGACCCATATAAGGATTCCCCCCAAATAAGGATTCTATGCACCAGTTATCATGTCTTGTGAAGGGGACACTCATCCACCAATCTCCATATGACCCAACAGGGGCTGACATCCATCTAGGGAGGTGGACGTGAGTCTGGAGCAATGGACCCTGAACTGGGCACTCCGCAACCCCAACTTCAGACTCTGAGGTTTCCCTCGCCCATCTCACTGCTGACCTCCACTACCCAACTCCCCCTCTATATCTCTTCTTGTGCAAAGTACAATTGTCATTGTAATTTTCTTACACTGGGTACCACTATGTAACTGTATCATGATACACTGTTTACTCAATACAAAAATGACAAAAAAAAAGAAAGGGAAGCAACATTTCCTAAGATTGTAAGCATAAAAACTCAACTTAAGTCTGGAAACAGAATGGTACCTTTAAATATTAGACGTGAATTACGCAAGGAATTAGACAAACTTTGTTCTCAAGACATTATAGAACTTATTTAGAGATCTTCATGGCTGTCCCCAGTGGGGTCAGCACATAAAAAAATGTAAATTTGAGGATTTGTGTGGATCTGAGAACTCTCAATCCTAGGATTTGGGAATACAGACATCCTTTGCTGAATATCAAGGAAATGTTATCAATCAACAAATTAGAAAAAATATTTTTTACTCAGCATATCATCAAGTTGTTTTGCAATAAGGTCCATGCTACTTGACAACATTTGTGACTCCTGAAGTGGCATTTTGCTTTAAAAGAATGTGTTTAAAAGAATGTTTTTTGGTTTTGCTTCTGTTGTGTTCCAGCGTTTGATGGACATGTTCTTCAATGATGTTGAAGGAGTGACTTGCTTTTAAAATGATGTATTGATATATGCTAATAACAAAGCTCTTCATGACAGAAAGCTTGCACATGTATTATCTGTACTACAAGAGAAAGGGGTAACTTTGAAAGCTGAGAAATGCAACTTAGGTGTGTCATATGTTGAGTATTTGGGACATAAACTGTGCTGATAAAACCCATGCAGTGTGTGCATTGTTAAAAAAGGGAGTGAAATACGTGTGGAGTGAATTGCGCCACTCGGTAACTCTTTGCTCTACATTATGCCTGTATTATAATGTATGCAAAGGGGGCATTCCCCCATTAGCGGGGGCCACAAAAATGGCGCATGGAAATCTATGAGATTTCCTTGCGCCATTTTTTACTGCACTTTTAACACCTGCTCAAAGCAGGCGTTAAATGGGGGCTTCCATTATATAGAATGAGCCCCTATGTACTCTGCAGGAGTAGTGCCAACATTTTGGCACTACTCCTGCAGACTACATCAATAGCGGCATGAAAAATGATGCTATTGCCCCCTACCCTGTACCATGGTATGCCGTATTTTAAATATGGCGCACACATGGTGTGGTAGGGGGGGCGCTAAGGGGCACAGGGAAAGTGATGCTGCAGTGCCACTTTCAGTTAATCTGCCCCTTAGTTGTTAAACATTTGTTTACTTTATTGTAACTTCCAGGGAGCAATGGTCTTGTGGGTCCCTTATCCCTTGTAGGTGGACTGGATTGGTTGCAGGTGAAAAATCCATTTGGGCTATTTGCACCACTCTTAATGCAGATACTAAGGTTTCTACTTTTGTTTTGCTGAAAGGAAGGCTGTCAGGTTCGAAAATTACAGATTAAGGACAGAGAATGAGTTGCCACCTGAGAATTTGTTGCAAGGCCTGTGTAAGAAAAGGAGGAGGGTACAAGATAAGTATGATTAGGGCAGTGGTTCTTGGTTGAAGGTGGAAGTAGGTGATATGGTGAGGCTCAGGAAATGCTTCAAGTACGGTATGGGAGATAGTTGGTTCTGTGAGCCCAGAAGTGCAATGAAAGTGCATGAACATGCTGTAAAATTGGATGATGGGAAGTGTTGGAATAAAGGAATGGTGGCAAAGATGCATGATGAAGTTTGTAAACAAGAAGTTGGTTGATATGTGAAAGGGTTTTATGATGAACCAAAAAACAAGAAATGCAATAAGAAAGACATTTCTTTCAACAAAATCTGAGGATGATGGATCACATAAGTGAATGTGTTTTGGATTATGTGTTAACTAAGGTAATGTGTTTTGTCCTTTATGTTTTATTATCATTATTAAAGAGGGAAGATGAGATGGGAGTTAGAATCTAGTGATGTAAGCATTAGTCATGTAAGCTTTAAATGTTACATAGTTAGTTGGAAAGTTGGTATGGAATGTTGACTTTTGAATGTGTGGGGAACATTTATGGTGATCTTGTTCCCTTCCCTACCAGTCTCACTTACTGGTGCTCTAGTAAAAAAATGCCTGCCTAAATTGGTTCTGTGGCATCTTTATTACCAGCATCTGTGGCACACCTGAGGTCCTATTACATATAGGGCAGACTTTCCCTGTTTGCACCAGAGCGCACCTTCAAACAGGTGTGCAAACATGAAAATTGCATCCTATTATTTTGATTGTGCTGCCCTCAGAGCAGCTGTGAACTTGTGCTGCCCTGGGGGCAGCGCATTCAAGTGAAATACAGAGTGGCTACCTCAATGCCGCTCCGTGTTTCACTGTGTAAGCAGCATCCAGCCTGAATTTTTGAGCAGTAAGAGAGAGCCCCTTGTGGGCAGGGGCAGTGAGTAACTGCACCCACCTGCTATGGGATATCTGAGGGGTCCATAGGACCCACTTGACACACTCCAGCTAGATGCATCAGGGGGCACACTGATAATGCAGAACAGCACTGGTATAGAGCCAAACAGATTCCTTCATTTGCATGAGGCCACGTCCCAAGCAAATGAGGGAACTCCCTCATGTGATAGCGCTGGGCCACATGTGTCTAGTGATATCTGTATTACAGAAGGGGGAGCACAAGTGACTGCGGCCCATTCTGTCCTATCAAAGTAAGTGCTCTGGGGTCACACAAAGTGGGCACACATGCCATTGTGGCCCCTGGGCACTTACTATAATACAGCCCCAGATATGACATGATGCAGCTCCCTCCATAGCTTGTATGCCACTGTTCTGTGTACCCACTGCTGTCCTCTGCTACTTCTTAGTCATCATTAATAGTTGTCACACAGAGCCACAAAAGTGGCCCACCGCACCACTAAACTGGCCCGTACTCGTCCAGAAAATTGCCCCCACACAGTATCTTGCCAAATCAGCCCTCCTAGCATCTCCACGTTGCTTCACAAGCCAGTTAAGCCCTGTGGACATCTTCTTGTGACTGAAAGTTCTGGGCTGATGCCCTACACCTTCCAACTTCAATGACAAAGTATTGCTAAACCAAAGAGAGCTTTTTCACCTGACGCTTTTAAAGAAAATGTGCCATTTCGGGTAAGATTATACTCCCTTCAGTATTATTCAGATTATTCAGGCTTGTTTGTCCACACCTGTATTATGCTATTGCTCTATATTTGGGACATACAGTTCAACCTTTTCAACTGGCTCAAATTTCAGAGCCTTATCTTCTGCTTACACCCTTGTGTAAATGTTGTATTTGTGGACATCTTTAAAAACTTTATTGGCTGCAAATTTACAAACAATAGGTGTTCAAGAGCTCCTGCCTTTGCTTTAAGTCATTGTATAATAACATTCCCTCTTTTAATTGGTATGTTCCATTTTTGTGGGTTCTGCTTAGTGCCTTGGATGAACACCCTGATTTTAGCATTAGGACGGTAGCATCTGCCTTTTACACGTAGACATGTTTTTGTATAGCTCATATTTTTTAGCACAGCCAGCCTTTAGCTTATTGCTTTTATATTTTAATCAGCTGCTTCATTCTGAGAACACATAGTTGTTTGTGCTGCACATTTTACCGGGCCCTTGGTACACATTGCCCTTTGAGCCCTGTTCAATGCTGTCATATTAGGTACTTGATATTCTAACTCGTATTGCTACTCCAGGTGCTCAGGAGTCAGTCCCCAAATCCTAGACACATCAGTACATCAGGCCTGCAGGATTTATTATATAAACACCACATAGGACTTAAAGGGACAGAGGGCATCTCATTCATGGACTTCCTGTAGCACACATCATTCCATTGACAGCTTCGCTGATCGTGGCTCTGACTCCTCAGCTGCCTGAGAAGATTGCCATTCAGAAAACAGGCAGACCCTTGCCAAACTTTTCAGGTATGGGGTGAGGGTCCATCTCTTAGATTGGGACAGGCACAAGGGTTTCCACCGCTATGCTTTCATATTTTAGACATAGGGTGTGAGTAGGAATCTTTAGGCTTTTAGGATCATATATTAATGTTGGGGTTGTTTTCCGCCTTAACTTGACTTGGTCTCTGAGTAACTGAGACAAAGCGGTATGATCTGTTCACCACAAATTCCATGAGGAGTCAGAGTGTCAGGTTTAGGTTGCCACAAATCACTTCTACTTTCTAGGGTTGGATGAGGAACTGCAGGCTAGCCAGGAGTTAGGCCAACAGCTTCCAGACGTTGTGGAATCGGCTCAGTCACCCTCACTCGGTGCTGCTGCTGCCCTAAGAAAGAGGAAGAAACACAGAGAAATACAGATTTCTCTCCTGCCTGGGAACACCCACTCTGCACCCTTAGAATTCCTTCTCGACGCCGATGTACATGAGGCAGTGACTTGCGCTGCCTCACATTACTCCAGATCTACCAAGCCAAGCAGGGCCTTTTGTGATGCAAGGGCAATGCAATCTTTTGATAAATCTGGCCCCTGGTTCTCTCAGATCTGTTCCTCTATCTCTAATCCTCTAGGTTCTGCATCACTTTTCTCAGCACCATGATGACTTTTCTGGTTGTCATGAACTTTAGAAGTTGAATAAATAATTAGATACAGAATAAATAGTTCACATATTAGTTTAGATAGCTAGCCAAGGCAATCCGTTCTTTAATTAGAAAATAAGCCAGTTAGGGTGGTGCATCAAGTCCATCACAACTGCCAAATACTACATCAACTTGATAACATATTAAGACCACTACAACACCAGACTAAAAAATAAAAAAAAATGATTATAACAGTTAATAATAAAAGCAAAAAAATGTAATAAATTACATTATTTGATAAAGTAGACATAAAAAAGAATATGGATGTTTAAGGTCTTTTCACCTCCGATCTATTTTCTTTGATTAGTTCATGTTTACTTCCATTGAAATACATTTAAAAAAAATTAAAAGTAGGACAATCCACGGTGATAACCATTTAAAGAATGTAAACCTAAAACGTATATATAAAAAAGGGTGTGTTTCATCAGATTCTTCCTCAGGATATATTGAATAAAACTACATTTAATAAGAACTGACATTAGTATATGAGAAAAGATGTGCAACTTTAATAAAATAACTAAATCAAAATTAAGAGTTAGGGTTGGGACTTGAATTAATAAAAGGAAATATCATAATTAAAAAATATATTTAGAATTAGGGTGAGGAATGGTATTAGTATTAGGATTACTTCTACACTGCAGAAAATAAAATAAACACAGAATAAGAGGTTTAAAATTACACCAGAGAAAATATATTTAATAAAAACTAAGCCAATATGGATGACAGGAAAGGTAGGGCTGATGCTGTGGGAAAAATATGTGTCATACGTACGTTGACCTTGTGGTACATTTAGGAGCACAAGAGCAACACAACTCTTATGTTAAATTTATCAATCTAGAGTATCAAGAGTAGCATGAGGCAAATCGCTATGTTGCGTTACTTTGCCCCGGGGAAGGAATTCCATGGGTGGAGTTTGTGTGTTCCCATGCACCCACCCATGGATTTTGGCGCATCGCCAGATTTACCATCACTGGTGGACCTGGGAATGCGTCAAAATGCTATGCTCCCACAGGTGAGGCGTAACTAGTAGAAATATCATTATTTCTCCTCATCACTTCCTCGTTCTATGTGTGCATTGCACAGCACACTTAGAAAAAGGAAAATGCATCTGAGGATTGCTTTTGTGGAGGAAGGTGCCCCTGCTTGGTGAATGGGTGCCTGCATTGGCGCTAGGCAACATATTGTGCGCCAGCTACGACCGCCTTACTTCACACAGCACATTACACGGATGATAAGACTTATCATGGCCATCCCCTACAGATACCTGTAGTGAAAAATGACAGGAAATTCGTAGAGAACACAGATTTTTAAAAATTTCATAGCTGTCTCTTTTATTCCGATTGGGGGAATGTGTACCTCCCAACACGTCACGGATACTTTTGTCAGGAATTTTTGCCTTGAAAAAGTCTAGATGACAAAACACGTGTTGGCTGCATTTTGGAATGTATTGTTTTCCTGAGAAGAATAAACCTCAATCAACCATGAAAACGCATATTGGACTTTGATGTATACTTTATCACTCATATAAACATTGTGGCCTTGTATCATTTGATAATTATTCCAGCCCTGACTGGCCTTCCAGTCAGCACAATTTACACCCTGGGTGGTTAGGTGTATAACCAGTTTTGCACCCACCTTACAACGTAATCTCTATAGGACAAGGAATTTCCCCAGAAAATTATACACATACATTGAATGTGGGAACTTATAGCGTAAACCACCAGTTTTGTTATATTACATTGTGCGCCAGCACAGGGAAAAGACCTGAATGTGCTGTATAATGTTAAATATGGCGCATTCTTGCCCTTAACCTTGCATGCAATGCACCACAGTGCAGCGCAACAAGGTACCTTGGTGCGCTGCATGTTTTTTTTTTAAATATCCCCCAAAGTGTCAGAACTGATGTCGTTCTGGTAGATGTTGTGACAGTGATGTAGTTGAAGGCAGATGTAGTGACAGGAGATGCAGTAACTTACAACTTTTAATTTAACAAAACTGACCCTCTCTATGCCACCAAGATACCTCACTCTACAGAACGCTGAATAAAATAACTATCAGCTGTAATGATAGGGAAAGCTAGGACTGGGGGTGTGAGCGGATAAGATTGGAAAGTGTGATACTGTAATACATCTCAGGTGGTTAGAAATGAAAATAATTATGCACAGCCTAAGCTCTGGATGACAAGGCTGCAGTAAAGGCTGGAGGGATGATAGTTAAAAAATATAAAAGCATGAAGAGTGATTTACTGTTAATGGAACTTGAACCCAATACAAAAACAAGGACCGAAAATTAAAAATTAAAATAAGTTGCTTTAGACATCGAATTTAGACCAACTGGGATGCAAAATAGTGTTGCACGTCCAAGCCGCCCAGAATAGAGATGTGTTTGAAAAAAGGAATTTGGTTTTAGGACTTACCAGTGGCAAGGACTAACAGCTTGGGGTGATTTAGATGTTAGTAGTTGCACTGCCAAGCCACATAGAATGCGGACCAGAAGTAACCGCCACGTCGGTGGTCTTCCACCCACCATATTTAGATGAACTGTGCCTGAGCCACATACCACCACGACGGAGTGCTCTCACTAGCCGTATTTAGATGTTACAGTTGGACAGGCAGTGTACTGGTGGCGGTTTGCTGACAGAAGGAGGACATCGCTTGACCCAATGGACATCGGGCAATGCCAGTGGCCATGGAAATGAGGTTAGTCACACAAACACACACTCTACCCTTCACATATGCATCCCCCCTGCATCACACATGACACAACACACCACTGATATGTGTGAATGTACCGTCATTGTGGTGCCAGCATTAATTTGGCAGTGAATACTGGCACCATAATGACAGTTGTGTATGTGTTCAATATGTATTGTGTACCAATGCGTTCCCACCTGTGTCCACGACATATGCGTCACAGTAATTTGAAAAAGTTACTGTGACATATACATGTCAACAGTGGTCACATGCCCATGTGCAGTGACCCCCACCCCATTGTATACAGCCATTGCAGGTTGCCTACCTTCAGGTCCAGCGACGGGGGGTCGTGTTTTCTCCATGGTCCCTTAACAGCAGAAACGGGTGGATCCTGTCCATTGGTGTACAGCCAGAAACGGAAGATGACTCAGGCTAAAAGGTGAGTTTTTACCCCTTCTCTCCCAATCCGCCAAGTAAGAAGTGGAGATCGGACCGCCACATTTTGCTTGGCGGTATGGCACATCCAAATATGCTTCACTGTAACAGTGGCTGAAGTCCCACCATCATTCACTCTTTCCTATGGTGCCATGGTGGCATATGGGATTCCTTGGAGGAGTCGGTGGGACTCGAGCGGTTTTCAGTCTATGGGACTGCCAACATCTGAATGCGGTGGGTAGACCCTCATGGCGGCAGGTGGGTCTTCAGTTGGAAAACCGACGTTGGGGCCATTAATGCCAACATCTAAATCAGGCAGTTCTTTTTTATTGATTATCTTATATTGCCTAAAGACCAATTCTCATAGATTAGATTGCTTGGATACCCCAACAGCAGCATGGAAAATATACTTATAAGTATAAATGTCAGAGTGTATGACAAGGCAGCAATAATAAATTATGCTGATGGGCATATTGGATGGGTCTCAGTGCAGCGCAGCAAGTGAACTTGTTGTGCTGCATCACACGGAAAGTGCAGGAATGCACCATATTTAAAAGCCTAGCGTCAACACAGGCACACTTGTGCCATGGTGCAAGTGTGCCTACGTTGTAAGGAGGATTGTGTCTGTGCAGGAAGTGGCACCTTCCTGCACAAAAATAATCCCCTGGGGCGTATTCCTCTTTCTATGTGTGCTGCAGAATTGGAACTACTTGACAAGCCAGGGTTTCAGCTTTTTGTGGAATTCAAGAAGTGAGGAAGAGGCTCCTATGTATAGTTGCAGGTTGTTCCATGCTTTAGGAGAGATGTAGGAGAAGGCTCAACTGCCCGGTCTGATATTCTGTATGCAGGAGATTTCTCCAAGTAGGGGTCAGAACGAGCTGGAAATGATGTGTAAATGTGTGGTTATTCACAAATTTAAAACCAGGCTTCAATAGGGCCTCATCTATGAGAGAGTGACTGCTGGTCACCACATCCTCTTACCATAAGTATCTCATTCGTATCAGTGTTTGAGGCAGTGAATGCCCATCCACTTATAAAATCTATGTAGGCTTTGAGGATGATTTAGTGGTGGGTGGTAAAATTAGCCGGTATTTACTTTAAGAGTTCCACTGGTGCTCATGCAGTGCGACACAAAGCAAAACGCAGTGCCAATTCATGTGTGTACAAAAATGTAGTGAACAATTTAAAAGGCCCAAAGGCACAGTGCTAAATTTTATTTTGTTATGAGAACGACTGTGCAACCTTTAGTAAATAATGAACTTTGGACCTGATTTAGATGTTGGCAAAGGGGTTGGTTACTCCTTCACAATGGTGATGGATAGCCCATCCACCGACAAATAAATCCCATAGGATATAATGGGATTTATATTTTAGTGGACGGGCTATCCGTCACCGTCAGCCGAAATATAACTCAGCGCATTGTGTCTTTCCCATCAGGATTTATAGATCGATGTCTGCATTTCATTGGATAGGATAAAGTTACTAAGTCTGACCATTCCCCAGGGACTTACACAGAGTAGAGATGAGGTTTCTTTCCACCTTCAGTTGCTCTTCCGCTTGTATCAGTGATGTCTCTCTGCTCCTTAACAGCTCTTTTACTTTATATAAATTAGAGTCTAAAGTTGTACTACGCGACTTAGCGACAGCCAAGTCAGATGTGCATGTCTTGAACCTTGACTCTGTGCTTCTGCACTTGTCCAAGAGAGCATCCCATGAACTGCGCAGTTGGTTTAACTCATTTTGACTTTGGGTAAGCTCTTTTTCTTTTTCCCTCAGACTATTTTCCGTATTCCTCAGGGCCTGTCTGGTGGTATGTAAAGACTCTGTAAGCTGTCCGTTATTAATTTGCAACTGTTGCTGAGTTTGTTTCCACGATTCCCTGTCTTGGTTACATTGCGTCTGGGTCTCCGTGAGTCTGTCTTCTGTGTCCATCAAGGTTCTGTCACTTTCCCTAATGCGCTGATACATGCTGTCATTCAGGGTCTCGTGATGCTGCGTGAGCCGCTGCAGGTGCTGTTTTGTCTCCTTCAGCTGCACAAAATTCTGGGAATCTACAATAATGTAAAAAAAACAAGATTAACATAATTTTAAAGGTACATCATCATCTTCTAAGATTATTTTTATAGTAATATTTCACTTGGAATTGAATTGCCTCACTATTGGCTTCAGAGTTAATTTCATTGTATATATTTGGTCCACTTTCTGCAGATGATAAAGCACTGTGCTGAAAATGTAATATCTGGATTCTCCATAGACGTCAATGGGATGATCTTTGGATCTTCGCAGACAAAGTAATTCTACATAGGTCATTTGAATTCTCATATTAGTGTCAGGGATGTTATCATCTAATTCTAATTAAAACGTCAGTACTTTTGCTGTTAACATTTTTAAAATGTTATTATTAAAAAAAAATGAAATACAAATCTATTCCATAGAAATATTCAAATATGGAAATAGCAAGTAATATAAAATCTAGGGATGCAAACACAACCTCAAAATCAAAACATAACTGAGTGCTTCTGCATTCTAAAAATGTTTTTTAATTATGTATACTGCCATTTCCTTAGTATTGAAATTAAGATTGTTCAGAACGCTTCTTTATGTTGTAATGGGAACCTTGCTCAGGTAGGCAGTGCTGGACATTTTTAATTCCAGAATTTGTTAACAGCCATATGACTAAAGAGACATGTTTTTAGATAGTTCATGGCAGAATAAGCAGTGTAGGCCCACGAGTAGCATTTCATTTATAAGCCTTGGGTACATTTGGTACCACTTTAATAGGGACTTGCAAGCAAATGAAATGTGCCAATGGGATGTAAGCCAATTTGACGATGTGTTTAGCAGTGAGCACACTCACTTTGAAATTGGTAAGAGCCGACAACAATCGGTTCAGCAAATCACTTGTCTATTTTCATTCACATTTGTTTCAGGATTGTAACCAAACTAGATATTTTAACACAGGAGCTCAACATCAGTATGATTAATATAACCAAATCTTCAATGTAAAATAACAAATTCAAAAATAGTTTGCAACTTGTGTGGGTGGTGTCAGAAAATCATTGTGGGAACATAATCTGGCATCAGTATTGTGAGAGCTATCCCAAACTATAGTTGTAGCACGTAAAGTAGCAGTACAGTAGCACTACTTAGGTATTATACCAGTGGTGGCTGGTGACCCTCCAAAGTGGTGCGGCATAATCCTTGACTCAAATTCCAACAAATGAGTCTTACTCTGGTGAGAGCTGCCTGGCGGAGTATCCACTTGTGAAAAAAGGTTTTGCTGGTTGACTGTGGTGTGAGCCCTGGTCAAGCAACAGCCACAATCCCTTGAAGGGTCAATCACAAAAAGTCACTAAATTAATCAGTGCTTAACTCTGGGTAGCTTGGCACAAAAATCAGTTTGAAGCATTTTTGCAGCACTCAAACAGTAATAAAGAGATAACTAAACCAGTTTAGAAAAATAGAGTACATGTTAATAAATTATTTGACAGCAAAATTACACAAATTCAATAAGTAGAACCAGAGTTATGAATTTCTAAAGATTGAAATGTAAAAAGGCAACAAAAAGCACAAAGCGCCAACTTTGGATATCTGGTCATACTGGACCAGGTCAGTCAAGAGTTTAGGATGACCATAAAAGGGGTGTAGGTTAGATACAGTTCTAGATTAGTCCTGCTAAGGTTTCACCTTCTCAGGTTTTGTGCCAAAAGTCCCATTCATGTTGAAGCGGGCTGCCAGGAGCAAAGAGAGAGTCTGGGGAGGCTGTTGGCTTGATACCAAGAGCAGGCCGGGCATCACCGATGGGCAAGCAGGAGCTTTGCGCTGGCAGTCACCCGCAAGTGGCTGATGCTGCACTGCGAAGAGATGGTCTGTCAATGGATTGCACTGTGAGAGGTGTGGTCTTGGTGAGAATAGGCCCGTTCTTAGTCGCAAAAAGCCCAAAAGCTTGACTTAGGACTCTGTGAGCCACACCAAGGGTCTAGGATCTGGGAGGCACCAATTGGGGTTCAGGAACTCACTGCAGCTGATTCCAGGAACTGAACCTTTTAGATCCCTGAGGCTATGATCAGGAGGCCAGCAGACTACCCTTTGAAGTCACTCCTACTACCCCCAGAGAGCACAGAAGTTGTGATAGGGGGATTCTGCAGGAAGAACAAACACCAGCAATGCAACAACAGTGGATTTCCAGACCTGAGTACCTGTAAGATAAGGGGACCAAGTCTCCAGTGTTGAGAGTGGGCAGGAGCCCAGGAAATGCCAGCTGAGGGTGCAAAGAAGCTGCCACCAGATGAAAGAAGCTTGGAGTTCTGCAAGAAAGAAGAGAGCTAGGGACTTCTCCTTTGGAAGACGGATGTACCACGTCGCGATGAAGCTTGCAGAGGTGTTCCCACGCAGAAAGACCACAAACAAGCCTTACTAGCTGCAAGGTTCATGGTAGAGGATTTTGGGTGCTGCTGTGGCCCAGGAGGGACCAGGATGTCGCCACTTGGATGAGGAGACAGAGGGGGCACCCAGCAAGTCAGGGAGCCCTCACAGAAGCAGGCAGCACCCGCAAAACTACCAGAACAGGCACTTGGAAGAGGAGTAAACCAGAGTCCACCCGAAGTCAGAAAAGGGAGTCCCAAGACGCCGGAGGACCACTCAGAAGGTTGTGCACTGCAGGTTAGAGTGTTGGGGACCCAGACTTGGCTGTGCACGAAGGAAATCCTGGAAGAGTGCACAGGAGCCGGAGCAGCTGCAAATCACGCGGTACCCAGCAATGCAGTCTAGCGTGGGGAGGCAAGGACTTACCTCCACCAAACTTGGACTGAAGAGTCACTGGACTGTGGGAGTCACTTGGACAGAGTTGCTGAGTTCCAGGGACCACGCTCGTCATGCTGAGAGGGGACCCAGGGGACCAGTGATGCAGTCTTTTGTTGCCTGCGGTTGCAGGGGGAAGATTCCGTCGACCCACAGGAGATTTCTTCAGAGCTCCTGGTGCAAGAAGGAGGCAGGCTACCACCAGAGCGTGCACCACCAGGAAACAGGCGAGAAAGCCGGCAGGATGAAACGATACAAGGTTGCAGTAGTAGTCTTTGCTACTTTGTTGTGGTTTTGCAGGCGTCCTGAGCAGTCAGAGGTCGATCCTTCGGCAGAAGGTGAAGAGAGAAGTGCAGAGGAACTCTGGTGAGCTCTTGCATTCGGTATCTGAAGAATTCCCCAAAGCAGAGACCCTAAATAGCCAGGAAAGGAGGTTTGGCTACCTAGGAAGGAGGATAGGCTAGTGAGAAAGGTAAGAGCCTATCAGAAGTAGTCTCTGACGTCACCTGCTGGCCCTGGCCACTCAGAGCAGTCCAGTGTGCCAGCACAACTCTGAATCCAAGATGGCAGAGGTCTGGGGCATGCTGGAGGAGCTCTGGGCACCTCCCCTGGGAGGTGCAGGTCAGGGGAGTGGTCACTCCCCTTTCCTTTGTCCAGTTTCGCTCCAGAGCAGGGCTGGGGGATCCCTGAACTGGTGTAGACTGGCTTATGCAGAGATGGGCACCATTTGTGCCCATCAAAGCATTTCCAGAGGCTGGGGGTGGCTACTCCTCCCCAGCCCTGACACCTATTTCCAAAGGGAGAGGGTGTAACACCCTCTCTCTGAGGAAGTCCCTTGTTCTGCCTTCTTGGGCCAGGCCTGGCTGGACCCTAGGAGGGCAGAAACCTGTCTGAGGGGTTGGCAGCAGCTGCAATGAAACCCCGGGAAAGGTAGTTTTGCACTACCCGGGTTCTGTGCTAGAGACGCGGGGGATCATGGAATTGTCCCCCCAATGCCAGAATGGCACTGGGGTGACAATTCCATGATCCTAGACATATAACATGGCCATGTTTGGAGTTACCATTGTGACGCTGTACATAGGTAGAGACCTATGTACAATGCACGCGTGTAATGGTGTCGTCCGGGGAATTTGCCCTGAACGATGTGGGGGCACCTTGGCTAGTGCCAGGGTGCCCACACACTAAGTAACTTAGCACCCAACCTTCACCAGGTGAAGGTTAGACATATAGGTGACTTATAAGTTACTTAAGTGCAGTGGTAAATGGCTGTGAAATAACATGGACGTTATTTCACTCAGGCTGCACTGGCAGGCCTGTGTAAGAATTGTCAGATCTCCCTATGGGTGGCAAAAGAAATGCTGCAGCCCATAGGGATCGCCTGGAACCCCAATACCCTGGGTACCTCAGTACCATATACTAGGAAATTATAAGGGTGTTCCAGTATGCCAATGTGAATTGGGGAAATTGGTCACTAGCCTGTTAGTGGCAATTTAGAAAGCAGAGAGAGCATAAGCACTGAGGTTCTGGTTAGCAGAGCCTCAGTGAGACAGTTAGTCATCACACAGGGAACACATACAGGGTACAATTATGAGCACTGGGGCCCTGGCTGGCAGGGTCCCAGTGACACATAAACTAAAACAACATATATACAGTGAAATATGAGGGTAACATGACAACCAAGATGGTACTTTCTGTAGGAGGCTGGACTGGCTTGTAGTGAGTACCAAGGGGTACTTGCACCTTGCACCAGGCCCAGTTATCCCTTATTAGTGTATAGGGTGTCTAGCAGCTTAGGCTGATAAATAATGGTAGCTTAGCAGAGCAGCTTAGGCTGAACTAGGAGACGTGTGAAGCTACTACAGTACCACAAGTGTCATTTGCACAATATCAGAAGAAAACACAATACAGTTATACTAAAAATAAAGGTACTTTATTTTTATGACAATATGCCAAAGTATCTTAGAGTGCACCCTCAGTGAGAGGATAGGAAATATACACAAGATATATGTACACAATACCAAAAATATGCAGTATAGTCTTAGAAAACAGTGCAAACAATGTATAGTTACAATAGGATGCAATGGGGACACATAGGGAAAGGGGCAACACAAACCATATACTCCAAAAGTGGAATGCGAACCACGAATGGACCCCAAACCTATGTGACCTTGTAGAAGGTCGCTGGGACTATTAGAAAATAGTGAGAGTTAGAAAATTAGCCCTCCCCAAGACCCTGAAAAGTGAGTGCAAAGTGCACTAAAGTTCCCCAAAAGACAAAGAAGTCGTGATAGAGGAATAATGCAGGAAAGACACAAACCAAAAATGCAACAACTGTGGATTTCCAATCTAGGGTACCTGTGGAACAAGGGGACCAAGTCAAAAAGTCACAAGCAAGTCGGAGATGGGCAGATGCCCAGGAAATGCCAGCTGTGGGTGCAAAGAAGCTTCTACTGGACAGAAGAAGCTGAGGTTTCTGCAGGAACAAAAAGGGCTAGAGACTTCCTCTTTGGTGGACGGATCTCTCTCGCGGTGGAAAGTCGTGCAGAAGTGTTTTCCCGCCGAAAGAATGCCAACAAGCCTTGCTAGCTGCAAATCATGCGGTTAGCGATTTTGGACGCTGCTTTGGGCCAGGAGGGACCAGGAGGTCGCAAATTGGACCAGGAGAGAGAAGGGACGTCGAGCAAGAGAAGGAACCCTCTCAAGAGCAGGTAGCACCCAGAGAAGTGCCAGAAACAGGCACTACAAGGATGCGTGAAACGGTGCTCACCCGAAGTTACACAAAGGAGTCCCACGTCGCCGGAGACCAACTTAGAAAGTCGTGCAATGCAGGTTAGAGTGCCGTGGACCCAGGCTTGGCTGTGCACAAAGGATTTCCGCCAGAAGTGCACAGGGGCCGGAGTAGCTGCAAAAGTCGCGGTTCCCAGCAATGCAGTCTAGCGAGGTGAGGCAAGGACTTACCTCCACCAAACTTGGACTGAAGAGTCACTGGACTGTGCGGGCCACTTGGACACAGTTGCTGGATTCGAGGGACCTCGCTCGTCGTGCTGAGAGGAGACCCAAGGGACCGGTAATGCAGCTTTTTGGTGCCTGCAGTTGCAGGGGGAAGATTCCGTCGACCCACGGGAGATTTCTTCGGAGCTTCTAGTGCAGAGAGGAGGCAGACTACCCCCACAGCATGCACCACCAGGAAAACAGTTGAGAAGGCGGCAGGATCAGCGTTACAGAGTTGCAGTAGTCGTCTTTGCTACTTTGTTGCAGTGTTGCAGGCTTCCAGCGCGGTCAGCAGTCGATTCCTTGGCAGAAGGTGAAGAGAGAGATGCAGAGGAACTCTGATGAGCTCTTGCATTCGTTATCTAAAGTTTCCCCAGAGACAGAGACCCTAAATAGCCAGAAAAGAGGGTTTGGCTACCTAGGAGAGAGGATAGGCTACTAACACCTGAAGGAGCCTATCAGAAGGAGTCTCTGACGTCACCTGGTGGCACTGGCCACTCAGAGCAGTCCAGTGTGCCAGCAGCACCTCTGTTTCCAAGATGGCAGAGGTCTGGAGCACACTGGAGGAGCTCTGGACACCTCCCAGGGGAGGTGCAGGTCAGGAGAGTGGTCACTCCCCTTTCCTTTGTCCAGTTTCGCGCCAGAGCAGGGGCTAAGGGGTCCCTGAACCGGTGTAGACTGGCTTATGCAGAATTGGGCACATCTGTGCCCAAGAAAGCATTTCCAGAGGCTGGGGGAGGCTACTCCTCCCCTGCCTTCACACCATTTTCCAAAGGGAGAGGGTGTAACACCCTCTCTCAGAGGAAGTCCTTTGTTCTGCCATCCTGGGACAAGCCTGGCTTGACCCCAGGGGGGCAGAAACCTGTCTGAGGGGTTGGCAGCAGCAGCAGCTGCAGTGAAACCCCAGGAAAGGCAGTTTGGCAGTACCAGGGTCTGTGCTACAGACCACTGGGATCATCGAATTGTGCCAACAATGCCAGGATGGCATAGAGGGGGCAATTCCATTATCTTAGACATGTTACATGGCCATATTCGGAGTTACCATTGTGAAGCTACATATAGGTATTGACCTATATGTAGTGCACGTGTGTAATGGTGTCCCCGCACTCACAAAGTTCAGGGATTTGGCTCTGAACAATGTGGGGGCACCTTGGCTAGTGCCAGGGTGCCCTCACACTAAGTAACTTTGCACCTAACCTTTACCAGGTAAAGGTTAGACATATAGGTGACTTATAAGTTACTTAACTGCAGTGAAAAATGGCTGTGAAATAACGTGGACGTTATTTCACTCAGGCTGCAGTGGCAGGCCTGTGTAAGAATTGTCAGAGCTCCCTATGGGTGGCAAAAGAAATGCTGCAGCCCATAGGGATCTCCTGGAACCCCAATACCCTGGGTACCTCAGTACCATATACTAGGGAATTATAAGGGTGTTCCAGTAAGCCAATGTAAATTGGTAAAATTGGTCACTAGCCTGTTAGTGACAATTTGGAAAGAAATGAGAGAGCATAACCACTGAGGTTCTGATTAGCAGAGCCTCAGTGAGACAGTTAGTCACTACACAGGTAACACATTCAGGCACACTTATGAGCACTGGGGCCCTGGTGAACAGGGTCCCAGTGACACATACAACTAAAACAACATATATACAGTGAAAAATGGGGGTAACATGCCAGGCAAGATGGTACTTTCCTACACAACCCCCCCCCAAACGAAGCACAGTAAGACTAGCCATGACCTGATGAGTCTTCATTGCCTAATGGAGATTTCTGGAGAGTCCATCTGCATTGGAGTGGCTACTCCCAGGTCTATGTTCCACTGTATAGTCCATTCCCTGTAGGGATATGGACCACCTCAACAATTTAGGATTTTCACCTTTCATTTGTTTTAGCCAAAGTAGAGGTTTGTGGTCTGTCTGAACAATGAAGTGAGTGCCAAACAGGTATGGCCTCAACTTCTTCAGAGCCCAGACCACAGCAAAGGCCTCCCTCTCTATGGCAGACCAACGCTTTTCTCTAGGGGTCAACCTCCTACTAATAAAAGCAACAGGTTGATCCTGGCCCTCAGAATTAAGTTGTGATAGGACTGCCCCTACTCCTAATTCAGATGCATCAGTTTGGACATAGAATTTTTTAGAGTAACAAGGGCTTTTCAGGACAGGTGCAGAGCACATGGCCTGCTTCAGCTCCTCAAAAGCTTTCTGACAGTTTGCTGTCCATAATACCTTTTTAGGCATTTTCCTGGAAGTGAGGTCATTAAGAGGGGCTGCAATGGAGCCATAGTTCTTAATGAACCTCCTGTACTACCCAGTGAGGCCTAGGAAGGCTCTCACCTGAGTCTGAGTGGTAGGGGGAACCCAATCAATAATTGTTTGGATTTTCCCCTGAAGTGGTGCAATCTGTTCCCCACCAACAAGGTGTCCCAGATAAACCACCTTACCCTGCCCTATCTGGCACTTTGAAGCCTTGATAGTGAGGCCTGCCTTTTGCAGGGCCTCCAAAACTTTCCATAGGTGGACCAGGTGATCATCCCAGCTGGAGCTAAAGACAGCTATATCGTCCAAATATGCTGCACTGAAAGCTTCCAGCCCTTGCAGGACTGTGTTCACCAACCTCTGAAAAGTGGCAGGTGCATTTTTCAAACCAAAAGGCATTAAGTAAATTGGTAATGGCCTCCAATGGTTGAAAATGCTGTTTTAGGTTTAGCATCTTCTGATAATTTGATCTGCCAATACCCTGCAGTCAAATCAAAAGTGCTTAGATACTTGGCAGATGCCAGTGTATCTATGAGCTCATCTGCCCTGGGTATAGGGTGAGCATCAGTTTTGGTTACCAAGTTGAGACCTCTATAGTCTACACAAAACCGCATTTCCTTCTTTCCATCTTTGGAATGGGGTTTTGGTACAAGTACCACAGGAGAAGCCCATGGACTTTCAGAGTGCTCAACCACTCCTAGTTCTAACATTTTCTGGACCTCTTGCTTTATGCAGTCCCTGACATGGTCAGGCTGCCTATAGATCTTACTTTTGACAGGCAAGCTGTCTACAGTATCTATAGTGTGCTCACACCAAGAAGTGGTACCTGGCACAGTAGAGAAGAGTTCAGAGAATTGATCTAGGAGATTTATGCAATGGTCTTTCTGCTCAGCAGTAAGACAATCAGCCAAAACTACACCTTCCACAAGAGCATCTTGTTCTGTGGAAGAGAAGAGATCAGGTAGAGGATCACTGTCTTCTTCCTGTCCCTCATCAGTTGCCATGAGCAGGGTTAGATCAGCCCTGTCATAGTAGGGTTTCAGGCGGTTGACATGGAGCACCCTAAGGGGACTCCTGGCAGTGCCTAAGTCAACTAAATAAGTGACTTCACCCTTTTTCTCAACTATTGTGTGGGGCCCACTCCATTTATCTTGGAGTGCTCTTGGGGCCACAGGCTCCAAGACCCACACTTTCTGCCCTGGTTGGTACTGAACCAAAACAGCCTTCTGATCATGCCATTGCTTCTGGAGCTCTTGGCTGGCCTGAAGGTTCTTACTGGCCTTTTTCATATACTCAGCCATCCTTGATCTGAGGCCAAGTACATAATCCACAATATCCTGCTTAGGAGCTTTTAAAGGTTGTTCCCAACCCTCCTTTACAAGTGTTAGTGGACCCCTAACAGGGTGTCCAAAAAGAAGTTCAAAGGGGCTGAAGCCCACTCCTTTCTGGGGTACCTCCCTGTAGGCAAAAAGGAGGCATGGTAACAGGATATCCCATCTCCTGCGGAGTTTTTCAGGGAGACCCATAATCATGCCTTTGAGAGTTTTGTTAAATCTCTCCACCAGTCCATTTCTTTGTGGATGATAGGGTGTTGTGAACTTATAAGTTACACCACACTCCTTCCACATGGCCTTTAAGTATGCAGACATGAAATTGCTTCCCCTGTCTGATACTACTTCCTTTGGGAAGCCCACCCTGGAAAATATTCCCAGGAGGGCCTTTGCCACTGCAGGAGCTGTAGTGGTCCTTAAAGGAATAGCTTCAGGATATCTTGTGGCATGGTCCACTACCACCAAGATGAATCTATTGCCTGAAGCAGTGGGAGGGTCAAGGGGGCCAACTATGTCAACCCCTACCCTTTCAAAGGGAACCCCAACCACAGGCAGTGGAATAAGGGGTGCCTTTGGGGTGCCACCTGTCTTGCCACTGGCTTGACAGGTTTCACAGGACTTACAAAAATCTTTTGTGTCCTCAGACATCCTAGGCCAATGAAACAAGGGAACAAGCATGTCCCAAGTTTTCATTTGTCCTAGGTGCCCAGCTAGGGGAATGTCGTGGGCAAGAGTTAGGAGGAACTTTCTGTACTCCTGAGGAATCACTAATCTCCTGGCAGCTCCAGGTTTAGGATCCCTATGCTCAGTGTACAAGAGGTTGTCCTCCCAGTAAACTCTGTGAGAGTCACTGACATCCCCATTAGCTTGTTTGACAGCTTGCTGTCTTAGACCCTCTAATGTGGGACAGGTTTGCTGTGCCACACTCAGCTCCTCTCTGGCAGGCCCCCCTTCACTCAAAACCTCAGCAGTGTCTGCTTCAAGCTCCTCTGGTGTAGGTTCTGCACAGGGAGGGAATTCTTCTTCCTCAGAAGTTGAATCCACTGTAGAGGGAGGGATAGTAGGAAGTGGTTTGCTTCTACTAGCCCTAGCTTTAGGGAGCACTTGGTCCATTGTTCCAGGATCCAAGCTTCCCTGTCCTTTTTGCTTTTTGGCCTGAGCCCTGGTTAAAGCAAAAATATGCCCTGGGATGCCCAGCATTGCTCCATGGGCCTCCAACTCCACATCTGACCAAGCTGATGTCTCCAAATCATTTCCTAGTAGACAGTCTACAGGTAAATCTGTGGCTACCACAACTTTCTTTGGACCAGTAACCCCCCCCAGTTGAGATTAACAACAGCCATGGGGTGGCTAAGTGTGTTGTTGTGAGCATCGGTTACTTGGTACTGGTGACCAAGTAGGTGTTGTTCAGGGTGGACCAGTTTCTCTATGACCATAGTCACACTGGCACCAGTGTCCCTGTAGGCCTGAACATCAACACCATTTATTAGGGGTAGCTGTTTGTACTTATCCAGCTAAGGTGGCTAAATCAATAGCCCCCTCAGAGACTAACACAGCCTCTGTGGCCTCCCTAACAAGGCCACCCCCAACTAAGTTACCAATAGTGAGCCCAGCTACTCCCTTGGATTGGCTATTAGTAGGTTTGCTCCCACCACCACTGCTATTAGTAGGGACACTAGCTGTAGCAGTAGGGGTTGTAGTGGTAGGAGGCTTGGTGCTTTTCTTTGGACAACTGAGATCTGTTGTCCAATGGCCTTTTACTTTACATAAATAGTACCATGGTTTCTTTTCTTTGTTTTGATTAAAGGAGGATTTGGACCCACCACCCCCACCAGAGTATTTTTGTGGGCCTGATGAAGACTCATTTTTAGATTTGTCCCCACCCTTGTCTGAAGACTTACCATCCTTCTTTTTGTTGCCATCTTTGTCAACTCCCCTGTATGAACTTTTCTGTTCACCCTTGTTCTGACCCATTTGTCTGCCTTCTTTCCCAATTCTTGGGGAGAGGTCAGATCAGAGTCCACCAAGTACTGGTGCAACAAATCAGACACACAATTATTAAGAATATGCTCTCTCAGGATCAAGTTATACAGGCTTTCAAAGTCAGTAACCTTACTGCCATTTAACCACCCCTCCAAGGCCTTCACTGAATGGTCAATGAAATCAACCCAGTCTTATGAAGACTCCTTTTTGGTCTCTCTGAACTTTATCCTGTATTGTTCAGTGGTTAAGCCATAACCATCCAGGAGTGCATTCTTAAGTACTGTAAAATTATTGGCATCACTTTCTTTCACAGTAAGGAGCCTATCCCTACCTTTTCCACTAAATGATAGCCATAGGATAGCAGCCCACTGCCTTTGAGGGACATCCTGTACAACACAGGCCCTCTCAAGTGCAGCAAACCACTTGTTAATGTCATCCCCCTCCTTGTAAGGGGGAACTATCTTGTGCAGATTCCTGGAATCATGCTCTTTTACAGGATGACTATGGGGAATACTGCTGCTGCCACCATGGGTTTCTAAACCCAACTTCTGTCTTTCCCTCTCTATTTCTAAAGACTGTCAATCCAAATCCAGCTGTTGCTTTTTAAGCTTCAGTCTGGTTTGTTCCACCCTCAACTTATTGAGTTCCCTTCCTAACAATCTGTCATCAGGGCTGGTGGGAGGGACATTTCTAGATACAGAGGTATGATGGGAATGAACAGAAGGAGACCTGTCCCTTACAGAGGCCACCCTAACAGCTTGGCTGACAGTGTAATGTGAGAGCACATCATCTGTATGATGTGACTCCACCTCAGTACCAACTATGCTAGACTGTCTAGTAATGGGCAGGCTAAGAAGTTTCTTTCCTGAACCTTTTCCTGGGGGAGTCCCTGGATCAGATTGAGAACCATTAGCTACTTTTTCAACAGATGGGGCACTTATAGCCTTATCTTGTTCTCTAAGCATGTTAATTAACAGTTCCAAGGAAGGATTCTTCCCTACACTCAAACCTCTCTCTATGCAGAGACTCCTTGCTCCTTTCCATCTAAGGTGATCATATGCAAGTTTGGACAGATCAACATTTTGGCCTGTTCCAGACGTTTTTTGAGAGAGTTAAAGTGATAGAAAAAGAGAAAAAAGTTTTCAGAACCTTTTAGAA
The DNA here is from genome assembly GCF_031143425.1 of Pleurodeles waltl. Lineage (NCBI taxonomy): Eukaryota > Metazoa > Chordata > Amphibia > Caudata > Salamandridae > Pleurodeles > Pleurodeles waltl. The sequence goes on along the minus strand of NC_090437.1, from coordinate 1,326,215,941 downwards.
AGACAGAAAAAACTTTTTAAACTTTTAAGAACTTTTTGAAAGTTTAGAAGTACTTTTCAGCACTTAGAAAACAGTGAAAAGAGGAAATGCAAAACTTTTTAGCTATGTGTACACACACTGAACTTGTTTTGTATATTTTTCTCTTATGAAAAGTACAATGACAAGAGTGGTAAGTAGTCTCAAAGCACTTATCCCACCGCTGCACAACCAATGTAGGAGGCTGGACTGGCTTGTAGTGAGTACCAAGGGGTACTTGCACCTTGCACCAGGCCCAGTTATCCCTTATTAGTGTATAGGGTGTCTAGCAGCTTAGGCTGATAGATAATGGTAGCTTAGCAGAGCAGCTTAGGCTGAACTAGGAGACGTGTGAAGCTGCTACAGTACCACAAGTGTCACTTGCACAATATCATAAGAAAACACAATACACAGTTATACTAAAAATAAAGGTACTTTATTTTTATGACAATATGCCAAAGTATCTTAGAGTGTACCCTCAGTGAGAGGATAGGAAATATACACAAGATATATGTACAAAATACCAAAAATATGCAGTATAGTCTTAGAAAACAGTGCAAACAATGTATAGTTACAATAGGATGCAATGGGGACACATAGGGATAGGGGCAACACAAACCATATACTCCAAAAGTGGAATGCGAACCAGGAATGGACCCCAAACCTATGTGACCTTGTAGAGGGTCGCTGGGACTATTAGAAAATAGTGAGAGTTAGAAAATTAGCCCTCCCCAAGACCCTGAAAAGTGAGTGCAAAGTGCACTAAAGTTCCCCAAAAGACAAAGAAGTCGTGATAGAGGAATAATGCAGGAAAGACACAAACCAACAATGCAACAACTGTGGATTTCCAATCTAGGGTACCTGTGGAACAAGGGGACCAAGTCCAAAAGTCACAAGCAAGTCGGAGATGGGCATATGCCCAGGAAATGCCAGCTGTGGGTGCAAAGAAGCTTCTACTGGACAGAAGAAGCTGAGGTTTCTGGAGGAACGAAAAGGGCTAGAGACTTCCCCTTTGGTGGACGGATCCCACTCGCCGTGGAGAGTCGTTCAGAAGTGTTTTACCGCCAAAAGAATGCCAATAAGCCTTGCTATCTGCAAATAGTGCGGTTAGTGTTTTTGGACGCTGCTGTGGGCCAGGAGGGACCAGGAGGTCGCAAATTGGACCAGGAGAGAGAGGGGACATCGAGCAAGACAAGGAGCCCTCTCAGGAGCAGGTAGCACCCGGAGAAGTGCCAGAAACAGGCACTATGAGGATGCGTGAAATGGTGCTCACCCGAAGTTACACAAAGGAGTCCCACGTCGCCGGAGACCAACTTAGAAAGTCGTGCAATGCAGGTTAGAGTGCCGTGGACCCAGGCTTGGCTGTGCACAAAGGATTTCTGCCGGAAGTGCAGAGGGGCCGGAGTAGCTGCAAAAGTTGCGGTTCCAAGCAATGCAGTCTAGCGAAGTGAGGCAAGGACTTACCTCCACCAAACTTGGACTGAAGAGTCACTGGACTGTGGGGGCCACTTGGACACAGTTGCTGGATTCGAGGGACCTCGCTCGTCGTGCTGAGAGGAGACACAAGGGACCGGTAATGCAGCTTTTTGGTGCCTGCGGTTGCAGGGGGAAGATTCCGTCGACCCACGGGAGATTTCTTCGGAGCTTCTAGTGCAGAGAGGAGGCAGACTACCCCCACAGCATGCACCACCAGGAAAACAGTCGAGAAGGCGGCAGGATCAGCGTTACAGAGTTGCAGTAGTCGTCTTTGCTACTTTGTTGCAGTGTTGCAGGCTTCCAGCGCGGTCAGCAGTCGATTCCTTGGCAGAAGGTGAAGAGAGAGATGCAGAGGAACTCTGATGAGCTCTTGCATTCGTTATCTAAAGTTTCCCCAGAGACAGAGACCCTAAATAGCCAGAAAAGAGGGTTTGGCTACCTAGGAGAGAGGATAGGCTACTAACACCTGAAGGAGCCTATCAGAAGGAGTCTCTGACGTCACCTGGTGGCACTGGCCACTCAGAGCAGTCCAGTGTGCCAGCAGCACCTCTGTTTCCAAGATGGCAGAGGTCTGGAGCACACTGGAGGAGCTCTGGACACCTCCCAGGGGAGGTGCAGGTCAGGGGAGTGGTCACTCCCCTTTCCTTTGTCCAGTTTCGCGCCAGAGCAGGGGCTAAGGGGTCCCTGAACTGGTGTAGACTGGCTTATGCAGAATTGGGCACATCTGTGCCCAAGAAAGCATTTCCAGAGGCTGGGGGAGGCTACTCCTCCCCTGCCTTCACACCATTTTCCAAAGGGAGAGGGTGTAACACCCTCTCTCAGAGGAAGTCCTTTGTTCTGCCATCCTGGGACAAGCCTGGCTTGACCCCAGGGGGGCAGAAACCTGTCTGAGGGGTTGGCAGCAGCAGCAGCTGCAGTGAAACCCCAGGAAAGGCAGTTTGGCAGTACCAGGGTCTGTGCTACAGACCACTGGGATCATCGAATTGTGCCAACAATGCCAGGATGGCATAGAGGGGGCAATTCCATGATCTTAGACATGTTACATGGCCATATTCGGAGTTACCATTGTGAAGCTACATATAGGTATTGACCTATATGTAGTGCACACGTGTAATGGTGTCCCCGCACTCACAAAGTTCAGGGATTTGGCTCTGAACAATGTGGGGGCACCTTGGCTAGTGCCAGGGTGCCCTCACACTAAGTAACTTTGCACCTAACCTTTACCAGGTAAAGGTTAGACATATAGGTGACTTATAAGTTACTTAAGTGCAGTGAAAAATGGCTGTGAAATAACGTGGACGTTATTTCACTCAGGCTGCAGTGGCAGGCCTGTGTAAGAATTGTCAGAGCTCCCTATGGGTGGCAAAAGAAATGCTGCAGCCCATAGGGATCTCCTGGAACCCCAATACCCTGGGTACCTCAGTACCATATACTAGGGAATTATAAGGGTGTTCCAGTAAGCCAATGTAAATTGGTAAAATTGGTCACTAGCCTGTTAGTGACAATTTGGAAAGAAATGAGAGAGCATAACCACTGAGGTTCTGATTAGCAGAGCCTCAGTGAGACAGTTAGTCACTACACAGGTAACACATTCAGGCACACTTATGAGCACTGGGGCCCTGGTGAACAGGGTCCCAGTGACACATACAACTAAAACAACATATATACAGTGAAAAATGGGTGTAACATGCCAAGCAAGATGGTACTTTCCTACACAATCCCCCCCCCAAACGAAGGACAATAAGACTAGCCATGACCTGATGAGTCTTCATTGTCTAAGTGGAAATATCTGGAGAGTCCATCTGCATTGGAGTGGGTACTCCCAGGTCTATGTTCCACTGTATAGTCCATCCCCTGTAGGGATATGGACCGCCTCAACAATTTAGGGTTTTCACCTTTCATTTGTTTTAGCCAAAGTAGAGGTTTGTGGTCTGTCTGAACAATGAAGTGAGTGCCAAAGAGGTATGGCCTCAACTTCTTCAGTGCCCAGACCACAGCAAAGGCCTCCCTCTCTATGGCAGACCAACGCTTTTCTCTAGGGGTCAACCTCCTGCTGATAAAAGCAACAGGTTGATCCTGGCCCTCAGAATTGAGTTGTGATAAGACTGTCCCTACCCCTAATTCAGATGCATCAGTTTGAACAATGAATTTCTTGGAGTAACATGGGCTTCTTAGGACAGGTGCAGTGCACATGGCCTGTTTCAGCTCCTCAAAAGCTTTCTGACAGCTAGCTGTCCACAATACCTTTTTAGGCATTTTCTTGGAAGTAAGATCATTAAGTGGGGCTGCAATGGAGCCATAATTCTTAATAAATCTCCTGTAATACCCAGTGAGGCCTAGGAAGGCTCTCACCTGGGTCTGTGTTGTAGGGGGAACCCAATCTATGATAGTTTGGATTTTCCCCTGAAGTGGTGAAATCTGTTCTCAACCTACCAGGTGTCCCAGATAAACCACTTTCCCCTGCCCTATCTGGCACTTTGAAGCCTTGATAGTGAGGCCTGCCTTTTGCAGGGCCTCCAAAACTTTCCACAGGTGGGCCAGGTGATCATCCCAGGTGGAGCTAAAGACAGGTATATCGTCCAGATATGCTGCACTAAAAGCCTCCAACCCTTGCAGGACTGTATTCACCAACCTCTGAAAAGTGGCAGGTGCATTTTTCAAGCCAAAGGGCATTACTGTGTATTGGTAGTGCCCTCCAATAATTGAAAATGCAGTTTTTGCTTTAGCATCCTCTGATAACTTGATCTGCCAATACCCTGCAGTCAAATCAAAGTTGCTTAGATACTTGGCAGATTCCAGTGTATCTATGAGCTCATCTGCCCTGGGTATAGGGTGGGCATCAGTTTTTGTTACCTGGTTGAGACCTCTGTAATCTACACAAAACCTCATCTCCCTTTTTCCATATTTTGAGTGAGGCTTTGGTACAAGCACCACCGGAGAGGCCCATGGGCTTTCAGAGTGTTCAACCACTCCTAGTTCAAGCATTTTCTGAACCTCTTGCTTTATGCAGTCCCTGACATGGTCAGGCTGCCTATAGATTTTACTTTTGACAGGCAAGCTGTCTCCAGTATCAATTGTGTGTTCACACCAAGATGTGGTGCCTGGCACAGTTAAAAAGAGTTCAGAAAACTGACCTAGGAGATTTATGCAGTTGTCTTTTTGCTCAGCAGTAAGACAGTCTGCCAAAACTACACCTTCCACTATAGCATCCTCTTCTGTGGAAGAGAAGAGATCAGGGAGAGGGTCACTGTCTTCTTCCTGTCCTTCATCTGTTGCCATGAGCAGGGTGAGATGATCAGCCCTGTCATAGTAGGGTTTCAGGCGATTGACATGGAGCACCCTAAGGGGACTCCTGGCAGTGCCCAGGTCAACCAAGTAGGTCACCTCACCCTTTTTTTCAACAATGAAATTGGGTCCACTCCATTTGTCTTGGAGTACTATTGGGGCCACAGGCTCCAATACCCACACTTTCTGTCCTGGTTGGTACTGAATCAGAACAGCCTTCTGGTCATGCCATTGCTTTTGGAGCTCTTGGCTGGCCTGAAGGTTTTTACTGGCCTTTTTCATGTACTCAGCCATTCTGGATCTAAGGCTGAGTACATAGCCCACTATGTCTTGCTTAGGAGCTTTTAAAGGTAGTTCCCAACCCTCCTTTACAAGTGTTAAGGGACCTCTTACAGGGTGCCCAAAGAGGAGTTCAAAGGGGCTGAAGCCCACTCCTTTCTGGGGTACTTGCCTGTAAGCAAAAAGGAGGCAAGGTAACAGGACATCCCATCTCCTCCTGAGTTTTTCAGGGAGTCCCATTATCATTCCTTTGAGAGTTTCATTAAACCTCTCTACCAGTCCATTTGTTTGTGTATGATACGGTGTGGTGAATTTGTATGTTACACCACATTCCTTCCACATGGCCTTCAAGTATGCAGACATAAAGTTGCTACCCATGTCTGATACAACCTCTTTTGGGAAACCCACCCTGGAAAAGATTCCCAAGAGGGCTTTTGCCACTGCAGGTGCTGTAGTGGTCCTTAGAGGAATTGCTTCAGGATATCTTGTGGCATGGTCCACTACCACCAAGATAAACCTATTGCCTGAAGCAGTAGGAGGGTCAAGGGGGTCAACTATGTCAACCCCTACCCTTTCAAAGGGAACCCCAACCACAAGCAGTGGAATACGGGGAGCCTTTGGGGTGCCACCAGTCTTGCCACTGGCTTGGCAGGTCACGCAAGATTTATAAAAGTCTTTTATGTCCTCTGACATCCTAGGCCAGTGAAACAGGGGGTCAAGCCTTTCCCATGTTTTAATCTGACCCAAATGTCCAGCCAAAGGAATGTCATGTGCCAGAGTTAGGAGAAACTCTCTGTACTGCAGGAGAATGACCAATCTCCTGGCTGCTCCAGGTTTTGGATCCCTTGCCTCTGTGTACAAGAGGTTGTCCTCCCAGTAAACTCTATGTGAATCACTGACATCCCCATTTTGCTGTTTGACAGCTTGCTGTCTTAGACCCTCTAATGTGGGACAGGATTGCTGTGCCACATTCAGCTCCTCCCTGGCAGGCCCGCCTCCACCCAAAAGCTCAGCAGTGTCTGCTGCCAGCTCCTCTGGTGAAGGTTCTGCACAGGGGGAAATTCTTCTTCCTCAGAAGTAGAATCATCTGTAGAGGGAGGGATAGTGGGTAGGGATTTACCCTTCTTAACCCTAGCTTTAGGGAGCACTTGGTCCATTGTTCCAGGATCCAAGTCACCCTGTCCTTTTTGCTTTTTGGCCTGAGCCCTTGTCAAAGGAAAAATATGCCCAGGAATGCCCAGCATTGCTGCATGAGCCTCCAACTCCACTTCTGCCCAAGCTGATGTCTGTAAATCATTCCCTAGTAGACAGTCTACAGGTAAATCTGCGGCAACCACAACTTTCTTTGGACCAGTAACCCCCCCCCCAGTTGAGATTCACAACAGCCATGGGGTGGCTAAGAGTGTTGTTATGAGCGTCTGTCACTTGGTACTGGAGACCAAGTAGGTGTTGTTCAGGGTGTGCCAGTTTCTCTATTACCATGGTCACACTGGCACCTGTGTCCATGTAGGCCTGAACCTCAACACCATTTATTAGGGGAAGTTGCTTGCACTTATCCATATTAAGGGGACAAGCAACCAAGGTAGCCAAATCAATGGCACCTTCAGAGACTGGCACAGCCTCTGTGGTCTCCCTAACAAGACCAACCCCAACTAAATTACCAAAAGTGAGCCCAGCTACTCCCTTGGATTGACTATTAGTAGGTTTGCTCCCTCCACCACTGCTATTACTAGGGGTACTAGAGGTTGCAGTAGGGGTTGTGGTAGTGGGAGGCTTGGTGCTTTTCTTTGGAAAACTGACATCAGTTGTCCAATGGCCTTTTACTGTACATAAATAGCACCATGTTTTTTTTTTACTTGATTAGAAGAGGATTTGGACCCACCACCCCCACCATAGGGTTTTTGTGGGCCTGGTGAAGACTTATTTTTAGATTTGTCCCCACCCTTGTCTGAAGACTTACCATCCTTCTTCTTGCCATCCTTGTCACCCCCTGTATGAACTTTACTGTTCACTCTTGTTCTGACTCATTTGTCTGCCTTCTTTCCCAATTCTTGGGGAGAGGTCAGATCTGAGTCCACTAGATATTGGTGTAACAAATCAGACACACAGTTATTCAGAATATGCTCTCTCAGGATTAGATTGTACAGGCTTTCATAGTCAGAAACTTTACTGCCATGTAAACACCCCTCCAAGGCCTTCACTGAATAGTCTACAAAGTCTACCCAGTCTTGTGAGGACTCTTTTCTGGTATCTCTGAACTTAATCCTGTATTGTTCAGTGGTTAAGCCAAATCCATCCAAGAGTGCATTCTTCTAAACTGTTAAATTATTGGCATCACTTTCCTTCACAGTAAGGAGCCTATCTCTACCCTTTCCACTGAAAGATAGCCATAGGATAGCAGCCCACTGCCTTTGAGGGACCCCCTGTACCATACAGGCCCTCTCAAGTGCAGCAAACCACTTGTTAATGTCATCCCCCTCCTTGTAAGGGGGAACTATCTTGTGCAGATTCCTGGAATCATGCTCTCTCACAGGATTGCTATCAGGAATACTGCTGCTGCCACCATGGGGTCCAAACCCCAACCTCTGTCTCTCCTTCTCTAAGTCTAGGGAATCCCTGTCTAGAGCCAGCTGTTGCTGTTTAAGCTTCAGCCTGGTCTCTTCCACTCTCAACTTATTGAGTTCTCTTTCTAACATTTTGTCATCAGGGTGGGTGGGTTGGGAATGTTTTGACACAGAAGAAAGATTGGAATGAGCAGAGGGAGACCTGACCCTAACACTTGGCACTCTATCAACCTGGCCTTCAGGAATAAAACCCTCCCTACTATGATGGGAGCTTCTTATACTACCACCATTCCTATGAGGTCTGCTAAGGGGCAGATTAGGAAGGGAACCCTGTAACAATCCTACTGGGGGCTACCCTGAGTCAGTGTGTGAGCTATCTTCTAGCTTCTCAATTGAAGTGCCAGCTAAGGCCTTATCATTCTCAATGAGCACGTTAGACAATAATTCTCTAGAAGGGTTCTTTCCTGCCACTAAACCTCTATCAATGCAGAGACTCCTTAGGCTCTTAAAGTTAAGATTGTCATAAGTTGTATTGAGTAAATTAAGAGGAGTTCCTACACCAGACATGATAGAAGAAGATTTAGAGACAGATAAAAGAGAGAAAAAGTTTTAGGACTTTTTAAAGAACAGAAAAAAAAAAAGTTTTTCAACTTTTTGAAACTTTTTTAAAGTTTAAGAGTACTTTTCAGCACTTAGCAGATAGTGTAAGAGAAGAAAAGCAAAACTTTTTGGTTAGGTGTACATACACTGAACTTGTTTTGTATATTATTCTCTTATGAAAAGTACACAATGACAAAGTGGTAAGTAGTTGCAAGTACTTATCCCACCGCTGCACAACCAATGTAGGAGGCTGGCCTGGCTTGTAGTGGGTACCAAGGAGTACTTACACTCTGTACCAGGTCCAGTTATCCCTTATTAGTGTAGAAGAGTTATCTAGCAGCTTAGGCTGATAGAAGAGGTAGCTAGCAGAGCAGCTTAGGCTGAACTAGGAGACATGCAAAGCTCCCACTATACCACTGGTGTCATATGCACAATATCATAAGAAAACACAATACACAGATATACTAAAAATAAAGGTACTTTATTTTTATGACAATATGCCAAAAGTATCTCAGTGAGTACCCTCAGTATGAGGATAGCAAATATACACAAGATATATGTACACAATGCCAAAAATATTCAGTAATAGCAATAGAAAGCAATGCAAGCAATGTACAGTAACAATAGATTGCAATGAGAGCACATAGGTATAGGGGCAACACGAACCGTATACTCCAAAAGTGGAATGTGAACCACGAATAGACCCCAAACCTGTGTGAACTTGTAGAGGGTCGCTGGGACTGTAAGAAAACAGTGAGGGTTAGAAAAATAGCCCACCCCAAGACCCTGAAAAGTAGGTGTAAAGTGCACCAAAGTTCCCCAGAGAGCACAGAAGTCGTGATAGGGGAATTCTGCAAGAAGGAACAACACCAGCAATGCAACCAAAGTGGATTTCCAGACGAGAGTACCTGTGGAACAAGGGGACCAAGTCCAAGAGTCGCGACAAAGTCGAAATTGGGCAGATGCCCAGGAAATGCCAGCTGAGGGTGCAAAGAAGCTTGTAGTGGGTACCAAGGGGTACTTACACTCTGTACCAGGTCCAGTTATCCCTTATTAGTGTAGAAGAGGTGTTTCTAGCAGCTTAGGCTGATAGAAGGTAGCTATAGAAGAGCAGCTTATGCTGAACTAGGAGACATGCTAAGCTCCTACTATACCACTGGTGTCATATGCACAATATCATAAGAAAACACAATACACAGATATACTAAAAATAAAGGTACTTTATTTTTATGACAATATGCCAAAAGTATCTCAGTGAGTACCCTCAGTATGAGGATGCCAAATATACACAAGATATATGTACACAATACAAAAAATATGCAGTATTAGCAAAAGGAAGTAATGCAAGCAATGTAAAGTTACAGTAGATTGCAATAGGAGAACATAGGTATAGGGGCAACACAAACCATATACTCCAAAAAAGGAATGCGAACCACGAATGGACCCCAAACCTATGTGAGCTTATAGAGGGTCGCTGGGACTGTAAGAAAACAGTGAGGGTTAGAAAAATAGCCCACCCCAAGACCCTGAAAGGTAGGTGTAAAGTACACCTACAACCCCCAGGGTTTCTGCAAGGAAGACCAACACCAGCAAAGCAACCAAAGTGGATTTCCGGACTCGAGTACCTGTGGAACAAGGGGACCAAGTCCAAGAGTCGCGACAATGTCGAGAATGGGCAGATGCCCAGAAAATGCCAGCTGAGGGTGCAAAGAAGCTGCCACCGGATGGTAGAAGCTGTGGATTCTGCAAGAACGAAGAGGGCTAGAAACTTCCCCTTTGGAGGATGGATGTCCTACGTCGTGAAGAAGCTTGCAGAGGTGTTCCCACGCAGAAAGACCGCAAACAAGCCTTGCTAGCTGCAAGAGTCGCAGTTAGGGTTTTTGGATGCTGCTGTGGCCCAGGAGGGACCAGGATGTCGCCACTTGGATGAGGAGACAGAAGGGGTGCCCAGCAAGTCAGGGAGCCCTCACAGAAGCAGGCAGCACCCGCAGAAGTACCGGCACAGGCACTTGGAAGAGGAGTGAACCGGAGTCCACCCGAAGTCGGAAAAGGGAGTCCCACGACGCTGGAGGACAACTCAGAAGGTTGTGCACTGCAGGTTAGAGTGTCCGGGACCCAGGCTTGACTGTGCACGAAGGAAATCCTGGAAGAGTGCACAGGAGCCGGAGCAGCTGCAAATCACGCGGTACCCAGCAATGCAGTCTAGCATGGGGGGGCAAGTACTTACCTCCACCAAACTTGGACTGAAGAGTCACTGGACTATGGGAGTCACTTGGACAGAGTTGCTGAGTTCCAGGGACCACGCTTGTCGTGCTGAGAGGGGACCCAGAGGACCGGTGATGCAGTCTTTTGTTGCCTGCGGTTGCAGGGGGAAGATTCCGTCGACCCACAGGAGATTTCTTCAGAGCTCCTGGTGCAAGAAGGAGGCAGGCTACCCCCAGAGCATGCACCACCAGGAAACAGGCGAGAAAGCAGTCGTCTTTGCTACTTTGTTGAGGTTTTGTAGCCATCCTGAGCAGTCAGCGGTCGATCCTTTGGCAGAAGGTGAAGAGAGAAGTGCAGGGGAACTCTGGTGAGCTCTTGCATTCGGTATCTGAAGAATTCCCCAAAGCAGAAACCCTAAATAGCCAGAAAAGGAGGTTTGGCTACCTAGGAAGGAGGATAGGCTAGTAAGAAAGGTAAGAACCTATCAGAAGGAGTCTCTAATGTCACCTGCTGGCCCTGGCCATTCAGAGCAGTCCAGTGTGCCAGCACACCTCTGAATCCAAGATGGCAGAGGTCTGGGACATGCTGGAGGAGCTCTGGGCACCTCTCCCGGGAAGTGCAGGTCAGGGGAGTGGTCACTCCCCTTTCCTTTGTCCAGTTTCGCGCCAGAGCAGGGATGGGGGATCCCTGAACCGGTGTAGACTGGCTTATGCAGAGATGGGCACCAAAGCATTTCCAGAGGCTGGGGGAGGCTACTCCTCCCCAGCCCTGACACCTATTTCCAAAGGGAGAGGGTGTAACACCCTCTCTCTGAGGAAGTCCTTTGTTCTGCCTTCCTGGGCCAGGCCTGGCTGGACCCCATGAGGGCAGAAACCTGTCTGAAGGGTTGGCAGCAGCAGCAGCTGCAGTAAAACCCCGGGAAAGGTAGTTTGGCAGTACCCGGGTCTGTGCTAGAGACTCGGGGGATCATGGAATTGTCTCCCCAATGCCAGAATTCCATGATCTTAGACATGTTACATGGCCATGTTCGGAGTTACCATTGTGACGCTATACATAGGTAGTGACCTATGTATAGTGCACGTGTGAAATGGTGTCCCCGCACTCACAAAGTCCGGGGAATTTGCCCTGAACGATGTGGGGGCACCTTGGCTAGTGCCAGGGTGCCCACACACTAAGTAACTTTGCACCCAACCTTCACCAGGTGAAGGTTATACATATAGGTGACTTATAAGTTACTTAAGTGCAGAGGTAAATGGCTGTGAAATAACGTGGACGTTATTTCACTCAGGCTGCACTGGCAGGCCTGTGTAAGAATTGTCAGATCTCCCTATGGGTGGCAAAAGAAATGCTGCAGCCCATTGGGTCTCCTAGAACCCCAATACCGTGGGTACCTCAGTACCATATACTAGGGAATTATAAGGGTGTTCCAGTATGCCAATGTGAATTGGTGAATTTGGTCACTAGCCTGTTAGTGACAATTTAGAAAGCAGAGAGAGCATAACCATTGAGGTTCTGGTTAGCAGAGCCTCAGTGAGACGGTTAGTCATCACACAGGGAACACATACAGGGCACACTTATGAGCACTGGGGCCCTGGCTGGCAGGGTCCTAGTGACACATACACTAAAACAATATATATATACAGTGAAATATGGGGGTAACATGCCAGGCAAGGTGGTACTTTCCTACAAATATCCAGATAAATATTATATATTTTTCTAAACACTGTTTGGTGTATGTTTGTGGTGCTATATTGTGTTATGATTTATCACACAAATACTTTACACATTGCCTTCTAAGTTAAGCCTGACTGCTCAGTGCCAAGATACCAGAGGGTGGGCACAGGATAATTTGGATTGTGTGTGACTTACCCTGACTTGAGTGAGGGTCCTTGCTTGGACAGGGGGTAACCTGACTGCCAACCAAAGACCCAATCTCTAACAACTATGAAAGCCTGTACAATCTTATTTTAAGAGAGCATATTCTTAACAATTGTGTGTCTGACTTGTTGCACCAATACCTAGTGGACTCTGATCTAACCTCTCCCCAAGAATTGGGAAAGAAGGCAGACAAATGGGTCAGAACAAGAGTGAATGGAAAAGTTCATACAGGAGGTGACAAGGATGGCAAGAAGAAAGATGGTGAGAAATCTCAGGATAAGCATGGGGATAAGGGTAAAACCAAATATCCTTCTTCAAATCCTAAACACTCTTCAGGGGGTGGGGATAAATCAAATTCTTCCTCTTCTTCACAACCCACACACATTAAAAAACCTTGGTGCTTTGTGTGTAAAAATAAAGGCCATAGGCCAGGGGATACGTCCTGTCCAGGTAAACCCCCTGAGCCTACCACCACTAATACATCAAACTCTAGTGCCCCTAGCAGTAGTGGTAATAGTGGTGGGCCTGCTGGCAACAATCAAAATAAGCGTGTAGTTGGATTCACTTATGGGTCCATCATAGAAATTGGGGTAGTCAGTCCCAAGACAGTTTCTGTCACACCTGGTGGCATTGGCCGTGCCACGCTGGCTGCTTGTCCCCTTACAATGGATAAGTACAGGCAGACAGTTTCAATAAATGGTGTTGAGGCTCAGGCCTACAGGGACACAGGTGCCAGTATCACTTTGGTGACTGAAAACCTAGTGTCTCCTGAACAACACATCATTGGACAACAGTACAAGATTGTTGATGTCCATAACTCCACTAAGTTTTTTCCCTTAGCTATAATCCAGTTTAGTTGGGGTGGAGTTACTGGCCCTAAGCAGGTGGTAGTATCACCTAGCTTACCTGTAGACTGTCTCTTAGGTAATGACCAAGAGGCCTCAGGTTGGGCTGAGGTAGAGTTTAATACCCATGCAGCCATACTGGGTATCCCTGGGGAATTGCTTCCTCTCATTTCAGCTGAAATGAAAAAGCAAAAGAGAGAAAAAGGCCTGAAAACTCAGGATCCTTCTCCAACAACAGGTGAAAAGGGCATCACACTATCCCCTACCCACCCTGCCATTCACAATACCATTCCTGTGGTAGGAGAAACCTCTCCTGGGGTGGCACCTGTACCAAGGGAAACATCAGCTAACAAAGCTGTACTCCCTGAGGTGGAAGTACCTCTCTGTGGGATAACTAATATTGGTGAGAAAAAGTGCACCATTTTAGTTGACATGGAGCATCCCTCCAACCCTTCCAGAGAAACTTTAGTGCAGCAACCCTGCACTGCCTCACAACACTTAGGACAGCAACCCTGCCCTAGTGTGGAGCTCATAGGACAGCTTCCCTGCCCTGCCCTGCTCCAACTCAAGAGAAACAGCAACCCTGTTCTCTCTTCCAGCCATATGGACAAAGTTTTTGCCCAGCTATGGCTTTACTGAGACAGCATCCCTGTCTGGCATACTCATCATTTGATATAGGTCCAGTGGACAATTCCCACTGCTCTAAACGTAAACATACTAATAGGAACTCTGAAAATATAACTTTACATTGTTGGATAGCTAAAAAACTTCAAACAGGGTGGTTTACATCCCCACAGGGAAGTAGCCATATAGTGGATGATAATGGGTGTAACCAAGCTATTGAAGAGCTACTCTCTACTTATCACCACTTAGACAATAAAGACTCAACTGGCCAAGGTTAGCCTTATTGTCCTTCATTTGGGGGTGGGGGGGTTGAATAGGAAGGTAGCCTCTTTCTAGCCTTGTTACCCCCACTTTTGGCCTGTTTGTGAGTATATGTCAGGGTGTTTTCACTGTCTCACTGGGATCCTGCTAGCCAGGGCCCAGTACTCATAGTGAAAACCCTATGTTGTCAGTGTGTTTGTTATGTGTCACTGGGATCCTTCTAGCCAGGACCCCAGTGCTCATAGATTTGTGGCCTATATGTGTTCCCTGTGTGGTGCCTAACTGTATCACTGAGGATCTGCTAACCAGAACCTCAGTGTTTATGCTCTCTCTGCTTTCTAAATTTGTCACTAACAGGCTAGTGACGAAATTTACCAATTCTCATTGGCACACTGGTACACCCATATAATCCTCTTGTATATGGTACTTAGGTACCCAGGGTATTGGGGTTCCAGGAGATCCCTATGGGCTGCTGCATTTCTTTTGCCACCCATAGGGAGCTCAGACAATTCTTATACAGGACTACCACTGCAGCCTGAGTGAAATAATGTCCACATTATTTCACAGCCATTTTTCACTGCACATAAGTAACTTATAAGTCACCTATATGTCTAACCCTCACTTGGTGAAGGTTGGGTGCTACGTTACTTAGGGCCATATGTACAAACACATTTTCCCATAGACACAGAATGGATTAAATCCTTTGATACATCTGGCCCTTAGTGTGTGGGCACCCTGGCACTAGCCAAGGTGCCCCCACATCGTTCAGGGCGAATTCCCCGAACTTTGTGAGTGCGGGGACACCATTACACGCGTTCACTATACATAGGTCACTACCTATGTATAGCGTCACAATGGTAACTCTGAACATGGCCATGTAACATGTTTAAGATCATGGAATTGTCACCCCAATACCATTCTGGTATTGGGGGGACAATTCCATGATCCCCCGGGTCTCTAGCACAGAACCCGGGTACTGCCAAACTGCCTTTCTGGGGTTTCCACTCCAGCTGCTGCCAACCCCTCAGACAAGATTCTGCCCTCCTGGGTTCTGGGCAGCCCCAGCCCAGGAAGGCAGAACAAAGGATTTCCTCTGAGAGAGGGTGCTACACCCTCTCCCTTTGGAAATAGGTGTGAAGGGCTGGGGAGGAGTAGCCTCCCCCAGCCTCTGCAAATAGCCTCCCCCAGCCTCTGGAAATGCTTGGATGGGCACAGATGGTGCCCATCTCTACATAATCCAGTCTACACCAGTTCAGAGATCCCCCAGTCCTGCTCTGGTGCGAAACTGGACAAAGGGAAGGGGAGTGACCACTCCCCTGACCAGTACCTCACAGGGGAGGTGCCCAGAGCTCCTTCAGTGTGTCCCAGACCTCTGCCATCTTGGAAACAGAGGTGTTGGGGGCACACTGGACTGCTCTCAGTGGCCAGTGCCAGCAGGTGACATCAGAGACCCCCTCTGATAGGCTCTTACCTTTCTTGGTAGCCAATCCTCCTTTCTCGGTAGCCAAACCTCCTTTTCTGGCTATTTAGCGTCTCTCCTCTGGGGTATTCTTCAGATAACGAATGCAAGAGCTCACCAGAGTTCCTCTACACTTCCCTCTTTGACTTTTGCCAAGGATCGACAGCTGACTGCTCCAGGACGCCTGCAAAACCGCAACAAAGCAGCAAGACGACTACCAGCAACACTGTAGCACCTCATCCTGCTGGCTTTCTCGACTTTCCTGGTGGTGCATGCTCTGGGGGTCATCTGCCTTCACCCTGCACTGGAAGCCAAGAAGAAATCTCCCGTGGGTCGACGGAATCTTCCCCCTGCTAACGCAGGCACCAAGAGACTGCATCACCGGTCCTCTGGGTCCCCCCTCTCATCCTGACGAGCGTGGTCCCTGGAACACAGGAACTCTATCCAAGTGACTCCCACAGGCCAGTGATCCTTCAGTCCAAGTTTGATGGAAGGAAGTCCTTGCCTCCCCACGCTGGACTGCAAACCTGTGTACTGCATGATTTTCAGCTGCTCCGGCTCATGTGTACTCCTCCACGGATTCCTTTGTGCACAGCTGTGAGAAAGTAGCCTCTTTCTAGCCTTGTTACCCCCACTTTTGGCCTGTTTGTGAGTATATGTCAGGGTGTTTTCCCTGTCTCACTGGGATCCTGCTAGCCAGGGCCCAGTGCTCATAGTGAAAACCTATGTTGTCAGTATGTTTGTTATGTGTCACTGGGACCCTGCTAGCCAGGACCCCAGTGCTCATATGTTTTGGCCTATATGTATGTGTTCCCTGTGTGATGCCTAACTGTCTCACTGAGGATCTGCTAACCAGAACCTCAGTGGTTATGCTC
This sequence comes from Pleurodeles waltl, assembly GCF_031143425.1. Taxonomy (NCBI): domain Eukaryota; kingdom Metazoa; phylum Chordata; class Amphibia; order Caudata; family Salamandridae; genus Pleurodeles; species Pleurodeles waltl. Next base: position 1,326,199,575 of record NC_090437.1, on the reverse strand, counting down.
TCTCTGCTTTCCAAATTGTCACTAACAGGCTAGTGACCAATTTCACCAATTCACATTGGCATACTGGTACACCCATATAATTCCCTAGTATATGGTAGTGAGGTACACAGGGTATATGGGTACCAGGAGATCCCTATGGGCTGCAGCATTTATTTTGCCACCCATAGGGAGATCTGACAATTCTTACACAGGCCTGCCAGTGCAGCCTGAGTGAAATAACGTCCACATTATTTCACAGCCATTTACCACTGCACTTAAGTAACTTATAAGTCACCTATATGTCTAACCTTCACCTAGTGAAGGTTGGGTGCAAAGTTACTTAGTGTGTGGGCACCCTGGCACTAGCCAAGATGCCCCCACATCGTTCAGAGCAAATTCCCCGGACTTTGTGAGTGTGGGGACACCATTACACGGGTGCACTATACATAGGTCACTACCTATGTATAGCGTTACAATGGTAACTCCGAACATGGCCATAGGAGACAATTCCATGATCCCCCTGGTCTCTAGCACAGAACCCGGGCACTACCAAACTGCCTTTTCAGGGTTTGCAGTGCAGCTGCTGCTGCTGCCAACCCCTCAGACAGGTTTCTGCCCCCCAGGCGGCCCTGGCCCAGGAAGGCAGAACAAAGGATTTCCTCTGAGAGAGGGTGTCACACCCTTTCCCTTTGGAAATAGGTGTGAGGGCTGGGGAGGAGTAGCCTCCCCCAGCCTCTGGAAATGCTTTGATGGGCACAGATGGTGCCCATCTCTGCATAAGCCAGTCTACACCAGTTAAGGGATCCCCCAGCCCTGCTCTGGTGTGAAACTGGACAAAGGAAAGGGGAGTGACCACTCCCCTGACCTGCACCTCCCAGGGGAGGAGCACATAGCTCCTCCAGTGTGCCCCAGACCTCTGCCATCTTGGAAACAGAGGTGTTGCTGGCCCACTGGACTGGCCAGTGCCAGCAGGTGATGTCAGAGACTCCTTCTGATAGGCTCTTACCTCTCTTAGTAGCCAATCCTCCTTCCTAGGTAGCCAAACCTCCTTTTCTGGCTATTTAGGGTCTCTGCTTTGGGGAATTCTTCAGATACCGAATGCAAGAGCTCACCAGAGTTCCTCTGCATCTCCCTCTTCACCTGCTGCCAAAGGATGGACCGCTGACTGCTCAGGACGCCTGTAAAACCGCAACAAAGTAGCAAAGATGACTACTGCAACCTTGTATCGCTTCATCCTGACGGACTTTCTCGCCTGTTTCCTGGTGGTGCATGCTCTGGGTGTAGCCTGCCTCCTTCTTGCACCAGGAGCTCTGAAGAAATCTCCCATGGGTCGACGGAATCTTCCCCCTGCAACCGCAGGCAACAAAAGACTGCATCACCGGTCCTCTGGGTCCCCTCTCAGCACGACGAGCATGGTCCCTGGAACTCAGCAACTCCGTCCAAGTGACTCCCACAGTCCAGTGACTCTTCAGTCCAAGTTTGGTGGAGGTAAGTCCTTGCCTCCCCACGCTAGACTGCATTGCTGGGTACCGCGTGATTTGCAGATGCTCCTGTGCAGTCTTCCAGGATTTCCTTCGTGCACAGCCAAGCCTGGGTCCCTGACACTCTAACCTGCAGTGCACAACCTTCTGAGTTGTCCTCCGGCATCGTGGGACTCCCTTTTCTGACTTTGGGTGGACTCCGGTTCACTCCTCTTCTAAGTGCCTGATCTGGTACTTCTGCGGGTGCTGCCTGCTTCTGTGAGGGCTCCCTGACTTGCTGGGTGCCCCTTCTGTCTCCTCATCCAAGTGGCGACATCCTGGTCCCTCCTGGGCCACAGCAGCATCCAAAAACCCTAACCACGACCCTTGCAGCTAGCAAGGCTTGTTTGCGGTCTTTCTGCGTGGGAACACCTCTGCAAGCTTCTTCATGACGTGGGAAGTTCCTAGTCCTTTTCCTTGTTTCAGAATCCTAAGTTTCTTCCATCCGGAGACAGCTTCCTTGCACCTCCATCCAGGGATTTCTGGGCTCCTGCCCCCCCTGGACACTATCAAGACTCTTGGACTTGGTCCCCTTGCCTTGCAGGTCCTCAGGTCCAGGAATCCGTCTTCAGTGCTTTACTGGTGTTTGTTGTTCTTGCAGAATCCCCCTATCATGACTGTTGTGTCCTTTTGGGGTAGTAGGGGTACTTTACTCCTACTTTTCATGGTCTTGGGGTGGGGTATCTTGGACACCCTGACTGTTTTCTTACAGTCCCAGTGACCCTCTATAAGCTCCCATAGGTCTGGGGTCCATTTGTGATTTGCATTCCACTTTTGGAGTATATGGTTTGGGTTGCCCCTAGACCTATGTTCACCTATTGCATCCTATTGTAATTCTACACTGTTTGCATTACTTTTCTTACTATTACTTACCTGTTTTGGTTTGTGTACATATAACTTGTGTATATTACTTGCCTTCTTACTGAGGGTACTCACTGAGATATTTGTGGCATATTGACATAAAAATAAAGTACCTTTATTTTTTAGCAACTCTGAGTATTGTGTTTTCTTATGATATTGTGCTATATGATATAAGTGGTATAGTAGGAGCTTTGCTTGTCTCCTAGTTCAGCCTAAGCTGCTTTGCCATAGCTACCTTCAATCAGCCTAAGCTGCTACAAACACCTCTATTCTACTAAGAAGGGATAACTGGACCTGGCACAGGGTGTAAGTACCACAAGGTACCCACTATAAGACAGTCCAGCCTCCTACACCTTCCCCCCACCAGATTTTGATGTTTCCCCCAGGTTGTCCAGCGGTAACAGTGCAGCAGCATTGGTCTCGGAGCCGAGGCCTATGCCGTCGCACAAAGGTTGCCACCAGCACCCTCAGCATACACACTTGTCATCCATTTGCAGACAATGCACATTCTGAGGGATCAGGTAGAGGGGCCCCTGCACAGCCCACAACATGGTCATATGCAGTGCAGGAGCCATTCTGTGGCCCTCTTTTTTTCCTTTCTGCCAGCCGTTGAATGGTGGCAAAGGCTGGTGGAAAGGAAACTCCTAATCAACACGACGGTGCTGAGTTCAGCACCGCAGTGGCCGAGCAGGAGTTTGACCATGCCAACCTGTCGGGTCCAAATTTGGAGGTCAGACCGCCGGGATTGCGGCAGTCCGGCCTCCTCTGCGAGCTTGGCAGTCTAATGACTGCCAAACTCGTAATTAGACCATCTACTGACATAGGGGGTCATTACAACATTGGCGGTAAAAGCCGCTTACCGCCGTGCAGAAGACCACCAACACACCGCCACGGCCGCAGAATTACGCCACGGTCATTATGACCCACAGCTCGGAATCTGCCAAAATCCAGACACCCACACAAGTCCGCCACACCAAAGGTAGTGATAAACTGGTGATAACAAAACCTTCACCATCACGCCAACAGGAATACGCCCTGTAGGAGGCTGGACTGGCTTGTAGTGAGTACCAAGGGGTACTTGCACCTTGCACCAGGCCCAGTTATCCCTTATTAGTGTATTGGGTGTCTAGCAGCATAGGCTGATAGATAATGGTAGCTTAGCAGAGCAGCTTAGGCTGAACTAGGAGACGAGTGAAGCTCCTACAGTACCACTAGTGTCACTTGCACAATATCATAAGAAAACACAATACACAGTTATACTAAAAATAAAGGTACTTTATTTTTATGACAATATGCCAAAGTATCTCAGAGTGTACCCTCAGTATGAGGATAGCAAATATACACAAGTTATATGTACACAGTACCAAAAATATGCAGTATAGTCTTAGAAAACAGTGCAAACAATGTATAGTTACAATAGGATGCAATGGGGACACATAGGGATAGGGGCAACACAAACCATATACTCCAAAAGTGGAATGCGAACCACGAATGGACCCCAAACCTATGTGACCTTGTAGAGGGTCGCTGGGACTATTAGAAAATAGTGAGGGTTAGAAAAATAGCCCACCCCAAGACCCTGAAAAGTGAGTGCAAAGTGCACTAAAGTTCCCCAAAGGACAAAGAAGTCGTGATAGGGGAATACTGCAGGAAAGACACAAACCAGCAATGCAACAATGATGGATTTCCAGTTGAGGGTACCTGTGGAACAAGGGGACCAAGTCCAAAAGTCACAAGCAAGTCGGAGATGGGCAGATGCCCAGGAAATGCCAGCGGTGGGTGCAAAGAAGATTCTACTGGACAGAAGAAGCTTAGGTTTCTGCAAGAACGACAAGGGCTAGAGACTTCCCCTTTGAAGGACGGATCCCTCACGCCGTGGGAGTCGTACAGAAGTGTTTTCCCACCGAAAGACCGCCAACAAGCCTTGCTAGCTACAAATCATGTGGTTAGTGTTTTTGGATGCTGCTGTGGCCCAGGAGGGACCAGGATGTCGCAAATTGCGTCAGGAGACAGAGGGAATGTCGTGCAAGACAAGGAGCCCTCTCAGCAGCAGGTAGCACCCGGAGAAGTGCCAGAAACAGGCACTACGAGGATGCGTGAAACAGTGCTCACCCGAAGTTGCACAAATGAGTCCCACGTCGCCGGAGACCAACGTAGAAAGTCGTGCAATGCAGGTTAGAGTGCCGTGGACCCAGGCTTGGCTGTGCACAAAGGATTTCCGTCGGAAGTGCACAGAGGCCGGAGTAGCTACAAAAGTCACGGTTCCCAGCAATGCAGTCTGGTGTGGGGAGGCAAGGGCTTACCTCCACCAAACTTGGACTGAAGAGTCACTGGACTGTGGGGGTCACTTGGACACAGTTGCTGGATTCGAGGGACCTCGCTCGTCGTGCTGAGAGGAGACCCAAGGGAGCGGTGATGCAGTTCTTTGGTGCCTGCGGTAGCAGGGGGAAGATTCCGTTGACCCACGGGAGATTTCTTCGGAGCTTCTAGTGCAGAGAGGAGGCAGACTACCCCCACAGCATGCACCACCAGGAGCACACCACCATAGTTAGGAAGATGGAGCTATGGCGCAGAATCGTGGACAGGGTCAACGCAGTGGGACAGCACCCCAGAAAAAGGGATGACATCAGGAAGAGGTGGAACGACTTACAGGGGAAGGTGTGTTCCGTGGTTGCAAGACACCAGATAGCTGTACAGAGGACGGGCGTTAGACCCCCACCTCCTCCCCCAAAACTAACAACATGGGAGGAGCAAGTCTTGGCAATACTGCATCCTGAGGGCCTCGCAGGAGTTGTTGGAGGAATGGACTCTGGTAAGTCAAATCTTTCATTACTTCTTCCCCCACCCACCTGCATGCTATCACATACCCCCACCATCACTCCAACTCCTCACATATGTCCCAACATCACAAACCACACAACCCAAACCCAAGCCCTGCATCTAACACCAAAGCATGGACACCCATCACCAAAGCATGGCCAATGCACATACCCATACACCCCCCTAAACCATTATCACACAAGGTCCTACACAGGAATGCAAGCACTGAGGTACAGGGTCACCCACCCATTGTACACCATGGCACACACCGATGCAATAATTATGCCTTTACACCCATGCAGGACCCCTACCCAACGTCACCGGACAGGAGGGTCCATACATGTCCACTCCACCCACAGAAGAGGCCCACAGTGATAACAGTAGCTCTGTCCAACTGGATCCAGATGACCAGGCCGGCCCATCTGGGCCCTCTGGACAGTCGGTTCCCCTCACACTGGCACAGGCCACCACAGAGCCTCGCCCCTCTGGAAACACCAGCACAGCACCCACCCAGCGGGCCCATACCTCTGTCCCCAGGACACGTCAATTAGCAGTGTGTCCACCACTACAGGGAACCCAGGCTAACCCACCACCCCAACAACACCAGGGACCTGGGGGCACTGGGCACACGTTTCAGGGGACAGAGGTCCAGGGAAACAGGGGAACTGGGAGGGCTGCTGTGCGACAGGGGGAGGACAGACCTAGGGAACTCACTCTCCACGAGGCCCTCTCCAACCTCATGGGAGCCTACCACCGTTCCCAGGAGACGATGGCAACGGTACTGGCCAAGTTTCAGGAGACCCAGCGGCTGCAGGAGGAACAGTGTTTGGGGTTCAGGGAGGAACTCAAATCCATCAATTCAACCCTGGGCACCATTGTAGGGGTGCTGAAGGAACTTGTCAACACCAGGAGGAACACTGTGGCACAACAAGGGGCCCCTGACACTAGCCTGGACGATGAACTGCCCACCACCTCCGCCGGCGCTAGTGAAGAGGAGGCACAGCCACAGGACCACCACACCAACACCCCACCCCCTGCAGATGGAGAACCACTCTGAGATCCAGGACAAAGACAGAGAACAATGCCAAGACCCCCGCCAAGAAATGAGACCACCCTGGTTGTCATCCTTCTGTCCCACTTTGTCACCCTGCCCATCCTTAAACTGCCCCAGCTCCACGTCCTATGCCCCTTTGGACAATGCACCTGTGAGACTAATAGACTGGACTCTGCCATGGACATTCCTCCACCATCACCCCTGACCATTTTACAACCCCCTCCACTATTTAGCACTTAAATAAACACCCTTAAATCACAAAACTGTCTGGAGTCAGTCTATGCTTTCGAAAATTTGTATTTGCAATAACTGTGGAAAAATGTTATATCCATTGTATTGTCAACATACCTACGTCATACAGCTCTAGTCCATGAGGAAACAAAGCAGATATCACACAGTGGGACCCACATCTGTGAAATCGAAAGGGAAAGTTACAACTCAGCGTCCATACACTGTGCGAAAATGACAAACAGATGAGAGGTAGAAGGATCAAACAGATGTAGCAGGCAGTGTTGTTTTCTTACCTGTGTCTCACTGGAAGTATTGTTGGATCACCATGTTCCTGTTGTCTATGTCCTCTTCTTCTGCTTCCTCGTCTTCACTGTCCACAGGCTCCACAGCTGCCACAGTGTAGGAGGCTGGACTGGCTTGTAGTGAGTACCAAGGGGTACTTGCACCTTGCAAAAGGCCCAGTTATCCCTTATTAGTGTATAGGGTGTCTAGCAGCTTAGGCTGATAGATAATGGTAGCTTAGCAGAGCAGCTTAGGCTGAACTAGGAGACGTGTGAAGCTACTACAGTACCACCTAGTGTCATATGCACAATATCATAAGAAAACACAATACACAGTTATACTAAAAATAAAGGTACTTTATTTTTATGACAATATGCCAAAGTATCTTAGAGTGTACCCTCAGTGAGAGGATAGGAAATATACACAAGATATATATACACAATAGCAAAAATATGCAGTATAGTCTTAGAAAACAGTGCAAACAATGTATAGTTACAATAGGATGCAATGGGGAAACATAGGGATAGGGGCAACACAAACCATATACTCCAAAAGTGGAATGCGAACCACGAATGGACCCCAAACCTATGTGACCTTCTAGAGGGTCGCTGGGACTATTAGAAAATAGTGAGAGTTAGAAAAATAACCCTCCCCAAGACCCTGAAAAGTGAGTGCAAAGTGCACTAAAGTTCCCCTAAGGACAAAGAAGTTGTGTTAGAGGAATAATGCAGGAAAGACACAAACCAGCAATGCAACAACTGTGGATTTCCAATCTAGGGTACCTGTGGAACAAGGGGACCAAGTCCAAAAGTCACAAGCAAGTCGGAGATGGGCAGATGCCCAGGAAATGCCAGCTGCGGGTGCAAAGAAGCTTCTACTGGACAGAAGAAGCTGAGGTTTCTGCAGGAACGAAAAGGGCTAGAGACTTCCCCTTTGGTGGAAAGATCCCTCTCGCCGTGGAGAGTCGTGCAGAAGTGATTTCCCGCCGAAAGAACGCCAACAAGCCTTGCTAGCTGCAAATCGTGCGTTTGGCGTTTTTGGACGCTGCTGGGGCTCAGGAGGTCGCAAATTGAACCTGAAGAGAGAGGGGACGTGGAGCAAGACAAAGAGCCCTCACTGAAGCAGGTAGCATCCGGAGAAGTGCCAGAAACAGGCACTACAAGGATGCGTGAAACGGTGCTCGCCGAAGTTGCACAAAAGAGTCCCACGTCGCCGGAGACCAACTTAGAAAGTCGTGCAATGCAGGTTAGAGTGCCGTGGACCCAGGCTTGGCTGTGCACAAAGGATTTCTGCCGGAAGTGCACAGGGGCCGGAGTAGCTGCAAAGTTGCGGTTCCCAGCAATGCATCCCAGCGAGGTGAGGCAAGGACTTACCTCCACCAAACTTGGGCTGAAGAGTCACTGGACTGTGGGGGTCACTTGGACAGAGTCGCTGGATTCGAGGGACCTCGCTCGTCGTGCTGAGAGGAGACCCAAGGGACCGGTAATGCAGCTTTTTGGTGCCTGCGGTTGCAGGGGGAAGATTCCGTCGACCCACGGGAGATTTCTTCGGAGCTTCTGGTGCAGAGAGGAGGCAGACTACCCCCACAGCATGCACAAGCAGGAAAACAGTCGAGAAGGCGGCAGGATCAGCGTTACAGAGGTGCAGTAGTCGTCTTTGCTACTATGTTGCAGGTTTGCAGGCTTCCAGCGCGGTCAGCAGTCGATTCCTTATCAGAAGGTGAAGAGAGAGATGCAGAGGAACTCGGATGAGCTCTTGCATTCGTTATCTAAAGTTTCCCCAGAGACAGAGACCCTAAATAGCCAGAAAAGGGGGTTTGGCTACCTAGGAGAGAGGATAGGCTACTAACACCTGAAGGAGCCTATCAGCAGGAGTCTCTGACGTCACCTGGTGGCACTGGCCACTCAGAGCAGTCCAGTGTGCCAGCAGCACCTCTGTTTCCAAGATGGCAGAGGTCTGGAGCACACTGGAGGAGCTCTGGACACCTCCCAGGGGAGGTGCAGGTCAGGGGAGTGGTCACTCCCCTTTCCTTTGTCCAGTTTCGCGCCAGAGCAGGGGCTAAGGGGTCCCTGAACCAGTGTAGACTGGCTTATGCAGAATTGGGCACATCTGTGCCCAAGAAAGCATTTCCAGAGGCTGGGGGAGGCTACTCCTCCCCTGCCTTCACACCATTTTCCAAAGGGAGAGGGTGTCACACCCTCTCTCAGAGGAAGTTCTTTGTTCTGCCATCCTGGGCCAGGCCTGGCTGGACCCCAGGAGGGAAGATGCCTGTCTGAGGGGTTGGCAGCAGCAGCAGCTGCAGTGAAACCCCAGGAAGGGCAGTTTGGCAGTCCCAGGGTCTGTGCTACAGACCACTGGGATCATGGGATTGTGCCAACTATGCCAGGATGGCATAGAGGGGGCAATTCCATGATCATAGACATGTTACATGGCCATATTCGGAGTTACCATGGTGAAGCTACATATAGGTAGTGACCTATATGTAGTGCACGCGTGTAATGGTGTCCCCGCACTCACAAAGTTCAGGGAATTGGCTCTGAACAATGTGGGGGCACCTTGGCTAGTGCCAGGGTGCCCTCACACTAAGTAACTTTGCACCTAACCTTTACCAGGTAAAGGTTAGACATATAGGTGACTTATAAGTTACTTAAGTGCAGTGAAAAATGGCTGTGAAATAACGTGGACGTTATTTCACTCAGGCTGCAGTGGCAGGCCTGTGTAAGGATTGTCAGAGCTCCCTATGGGTGGCAAAATAAATGCTGCAGCCCATAGGGATCTCCTGGAATCCCAATACCCTGGGTACCTCAGTAACATAAACTAGGGAATTATAAGGGTGTTCCAGTAAGCCAATGTAAATTGGTAAAAATGGTCACTAGCCTGTTAGTGACAATTTGGAAAGAAATGAGAGAGCATAACCACTGAGGTTCTGATTAGCAGAGCCTCAGTGAAACAGTTAGTCACTACACAGGTAACACATTCAGGCACACTTATGAGCACTGGTGCCCTGGGTTACCAGGGTCCCAGTGACACATACAACTAAAACAACATATATACAGTGAAAAATGGGGGTAACATGCCAGGCAAGATGGTACTTTCCTACACAACCCCCCCCAAAACGAAGGACAATAAGACTAGCCATGACCTGATGAGTCTTCATTGTCTAAGTGGAAATATCTGGAGAGTCCATCTGCATTGGAGTGGCTACTCCCAGGTCTATGTTCCACTGTATAGTCCATTCCCTGTAGGGATATGGACCACCTCAACAATTTAGGATTTTCACCTTTCATTTGTTTTAGCCAAAGTAGAGGTTTGTGGTCTGTCTGAACAATGAAGTGAGTGCCAAACAGGTATGGCCTCAACTTCTTCAGAGCCCAGACCACAGCAAAGGCCTCCCTCTCAATGGCAGACCAACGCTTTTCTCTAGGGGTCAACCTTCTACTAATAAAAGCAACAGGTTGATCCTGGCCCTCAGAATTAAGTTGTGATAGGACTGCCCCTACTCCTAATTCAGATGCATCAGTTTGGACATAGAATTTTTTAGAGTAACAAGGGCTTTTCAGGACAGGTGCAGAGCACATGGCCTGCTTCAGCTCCTCAAAAGCTTTCTGACAGTTTGCTGTCCATAATACCTTTTTAGGCATTTTCTTGGATGTGAGGTCATTAAGAGGGGCTGCAATGGAGCCATAGTTCTTAATGAACCTCCTGTAATACCCAGTGAGGCCTAGGAAGGCTCTCACCTGAGTCTGAGTGGTAGGGGGAACCCAATCAATAATTGTTTGGATTTTCCCCTGAAGTGGTGCAATCTGTTCCCCACCAACAAGGTGTCCCAGATAAACCACATTACCCTGCCCTATCTGGCACTTTGAAGCCTTGATAGTGAGGCCTGCCTTTTGCAGGGCCTCCAAAACTTTCCATAGGTGGACCAGGTGATCATCCCAGCTGGAGCTAAAGACAGCTATATCGTCCAAATATGCTGCACTGAAAGCTTCCAGCCCTTGCAGGACTGTGTTCACCAACCTCTGAAAAGTGGCAGGTGCATTTTTCAAACCAAAAGGCATTACAGTAAACTGGTAATGTCCTCCAATGGTAGTAAATGCAGTCTTAGGTTTAGCATCTTCTGATAATTTGATCTGCCAATATCCTGCAGTCAAATCAAAAGTGCTTAGATACTTGGCAGATGCCAGTGTATCTATAAGCTCATCTGCCCTGGGTATAGGGTGAGCATCAGTTTTGGTTACTAAGTTGAGACCTCTATAGTCTACACAAAACCGCATTTCCTTCTTTCCATCTTTAGAATTGGGTTTTGGTACTAGTACCACAGGAGAAGCCCATGGACTGTCAGAGTGCTCAACCACTCCTAGTTCCAACATTTTCTGAACTTCTTGCTTTATGCAGTCCCTGACATGGTCAGGCTGCCTATAGATCTTACTTTTGACAGGTAAACTGTCTCCAGTATCTATAGTGTGCTCACACCAAGAAGTGGTGCCTGGCACAGTAGAGAAGAGTTCTGAAAATTGTCCTAGGAGATTTATGCAATGGTCTTTCTGCTCAGCAGTAAGACAATCTGCCAAAACTACACCTTCCACAAGAGCATCTTGTTCTGTGGAAGAGAAGAGATCAGGTAGAGGATCACTGTCTTCTTCCTGTCCCTCATCAGTTGCCATGAGCAGGGTGAGATGAGCCCTGTCATAGTAGGGTTTCAGGCGGTTGACATGGAGCACCCTAAGGGGACTCCTGGCAGTGCCTAAGTCAACCAAGTAGGTGACTTCCCCCTTCTTTTCAACAATTGCGTGGGGTCCACTCCATTTATCTTGGAGTGCTCTTGGGGCCACAGGCTCCAAGACACACACTTTCTGCCCTGGTTGGTACTGAACCAAACCAGCCTTCTGATCATGCCATTGCTTCTGGAGCTCTTGGCTGGCCTGAAGGTTTTTACTGGCCTTTTTCATGTACTCAGCCATCCTTGATCTGAGGCCAAGTACATAATCCACAATATCCTGCTTAGGAGCTTTTAAAGGTTGTTCCCAACCCTCCTTTACAAGTGTGAGTGGACCCCTAACAGGGTGTCCAAAAAGAAGTTCAAAGGGGCTGAAGCCCACTCCTTTCTGGGGTACCTCCCTGTAGGCAAAAAGGAGGCATGGTAGAAGGATATCCCATCTCCTGCGGAGTTTTTCAGGGAGACCCATAATCATGCCTTTGAGAGTTTTATTAAATCTCTCCACCAGTCCATTTGTTTGTGGATGATAGGGTGTTGTGAACTTGTACGTTACACCACACTCCTTCCACATGGCCTTTAAGTATGCAGACATGAAATTGCTTCCTCTGTCTGATACCACTTCCTTTGGGAAGCCCACCCTGGAAAATATTCCCAGGAGGGCCTTTGCCACTGCAGGAGCTGTAGTGGTCCTTAAAGGAATTGCTTCAGGATATCTTGTGGCATGGTCCACTACCACTGAGATAAACCTATTGCCTGAAGCAGTAGGAGGGTCAAGGGGGCCAACTATGTCAACCCCTACCCTTTCAAAGGGAACCCCAACCACAGGCAGTGGGATAAGGGGTGCCTTTGGAGTGCCACCTGTCTTGCCACTGGCTTGACAGGTTTCACAGGACTTACAAAATTCCTTTGTGTCCTCAGACATCCTAGGCCAATGAAACAGGGGAACAAGCCTGTCCCAAGTTTTCATTTGTCCTAGATGCCCAGCTAAGGGAATGTCATGTGCCAGTGTTAGGAGGAACTTTCTGTACTCCTGAGGAATCACTAATCTCCTGGCAGCTCCAGGTTTAGGATCCCTATGCTCAGTGTACAAGAGTTTGTCCTCCCAGTAAACTCTGTGAGAGTCACTGACATCCCCATTAGCCTGTTTGACAGCTTGCTGTCTGAGACCCTCTAATGTGGGACAGGTTTGCTGTGCCACACTCAGCTCCTCTCTGGCAGGCCCCCCTTCACCCAAAAGCTCAGCAGTGTCTGCTTCCAGCTCCTCTGGTGTAGGTTCTGCACAGGGAGGGAATTCTTCTTCCTCAGAAGTTGAATCCACTGTAGAGGGAGGGATAGTAGGAAGTGGTTTGCTTCTACTAGCCCTAGCTTTAGGGAGCACTTGGTCCATTGTTCCAGGATCCAAGCTTCCCTGTCCTTTTTGCTTTTTGGCCTGAGCCCTTGTCAAAGCAAAAATATGCCCTGGGATGCCCAGCATTGCTGCATGGGCCTCCAACTCCACATCTGACCAAGCTGATGTCTCCAAATCATTCCCTAATAGACAGTCTACAGGTAAATCTGAAGCTACCACAACTTTCTTTGGACCAGTTACCCCCCCCCCCCCAGTTGAGATTTACAACAGCCATGGGGTGGCTTTGTGTTATGTTGTGAGCGTCGGTTACTTGGTACTGGTGTCCAAGTATGTGTTGTTCAGGGTGCACCAGTTTCTCAATCACCATTGTGACACTGGCACCTGTGTCCCTGTAGGCCTGGACCTCAACACCATTTATTAGGGTTAGTTGCTTGTACTTCTCCAAGTTATGTGGTCAAGCAACCAAAGTGGCTAAATCAATAGCCCCTTCAGAGACTAAAGTAGCCTCTGTGGTCTCCCTAATCAGACCAACCCCAACTAAGTTACCAAAAGTGAGCCCAGCTACTCCCTTGGATTGGCTATTAGTAGGTTTGCTCCCACCACTACTGCTATTAGTAGGGACACTAGGTGTAGCAGTAGGGGTTGTAGTGGTAGGAGCAGTGGTGCCTTTCTTTGGACAACTGGGATCTGTTGTCCAATGGCCTTTTATTTTACATAAATAGCACCATGGTTTCTTTTCCTTGTTCTGATTAAAGGAGGATTTGGACCCACCACCCCCACCAGAGTGTTTTTGTGGGCCTGATGAAGACTCATTTTTAGATTTGTCCCCACCCTTGTCTGAAGACTTACCATCCTTCATTTTGTTGCCATCTTTGTCACCCCCTGTATGAACCTTTCTGTTCACTCTTGTTCTGACCCATTTGTCTGCCTTCTTTCCCAATTTTTGGGGAGAGGTCAGATCAGAGTCCACCAAGTACTGGTGCAACAAATCAGACACACAATTATTAAGAATATGCTCTCTCAGGATTAAGTTATACAGGCTGTCATAATCAGTAACTTTACTGCCATGTAAGCACCCCTCCAAGGCCTTCAATGAATGGTCAATGAAATCAACCCAGTCTTGTGAAGACTCCTTTTTGGTCTCTCTGAACTTTATCCTGTACTGTTCAGTGGTTAAGCCATAACCATCCAGGAGTGCATTCTTAAGAACTTGGAAATTATTAGCATCATTTTCTTTCACAGTAAGGAGCCAATCCCTACCTTTCCCACTAAATGATAGCCATAGGATAGCAGCCCACTGCCTTTGAGGGACATCCTGTACAACACAGGCCCTCTCAAGTGCAGCAAACCACTTGTTAATGTCATCCCCCTCCTTATAAGGGGGAACTATCTTGTGCAGATTCCTGGAATCATGCTCTTTTGCAGGATGACTATGGGGAATACTGCTGCTGCCACCATGGGTATCTAAACCAAACTTCTGTCTTTCCTTCTCTAATTCAAAAGACTGTCTATCCAAATCCAGCTGTTGCTTTTTAAGCTTCAGTCTGGTTTGTTCCACCCTCAACTTATTGAGTTCCCTCTCTAACATTCTGTCATCAGGGTTGGTGGGAGGGACATTCCTAGATACAGAGGTATGATGGGAATGAACAGAAGGAGACCTGTCCCTTACAGAAGCCACCCTAACAGCTTGGTTAACAGAAACCTTACTACCAGTATGGTGAGAATAAATGCTTTTGCTATGATGTGAGACAACACTATTTCTATTGTGTGGCTCATCATCATTACCATCTATGCTAGATTGTCTAGTAATGGGCAGGCTAGGAAGTTTCTTTCCTGAATCTTTTCCTGGGGGAGTCCCTGAATCAGAATGAGAACTATTAGGTACTTTTTCAACAGATGAGGCACCTATGGCCTTATCCTGTTCTCTAAGCATGTTAAGTAACAGTTCCAAGGAAGGATTCTTCCCTACACTCAAACCTCTCTCTATACAGAGACTCCTTGCTCTTTTCCAGCTAAGGTTGTCATATGCAAGTTTGGACAGATCAACATTTTGGCCTGTGCCAGACATTTTTAGAGAGAGTTAAAGTGATAGAAAAAGAGAAAAAAGTTTTCAGAACTTTTTGGAAAGACAGAAAAAAACTTTTTAAACTTTTAAGAACTTTTTTGAAAGTTTAGAGGTACTTTTCAGCACTTAGAAAAGAGTGAAAAGAGGAAATGCAAAACTTTTTGGCTATGTGTATATACACTGACCTTGTTTTGTATATTTTTCTCTTATGAAAAGTACAATGACAAGAGTGGTAAGTAGTCTCAAGCACTTATCCCACCACTGCACAACCAATGTAGGAGGCTGGACTGGCTTGTAGTGAGTACCAAGGGGTACTTGCACCTTGCACCAGGCCCAGTTATCCCTTATTAGTGTATAGGGTGTCTAGCAGCTTAGGCTGATAGATAATGGTAGCTTAGCAGAGCAGCTTAGGCTGAACTAGAAGACGTGTGAAGCTACTACAGTACCACCTAGTGTCATATGCACAATATCATAAGAAAACACAATACACAGTTATACTAAAAATAAAGGTACTTTATTTTTATGACAATATGCCAAAGTATCTTAGAGTGTACCCTCAGTGAGAGGATAGGAAATATACACAAGATATATATACACAATAGCAAAAATATTCAGTATAGTCTTAGAAAACAGTGCAAACAATGTATAGTTACAATAGGATGCAATGGGGAAACAGAGGGATAGGGGCAACACAAACCATATACTCCAAAAGTGGAATGCGAACCACGAATGGACCCCAAACCTATGTGACCTTGTAGAGGGTCGCTGGGACTATTAGAAAATAGTGAGAGTTAGAAAAATAACCCTCCCCAAGACCCTGAAAAGTGAGTGCAAAGTGCACTAAAGTTCCCCTAAGGACAAAGAAGTCGTGTTAGAGGAATAATGCAGGAAAGACACAAACCAGCAATGCAACAACTGTGGATTTCCAATCTAGGGGACCAAGTCCAAAAGTCACAAGCAAGTCGGAGATGGGCAGATGCCCAGGAAATGCCAGCTGCGGGTGCAAAGAAGCTTCTACTGGACAGAAGAAGCTGAGGTTTCTGCAGGAACGAAAAGGGCTAGAGAGTTCCCCTTTGGTGGACGCATCCCTCTCGCCGTTGAGAGTTGTGCAGAAGTGTTTTCCCGCCGAAAAAACGCCAACAAGCCTTGCTAGCTGCAAATCATGCGTTTGGCGTTTTTGGACGCTGCTGGGGTTCAGGAGGGACCAGGAGGTCGCAAATTGGATCTGAAGAGAGAGGGGACATCGAGAAAGACAAAGAGCCCTCACTGAAGCAGGGAGCACCTGGAGAAGTGCCAGAAACAGGCACTACAAAGATGCGTGAAACGGTGCTCGCCGAAGTTGCACAAAAGAGTCCCACGTCGCCGGAGACCAACTTAGAAAGTCTTGCAGTGCAGGTTAGAGTGCCGTGGACCCAGGCTTGGCTGTGCACAAAGGATTTCCGCTGGAAGTGCACAGGGGCCGGAGTAGCTGCAAAGTCGCGGTTCCCAGCAATGCAGCCCAGCGAGGTGAGGCAAGGACTTACCTCCACCAAACTTGGGCTGAAGAGTCACTGGACTGTGGGGGTCACTTGGACAGAGTCGCTGGATTCGAGGGACCTCGCTCGTCATGCTGAGAGGAGACCCAAGGGACCGGTAATGCAGCTTTTTGGTGCCTGCGGTTGCAGGGGGAAGATTCCGTCGACCCACGGGAGATTTCTTCGGAGCTTCTGGTGCAGAGACCACTGGGATCATGGGATTGTGCCAACTATGCCAGGATGGCATAGAGGGGGCAATTTCCATGATCATAGACATGTTACATGGCCATATTCGGAGTTACCATGGTGAAGCTACATATAGGTAGTGACCTATATGTAGTGCACGCGTGTAATGGTGTCCCCGCACTCACAAAGTTCAGGGAATTGGCTCTGAACAATGTGGGGGCACCTTGGCTAGTGCCAGGGTGCCCTCACACTAAGTAACTTTGCACCTAACCTTTACCAGGTAAAGGTTAGACATATAGGTGACTTATAAGTTACTTAAGTGCAGTGAAAAATGGCTGTGAAATAACGTGGACGTTATTTCACTCAGGCTGCAGTGGCAGGCCTGTGTAAGGATTGTCAGAGCTCCCTATGGGTGGCAAAATAAATGCTGCAGCCCATAGGGATCTCCTGGAATCCCAATACCCTGGGTACCTCAGTACCATATACTAGGGAATTATAAGGGTGTTCCAGTAAGCCAATGTAAATTGGTAAAAATGGTCACTAGCCTGTTAGTGACAATTTGGAAAGAAATGAGAGAGCATAACCACTGAGGTTCTGATTAGCAGAGCCTCAGTGAGACAGTTAGTCACTACACAGGTAACACATTCAGGCACACTTATGAGCACTGGGGCCCTGGGTTACCAGGGTCCCAGTGACACATACAACTAAAACAACATATATACAGTGAAAAATGGGGGTAACATGCCAGGCAAGATGGTACTTTCCTACACACAGCACCTCCATCTGGACCATCCTCCTGCACAAAAGGCACCTGTTGTCTCAAAGCCAAGTTGTGAGGCATACAGCAGGCCACGATGATCTGGCACACCTTCTTTGGTGAGTAGAATAGGGAACCACCTGTCATATGAAGGCATCTGAACGTGGCCTTCAGGAGGCCGAAGGTCCTCTCTATAATCCTCCTAGTTCGACCATGTGCCTCATTGTAGCGTTCCTCTGCCCTTGTCCTGGGATTCCTCACTGAGGTCAGTAGCCATGACAGGTTTGGGGTAACCAGAGTCACTTGCAAATATCGAGGGATACTGTTAGACACACACTAACTCTTAGGGACATCCCCAGACACCTAGTCACACTGTATTGGGTCCCTGTCCTCACCTAATAGCCACACACGGTGCCTCTGGAGTTGACCCATCACATAAGGTATGCTGCTATTCTGCAGAATGTAATTGTCATGCACTGAGCCAGGAAATTTGGCATTCACATGGGAGATGTACTGGTCTGCCAAACACACCATCTGCACATTCATCGAATGGTAACTCTTCCGGTTTCTGTACACCTGTTCACTCCTGCGTGGGGGGACCAAGGCCACATGTGTCCCATCAGTGGCACCTATGATGTTGGGGATATGTCCCAGGGCATAGAAGTCACCTTTCACTGTAGGCGAATCCTCCACCTGAGGGAAAACGATGTAGCTCCGCATTTGTTTCAGCAGGGCAGACAACACTCTGGACAACACGTTGGAAAACATAGGCTGGGACATCCCTGATGCTATGGCCACTGTTGTTTGAAAAGACCCACTTGCCAGGAAATGGAGTAATGATTGCACATGCACTAGAGGGGGGGATTCCTGTGGGATGGCGGATAGCTGACATCAGGTCTGGCCCCAACTGGGCACACAGTTCCTGGATTGTGGCACGATCAAGTCTGTAGGTGACGATCACATGTCACTCCTCCATTGTCAACAGGTCCACCAGCAGTCTGTACACCGGAGGATGCCGCCATCACCTCACCTGCCCCAGCAGACGTGCTCTATGGAGGAGAACAGCGAGCAGAAAGTCAACCAACACTGAGGTACGTAAACACAACTTTATATGAAAATGTTTCAAAATCGACATATGGCTGTCTTAGTGTATAATCAAGGCCTATATATGTGTGACGCAATTAAAATTAATGCCATGTGGCCCCTTGAAATGGCGGCTGCCTGACCTGTATAGTGGGACAAGGGGATATGAGGTAATTGCGCTGGCGTTGTACACCGGCGCGGTAGGCGGTCGAAGACCGCAGCGCAAACCTGCATTGGTTAACATTGGACCCTATGGGTTCCAGGAGCCAATGACGATGTACGCCGGCGGTGACGGTACGCACCGCCACGGACGTGACCGCCATTTTCTCTCTGTTCAATCACTTGATACCTGATCTTCGACAGGAGAGGACTTACACTGCAAGTGCTGCTGTGACCTCAGTCTGGAAGAGACAATGGCTTGTGTGTCTGGGAAAAGGGCCCCTGCCTTCAGCACGGAGGAGTTGGAGAAACTAGTGGATGGGGTCCTCCCCCAGTACACGGTACTCTACGGTCCTCCAGACAAACAGGTAAGTACACTCTGATCATGCTGTATGGGCAATGGCTGTTTGGAGTGCTGTGGAGGAAAAATGGGGGGGAGAATGAGGCGTGCTTGAAACAACAGTGAGTGCATGTGCGACATGGCAAGGGTAGGGATGCGGGACAATGACAGTGACGGTGCGGGCGCTTATATCTTCTCCTTTTCCCAGTACTACTCATGTAGGTCAGCGCCCACCAGAAGAAGGATATTTAGCGTGCCATCGCCAAGGAAGTCCGAACCCTGGGGGTCTACCACAGACGGAGCACCCACTGCCGGAAAAGATGGGAGGACATTCGCTGCTGGAGCAAGAAGACGGAAGAGGCCCAGCTGGGAATGGCCTCCCAACGTGGGAGGGGTGCCCGTCGCACCATGACCCCCCTGATGTTCCGGATCCTGGCGGCGGCGTACCCGGAGTTAGATGGACGCTTGAGGGCATCACAGCAGCCACAAGGGGGTGAGTACACTCTCATTCAGCTAATTCAGTGCGCAGTAGAGGTGTCTGGGTGGGGGAGGTGGGCTGTGGGTTCCCCTAGTCCAGGGCGAGTTTAGTAGGCAGGGTCCCTTCTTAAGGCAGGTCCTGTGGCACCACACCCCACCTGTGTACAGAGCCAACTACACCTAGTTAGGCTCCTGTGACATCCATGTGTGCAGCAATCGGGCATAGCCTTGTAAACCATGTCCCTGGGATTGATTAGGGAACTCCAAGTGCACGGCGTAGTGCAGGGGGCTTCTGTGTCTGTAGTGTCCGACAACGGTAGCGGTATTGCATGCACTCAACATGTCTTTTTTCTGTTTGTCTCTTTTTGTGGTCTCCCTGTGCTTGTGTGCATTAGCATCATCAGGCGGAGGAGTAGTGGTGTGCGAGCAGGAGGGAGCTGCATCCCACATGGCCCCGGAGGGTGAGACAACTGAGTCAGAAGCCACTAGTGGGACAGAGGGCGAGGGGAGCTCCACGGCAGGGACAGGTGCTGAGACCAGCGATACAGACTCCTCCTCTGATGGGACCTCCCTTGCAATGCAGGCCCCTCTGTGCCCCCCACATCTACAGGTACAGCCGCCACCCCGCCTACCAGCACCGCCCTCCCAGCAGCCCCTCAGTGTTTGCCCCGTGGCCGCTCACCCAGGAGGGTGGGCATCTCCTTCGCCCCAAGCACCTCAGCCCCTGCCACTGTCACCCCTGCTGCCCTCAGTGAGGAGGCCATTGACCTCCTCAGGTCCCTCACTGTTGGGCAGTCTACCATTTTGAATGCCATCCAGGGTGTAGAGAGGCAGTTGCAACAAACCAATGCATACTTGGAGGGCATTCATTCTGGTCAGGCAGCCCATCAGCGAGCTTTTCAGACTCTGGCCTCTGCACTGATGGCAGCCATTGTCCCTGTCTCTTGCCTCCCCCCTCCAACTTCCTCCACCCAGACCCAAACCCCTGTACCTTGGCCTATCCCAAGCACACCCTCAGACCAGTATGCACACACCTCAACACACAAGGAAAGCTCAGGCAAACATAAGCACCACACATCCCACAGGCACTCACGCAAGCATCATACACATGCAGACATACCAACAGCCACTGCCTCCACTGTGTCCCCCTGCTCCTCATCTCCCTCCTCCCTCCCAGTCTCGTCTCCACACACACCTGCAGGCACTACATCGTCAGCCACTACCTCCATCACCAGCACACCCACCACCACACCCCACTCACATGCAGTCACCACCCCCACTACCATTCACACATACCCTGTGTCCTCTCCCAGTGTGTCTGTGAGCCCACCTCCCAAGGTACACAAACACAGCCACACACCCACCCAACAGCCATCCACCTCACGACAGCCTCCAGCCCATGCACCGTCACCCAAAGTCACCAAACGTACACCTCCTACAACCACTACCTCTTCCTCTACTCCCAAACCCCCTCCATCTACCCTCCCCAGTGTGTCCAAAAAACTTTACCTGTCCAACCTTGACCTCTTCCCCTCACCTCCCCCACCCCTTCAGTCTCCTAGAGCCCGCCTCTCCAGGTCCCAACCCAGCGCCTCAGCCACAACATCAGCGGGAGCAGTGGTGCCCGTGGTGACCGGCTTCTGGAGTGCGCCAGGCAGCAGGGCAGCCAGTGTGCCAAGGAGCCAGAGCACGGACAGTCCCCCACCTAAAAAACACCAAAAGTTGGCCAGCGCCCGGCGAGAGAGAGGAAAGAAATCTTCAAACAAAGCCGCTCCCACTGGCAAGTCTGGGAAAACCTGCACGGCGGACAAGACCGCCACCAGCACCGCTGCCAAGGACACCACCGCCACCAGCACTGCTGCCAAGGACAGGACACCGCCACCACCAGCACCACTGCCAAGGACACCGCCGCCACCAGCACTGCTGCCAAGGACACCGCCGCCACCAGCACCACTGAACAGACACCAGCACCGCTGAACAGGACACCGCCGCCGCCACCACCGCAGGCCACTGAGCGGCAAAGATTCTGACGCTACTGAGGCTGCCACGAGCAGGATGAAGCACTGTGGGCACAAAGCCCCCTCCAGAACCAGTGGAGAATGACATCTACTACCTCTGTCCTTGGCAGGATGAAGCACTCTGGGCACAAAGCCCCCTCCAGAATCAGTGGAGAATGACATCCACTACCTCTGTCCTTGGCAGGATGAAGCACTTTGGGCACAAAGCCCCCTCCAGAACCAGTGGAGAATGACATCCACTACCTCTGTCCTTGGCAGGATGAAGCACTTTGGGCACAAATCCCCCTCCAGAACCAGTGGAGAATGACATCCACTACCTCTGTCCTTGGCAGGATGAAGCACTCTGGGCACAAAGCCCCCTCCAGAACCAGTGGAGACTGTTATCCACTTGATAGACTGTGGCTTTGCACTCCCCAGGATAAAGCAGTGGGCAACCGACCCACTGTAGAGACTTGTGAGACTGTGGCTTTGCACTCCCCAGGATGGAAGAGTGGGCAAACCACCCACTGTAGAGACTTGAGAGACTGTGGCTTTGCACTACCCAGGATGCAGCAGTGGGCAACCCACCAACTGTAGAGACTTGAGAGACTGTGGCTTTGCACTCCCCAGGATGCATCAGTGGGCAAACCACCCACTGTAGAGACTTGAGAGACTGTGGCTTTGCACTCCCCAGGATAAAGCAGTGGGCAACCCACCCACTGTAGAGACTTGAGAGACTGTGGCTTTGCACTCCCCATGATACATCAATGGGCATGGAGCTCCCTCTTGGAACTGTCGTCGTGCACTCATTCGGCTGAGGTGTCCCCCCTTCCCTTCCCCCTGAGGTGCCTGTTTTATTTCTATCTGATGCCCCATCAGTGTTCTCTCCGTATTGTTCGGGTATCTTGTGTGGGCCTCGCCCATGCATTTTGGGCCCAGTGTTCCACGGACTATGATGGTGGAATCCCTTGGACTTGTATTCTTGGTGTATATATTTGTTTATAGTATGAATATCTTTATAATTGTATATATTTTTGATTCATATTACAATTGTTCGACTCATTTCCTTTTGTCCTTGCATTCTTCCAGGGGGGTTGAGGGGTGTAACTGTAATATATCATGATGTATTAGTGTGTGTGTTGTGGTGGGTGAGGATGGGGTGGGGGTGTTGCGTGTGAGTGTCACTCTCTTTTCCTCTCCCCTCCCCTGTGTCATAGGTGCAGTACTCACCGTGGTCTTCCCGCTGGCGTTCCTGCTCCTGGTACAGGAGCAGGAAGACAAAGGCTGGTAGAATCTGAAGTTCCGGTCCCAAGCCGTCCTGGTTCCTCGTGGGGGTGTAGAGGTGAGCGTTTTTCCTTCAAAGTCCTGTTTCCGCCGTGTTTTTGTTTGCGGTGAATCCGACCCGGAAAAGGTGGCGGATTGGACTGTTGTAATTCTGTGGGCGGTACATTGTCCTCCACCTGTCTGTTGCCGGTTACCGCCGCGGTGTTTGTTTGTACCGCCGTGGAGGTCGGAGTGCTAAAGTGGCTGTCTATGTTGGCGGTTTCCGCCACGGTCGTGATTCCAAATTTATTTCCGCCGGCCTGTTGACGGTTTTACCTCCACTTTAACACCGACCGCCAGGGTTGTAATGACCCCCATAGGCTTTATTTTAATTTCAGATCATGCCCAAGTTTCTGCTCATCTAGATATTCTACCCAATACTTTCAAACATAACAGATGGAGATTTAATACCGCCCTTCCCCTGGACCCATCTTTCAGTTCTACATTTCCCTCTTTCTTTCATGATTTATTTCAACTTAACCGCATAGATGAACTTGATTTTCACACTATATGGGATGCTTTCAAGGCTTCTGCATGTGAGTTATTTATCAGATTTGTGTGCAAGAAGAAAAAAACTCTCTCTAAATAAAACAATGAAAAATCCTTAATCAAATTTAACATTCAGAGCACTCTTATCACACTTTCAAATCTAAACACAGCTTACAAGAACTCATAGATGCTGAACTTCAGTTTAATAGGTTTTCCACTAACAATTCATCCTCATGTCACCTCAAATCCAGTGCCAAATATTACGGTGGCCAAAACAAATCTGGCAAATTAACCCCAAATTTAAAAAAAGAATAGGAATAAAATTGACTCTATTCTGGATGCTCAATCCAATTATTACACAAAGATACAGACATATTAGAATAATCTGTTTAATTTTATGAAAATGTATGCACTCCTGAAAATAATCCCATTAACTTGGATATCAGAAATTATATTTCTGCAACACGCATGTCCTTTAACACACAACCAGACTTCTCTGTTTTAGAAAATGACATTACCTTACCGCAACTTCATACTTCTCTATCTTCCCTCAAATCTAACAAAGCTCCAGGACCTGATGGATTCACCATTGAGTTATTCACAGATGTTTCCAACTTGATCCTCCCCAAACTATGTTCTCTCATAACTTCTTTTCTGAAGTTATGAGATGCTCAGATGCGCTCACGTGTCTCATTCCTAAGGAGGGCAACGACTTACATCATTCCAAAACGTACAGATCTACTTCCCTTGCTAAACTTGACTATAATATATTTTCCAAAGCTATAGCTCTTTTTCTGGGGTTCCCTTTATCAAAGCTCCTATGTCAAGAACAATCTGGTTTTGTAAAGGGACGATATATATCTGGCAATACTCGCTTATGTTTTGACTATCCACATTCTTGTGGATCTGGAAGAAATCTCACATATCGCTCCTAAAATTAAAGTGCTATAAATCAACTGGTGGCGTTAATTTCCCTGATATTCAAAAGTATCGCCCTTGTTTCATCTTAAAACAATCCGTTTCTTAGATTTCACCCTATACTGAGCAATCTCCCTTAAGGGTGCAGCTGGAAAAGTCTTTTCCTGTCCCCTTTTTCTTTCTGTGAATATTTGACTTTCTACAGAAACCACAGGCTCTCTCCTCACCCATCTTCAAACATATGTGCATTTTACTGACACTTCTATTGCCACCTGAACCTATTGATACTTCCATCTTTCTCAATTCTACCATTTGGCACAACACATTTTTTTACTTAATAACAAACCCTTTTTTGGAGAATATGGAGAAAGTTAGGATTAATTTGGATTCACCAACTTTTTATCAATAATTCTTTTTTCACTTCTCCCAAGTCCAATCTCTTTTTAATATTCCATCCTCCTTTCAACAAAAATTATTTCTCTTGCAATCTATTATATTGGCTGCCCTTAACAAGTTTCAGTCCTGCACTTTACAACCCCGCAGGCCCCACTCTATCTTAGTCACTCTTTTACGCACTAACCCTAAAGCTTCTACTGTCTATCGTTTTTTCATCAGCCCTCCATTGATAGACCTAAATCAGACATTAAATTAGCATGGGAAAATTATTTAGGAATTACTTGGCCTCTTTTCTTTTGGAGACACATCTGTACAAAGTTGCAACCTACATTGCACGCTGTTAACACTACCCAAATGTTATTTTACATTTATAATAGACTTCTCCTTTCTCTAATCACTGTTCACCACACATACCCAGATCTTTCTGATAATTGTTGGTTATGCCACTCACAACAAGCAGACTTATATCACTTACTCTTCACTTGCCCCCTTGTATATACTTTCTGGACACAGATCTAGAATCAAATCAACACTATCTTTACGCAATACTGTTCTCTAACACAAACATCTTCTTAGGAAATTGATCTACTAGTTTTATCTCCTCTATAAAAAATATAGATCTACGTATATCAATCCCTTATCAACAAATAAACATTTGGAAGGACTTTTCTCCACTGTCTTTTCAGGCTCTGTAGTATGCAGTTTGTTATAACCGCGCACTAGATTCACACACTCTCCCTTGCAATGATACATTGTAGCCTACGGAGTCCTGTTACAAACGTTATAGATCGCCATGTCAAATCCTCCTCTCACGACAACCCACAACAGTTGAAGTTCATAAACTCCCTTGATGTTTAATTTTTCATTTGTAACCTACATATTATTTTAAAGACCTTATATGGTTTAATTGTTATAATGTTTAGTCAATATACTTATTCCTAATCTGGACCATGAATGTTTTTGTCATTACAATACACTTTTGTTCTTTTTATCTCCTTACCTATTGCAAAATTCTGCAACAATTGTATGCATTATTTGTAATGTATTATGTTTTGCTCTGATTAAACTCTTTTTCTCTGGGCAAGGGCCCATCTTGTCTGACTTCACTGATAAACCAGACAATGCTCACTAGCTTAGACCCTCTCCCATCTCATCGGACAATGGGTTAAACAAGCTTGTCTTGGAGGCAGGGCCTTCTCCATGTGGATGCAAAGCTCTGGAATCAGCTGCCAGGAGCACCACATCCCATTCTAAAACAGGTTCTCTTTCAGAATACTGCTTTAAATTTAAACACAATACCAACATGGAGATCTCATAGTTGTTCATTCAGTCTTATATTCCTGCTTTTCATCTCTCTGTATCACATTCTAGCGCCATGATGAGAATGGGTGAATGCAGCGCTAATAAAAATCACTCACTGACCTGCTCACTGCCTTAGTTGTAGATCCTAAAAGAGTGTGGCTTATCTCCTGATTATCACTCTTCTCTTTAAGATAAACCCTCACTTGTGATTATTCACAAATCTTCCCAGTGGATTTTCACATCCTGTTAACAAACTTCAATTTTGTCCAAAAGTATTGGGTGGAATAAATGCTGTACAGCTCCTATATTTTCTCAGAGAGTGGGGGAAGGGATTTTTTCACCTAGAAAAAAGAGGATATTGGGGGATGCCACAAAGGCCCTCATTACAACTTTGGCGGTAACTGCCGCCTACTGCCACGGCGACGGGCGCCAACATACCGTCACAGTGGCTACCAGCTGGCCCTGCGTATTATGACCGTTGACGGAATTCTGCCAGAAGGCTGGCGGAATACTGCAGACGGTCATGGAGGCGGACAGCGGTAAGGTGGCGCTTATGTCAGCAGCACCGCCACGCCAGCAAAACACCGCCGACCAATGATACAGCCTGGCGGTGTTTCGCTGGCGGACACTGCTGCTGACAGCAGCGCCGCGTCCCGTCTCCAGCCGGAGGACCCCCTGCAAGCAGGTAAGTCGGGTTCTCCAACAGGACAGGGGGTGGGGGTGTTGTGTGCATGTGTGGGGGTGTTGTGGGGGTATGTGTCTGTGTGTGTATGTTTTGGTATGTGTGCATGCGGGTGTGAGTCAGGTTGAATGAGTGCGAGAATGATTGAATTTAAGTGTACGTGTATGTTGTGTGTAGTGAATGCGGGTGTGCGCCAAAGTATGTTGGTGTGTGTTGTAGTATGTGGGAATGCATGTGTGCATGCATGGGTGAAAGTATGTATGCATGTGTGTATGCGTGTGTATGTCTGTGCGTGTAGGTGTGTGTATGTTGGAGGAGGTCGGAAGGGTGAGGAGGAGGGTGGGGGAGGACTCTTGGGAAGGGGAGGAGGGTGGGGGAGACTCCTATCAGTGCCAGGGAAGGGATTCCATGATAGTGCCTACTGCCATGGTTTTCGTGGCGGTACGCTTGCCAGGAAAACCATTTATTTTACTGCCGGCTTGTTGGTGGTATTATCACCGGTATTATTATAGCCTTATCCCCGACTGCCAGGGTCATAATGAGGGCCAAAGTGTTTGTAAATTTGGGCCCCAATGCTCAGAGAGATGTGCATACTTTCCATGTCATCCCCCACTAAAGTAATCAGGGCCTTAGAGAGTACTGAATTTATTCACAAACACACGTTCATATGAACTCAGACTGAGAGTGATACTTCCTCATTGTTGTTGCTGTCTCTCAATTTACAAATCATATATTTCAAGCAAGCAATTTATTTTAGTTTAGGTGTTTTCCGAAGTTTTAGCACATCCTGCTGGTGTCTCACTTTTCTGGCACTGTTCAACCCTAACCCTGCTTATCTTCTTGTGAAACATACAATTAGGCATAAGTACTGTAGATATTAATATATATATATATATATATATATATATATATATATATATATATACATACATGAGTCAGTGAAGTACGTGGGTTCATATATGTGTATATCTGTAAAGGAGTTTGTCTGTGTTGTTCTTTTAGTGTCCCTTGTATGTATCTGGGCATGTACCTTTTTGTGATAGATAGATAGATAGATAGATAGATAGATAGATAGATAGATAGATAGATAGATAGATAGATAGATAGATAGATAAATAGATAGATTTAGATGGATGGGTGGGTGGGTCGATGGATGGATGGATGGGTGGCTTCACTAAAGAAAGTGATTAAAGTGACGTTATGATTTTTGCTTGAAATACAGTGACATTTGGCCACATTATTTACCCATAACGCATTCAATGCTCTGTTCATGACTTCTGATATCACTGGTGACATTATGTATGACATCACCATTGTCTTTATAGATACCATGATCACGGATGCACAAAGTCGTTTGCATGCCTTTTGTGTATTGCCGTTGTGTTGCTATGCACAGTTATTGTTATTGGCATGAGATATTGCTCTCTCTCTCTTTCTCTATATGTATATACACACACACACACGCACACACACACACACACACACACATATGAAATTCCTTCACCTTCCACGAACATCAGGTCTTCAGCAGTGTGGACATACCCACTGCATGTGGCCTGGTGTTTGCACAGCAGAGGTTAGGTGCAAGGCCTTGGAAGACAACCCACCTTCCGCTGAACTGCTGTATGCACTTAATCCACAATACACTTCTTTTGGCTGTGCCCACAGGAGCTGAGTTTGGGGTTCAGCCTTTGGCCAAGTCTGTGTCCAGCTTCAGTGTGGACAAACCTATGTGCACAGTATTTGGCTATCCTCTTAGTCCCTGTGTGGGCCCAGCCTTCATTCCTACTGACGACAATAGGGTCTAACTTATGCATCACTCCCCAAGTCCTGCAGAAGGATGAACTGCACACTTTCTACTTTATTGTATACAGCCATAATATTTTCTAGTTTTTAAGGATGTCAGTTTCACTGTAGAGCTTGGTCCACTGCTGTGTTTTATATCAGAGCTGTCTTTTGTTGGTATGTAGTTATTCTGCCTCGACCATTCATTGAGACATCATTGATAATGTGATTGGTGACGCGCTACATGATGTCATTAGTGATTTAAAAGATTATGGGGGTCATTATGACCCTGGCGGTCGGCGTTAATATGGAGGAAAGTACAGCCAACAGGCTGGTGGTACTTTTCTCCATATTATGACATTGGCAGTTTGGCTGAAGCAAAACCGCCAATGTACCACACTGACCGCCACAGCGGTAATGACCGCTGGGCTGGAGACTTCACTCTTCAGCCCATCGGCTGTGACTTGCCCTCCTGCGGGATTATGACCCCACCTACCGCCATTGTTTTCGAAAACCATGGTGGTAGGCACTATCAGTGAAAGGGAATGCTTTTCCCTGTAACTGATAGGGGTATTCCCCAACCCTCTCCCCAGGTTTCCCCCAACCCCTCCTTCCTCTACAGACCCCCTTTTCATACACGCCCCTCCCTTCACACACACACACCCATTCCAACATTCATCCATGCATGCATACATCGATACACACACATCCGCACACACATACATACATACACGCATTCACACAACTCAACCTACACGCACTCACACCCCCAAACATGCTCACACATACAACATGTAACACACACCCGCATACACGCACACACAGACATACACACACACCCCGACACACCCAAAACACCTCTCACTCCCATCCCCTGTCAGAGCACCCAACTTACCTGTAGTCAGGGGGTCCTCCGGAAGGAGACGGGACGGGGCGCTGCTGCCAGCAGCAGTGTTCATCAGCAGAACACCCCCAGGCCGTATTATTCTGATAACACGGCTGCTGCCGGCCTACTGGCGTGGTGCTGCTGCTGGCAGCAGTGCCACCTTACCGCCATCTGCTGGCATGGCCACAGCTGGATTTCCACCATCCTTCTGGCGGAAATCCGGCTGTGGTCATAATCCAGCAGACAGTAGCTGCAGCGACGGTCTTTTGGTGGCCGTCGCCAAGGCGGTAGGCGGTTTTTACCACTGGTGTCATAATGACCCCCTATGTCATTTAAGATTTCACCTCTGTGAGGTCATGAGCAGGGCATTGGGGGTGAGCTGTGGTTATCATCAATAGGAAAATTTCAGTGGTTTGTTAGCTGAAAAATGTAAACATAATGGGGGTCATTCTGACCCCGGCGGGCGGCGGGAGCCGCCCGCCTGGAGGGAACCGCTGAATGACCGCACCGGCCATTCTGGCTTTCTCGCTGGGCCGGCGGGCGACCGCCAGAAGGCCGCCCGCCGGCCCAGCGGGAAAGCCCCTTCAACAATGAAGCCGGCTCCGAATGGAGCCGGCGGAGTTGTAGGGGTGCGACGGGTGCAGTGGCACCCGTCGCGATTTTCAGTGTCAGGATGGCGGGAAGGGGGTCGGAATCCCCATGGCGGCGCTGCAAGCAGCGCCGCCATGGAGGATTCCCTGGGCCAGGGGTAAACCAGCGGGAAACCGCCGGTTGCCCTTTTCTGACCGCGGCTTTACCGCCGCGGTCAGAATGGCCCAGGAAGCACCGCCAGCCTGCTGGCGGTGCTTCCGCAGTCCCCGGCCCTGGCGGTCATGGACCACCAGGGTCGGAATGACCCCCAATGTCTTTGAACTGCATGCTTTCCAGGGACGTTCTCTGGGTATTTGTAAACTAAAGTTAATGTCTTATGAGCAACATTACCCTAAAAAGAGTTTATGTCTCATCTACATTTGTGGCTGCCTGTCAGCGTCCTCAAAGCACCATTACACACACATATACATAATATTAACATAGTAACAAGCATTGGTAAATGCATTAGGTTTCGCCTATGTGATTATTATTATTTTTGTTTGTTGGAAGATTTAGCTTGGTGAATAGTTGTGCAATATAAGTTACTGTACTCCATAAAAGTGATATGACTTATTTATTGACAAAGCCAATATATTGTGCAGTAAGTGGTAGTGATATAATGCAGGGAGTGCTAATTAAAGTTACCTATATTGCTTGGCCCATTTTCTTACATGTGTTATAATGCAGAACTCAAAGTGCAATCCCACAACTGTCAAGCGTGAAGGGATGAGGATGTGCTTCTCACAGTTACAGCAATACTCAGCCAATAGCCTTCACCAAGCATCATGCAAATTGACTTATTTAGGGCCATGAGGTAACGCCAGAAATGAGCGGTAATTGTATTACAGCAAATTTATAACATCGAGTGCTGTCACCTAGCTCACGTTATTTAAAACTGCATCCTTTCTTCTTCGCAAATTTAATACTTTATCTGATGTATGCATTGTTGCCAAAAGCAACAATGTTTTTCTTGTGTTTTACCTCTTAAGAAGGCTGTTTTTAAGTTTTCGTTAGGACACACATGCAAGCAAAACCTAGTGGTTTTGTCAAAGCAGTCTAAAATACTGCCATTGGGTGAGGAGGTGGATTTAGAATCATATGTGAAAGGCTGTGGATTCAGAATCATAAATGGTGTATTGTAAAAGGAAACTGGTGCTTTGAGGACAGAAAACTGTCTGTGGTTTAGATACTTTTAGGCACCTTCAAGGATTTGTAGATGAGGCAGACCTGGGAAGAAAGGGGTCAAATTAATTAAGAGGACACTTAAAGGTGTTGTCAAGCAGGAAAGATTTGCTCATGGTTATTATAGCCCACGATTTGAGAAACTAAGGGGCATATATATACTTTATTTGCGCTGAAATAGCGTAATTTGTTTGATGCTATTTCAGCGCAAACTATAACTACATATTTATACTTTGACGCTAGGCCCATCTAGCGTCAAAATATTGGAGTTGAAGTCATTTTTTGTCTGCGGTAAACTACCTTGCGTCAATGAGATGCAAGGTAGGCGTTCCCGGGCAAAAAATGACACAAATGCCCTAGCGCCTTCTTTATCCTCCTGTGCAAAAATGGTGCAAAAATGGAGGAAGGCCTAAATAATGGCACTAAGCTTGCTTAGTGCCATTATTTAACTCCTGGGTTAGGTCAGTCTTTAGGGGACCTGTGGGCTCATTTCCATGGTGCAACACCATGGAATAAGCCCGCAGGTACCCTCCCCAGGCCCCATGGACACACCCACCCACACCAAAGAGACAGCGGAGAATGGAGGACCACATCCCAGGTAAGTACAGGTAAGTAAAAGTAAGTAGTTATCTTTTTTTTTAAGTGCCATAGGGGGCCCAGAAATGGGCCCGATACATGGCACTGGGTGCAAAGCCCATGCCCAGGGGACCCTGCTGACCATTGGGGTGGTGGGCATCACATGATTTTTATAAGACAGGAGTCATGTGCTATGGTAGGTTTTGCATCAAGAAATGATGCTATGCTGGTTAGAGGCATCATTTTTTACTCTAACCAGACTAACGTAATTTTTTTATGCTAAACCCACTACTCCCATACCTCCACCTCCAACCGGCTAACGTCATTCTCCATGATGTTAGCCCACCCTTTGTGCTGGATTGACCCATTCCATAAATAAGGTGTCCGGCTGGCATCTTGGAATGGTGCTAGCCAGCGCTATACTTTTTGACGCTATACTGAGTTAGCACAGTTTAGCGTCAAAAAAGTATAAATCAGGGCCTAAGAGGAATATTTACAGGCCCCTTGTGCCGCCTTGGCACCAAAATAGCATCATTTTTTACACTAAGGTGGCTTTTTCTACACGCCATATTTACAATGTGGTGCAATGCATGCCAGTCATAGTGTGTGCAACAGGGCGTTCCAGCGCAGGGAGGCCCAAAATAATGGTGCAGTGAAATTTACAAGATTTCACTGTGCCATTTTTCCTGTCATTTTAATGCCTGCTCAGAGTAGGCGTTAAATTGACACACCCATTGAAATGAATGGGCTTCCCTGTGCTTTGACATTTTTGACTCTACAGTATACAAAATATTAATGCTATTGTGCTAACGGCCGTCATGGCGCAACCATGGTGTCAATAGGTGCCGGTAGCTGATGCACCACTTTCTTGTAAATATGCCCCTAAGTACGCCTTTGTTCCAATTGTTTGCGTTTGGAATCATGACAGGTATTTGTATTTAACTTGAATCAATGTGCATAAATTTATTAAGATGTTTGTTACAAGTGGCCTTGGCAGATCTGGATGGCAAAAAGGTCTGCATGTCCTGTGGTTTTGTCAGAAATGTTCTGTCTCATGTTATGTGCACCTTTGTAGAATTACAGGACAATAGTATAAAGTTCTTAAGAAACCATTGGACCAAGAGTGGTGCCCAGACCTGTGGAGAGGCTGTTACGCTGTGCATAAAATGTGAAGATATGCACCTCACATGAGCAGTACTTTATAGACCTAATACAGCATGTCTTTCAATGGGCATTTAGCTTATATTTAGTGCTTATGTATTTTTTTGTGGGCATTTCCCTTTTTTTGTTAATCATGTGATTTTAGCAGATTTTTTGTATGTACTACTAAACTATGTAAAAATTATTAGTTATACATTATTATAAATCAATAAGTGATGAATTAATAAAAAATCACATTATACAATAAATCTAACCTGAACTAATTGGTCATGGTATGCCCTTGACAGATAGCACTAGGTGATGCAGACCTGACTGCATTTTCAGGTAAACATCACAGAGGGCAGCAGTGGGAAGCTCTTGCAGACCTGCTCCTCAAAAGACAGTGTTTTAGGAGAGAAAGGGCATTAGATTCCACATTCAATTAACCACTGGGGCGAGTGGGGCCTTCTTATCTAAGTGCCAGGTAAACCCAAGAAGGCATAGTTGTCAAGGTTTCAGATTGCTATGTGTGACATTTTCATAATTTCAAGGTAACTATAAGTGACATTTGAACCACTGAGGACAACACAGCTGCCAAGTTTACAGATTGCTTATGTGTGACATTTGCATGGTTTCAGTGTGCCTATGAGTGACACTGTAAAATGTGCCAAATGTGTGACAGTACTAGTGACACTTAAACTGATTGTAGTGCAATTTTAAAATGGCGACTAACATATTCGTAGTGCCTTCTCAGCTGCAGGTTTGGACGTTGTAGCATTATAAGTATACAGATAACTATTCATCACTGCGCATATCAGGATCCAGCTCTCTTTCTCTTTGTTTACACATGGTCATGCTAACCCTAGCTGTCAGCGAGTCAGCACCTGCCCTGCAATATAGCTTATACCTAGCATGAGCCTGGCAGTTGCACCTCAGTGCACAGGTACTCTCCTTGGCCGAGTAGAAGCACTAGTACTCGGGTGGGTGTGGGGGGATTCAAAAGTGCTGGCACTTAATAATGGTAAATAGAGCTCTATTAAACACATAGGCCCTCATTATGACTTTGGTGGTCTTCCATGAAGACCGCCTAAGCCACGGGCGCCAGGAGACTGCCCTCCATATCAAGGGTACTGCTGGCCCTGCCCCGCCAGTAGGACACCACCCACCATATTATGGGCCATAATATGACCTGGCAGTCCCCTGCTGGAGGGTCGTTGATGGCAGTGGAGCGCCCCATCCCTATCCCTGTCAGATGACCTTCTCCCCAGAACAGGTAAGGTGATTGACGACAGGGGAGGGGGGTGCTGTGTGTGCATGTATGAGTGTGTGGTGTCTGCGTGTGTGCATGAATGTGTGTATACGTGTCTGAATGTTGGAGTGAGTGTATATCTGCATGTAAGTGTGTATGTGTGTGAGATTGCCTGTTTGGATGGGTGTGAGTATGCGTGCATGAATGCATGTATGAATGTAGCTGTGAATGCGTATATGAATGTAGTTGTAAATGCATGTATGGATGTTGTTGTGAAAGCATGTATGAATGTAGTTGTGAGTGCGTGTATGGATGTTGTTGTGAATGCATGTATGAATGTTGTGAATGCGTTTATGGATGTTGTGAATGTGTGTATGGATGCGTGTATGTAAGTGTAAGTGTAGGTGAATGGGTGTATGCGTGGTGTGTGGTTCTGTGTGCATATATGTGGAGAGGGGGCACAGTGTCAGAAGGGGGGTGGGGGCATAGTGTCAGAAGGGGGCCCGGTGGGGGGTGCTGTGGCTGGAGGGGGTAGGGGTCTAGGGCTTGATGGAGGGGTCGGGAGCTGTCTACCGGTGACAGGGAAGGAATTCCCTGTCTCCAGTAGCCCTTCCGTCATGGTTTTCGTGGCGGTGCTACCATGTCAGAAGGCCGGCTCCTAATACTGCAAGCGGTCTTCTGTGGACCGCCGGGTCAGAGATGATCATCTCTGGCCCGGCGGTTAAGACCATCATTGCGGTATGAGTGGAGACGAGGCGGGTTGGCAGAGGTCAACCTGCCACACTCAGAATGTGGCAGTTTCACTGCCAGCAGGTTGGTGGTGGGACTACCACATTTACCCTGGCAGTTGGAAGACCGCCAGGGTCAAAATGACCTCCATAAATCTTAGACTGAAAACTTCACAAAACCAAAAAAGTCTAAATAATGCCCAACTGCCAAGTGTCTACAACATCAAAGTAAAAAAAAAAGTGTTCCAAGAGTTTGAGTTTTGTTTTTGAGTTTCATACTCTTAACAGTAGAAATCCTGTTAGATAAACCTGTTAGAAACAAAAATTAAATGGCGCCTGTTGCGCCAAAGCATGTGCGAGGTCAACTTTTGTTAGCCTCTCATGATCCCGACTGTATCCATATCTGTGAACATCAGCACTAAGATGCATTAGTCTAACTCGTGTTACTTTTGGCAGGGCTGAGAAGGGTGGAGTCTTTATAGTTGAGCCCCTGTTTTTTGTGACTGGACAGACATCATCAACTCACTTCTTTTGGGCTATCAGAGTATCTGAACGTTAGCCAACGAAAACGCGCTTCTATCACACATGAGACTTGCAATACCAGCTCACCTAAAATTGTATTAGGTCAGAAATCCAGCTCCTGCCTCGCAACAAAAGGGATCATTAAAGTGGGTGCCTGCTTCAGTCCCAGGGGGGACTGGTGAGTGCGCGTTGCTCCAGGGGGACTGGTGCCAAAACCAAAGTGAATGAGCGCAGTACTTGGGATGCTGATAACAGTAAACACACAAGGAACAAGGAACAAGCATTAGTAAATGTAAGAAAATAGTGTGACAGCCAACAGAAATATTTGTGAGATACTGAATTATTAAATGGAGTGGAGGGTGGTCCGCCACAATGAATAAGGTCACTATCTTGTCAGGCTCATTTTAAGGTCTGTCACAAGTAATAAAGTCACTATCTTGTCAGACTCAGTTAAATGTTTCGGTAATTTAAACCTGATCTTAACCTCAGTAGCTATAGCGCAGAACAGACTTATCTTAAGAAAATGTCTAAAGTATTGAGAAGTACCTAACAGTGAAAAGGTCAAAAACACAACACAATAAAAACCACACTCCAATTCATGAAAATGTTTATTGTGTAATGAGCAAAATGACACTGAAATCACAAACATCCAGTATAGGGAAACAGAGCTATTAATTGTTAATGGTAGACCGGGACTGTCAAGTTCATGGTAGACCGAGACCTAGGTGGGATTACAAGCTGACCACAGTGGAGCACAGGAGGACTACACTAACCAGGTTTGACCCAGTAAAAGGTTTTACCTTGGGGCTGGGGCCTGATTTAGAGTTTGGCATAGTGGTTACTCCCATCCGTCATAATACAAGTTCCATAAGCTACTATGGTATTCTATTATGGCGGATAGGATATCTGTCATGTTGTGACGGAGTAACCACTTCACCAAACTCTAAATCAGGCCCTTTGTCTCAAAAATTGAGGTCAAAATCTTTCAGAGGGACAAGGCAGCAGGTTGTGTCCGAGGAGGGCCCCACAAACTCAGATAGTCAATGCAATGGTGTTCCGCCTGCCATGTTTTGTGGCTGAGCCACCGACCGCCACACTAGAGTGATCTACCTAGCCGTCAGCCAGGTTGGTTCTAACCGCCCAAACTTAGATGTTACAGCCCGGCAGTCATTGCACTTTCAGTAGTGTGCTGACAGAGGAAGGAGATCGATGGACCCAAGGGACAGCAGACAGTGGCAGTGGCTGGCATACACACACACTGTAACGAAGACATATGTGTTCTCCTGCATCACACACAAAGCAACACATTGTATACACACCATTATCCATTGCCATTGCACCACAATACAACACCTACATGCAACAAACACATATTGACATACATCCTGGATACAATAATCACAAACTATTGACCCTGCACCTAAACACATCACGGCAATGACAGCCACAAAACAACATGCACTTGTGTGTTGCATGCAGCAACACAACACACAACACAACATACACAACATACACAACATACACAACATACACAACATCCATGCCATATGCAAGTGGCACACATACTGACACAGCCACATCCCCACTACCCCTCCTTCTACCTCACCCAGCCAATTGCATGGCACACACACATTCATGTACTGACTCACACACAACTCGATGCACAACATGACAGATACAGGTCCCCTTGCAATGTGCACACATGGGCACAGTTGACAAATGTCATTGTACCGTACAATGGTGCTAGCAATCTTTGGCAATGAATACTGACCCCATAAGGACAGTTGTATATGTGTGTGATATTTGTTGTGTACCCGGTGTCCCCATCTGTGTTTGACCCACTTGTGTCCTGTGAAGAAATAACTGGTCCTGTGTTCATGTGCAGTGATCCTCCAATATACACAGCCAATGTGGGTTCCCTACCTTTGTGTCCAGCGGTGGGGGGTCATGTTTTCTCCAGGTTCCCATGGCAGCAGCAATGGAGGGTCCTGTCCAGTTGTGTCCAGCCAGAAATGGAAGTTGAATTAGGAGAAAAGGTGAGTTTTCACCCCTTTTTCCCTCCGATTCACCTACTCAGAAGTGGGGGGTCGGACTGTCATTTTTGGCTTGGCAGTAAGGCACATCCACATCTACTCAGCTGGAAGTGTGGTTGATGTCCCGCTGTCAGCCACTATTCTCTATGGGTGGATAGGAATCTATGGCAGAATCAGTGGGATGTGAGCAGGTTAAAGTCTATGGGACCGCCAACATCTAAATTGGGTGAGGGGACCACTGATGGTGAGACCAGTACCAGCAAGATCTAAATCATGCCATTTGTTTGGACTCAGTCTCCTTTTTGCATCTTGGAATCCTCAAGTAGGGCAAGGCTGTGAGCTCAATCCAATGAGGGCTCCACAAGGATGAATACCTTCTCAACAAGTTCCAGCTGAATCAGTTTTACTGGTACTGAAAAGCTTTGAGGGGGAGAAACCTGTTTCACTGGCCCCTTAGGAATGCTTCCTGGGTGGAACAGCTTGGCAGGTTTGTCCCCGTCCTCCAGAGGTCTTCAAGTCCAAAGAAGAGACACAGCCAATGGTCCCAGGACCACAGTACCAACACTTGAGGCTCACTACTAACTCAAGCTGGGGCCACCAATAAGGTGCAGGCTTGGTCCAGTTGGAACTGTCCAGCTGGGCTCTTCAGATAAATGTCTCTTGCAGCCTGTTGTGGCTGTGTTGCTTAGGCAGGAGGTCAGTCAGCTCACACTTGAATTCTAATTATTTGTGCGGGATATAAGTAGGTGCAGGTACAGCACTTCTGTTGTCCTCACACATCTCAAACAACAGATGCAGTCCTTCTATTCCTCCACAGGTCCAGGTGTGTTGTGAGGAAGGTACCTGAAGTTACTACATTTATACCTGGCACTAGCTTGGGAGTAGGTGTGACCCAGCCCCTCCTTAATAACAAGTGTTTACGTTTCCAGCACTTACTCTACCAATGTTTCCAGCTTTTCCTGTGTGTCCTGTTGAAAACTTAACAGTGCCCCATACTTACTAAATCCAAAATAGTAAAGCCCTTCTCCCATTGTGCAGAGCCGGTATGCCCACCACGAGATGTGGCAAATGTAATGATCCCTCCTCCTTGCTCTCTCCAAACCAGCTCTGGGGGCAGCTCCCCACTTCTGGGATTGTTGCCTGCTCGACTAGTAGGACAAATGAAGGAGCCTGTGCATGTGTCATATGACATCTGATTGTGGCAAGGGAGGCCCCTTTGAACTAAATTAAGTTCCTGGACACAGCCCACTGGTCTTCCTGACAACAACACCTCCCCTAACCAAGCCATTGTTTCAGTCCTGCAAGCAGTTTTCACATCTACTCAGGGCATTCGCCAGCTGGGTGATATTTGGAGGCGAATGCAAATTTGAGTTCTGAAACCTCAGTCAGAGAAAAGATAACTTTCTAAAAGTCCCTTTACTTTAATATGTATTAAAAATCTGACGTCACCATCAAGTTGGGCTTCTGATGAATATTAAAGCAGTAATTTATCTATTTTTCTAGATGGTCCCTTGACTGAGACAGCAGAAGTCATATTTAATATTGCTTAGAAAGTGTTTTGCTGTGGGTAAACCAGCTTTCCTATAGAGAAAATAGCATTTTGGTGCTAGCCACTGTAAGGACTTGTTAACTTTAAATTTGTTATATGTCTTACCTTTAAAGAGCATGCACCCTGCCTTGAGGGCTATATGGTTTACACAGGAATTATTTATTACCATTTAAAAGGGAGATTTTCTCATCTGAGTGTTTATTTTGACACGTCGGTGCAGTTTTAAAACTGCAGCAGCTGGTCTCCACTGGTAGGCCTGGAGTCATGTTTGTCA
Organism: Pleurodeles waltl; assembly: GCF_031143425.1. Classification (NCBI taxonomy): domain Eukaryota; kingdom Metazoa; phylum Chordata; class Amphibia; order Caudata; family Salamandridae; genus Pleurodeles; species Pleurodeles waltl. Next base: position 1,326,160,521 of record NC_090437.1, on the reverse strand, counting down.
TGTCAAACTAGAGGTTGATACATTAGTGCTGTAGTCCATTGATGACATTTGACTTTCCATGCCATGGAGGTACTTTAGATATTGCATGATATGTCCTTATGGGAAAGTAAATATGCCAGTCAGGATTTAAGCCAATTTCAACATGTGTTCAGGGACACAGCACATTCACTGGGACCTGGTTTGTAGTTTCCCAGTGTAGAGTCAAAAAACCAAGCCATTTCTTACACTTTTAATTCCTCTGATTTGCTTGCAAAAATAGAAATGTAACAAAATCAGGAAGGATTTTGAAGGCTGTCATATAATTCCATTTTATGTCAGTGAGTTTGTCTCAGTGTGTCTAATGAAGTTGTAAGGCATGCTTAAAGAGGTTTAAGCTCTTTAAAAACACAGGTACAAGGTGCAAAGCTTCAACTTTGTGTCACCGTTGGCTGTCATGTCTGCAGACATCTGCTTTAGCGAAAAGCATACAATCATGTCTAATATAATTTGCTACCAAGCAGATTACAGTTGGAATACTGATCTTCTCTTTACAATTGGCATGCTCTGCTAACTTTTCCTTTTATAGACTCTTCACGACATTAATGTCTGCCAAAGTCATTCCCTGTACAGCTATTTAACCTAGTATGAAGCTGTAGGAGGCTGGCCTGGCTTGTAATGGGTACCAAGGGGTACTTACACTCTGTCCCATGTCCAGTTATCCCTTATTAGTGTAGAAGAGGTGTTTCTAGCAGCTTAGGCTGAACTAGGAGACATGCAAAGCTCCTACTATTCCACTGGTGTCATATGCACAATATTATAAGAAAACACAATACACAGATATACTAAAAATAAAGGTACTATATTTTTATGACAATATGTCAAAAGTATCTCAGTGAGTACCCTCAGTATGAGGATGCCAAATATACACAAGATATATGTACACAATACCAAAAATATGCAGTAATAGCAAAAGGAAGTAATGCTAACAATGTAAAGTTACAATAGATTGCAATAGGAGCACATAGGTATAGGGGCAACACAAACCATATACTCCAAAAGTGGAATGCAAACCACGAATGGACACCAAACCTATGTGAACTTGTAGAGGGTCGCTGGGACTGTAGGAAAACAGTGAGGGTTAGAAAAATAGCCCGCCCCAAGACCCTGAAAAGTAGGTGTAAAGTGCACCTATAACCCCCAGAGAGCACAGAAGTCGTGATAGGGGGTTTCTGCAAGGAAGACCAACACCAGCAAAGCAACAACAGTGGATTTCTGGACCTGAGTACCTGTGAAACAAGGGGACCAAGTCCAAGAGTCGCGACAATATCGAGAGTGGGCAGATGCCCAGGAAATGCCAGCTGAGGGTGCAAAGAGGCTGCCACCGGGTGGAGGAAGCTTTGGTTTCTGCAAGAACGAAGAGGACTAGAGACTTCCCCTTTGGAAGATGGATGTCCCACGTCGTCAAAAAGCTTGCAGATGTGCTCCCACGCAGAAAGACCGCAAACAAGCCTTGCTAGCTGCAAGGGTCGTGGTTAGGGTTTTTGGATGCTGCTGGGGCCCAGGAAGGACCAGGATGTCGCCACTTGGGTGAGGAGACAGAGGGGGCGCCCAGCAAGTCAGGGAGCCCTCACAGGAGCAGGCAGCACCCGCAGAAGTACTGGAACAGGCACTTGGAAGAGGAGTGAACCGGAGTCCACCCAAAGTCAGAAAAGGGAGTCCCAGGAGGCCGGAGGACAACTCAGAAGGTTGTGCACTGCAGGTTAGAGTGTCGGGGACCCAGGCTTGGCTGTGCACGAAGGAAATCCTGGAAGAGTTCACAGGAGCTCGAGCAGCTGCAAATCACGTGGTACCCAGCAATGCAGTCTAGCGTGGGGAGGCAAGGACTTACCTCCACCAAACTTGGACTGAAGAGTCACTGGACTGTGGGAGTCACTTGGACAGAGTTGCTGAGTTCCAGGGACCACGCTCATCGTGCTGAGAGGGGACCCAGAGGACAGGTGATGCAGTCTTTTGTTGCCTGCGGTTGCAAGGGGAAGATTCCGTTGACCCACGGGAGATTTCTTCAGAGCTCCTGGTGCAAGAAGGAGGCAGGCTACCCCCAGAGCATGCACCACCAGGAAACAGGCGAGAAAGCCGGCAGGATGAAGCGATACAAGGTTGCAGTAGTCGTCTTTGCTACTTTGTGAAGTGCAGAGGAACTCTGGTGAGCTCTTGCATTTGGTATCAGAAGAATTCCCCAAAGCAGAGACCCTAAATAGCCAGAAAAGGAGGTTTGGCTACCTAGGAAGGAGGATAGGCTAGTAACACAGATAAGAGCCTATCAGAAGGAGTCTCTGACGTCACCTGCTGGACCTGGCCACTCAGAGCAGTCCAGTGTGCCAGCACACCTCTGAATCCAAGATGGCAGAGGTCTGGGGCACGCTGGAGGAGCTCTGGGCACCTCCCCTGGGAGGTGCAGGTCAGGGGAGTGGTCACTCCCCTTTCCTTTGTCCAGTTTCGCGCCAGAGCAGGGCTGGGGGATCCCTGAACCGGTGTAAACTGGCTTATGCAGAGATGGGCACCATCTGTGCCCATCAAAGCATTTCCAGAGGCTGGGGGAGGCTACTCCTCCCCAGCCCTGACACCTATTTCCAAAGGGAGAGGGTGTAACACCCTCTCTCTGAGGAAGTCCTTTGTTCTGCCTTCCTGGCTGGACCCCAGGAGGGCAGAAACCTGTCTGAGGGGTTGGCAGCAGCAGCAGCTGCAGTGAAACCCCGGGAAAGGTAGTTTGGCAGTGCCCGGGTTCTGTGCTAGAGACCCGGGGGATCATGGAATTGTCCCCCCAATGCCCAAATGGCATTGGGGTGACAATTCCATGATCCTAGACATATTACATGGCCATGTTCGGAGTTACCATTGTGACGCTGTACATAGGTAGAGACCTATGTACAGTGCACGTGTGTAATGGTGTCCCCGCACTCACAAAGTCCGGGGAATTTGCCCTGAACGATGTGGGGGCACCTTGGCTAGTGCCAGGGTGCCCACACACTAAGTAACTGTGCACCCAACCTTCACCAGGTGAAGGTTAGACATATAGGTGACTTATAAGTTACTTAAGTGTAGTGGTAAAAGGCTGTGAAATAACGTGGACGTTATTTCACTCAGGCTGCACTGGCAGGCCTGTGTAAGAAATGCTGCAGCCCAGAGGGATCTCCTGGAACCCCAATACCCTGGGTACCTCAGTACCATATACTAGGGAATTATAAGGGTGTTCCAGTATGCCAATGTGAATTGGTGAAATTTATCACTAGCCTGTTAGTGACAATTTAGAAAGCAGAGAGAGCATAACCACTGAGGTTCTGATTAGCAGAGCCTCAGTGAGACAGTTAGTCATCACACAGGTAACACATACAGGGCACACTTATGAGCACTGGGGCCCTGGCTGGCAGGGTCCCAGTCACACATACACTAAAACAACATATATACAGTGAAATATGGGGGTAACATGCCAGGCAAGATGGTAGTTTCCTATAGAAGCACTACTTACAAAACATGTATTACAGGTACAGCTGCATCAGTAACATTTCCAATATAAGTACAATAATTTAAAGTGTTTTAAAATGACAGAAGTGATGTGAAGAATAAGAATGTAAGTAAATCACATCCAATTCAGCTTTAGTCAATAACTGCCTAGTCACCACCGAAAATCCCCCAGATAAAGCAGCATTCATATGTAGCAAAATGCACATCTTTTTGCTTTATGTTCATCACCAATGAGTTGCCTTATTGTATTGACTTGGAGGTTCTAATATCATCCAATATAATGTTTCCAGCAATAATGATTAGGTTTGAAGCACAGATAAGGATTAAAGAGCCTGAATGTGATAATCTTAATTTGGGAATGCTCTTGTATGTAAATTACTCTATAAGGAACCTCTCTGGTGCATGTCGGACCTCCTTGGGCTTTCAGAGAGGGGGGCATTACAATCTCAGGCTGCAGGCACCATCTTTTTACTCTCACTTCCACCATCTCGGGAGTGACACCTAGAGACTGCAAAGGGTCTGCATCCTGAGTTTGAAAACTTGCCTGGCATTCCAGGACTTCCACTGTGGACTCATAGCCCACATCAAGGGGGGGCACACTTTCTGTTTGATGCAGGGGTCTGCCTGATCCAGGACTCCTGTTGCCTCCCTCTGTGAGTTTGCTCCTTGAGAACATCAGTGGCCTCACCAGTGCCAGTATTTGGATCCTCCCCTGTGAGAGCATGTAGCCCCTGACACACTGGTCCTCCAAAGACACGTGATACCCCTTCCTATCCCTTTCTTTCCATTTGGGTATATGTCAATCTAACTCTAGTTGGCATCAATTTATGCTTGTTCATACAAAATCAAAACAAGTGTGGGTGTAAATGCACAGGAAGTGTGGATAATAGCATCCCATACATATTTAAAAGCATCATTGCAGCACTTACATCTGACTCCCAGGGCTATGGTGGTCACTAACAGCAAGAGGGAGGTCGCCATTAGGATGTGTGTGACGTGAGCAACAAGTGCCGTTCTCCAGAGTTGCAGAGCTGACAATAGGAAGAGAAAACCACTGGTTACAAATCACTGTTAAATAGCTTAAAAGTCAACAAGAGGCTTGGAAAAACCTTCAGATGAATTTTTGTTTTGCTCCTGTAATCCTTCATCACATTATATATTCGGGACTGACCATAGAAAAGAATATCTAATAGGTCGTTCACGGAATCCCTAGTTTCTCAGTTCTATGTAAATCATTCAATATATAACAGGTAAACAGTGGATTTCTTGCTGAAGAAAATTTGTGGAACTCCTGGCTTCTGACCATGAGTTCACAAACTCAATTGATAATAGCTGTCAGTAACACTTTCCCTCTAACTAAATTGGCTTTACACATTTTATATATTTTTACATTCACTTACCTGCCAATAGATTAGAAGTCTTTCCTTCCCTTTGCATGTCAGAACTGCTCCTGCACAGTAATCTTGAAGCTACTTAATTCATTCCTGTCTTATTTCCACTGGCATGGATTCTGGCTTCCACAATCAACCGGACAAAAGGTTATCCTCCTATATTGTTTCAGATGATGTACCCCTCTACTTGCTGTAGGCATCTAGAACTTTTCCCTTTTGCACAACTAAATCTTTCCATAGACTCTCAGGCAGAGCACACATGCTCCATCTCAAATTTCTTCAACAAAATCTACGTAATGTCGGATGTTGTCTCTGTGCAAAATGCCTTCCTTAGAATCTAAATTACAAGGACAACACCAATATCACCAAACCCATATTCCAACATTAAATACAAGAAGTTATCTACCAGGGGGAAATGTAGTTTGCTATTTCATCCAACAGCTATGCTGCATTGAAGAGTTCTAACACCAGCTTTTTTGAGGACTTGATGGAACCAAGAGTATACTTCATGTGACTACATGAACGTGATAGCTCAAATCACACACTGCACACGTTTCTACAGTGCCCTGCATCGATGCCAAGCAGCCAGCATGTCTTTAACCTCTGAACTGGTGAGCTATGTTTTTGGCTAACATAGTACCACAAAATGTCTCCAATGCCACCATATTGGCACTATGACTTTCATGTCTTCTAACAGTGAGAGATTCTTTCCCTCCTGGTTATTAAGCCTTCCTCTTACACCACCACAGTGATGCCTTCACTTACACATGACTCTGTCCTCAGTTAGGACACTAATATTTTTGAGAAACAATCCTGACCAGGTCATGGAGATCTTCAAAACCAACACCTAGTATCCTGGGACCAACACAGCATGTAAATCTGTTGTTAACATTATCATTGCTTTCAACTTCACTGCCTCCCAGATGTACTTCAAGATGGGAAGGAGTCCATGGAGTCTGTGCAGGGCACAGCAGAAGAGAATGCTAGTGCGGAGAGTCAATGGGACCAGCTCCGCCGCAGAATGCAACTCAGTTTATTACAGAAGGCCTGCTGAAAATGCTCTATGGGGCTATAGTTCTTCACCATTAGTAAAATTAGCCCAGGATAATCCAAATCGGCCCGCCATGCAAGAGACATTCACCTTTTAAGTTTGGTGACCGTTGACCCTTTTCGAGTGACAGAGCGGTGCACTGAAGTCATTTCACTGCAAACAAAATGAGCCCATTTCACTTTCACTGCCTCTGTACTCTGGGGGCTATCTTAGCCCAAGAGGCAGATGGGAGGGATATTTTTGGAAAGGGGATAATCGCCCCTTCCCAGTGGTACCACTCCCTAGTGGGTCCCTGCTTTGGGATTGCCGTAGGAAGGTGATCCCCAACAGGGAAACACCCACTAGGCACCAGGGAGAGGGGACCGGCCCCTTGAGCGGGGGTTTTTGCTCCCCCCTTAGGTTTTTGGCCATAATCAGTCTTTCAGCCCACATTGGGATGGGCAGATTGGGGCAATAACGCCCAGTCTGCTCCCCTGGGGGGAGGCCAGAGACTGCACTAGGCACCAGGGATTCCTTTTAATATATATCTAGGGGAGGAGGCTGCCCAGAATGGGCATTACAATGCCACACCTCTGCCCCCAAAAAATGTTCTGGGCTGTTTCCTGTCACGGACACTAGGCCTTCCCACACAAGTGAGGTACCATTTTTATAGGGAGACTTAGGGCAACACTGAATAGTAGAATAAGTGTTATTATCAATTGTCTTGGCACTGTTCTGTCTACCTAATTACACATCACCCGCCTCAAATTTGGCATGGTTAGACAGTCACTTGTGAGAAATGCGGTGTTTATTAACCACTGCTACATACTTAAGGCAGCAAGTCAAGGCACAGTAAGCTTCCTTCTTTGGGCAGAAATCGAATCACAGCCTAGCTCTCCTGCCTGGCTTTACCTGTAGTCCTCCCTGACGACACTGGGTCTAATAAATCAATGGGATCATCTTAGTTTATACCAGCTAGTCAAGCGGGTCACCAAAGATAGCCTTAAAATCCACTCACAGTTGATGGACAAAGAAGCCACAACAAAGAGAAGCCATGTCTGTCTTGTTTTGTCATCATATGGCGGACCTGTCCCACAGTCTTATCTGGGCACAGTGGTTAGACCACGGACTCAAACAGCTTCATGGATGGAAGTATCACATCGGATGCCTACCGACGCATGTGCATCTCCCCCGGTGGAAACAAGGGAATATCTCCGACATTTGCCAGCTTTGTGGCCTAGCCCTGGGAACATTGGTCCACAAATATGTCTTTGTAAAGGCATCGCGGCAGACTGCACGACTCTCCATCGGCCAGCGTGGCTCCGAAGGGGGCTGCACAGGTGTAGACCGGAGACCATAGCCGGGTTTAACAGGAGGATGTACAGCTCAGATGCAGACCGGTGACATTCTTAGACAAACTTGGGAGTAGGCTCTCAGCGCTTAAGGATACAGAACACTGATACACGATTAAAGATCAGGCGGCAGATGGTGGGCAAGGATGATTTTTAATTGTGTGGAAGATAGAAGTCCACTCCCGCCACCCTCGACCTCTCATCTCTAGGTCTGAAACCCACGGGGAAGGGCTATAGAAGTTTGACGTATTGTGTGTACATGATAAAAAAAAGGTTATGAGCAGTATATGTGTCATGAAGGAGAATTTTTTCCCCAAACTTTGATATTTTTGCACATTTATTACAGACACTGGGGTGCTTATCTCTTTTTACGTTTCAGATTTTTTTTTATGAATTGTTGCATTTTTATCTTTGCAATTTTACATCGTGTGCTATACAGTGTATACTAAAGGTGCAGATGCTACAAGGTCGCTCCCTGCTTCATTGCTCTTTGCACTCTTATCATAGACATTCTGGTGTCCTTTTTTAGCACTTTGACTTTTTGTAGGCCAAAGCCGCCTGTAAGCTCTAAACTTCGATATTATTTGGCTTCTATAAATAGCATAATGCAAATCTTTGTACTTTTATACTGTGAGCCACAGTGGGCTGTGTGGTTTAACATTATGTTTTATTGTTTGCGTAATGGGTTCAAACAACTGTACACTGTTAAATAAACTTCAACTCCAGTTGTCTTTCCCTGCATCTGCACTTTCCAGATGTGACAGTGTGTAAGAAAGACATAATTTTGAGAAATGCTCTCTAATTCACAGGCTAGTATGGGTACACCCAAATTCAGGGAGGTACAAATAAACACTGCTTCTAAACTCCATAACTTGTGCCCATTTTGGAAATGCATAGGTTTCGTGAATAGCTAATTTTCACTCTTCATATGTTACTAAATTAATTACTGTATACCCAGTACACAATGAAAAGCCATTGCAAGGTGCAGCTCATTTATTGGCCCTGGGTACCTGTGGTTCTTGGTGAACCTACAAGCCCGATATATCCCCGCAACCAGAAGAGTCCAGCGGACGTAACAGGACTTTGCTTGTGAAAATCTGTCATAGTTAGAAGTTACAGATGAAAATGTAGACACAAATGGCTGTTTTCTTTCAACTCATTTTCACTATTTTTTTAATTTAAAATCTTGCTTTCTGTGGGAAAATCTTGATGGAGCTACACAAATGACCCCCAGCCTCATTCAAAATGTTGCTTACGTTTCAGAATTGTATAGCTTTCTGGGATCCACCATGGGGTTCACACCTATTTCTTCCACTAACTGGAATGAGGTTGAAAGCACAAAAATAGGAAAAATGGGGTATGTCCCAGTAAAATGTCAAAACTGTGTTGAAAAATGTGTTTTTTTTATTAAAGTCTGCCTGTTCTTGAAAGATGGGAAGAGCACCGCAAATGCTTTGTTGATGCTATTTGCAGGGAAAAAACAGATTGCTTTCTCCTGAAGTACTTTTTCCCATTTTTCCCCAAACCCCAACAATTTAGCTGTATTTTGGCTAATTTCTGTGTCCCCTACAGAGAAGTCCATTAACCCTCGGTATCTTTAGAATCCACAGGATGTTGGAAAAAAGGACACAAATTTGACCTGGATATCTTCGGTGTACAAAACATTATGGGGGGCTAAGCGCAAACTACCCCAAATAGCCAAAAAAAGGCTTAGCACGAAGAGAGGGGGATTAAAAAGATCGATAACCACTTGTAAATAATCACCATTGTAAGCTGAGATGAATACTGTAGGAAAGTACCATCTTGCCTGGCTTGTTAACCCCATATTTCACTGTATATATGTTGTTTTAGTCTATGTGTCACTGGGACCCGGCCAGGCATTGCCCCAGTGCTCATAAGTATGTGCCCTGTATATGTTCCCTGTGTGGTGACTAACTGTCTCACTGAGGCTCTGTTAACCAGAACCTCAGTGGTTATGCTCTCTCTGCTTTACAAATTGTCACTAACAGGCTAGTGACCAATTTCACCAAATCACATTGGCATACTGCTACACCCATATAATTCCCTAGTATATGGTACTGAGTTACCCACGGTATTGGGGGTTCCAGGAGATCCCTATGGGCTGCAGCATTTCTTTTCCCACCCATAGGGAGATCTGACAATTCTTACACAGGCCTGCCAGTGCAGCCTGAGTGAAATAACGTCCACGTTATTTCACAGCCATTTACCACTGCACTCAAGTAACTTATAAGTCACCTATATGTCTAACCTTCACCTGGTGAAGGTCGGGTGCAAAGTTACTTAGTGTGTGGGCACCCTGGCACTAGCCAAGGTGCCCCCACATCGTTCAGGGCAAATTCCTCGGACTTTGTGAGTGCGGGGACACCATTACATGTGTGCACTATACATAGGTCACTACTTATGTATAGCGTCACAATGGTAACTCCGAACATAGCCATGTAACATGTCTAAGATCATGTAATTGTCACCCCAATGCCATTCTGGCATTGGGGAGACAATTCCATGATCCCCCGGGACTCTAGCACAGAACCCGGGTACTGCCAAACTGCCTTTCCGGTGTCTCCACTGCAGCTGCTGCTGTTGCCAACCCCTCAGACAGGTTTCTGCCCTCCTGGGATCCAGGCAGCCCTGGCCCAGGAAGGCAGAACAAAGGATTTCCTCTGAGAGAGGGTGTAACACCCTCTCCCTTTTTGAAATAGGTGTGATGGCTGAGGAGGTGTAGCCTCCCCCAGCCTCTGGAAATGCTTTGATGGGCACAGATGCTGCCCATCTCTGCATAAGCCAGTCTACACCGGTTCAGGGATCCCCCAGCCCTGCTCTGGCGTGAAACTGGACAAAGGAAAGGGGAGTGACCACTCCCCTGACCTGCACCTCCCAGGGGAGGTGCCCAGAGCTCCTCCAGTGTGCCCCAGACTTCTGCCATCTTGGAAACAGAGGTGTTGCTGGCACACTGGATTGCTCTGAGTGGCAGTGCCAGCAGGTGACGTCAGAGACTCCTGATAGGCTCTTACCTCTCTTAGTAGCCAATCCTCCTTCCTAGGTAGCCAAACCTCCTTTTCTGGCTATTTAGGGTCTCTGCTTTGGGGAATTCTTTAGATAACGAATGCAAGAGCTCACCAGAGTTCCTCTGCATCTCCCTATTCACCTTTTGCCAAAGGATCGACCACTGACTGCTCAGGACGCTTGCAAAACCGCAACAAAGTAGCAAGACAACTACTAGCAACCTTGTATTTCTTTATCCTGACGGCTTTCTCGACTGTTTCCAGGTGTTGCATGCTCTGGGGGTAGCCTGCCTCTTCTCTGCACCAGGAGCTCTGAAGAAATCTCCTGTGGGTCAACGGAATCTTCCCCCTGCAACCGCAGGCAACAAAAGATGGATCACCGGTCCTCTGGGTCCCCTCTCAGCACAACAAGCGTGGTCCCTGGAACTCAGCAACTCTGTCCATGTGACTCCCACAGTCCAGTGACTCTTCAGTCCAAGTGTGTTGGAGGTACGTCCTTGCCTCCCCACGCTAGACTGCATTGCTGGGTACCGCTTGATTTGCAGCTGCTCCGGCTCCTGAGCGCTCTTTCAGGATTTCCTTCGTGCACAGCCAAGCCTGGGTCCCCGACACTCTAACGTGCAGTGCACAACCTTCTGAGTTGTCCTCTGGCGTTGTGGGACTCCCTTTTGTGACTTCGCGTGGACTCCGGTTTACTCTTCTTCCAAGTGCCTGTTCAGGTACTTCTGCGGGTGCTGCCTGCTTCTGTGAGGGCTCCCTGCCTTGCTGGGTGCCCCCTCTGTCTCCTCATCCAAGTGGCGACATCCTGGTCCCTCCTGGGCCACAGCAGCATCCAAAAACCCTAACCACAACCCTTGCAGCTAGCAAGGCTTGTTTGCAGATTTTATGCGTGGGAACACCTCTGCAAGCTTCTTCACGACGTGGGACATCCATCTTCCAAAGGGAAAGTTCCTAGTCCTCTTCGTTCTTGCAGAACACCAAGCTTCTTCCACCCAGTGGCAGCTTCCTTGCACCCTCAGCTGGCATTTCCTGGGCTCCTGCCCACTCTCGACACTGTTGCGACTCTTGGACTTGGTCCCCTTGTCTTACAGATACTCAGGCCCGGAAATCCACAGTTGTTGCATTGCTGGTGTTTGTTTTCCTTGCAGAATCCCCCTATCACGACTTCTGTGCTCTCTGGGGGTTGTAGGTGCACTTTACACCTACCTTTCAGGGTCTTGGGGTGGGCTATTTTTCTAACCCTCCCTGTTTTCTTACAGTCCCAGCGACCCTCTACAAGTTCACATAGTTTTGGTGTCCATTCGTGGTTCGCATTCCACTTTTGGAGTATATGGTTTGTGTTGCCCCTATACCTATGTGCTCCTATTGCAATCTATTGTAACTTTACATTGCTTGCATTAATTCCTTTTGCTATTACTTGCAGAATTTTGGTTATGGTACATATATCTTGTGTATATTTCTCATCCTCATACTGAGGGTACTCACTGAGATACTTTTGGCATATTGTCATAAAAATAAAGTACCTTTACATGTCTCCTAGTCCAGCCTAAGCTGCTTTGCCATAGCTACCTTCTATCAGCCTTAGCTGCTAGAAACACCTCTTCTACACTAATAAGGGATAACTGGACCTGACACAAGGTGTAAGTACCTCTGGTACCCACTGCAAGCCAGGCCAGCCTCCTACAAATACCCTTGTTTTAATACACTCATTATTGCCAATTCACGATCAAGAATACACTATCAATAGAGCATTTAAAGTGAACATAACATGTCTTTGAGCCTTCCTTTTACAAATTTAGGGGCAGATTAATGGAAAGTGGCGCTGTACTGAGTGCAGCTCCACTTTACCTGCACCCCCTAGTACCTCCCTACTGCCACCATGTGTGCGCTGTATTTAAAATATGATGCACCATGACGCTGTTGATGTACTCTGCAGGAGTACCACCAAAATACTGGCGCTACTCCTGCAGAGTACATAGGGCCACATTCTAAAGAATGGAAGCCCCCATTAAACGCCTGCTCTTGAGCAGGTGTTAAAAGTGCCATAAAAAATAGTGCAAGGAAATCTCATAGACTTCCTTGCGCCATCTTTCTGACTCCCCGAACAGGGGAACCTTCCCTTTGGATACATTATGCCTGGTGCAGGCATAATGTAGCGCAAAGGGTTACAGAGTGCTTCAATGCATACATTGTGCCACTCTGTAAATACAGCGCGGGTATTTTGGCCCCGTTAGGCCACATTTATTGGTAAAAATAATTACGCTAATGTGGCGTAAGGTGGCACTAGGGCATTATAAATATGCCCCTTTGACAGCATTAAACACAGACATTAAAACAACCACTAGAGGTCACTCACTCATGAAACCCTTGACTGAATAGTGCTACAATGCTTTGCTGAATTCTGCTGGGGTGCAGCAGATTGGAAGAACTTCATTGGTTTTGGCTGCCAGTACCTCGCAAAGAGAGCAGCACTGAAGTTAAAATGAGGAATAAAAGCACATTGGGAGAATGGGAAATTATGAAAATGGATATATTAAAAACCAGGTAACGTGGGGCGTGGCCGGGCCACAAAGGAAGATGGCCGCCTAAGATCCGAGCTCCGTGCCGCGGCAATCCTGGGGAGGTGGCGGGGGCTGTGTGGCGGCAGAGGCAAACATCATATCCGACACCAGAGTTCTCCTGATGCCACTGAGCCCCCGATTCAAGAGGAAAACGCCCAGCAGCTGAGACCCTGAAGGCCCGTAGCCGCTGTGAAGGGGAGAGGCCTATCGGGGAGGGGGGAGTCGCGTTACTCCGGACCCGTGATCTGCCCTCCAACGACGAGGTACAGAAGGAACGTCACTGCGAAGGACCTCGGGGACCCTTCTAACATCCCTGATCTCCGGACCCCGAGGAGGGATCTGACGAGGATCCTTGGGGGACCCGCGGCACGCTTCGATGACAGGGGCCCTGCTGAGGGAGTGGAGGCGCGCCCTCGAGTTTTGAGGCGGAGTGGTTCCCCCACCGTATCGGTGTCCGAAGCCATGAGGGAGGCTCTCCGCGCCCCCACATCGGTGAGAGATGCCGTACAGACTTGCCCTTTGGCCCCCCGCCTGGATACTGCGCTTCCCCCTCCCTTCCCTGGGGGAGAGGCGGAGGGAGGTGGGGGGAGACAGGGGGCAGCAAAGGTGGTGAAACGACGAGGACTACAAGAACAAGCAGCCAGCAACTGAGGTGCCCTGCGCCCCCCCTCCCTCCTCGTGGAACAAGAAAGAAGAGCATGAGGAGGGGGCATTGTAATGTAAAGTACTGTAATGTAATGCAATGGAGTGAAAGGTCCTGCAGCAACGAAGCATCAAATAAATAAATATATAAAAATATAAAATAAGGAGCAAACAAATAACCACACATAGAGACCGGGAAAGCAGAAGACCAAAGAGAAGGAAGCACAGAAAAAAGGAAGGGGAGGAGAAGGAAAGGGGGAACAACTGGAAAGGGGTGGGAAAAAGAAGAAGAAAAAAAAAAAGAACAAAGAAGCAGGCTATACGCTACCTACCTCCGTTTCTCCCCCCAAGCTATTCGAACATCGGGACAGGAGCAAGTGTCCCCGTCACAACCTGCAGAAATCGGTGGGGCCCCGGCGGCAACAGAAAAGGTGCCCAGGAATACGCACCACCAATTACAACGGGCCGGTGGTCAAGCAACATAAAGAGGGCCCCGTCTGCCCCTCCCTCAACATATTCCCTGTCACCCACTTTAACAGGAGGAGTGTCCTCTAACAGGTTGAAAGAAGTGTAACGAAGCTGACTAACAACGTCAAATAGCCGGCTCTGCTTTCACTACAATACCCCGGATCACGACGAGCCTCATACTCGCCTAGCAGTCTTGGTATCCTGATTGCTATAACCCTCTTACCTATCGACACCAGCGGCCTGCCACACCCCGCAACGGCTTCTAAGACAGTATAAATAAAGTGGGGACAAAGAGGGGAAAGAAAGGAAACCAGAGGGAAAATAAGAAAATAAGCCACATCAAATGAAAAGCAGAAAGGTGAAGAAACAGAAGAGAGGGCTGACTGTCTCATAAACCTCTACCCCACTAAATCCTGAAGAAGACCTCAGACCCCACTGGGTAGCTTTCACAGACTAGCAAGGCGATGCCTGGTAGCAAACCAAACCAAAAACCCACTGTTAAGCCAGCGCGACAGCTATTATTTTCAGAGGCGCTCCACCAGAAGCTATCAACTCCCATGGCAACAGAGACCCACGCACCACCACCCTCTATCCAGCCCACCATAATATACGACAAGGAACAGCCCACAACTATGGAACGGATACTGCACGAGATCACCGCCGTCGGCTGCCGAATAGAGGGAATAGATGCTTCCATATCCTCACTGACCCTAGAAACCAAATCCATGTGACCAGACATTGCAAGTTTTCAATCTAGAGTGAAAGGTTGGGAACATCGTATGGAATCACTGAAAATGCAGATAGCCACATCCCAGGACAGAGACCAGGACCGTCTCTACCTCAAGAGTAAACTCACAGACTTAGAGGACAGGAGCCGAAGAGACAAAATTCGCTTACGTGGAATCCCGGAAAATGAAGAAGGCACAGACATACAGGCCTTTCTGAGTTCTACCCTTTCCAAATTGACATCATTGGACTTTGACCCACCTCTAGAACTCCAACGAGCACATAGAGTAGGCCCGAAACGCTCTGACCCATCTCTTAGACCTCGTCCGATCATCGCTTGTTTACTACGTCACAACCAGACTCGACAAATACTACAAGCAGCGCCCAACCACGAACCTTTTCAGATAGGCCAACACAACATTTGAATAACAGCCGATTACTCTAAAGACACTAACAAACGCAGGAAAGTCTTCCTAGCTTTAAGACCCCGACTTCTCCAACTAGAGATGAAATATGGCCTCTTCGATCCCGCAAGAATGTGGGTCACCAAAAACGGAGTTTCCAGGGATTTTTACAACCCCAAAGAACTGAAACTATTCCTTGACTCTTTCCAACATCAACCCATGGACTCTATCAGCACAAGCCGTCCACTAGATGTCTCAGGGGCCAGCGAGGGCAACGGAACTTTATCCCTGGGCTTGGAGAAAGAAAGCACAACTCACCACTACACCGACACCGGTCAAAGGGACAGGGATTTAGAGAGACTAGCCAGATCGCACAATGACAGGGGCCAAGTTCTGCATGCTGTGGCAGTTCACACCCAGTTGTCGGAGAGAGATAAATCCTGCTCACCCTTGAAACAAACGACCGTATCCCCCTGAGAAGGCGGCCCACTGCAGTGCATGCATGAGACAATTACGACAACACTGAAACATGATCGGCGGCAACACCATGGACGAATGAGTACACATTCGGATTTTGCATTAGCGCTTACCTTATGGTTATTAATAACGTTTTCAGTAATAGACATTTAATATGCTTATACCCCCCACAAAGTGACATGAGGCTCCATACTGTAATAATATGGTGCAGGCTGCCTGTTATATGACACAAGGTATGCCCATCAGTGTACAGACTAGATCTTATCGACTTCCATAGGTGGCACATAAGTCAGGACCCCGCTCTATAAGCACGTAATCACATCTTCAATAAACAAGTTGGCACTCCCCTTATCACACTACAGAACATCCCGCAGTAATAATACAACACAGCCACACTTGACCTAACATGTAATCCATTACTGAACCCTCCCGCCAGACTCCGCTAACTTCCAACTTTCGTACAGAAACCAAATAAAAATAAACTAAGCTATGCACAGGGACACAAATCCTAATACTCAACAGGGTAACAGAACGGCATGAAAAAATTGCCATAGGGGATATCAGATCACAGAGACACTCTGCTACCCTCCACAAAGATACTACACAATGCCGGAAGTACGACAAATAAACTAACACATACGAGTACATCTCAAAACTCTGTTCCGATGCACCACAGCTTGTCATTGTAGGAGGCTGGACTGGCTTGTAGTGAGTACCAAGGAGTACTTACACCTTGCACCAGGCCCAGGTATCCCTTATTAGTGTATAGGGTGTCTAGCAGCTTAGGCTGATAGATAATGGTAGCTTAGCAGAGCAGCTTAGGCTGAACTAGGAGAAGAGTGAAGCTCCTACAGTACCACTAGTGTCACTTGCACAATATCATAAGAAAACACAATACACAGATATACTAAAAATAAAGGTACTTTATTTGTATGACTGTAGGAGGCTGGACTGGCTTATAGTGAGTACCAAGGGGTACTTACACCTTGCACCAGGCCCAGGTATCCCTTATTAGTGTATAGGGTGTCTAGCAGCTTAGGCTGATAGATAATGGTAGCTTAGCAGAGCAGCTTAGGCTGAACTAGGAGACGTGTGAAGCTACTACAGTACCACAAGTGTCACTTGCACAATATCATAAGAAAACACAATACACAGTTATACTAAAAATAAAGGTACTTTATTTTTATGACAATATGCCAAAGTATCTTAGAGTGTACCCTCAGTGAGAGGATAGCAAATATACACAAGTTATATGTACACAGTACTAAAAATATGCAGTATGGTCTTAGAAAACAGTGCAAGCAATGTATAGTTACAATAGGATGCAATGGGGACACATAGGGATAGGGGCAACACAAACCATATACTCCAAAAGTGGAATGCGAACCACGAATGGACCCCAAACCTATGTGACCTTGTAGAGGGTCGCTGGGACTATTAGAAAATAGTGAGAGTTAGAAAATTAGCCCTCCCCAAGACCCTGAAAAGTGAGTGCAAAGTGCACTAAAGTTCCCCCAAAGACAAAGAAGTTGTGATAGAGGAATAATGCAGGAAAGACACAAACCAACAATGCAACAACTGTAGATTTCCAATCTAGGGTACCTGTGGAACAAGGGGACCAAGTCCAAAAGTCACAAGCAAGTCGGAGATGGGCATATGCCCAGGAAATGCCAGCTGTGGATGCAAAGAAGCTTCTACTGGACAGAAGAAGCTGAGGTTTCTGCAGGAACGAAAAGGGCTAGAGACTTCCCCTTTGGTGGACGGATCCCACTCGCCGTGGAGAGTCGTGCAGAAGTATTTTCGCACCCAAAGAGCACCAACAACCCTTGCTAGCTGCAAATCGTGCAGTTAGCGTTTTTGGACGCTGCTGTGGCCCAGGAGGGACCAGGAGGTCGCAAATTGGACCAGGAGAGAGAAGAGACGTCGAGCAAGACAAAGAGCCCTCTCAGGAGCAGGTAGCACCCAGAGAAGTGCCAGACACAGGCACTAGAAGAATGCGTGAAACGGTGCTCACCAGAAGTTACACAAAGGAGTCCCACGTCGCCGGAGACCAACTTAGAAAGTCGTGCAATGCAGGTTAGAGTGCCGTGGACCCAGGCTTGGCTGTGCACAAAGGATTTCCGCCGGAAGTGCACAGGGGCCGAAGAAGCTGCAAAAGTCGCGGTTACCAACAATGCAGTCTGGAGTGGGGAGGCAAGGACTTACCTCCACCAAACTTGGACTGAAGAGTCACTGGACTGTGGGAGTCACTTGGACAGAGTTTCTGGATTCAAGGGACCTCACTCGTCATGCTGAGAGGAGACCCAAGGGACCGGTAATGCAGCTTTTTGGTGCCTGCGGTTGCAGGGGGAAGATTCCATCGACCCACGGGAGATTTCTTCGGAGCTTCTGGTGCAGAGAGGAGGCAGACTACCCCCACAGCATGCACAAGCAGGAAAACAGTCGAGAAGGCGGCAGGATCAGCGTTACAGAGTTGCAGTAGTCGTCTTTGCTACTATGTTGCAGGTTTGCAGGCTTCCAGCGCGGTCAGCAGTCGATTCCTTATCAGAAGGTGAAGAGAGAGATGCAGAGGAACTCGGATGAGCTCTTGCATTCGTTATCTAAAGTTTCCCCAGAGACAGAGACCCTAAATAGCCAGAAAAGAGGGTTTGGCTACCTAGGAGAGAGGATAGGCTACTAACACCTGAAGGAGCCTATCAGAAGGAGTCTCTCACGTCACCTGGTGGCACTGGCCACTCAGAGCAGTCCAGTGTGCCAGCAGCACCTCTGTTTCCAAGATGGCAGAGGTCTGGAGCACACTGGAGGAGCTCTGGACACCTCCCAGGGGAGGTGCAGGTCAGGGGAGTGGTCACTCCCTTTCCTTTGTCCAGTTTTGCGCCAGAGCAGGGGCTAAGGGGTCCCTGAACCGGTGTAGACTGGCTTATGCAGAATTGGGCACATCTGTGCCCAAGAAAGCATTTCCAGAGGCTGGGGGAGGCTACTCCTCCCCTGCCTTCACACCATTTTCCAAAGGGAGAGGGTGTAACACCCTCTCTCAGAGGAAGTCCTTTGTTCTGCCATCCTGGGACAAGCCTGGCTTGACCCCAGGGGGGCAGAAACCTGTCTGAGGGGTTGGCAGCAGCAGCAGCTGCAGTGAAACCCCAGAAAAGGCAGTTTGGCAGTACCAGGGTCTGTGCTACAGACCACTGGGATCATCGAATTGTGCCAACAATGCCAGGATGGCATAGAGGGGGCAATTCCATGATCTTAGACATGTTACATGGCCATATTCGGAGTTACCATTGTGAAGCTACATATAGGTATTGACCTATATGTAGTGCACGCGTGTAATGGTGTCCCCGCACTCACAAAGTTCAGGGAATTGGCTCTGAACAATGTGGGGGCACCTTGGCTAGTGCCAGGGTGCCCTCACACTAAGTAACTTTGCACCTAACCTTTACCAGGTAAAGGTTAGACATATAGGTGACTTATAAGTTACTTAAGTGCAGTGTAAAATGGCTGTGAAATAACGTGGACGTTATTTCACTCAGGCTGCAGTGGCAGGCCTGTGTAAGAATTGTCAGAGCTCCCTATGGGTGGCAAAAGAAATGCTGCAGCCCATAGGGATCTCCTGGAACCCCAATACCCTGGGTACCTCAGTACCATATACTAGGGAATTATAAGGGTGTTCCAGTAAGCCAATGTAAATTGGTAAAATTGGTCACTAGCCTGTTAGTGACAATTTGGAAAGAAATGAGAGAGCATAACCACTGAGGTTCTGATTAGCAGAGCCTCAGTGAGACAGTTAGTCACTACACAGGTAACACATTCAGGCACACTTATGAGCACTGGGGCCCTGGAGAACAGGGTCCCAGTGACACATACAACTAAAACAACATATATACAGTGAAAAATGGGGGTAACATGCCAGGCAAGATGGTACTTTCCTACACAACCCCCCCCCCAAAACGAAGGACAATAAGACTAGCCATTACCTGATGAGTCTTCATTGTCTAAGTGGAAATATCTGGAGAGTCCATCTGCATTGGAGTGGCTACTCCCAGGTCTATGTTCCACTGTATAGTCCATTCCCTGTAGGGATATGGACCATCTCAACAATTTAGGATTTTCACCTTTCATTTGTTTTAGCCAAAGTAGAGGTTTGTGGTCTGTCTGAACAATGAAGTGAGTGCCAAACAGGTATGGCCTCAACTTCTTCAGAGCCCAGACCACAGCAAAGGCCTCCCTCTCTATGGCAGACCAACGCTTTTCTCTAGGGGTCAACCTCCTACTAATAAAAGCAACAGGTTGATCCTGGCCCTCAGAATTAAGTTATGATAGGACTGCCCCTACTCCTAATTCAGATGCATCAGTTTGGACATAGAATTATTTAGAGTAACAAGGGCTTTTCAGGACAGGTGCAGAGCACATGGCCTGCTTCAGCTCCTCAAAAGCTTTCTGACAGTTTGCTGTCCATAATACCTTTTTAGGCATCTTCTTGGAAGTGAGGTCATTAAGAAGGGCTGCAATGGAGCCATAGTTCTTAATGAACCTCCTGTAATACCCAGTGAGGCCTAGGAAGGCTCTCACCTGAGTCTGTGTAGTAGGGGGAACCCAATCAATAATTGTTTGGATTTTCCCCTGTAGTGGTGCAATCTGTTCCCCACCAACAAGGTGTCCCAGATAAACCACCTTACCCTGCCCTATCTGGCACTTTCAAGCCTTGATAGTGAGGCCTGCCTTTTGCAGGGCCTCTAAAACTTTCCATAGGTGGACCAGGTGATCATCCCAGCTGGAGCTAAAGACAGCTATATCGTCCAGATATGCTGCACTGAAAGCTTCCAGCCCTTGCAGGACTGTGTTCACCAGCCTCTGAAAAGTGGCAGGTGCATTTTTCAAACCAAAAGGCATTACAGTGAACTGGTAATGTCCTCCAATGGTTGAAAATGCAGTTTTAGGTTTAGCATCTTCTGACAATTTGATCTGCCAATACCCTGCAGTCAAATCAAAAGTCCTTAGATACTTGGCAGATACCAGTGTATCTATGAGCTCATCTGCCCTGGGTATAGGGTGAGCATCAGTTTTGGTTACAAGGTTGAGACCTCTATAGTCTACACAAAACCGCATTTCCTTCTTTCCATCTTTGGAATGGGGTTTTGGTACAAGTACCACAGGAGAAGCCCATGGACTGTCAGAGTGCTCAACCACTCCTAGTTCTAACATTTTCTGGACCTCTTGCTTTATGCAGTCCCTGACATGGTCAGGCTGCCTATAGATTTTACTTTTGACAGGCAAGCTGTCTCCAGTATCTATAGTGTGCTCACACCAAGAAGTGGTACCTGGCACAGTAGAAAAGAGTTCAGAGAATTGATCTAGGAGGTTTATGCAATTGTCTTTCTGCTCAGCAGTAAGACAATCAGCCAAAACTACACCTTCCACAAGAGCATCTTGTTCTGTGGAAGAGAAGAGATCAGGTAGAGGATCACTGTCTTCTTCCTGTCCCTCATCAGTTGCCATGAGCAGGGTGAGATCAGCCCTGTCATAGTAGGGTTTCAGGCGGTTTACATGGAGTACCCTAAGGGGACTCCTTGCAGTGCCTAAGTCAACTAAATAGGTGACTTCACCCTTTTTCTCAACAATTGTGTGGGGTCCACTCCATTTATCTTGGAGTGCTCTTGGGGCCACAGGCTCCAAGACCCACACTTTCTGCCCTGGTTGGTACTGAACCAAAACAGCCTTCTGATCATGCCATTGCTTCTGGAGCTCTTGGCTGGCCTGAAGGTTCTTACTGGCCTTTTTCATATACTCAGCCATCCTTGATCTGAGGCCAAGTACATAATCCACAATATCCTGCTTAGGAGCTTTTAAAGGTTGTTCCCAACCCTCCTTCACAAGTGTTAGTGGACCCCAAACAGGGTGTCCAAAAAGAAGTTCAAAGGGGCTGAAGCCCACTCCTTTCTGGGGTACCTCCCTGTAGGCAAAAAGGAGGCATGGTAGAAGGATATCCCATCTCCTGCGGAGTTTTTCAGGGAGACACATAATCATGCCTTTGAGAGTTTTGTTAAATCTCTCAACTAGTCCATTTGTTTGTGGATGATAGGGTGTGGTGAACTTGTAAGTTACCCCACACTCCTTCCACATGGCCTTTAAGTATGCAGACATGAAATTGCTTCCCCTGTCTGATACTACTTCCTTTGGGAAGCCCACCCTGGAAAATATTCCCAGGAGGGCCTTTGCCACTGCAGGAGCTGTAGTGGTCCTTAATGGAATAGCTTCAGGATATCTTGTGGCATGGTCCACTACCACCAAGATGAATCTATTGCCTGAAGCAGTAGGAGGGTCAAGGGGGCCAACTATGTCAACCCCTACCCTTTCAAAGGGAACCCCAACCACAGGCAGTGGAATAAGGGGTGCCTTTGGAGTGCCACCTGTCTTGCCACTGGCTTGACAGGTTTCACAGGACTTACAAAAAATGTTTGTGTCCTCAGACATCCTAGGCCAATGAAACAGGGGAACAAGCCTGTCCCAAGTTTTCATTTGTCCTAGATGTCCAGCTAGGGGAATATCATGTGCCAGTGTTAGGAGGAACTTTCTGTACTCCTGAGGAATCACTAATCTCCTTGCAGCTCCAGGTTTAGGATCCCTATGCTCAGTGTACAAGAGGTTGTCCTCCCAGTAAACTCTGTGAGAGTCACTGACATCCCCATTAGCCTGTTTGACAGCTTGCTGTCTGAGACCCTCTAATGTGGGACAGGTTTGCTGTGCCACACTCAGCTCCTCTTTGGCAGGCCCCCCTTCACCCAAAAGCTCAGCAGTGTCTGCTTGAAGCTCCTCTGGTGTAGGTTCTGCACAGGGAGGGAATTCTTCTTCCTCAGAAGTAGAATCCACTGTAGAGGGAGGGATAGTAGGAAGTGGTTTGCTTCTACTAGCCCTAGCTTTAGGGAGCACTTGGTCCATTGTTCCAGGATCCAAGCTTCCCTGTCCTTTTTGCTTTTTGGCCTGAGCCCTTGTCAAAGCAAAAATATGCCCTGGGATGCCCAGCATTGCTGCATGGGCCTCCAACTCCACATCTGACCAAGCTGATGTCTCCAAATCATTTCCTAGTAGACAGTCTACAGGTAAATCTGTGGCTACCACAACTTTCTTTGGACCAATAACCCCCCCCCAGTTGAGATTAACAACAGCCATAGGGTGGCTAAGTGTGTTGTTGTGAGCATCGGTTACTTGGTACTGGTGACCAAGTAGGGGTTGTTCAGGGTGGACCAGTTTCTCTATGACCATAGTCACACTGGCACCAGTGTCCCTGTAGGTCTGAACCTCAACACCATTTATTAGGGGTAGCTGTTTGTACTTATCCATATTAAGGGGACAAGCTGCTAAGGTGGCTAAATCAATAGCCCCCTCAGAGACTAACACAGCCTCTGTGGTCTCCCTAACAAGACCAACCCCAACTAAGTTACCAATAGTGAGCCCAGCTACTCCCTTGGATTGGCTATTAGTAGGTTTTCTCCCACCACCACTGCTATTAGTAGGGACACTAGGTGTAGCAGTAGGGGTTGTAGTGGTAGGAGCAGTGGTGCCTTTCTTTGGACAACTGGCATATGTTGTCCAATGGCCTTTTATCTTACATAAATAGCACCATGGTTTCTTTTCCTTGTTCTGATTAAAGGAGGATTTGGACCCACCACCCCCACCAGAGTGTTTTTGTGGGCCTGATGAAGACTCATTTTTAGATTTGTCCCCACCTTTGTCTGAAGACTTACCATCCTTCTTTTTGTTGCCATCTTTGTCACCACCTGTATGAACGTTTCTGTTCACCCTTTTCTGACCCATTTGTCTGCCTTCTTTCCCAATTCTTGGGGAGAGGTCAGATCAGAGTCCACCAAGTACTGGTGCAACAAATCAGACACACAATTATTAAGAATATGCTCTCTCAGGATTAAGTTATACAGGCTGTCATAATCAGTAACTTTACTGCCATGTAACCACCCCTCCAAGGCCTTCACTGAATGGTCAATGAAATCAACCCAGTCTTGTGAAGACTCCTTTTTGGTCTCTCTGAACTTTATCCTGTATTGTTCAGTGGTTAAGCCATAACCGTCCAGGAGTGCATTCTTAAGAACTTGGAAATTATTGGCATCACTTTCTTTCACAGTAAGGAGCCTATCCCTACCTTTTCCACTAAATGATAGCCATAGGATAGCAGCCCACTGCCTTTGAGGGACATCCTGTACAACACAGGCCCTCTCAAGTGCAGCAAACCACTTGTTAATGTCATCCCCCTCCTTATAAGGGGGAACTATCTTGTGCAGATTCCTGGAATCATGCTCTTTTACAGGATGACTATGGGGAATACTGCTGCTGCCACCATGGGTTTCAAAACCCAACTTCTGTCTTTCCTTCTCTAATTCAAAAGACTGTCTATCCAAATCCAGCTGTTGCTTTTTAAGCTTCAGTCTGGTTTGTTCCACCCTCAACTTGTTGAGTTCCCTCTCTAACATTCTGTCATCAGGGTTGGTGAGAGGGACATTCCTAGATACAGAGGTATGATGGGAATGAACAGAAGGAGACCTGTCCCTTACAGAAGCCATCCTAACAGCTTGGCTTACTGAAACATCACTACCAGTATGGTGAGAATAAATGCTTTGCTATGATGTGAGACAACACTATTTGTATGGTGTGGCTCATCATCATTACCAACTATGCTAGATTGTCTAGTAATGGGCAGGCTAGGAAGTTTCTTTCCTGAATCTTTTCCTGGGGGAGTCCCTGAATCAGATTGGGAACTATTAGGTACTTTTTCAACAGATGAGGCACTTATTGCCTTATCTTGTTCTCTAAGCATGTTAATTAACAATTCCAAGGAAGGATTCTTCCCTACACTCAAACCTCTCTCTACACAGAGACTCCTTGCTCTTTTCCAGCTAAGGTTGTCATATGCAAGTTTGGACAGATCAGCATTTTGGCCTGTGCCAGACATTTTTAGAGAGAGTTAAAGTGATAGAAAAAGAGAAAAAAGTTTTCAGAACTTTTGGAAAGACAGAAAAAAACTTTTTAAACTTTTAAGAACTTTTTGAAAGTTTAGAAGTACTTTTCAGCACTTAGAAAACAGTGAAAAGAGGAAATGCAAAACTTTTTAGCTATGTGTACACACACTGAACTTGTTTTGTATATTTTTCTCTTATGAAAAGTACAATGACAAGAGTGGTAAGTAGTCTCAAAGCACTTATCCCACCACTGCACAACCAATGTAGGAGGCTGGACTGGCTTATAGTGAGTACCAAGGGGTACTTACACCATGCACCAGGCCCAGGTATCCCTTATTAGTGTATAGGGTGTCTAGCAGCTTAGGCTGATAGATAATGGTAGCTTAGCAGAGCAGCTTAGGCTGAACTAGGAGACGTGTGAAGCTACTACAGTACCACAAGTGTCACTTGCACAATATCATAAGAAAACACAATACACAGTTATACTAAAAATAAAGGTACTTTATTTTTGTGACAATATGCCAAAGTATCTTAGAGTGTACCCTCAGTGAGAGGATAGCAAATATACACAAGTTATATGTACACAGTACTAAAAATATGCAGTATAGTCTTAGAAAACAGTGCAAACAATGTATAGTTACAATAGGATGCAATGGGGACACATAGGGATAGGGGCAACACAAACCAGATACTCCAAAAGTGGAATGCGAACCACGAATGGACCCCAAACCTATGTGACCTTGTAGAGGGTCGCTGGGACTATTAGAAAATATTGAGAGTTAGAAAATTATCCCTCCCCAAGACCCTGAAAAGTGAGTGCAAAGTGCACTAAAGTTCCCCCAAAGACAAAGAAGTCGTGATAGAGGAATAATGCAGGAAAGACACAAACCAACAATGCAACAACTGTGGATTTCCAATCTAGGGTACCTGTGGAACAAGGGGACCAAGTCCAAAAGTCACAAGCAAGTCGGAGATGGGCATATGCCCAGGAAATGCCAGCTGTGGATGCAAAGAAGCTTCTACTGGACAGAAGAAGCTGAGGTTTCTGCAAAAACGAAAAGGGCTAGAGACTTCCCCTTTGGTGGACTGATCCCACTTGCCGTGGAGAGTTGTGGAGAAGTGTTTCCTGCAGAAAGAACGCCAACAAGCCTTGCTAGCTGCAAATCGTGCGGTTAGCGTTTTTGGATGCTGCTGTGGTCCAGGAGGGACCAGGAGGTCGCAAATTGGACCAGGAGAGAGAGGGGACGTCAAGCAAGACAAGGAGCCCTCTCAGGAGCAGGTAGCACCCGGAGAAGTGCCATAAACAGGCACTACGAGGATGCGTGAAACTGTGCTCACCCGAAGTTACACAAAGGAGTCCCACGTCGCCGGAGACCAACTTAGAAAGTCGTGCAATGCAGGTTAGAGTGCCGTGGACCCAGGCTTGGCTGTGCACAAAGGATTTCTGCCGGAAGTGCACAGGGGCCGGAGAAGTTGCAAAAGTCGCGGTTACCAACAATGCAGTCTGGAGTGGGGAGGCAAGGACTTACCTCCACCAAACTTGGACTGAAGAGTCACTGGACTGTGGGAGTCACTTGGACAGAGTTGCTGGATTCAAGGGACCTCGCTCGTCATGCTGAGAGGAGACCCAAGGGACCGGTAATGCAGCTTTTTGGTGCCTGCGGTTGCAGGGGGAAGATTCCGTTGACCCACAGGAGATTTCTTCGGAGCTTCTGGTGCAGAGAGGAGGCAGACTACCCCCACAGCATGCACAAGCAGGAAAACAGTCGAGAAGGCGGCAAGATCAGCGTTACAGAGTTGCAGTAGTCGTCTTTGCTACTATGTTGCAGGTTTGCAGGCTTTCAGCGCGGTCAGCAGTCGATTCCTTATCAGAAGGTGAAGAGAGAGATGCAGAGGAACTCGGATGAGCTCTTGCATTCGTTATCTAAAGTTTCCCCAAAGACAGAGAGCCTAAATAGCCAGAAAAGAGGGTTTGGCTACCTAGGAGAGAGGATAGGCTACTAACACCTGAAGGAGCCTATCAGAAGGAGTCTCTGACGTCACCTGGTGGCACTGGCCACTCAGAGCAGTCCAGCGTGCCAGCAGCACCTCTGTTTCCAAGATGGCAGAGGTCTGGAGCACACTGGAGGAGCTCTGGACACCTCCCAGGGGAGGTGCAGGTCAGGGGAGTGGTCACTCCCCTTTCCTTTGTCCAGTTTCGCGCCAGAGCAGGGGCTAAGGGGTCCCTGAACCGGTGTAAACTGGCTTATGCAGAATTGGGCACATCTGTACCCAAGAAAGCATTTCCAGAGGCTGGGGGAGGCTACTCCTCCCCTGCCTTCACACCATTTTCCAAAGGGAGAGGGTGTAACACCCTCTCTCAGAGGAAGTCCTTTGTTCTGCCATCCTGGGACAAGCCTGGCTTGACCCCAGGGGGGCAGAAACCTGTCTGAGGGGTTGGCAGCAGCAGCAGCTGCAGTGAAACCCCAGAAAAGGCAGTTTGGCAGTACCAGGGTCTGTGCTACAGACCACTGGGATCATCGAATTGTGCCAACAATGCCAGGATGGCATATAGGGGGCAATTCCATGATCTTAGACATGTTACATGGCCATATTCGGAGTTACCATTGTGAAGCTACATATAGGTATTGACCTATATGTAGTGCACGCGTGTAATGGTGTCCCCGCACTCACAAAGTTCAGGGAATTGGCTCTGAACAATGTGGGGGCACCTTGGCTAGTGCCAGGGTGCCCTCACACTAAGTAACTTTGCACCTAACCTTTACCAGGTAAAGGTTAGACATATAGGTGACTTATAAGTTACTTAAGTGCAGTGTAAAATGGCTGTGAAATAACGTGGACGTTATTTCACTCAGGCTGCAGTGGCAGGCCGGTGTAAGAATTGTCAGAGCTCCCTATGGGTGGCAAAAGAAATGCTGCAGCCCATAGGGATCTCCTGGAACCCCAATACCCTGGGTACCTCAGTACCATATACTAGGGAATTATAAGGGTGTTCCAGTAAGCCAATGTAAATTGGTAAAATTGGTCACTAGCCTGTTAGTGACAATTTGGAAAGAAATGAGAGAGCATAACCACTGAGGTTCTGATTAGCAGAGCCTCAGTGAGACAGTTAGTCACTACACAGGTAACACATTCAGGCACACTTATGAGCACTGGGGCCCTGGAGAACAGGGTCCCAGTGACACATACAACTAAAACAACATATATACAGTGAAAAATGGGGGTAACATGCCAGGCAAGATGGTACTTTCCTACAATGACAATATGCCAAAGTATCTCAGAGTGTACCCTCAGTATGAGGATAGCAAATATACACAAGATATATGTGCACAATACCAAAATATGCAGTAATAGTATTAGAAAACAGTGCAAACAATGTATAGTTACAATAGGATGCAATGGGGACACATAGGGATAGGGGCAACACAAACCATACACTCCAAAAGTGGAATGCGAACCACGAATGGACCCCAAACCTATGTGACCTTGTAGAGGGTCGCTGGGACTATTAGAAAATAGTAAGGGTTAGAAAAATAGCCCACGCCAAGACCCTGAAAAGTGAGTGCAATTTGCACTAAAGTTCCCCAAAGGACAAAGAAGTCGTGATAGGGGAATTCTGCTGGAAAGACACAAACCAGCAATGCAACAACAATGGATTTCCAATCGAGGGTACCTGTGGAACAAGGGGACCGAGTCCAAAAGTCACAAGCAAGTCGGGGATGGGCAGATGCCCAGGAAATGCCAGCTGTGGGTGCAAAGAAGCTGCTACTGGACAGTAGAAGCTGAGGATTCTGCAGGAACGACAAGGGCTAGAGACTTCCCCTTTGGAGGATGGATCCCCCACGCCGTGGAGAGTCGTGCAGAAGTATTTTCCCGCCGAAAGACTGCCAACAAGCCTTGCTAGCTGCAAATCGTGCGGTTAGGGTTTTTGGATGCTGCTGTGGCCCAGGAGGGACCAGGATGTCGCCAATTGCGTCTGGGGACATAGGGGCGTCGAGCAAGACAAGGAGATCTCTCAAAAGCAGGCAGCACCCACAGAAGTGCCGGAACAGGCACTACAAAGAGGAGTGAAACAGTGCTCACCCAAAGTTGCACAAAGGAGTCCCATGCCGCCGGAGGACAACTTAGAAAGTCGTGCAATGCAGGTTAGAGTGCCGTAGACCCAGGCTTGGCTGTGCACAAAGGATTTGCGCCGGAAGTGCACAGAGGCCAGGAGTAGCTGCAAAAGTCGCGGTTCCCAGCAATGCAGTCTGGCGTGGGGAGGCAAGGACTTACCTCCACCAAACTTGGACTGAAGAGTCACTGGACTGTGGGAGTCACTTGGACAGAGTTGCTGGATTCAAGGGACCTCGCTCGTCGTGCTGAGAGGAGACCCAGGGTACTGGTAATGCAGTTCTTTGGTGCCTGCGGTTGCAGGGGGAAGATTCCGTCGACCCACGGGAGATTTCTTCAGAGCTTCTAGTGCAGAGAGGAGGCAGACTACGCCCACAGCATGCACCACCAGGAAAACAGTTGAGAAGGCGGCAGGATCAGCGTTACAGAGTTGCAGTAGTCGTCTTCGCTACTTTATTGCAGTTTTGCAGGCTTCCAGCGCGGTCAGCAGTCGATTCCTTGGCAGAAGGTGAAGAGAGAGATGCAGAGGAACTCTGATGAGCTCTTGCATTCGTTATCTAAGGAAACCCCCAAAGCAGAGACCCTAAATAGCCAGAAAAGAGGGTTTGGCTACTTAGGAGAGAAGATAGGTTGGCAACACCTGAAAGAGCCTATCAGAAGGAGTCTCTGACGTCACCTGCTGGCCCTGGCCACTCAGAGCAGTCCAGTGTGCCAGCAGCACCTCTGTTTCCAAGATGGCAGAGGTCTGGAGCACACTGGAGGAGCTCTGGGCAGCCAGGGGAGGTGCAGGTCAGGGGAGTGGTCACTCCCCTTTCCTTTGTCCAGTTTCGCGCCAGAGCAGGGCTGAGGGGTCCCTGAACCGGTGTAGACTGGCTTATGCAGAAATGGGCACCATCTGTGCCCATGAAAGCATTTCCAGAGGCTGGGGGAGGCCACTCCTCCCCTGCCTTCACACCATTTTCCAAAGGGAGAGGGTGTAACACCCTCTCTCAGAGAACGTCCTTTGTTCTGCCATCCTGGGCCAAGCCTGGCTGGACCCCAGGAGGGCAGAAACCTGTCTGAGGGGTTGGCAGCAGCAGCAGCTGCAGTGAAACCCCTGAAAAGGCAGTTTGGCAGTACCAGGGTCTGTGCTACAGACCACTGGGATCATGGGATTGTGCCAACTATGCCAGGATGGCATAGAGGGGGCAATTCCATGATCATAGACATGTTACATGGCCATATTCGGAGTTACCATTGTGAAGCTACACATAGGTAGTGACCTATGTGTAGTGCACACGTGTAATGGTGTCCCCGCACTCACAAAGTCCGGGGAATTTGCCCTGAACAATGTGGGGGCACCTTGGCTAGTGCCAGGGTGCCCACACACTAAGTAACTTTGCACCTAACCTTTACCAGGTAAAGGTTAGACATATAGGTGACTTATAAGTTACTTAAGTGCAGTGGTAAATGGCTGTGAAATAACGTGGACGTTATTTCACTCAGGCTGCAGTGGCAGGCCTGTGTAAGAATTGTCAGAGCTCCCTATGGGTGGCAAAAGAAATGCTGCAGCCCATAGGGGTCTCCTGGAACCCCAATACCCTGGGTACCTCAGTACCATATACTAGGGAATTATAAGGGTGTTCCAGTAAGCCAATGTAAATTGGTAAAATTGGTCACTAGCCTGTTAGTGACAATTTGAAAGAAATGAGAGGTTCTGGATAGCAGAGCCTCAGTGAGACAGTTAGTCATAACACAGGTAACACATTCAGGGCACACTTATGAGCACTGGGGCCCTGGCTGGCAGGGTCCCAGTGACACATACAACTAAAACAACATATATACAGTGAAAAATGGGGGTAACATGCCAGGCAAGATGGTACTTTCCTACAGTCATGCGTACATGACCGCATCAGACCCCACAGATAGACAGCAGACCAATCACCCTGTGTTCACCAACCTCTGAAAAGTGGCAGGTGCATTTTTCAATCCAAAAGGCATTACTGTGAATTGGTAATGACCTCCAATGGTTGAAAATGCAGTTTTAGGTTTAGCATCTTCTGATAATTTGATCTGCCAATACCCTGCAGTCAGATCAAAAGTGCTTAGATACTTGGCAGATGCCAGTGTATCTATGAGCTCATCTGCCCTGGGTATAGGGTGAGCATTAGTTTTGGTTACCTGGTTGAGACCTCTGTAGTATACACAAAACCGCATTTCCTTCTTTCCATCTTTGGAATGGGGTTTCGGTACAAGTACCACAGGAGAAGCCCATGGACTTTCAGAGTGCTCAACCACTCCCAGTTCTAACATTTTCTGCACCTCTTGCTTTATGCAGTCTCTGACATGGTCAGGCTGCCTATAGATCTTACTTTTGACAGGCAAGCTGTCTCCAGTATCTATAGTGTGCTCACACCAAGAAGTGGTACCTGGCACAGTAGAGAAGAGTTCAGAAAACTGACCCAGGAGATGTATGCAATGGTCTTTCTTCTCAGCAGTAAGACAATCAGCCAAAACTACCCCTTTCACCAGAGCATCTTGTTCTGTGGAAGAGAAGAGATCAGGAAGAGGATCACTGTCTTCTTCCTGTCCCTCATCAGTTGCCATGAGCAGGGTGAGATCAGCCCTGTCATAGTAGGGTTTCAGGCGGTTGACATGGAGCACCCTAAGGGGACTTCTGGCAGTGCCTAAGTCAACTAAGTAGGTGACTTCACCCTTTTTCTCAACAATTGTGTGGGGTCCACTCCATTTATCTTGGAGTGCTCTTGGGGCCACAGGCTCTAAGACCCACACTTTCTGCCCTGGTTGGTACTTAACCAAAACAGCCTTCTGGTCATGCCATTGCTTTTGGAGCTCTTGGCTGGCCTGAAGGTTTTTACTGGCCTTTTTCATGTACTCAGCCATCCTTGATCTTAGGCCAAGTGCATAGTCCACTATGTCTTGCTTAGGAGCTTTTAAAGGTTGTTCCAAACCCTCCTTTACAAGTGTTAGAGGACCTCTCACAGGGTGACCAAAAAGAAGTTCAAAGGGGCTGAAGCCCACTCCTTTCTGGGGTACCTCCCTGTAAGCAAAAAGGAGGCATGGTAGAAGGATATCCCATCTCCTGCGGAGTTTTTCAGGGAGTCCCATAATCATGCCTTTGAGAGTTTTGTTAAATCTCTCCACCAGTCCATTTGTTTGTGGATGATAGGGTGTGGTGAACTTGTATTTCACCCCACACTCCTTCCACATGGCCTTTAAGTAAGCAGACATGAAATTGCTTCCTCTGTCTGAAACTACCTCTTTTGGGAAGCCCACTCTGGAAAAGATTCCCAGGAGGGCTTTTGGCACTGCAGGAGCTGTAGTGGTCCTTAGAGGAATTGCTTCAGGATATCTTGTGGCATGGTCCACTACCACCAAGATAAACCTATTGCCTGAAGCAGTAGGAGGGTCAAGGGGGCCAACTATGTCAACCCCTACCCTTTCAAAGGGAACCCCAAACACAGGCAGTGGAATAAGGGGTGCCTTTGGAGTGCCGCCTGTCTTGCCACTGGCTTGACAGGTTTCACAGGACTTACAAAAATCTTTTGTGTCCTCAGACATTCTAGGCCAATGAAACAAGGGAACAAGCCTGTCCCAAGTTTTCATTTTGCCCCAAATGTCAAGCCAGGGGAATGTCGTGAGCAAGAGTTAGGAGGAACTTTCTGTACTCCTGAGGAATCACCAATCTCCTGGCAGCTCCAGGTTTTGGATCCCTTGCTTCAGTGTACAAGAGGTTGTCCTCCCAGTAAACTCTGTGAGAGTCACTGACATCCCCATTTGCTTGTTTGACAGCTTGCTGTCTTAGACCCTCTAGTGTGGGACAGGTCTGCTGTGCCACACTCAGCTCCTCCCTGGCAGGCCCCCCTTCACCCAAAAGGTCAGCAGTGTCTGCTTCCAGCTCCTCTGGTGTAGGTTCTGCACAGGGTGGACATTCCTCTATCTCAGAAGAAGAATCCACTGTAGAGGGAGGGATAGTAGGTAGTGCTTTACTTCTACTAGCCCTAGCTTTAGGGAGCACTTGGTCCATTGTTCCAGGATCCAAGTTACCCTGTGCTTTTTGCTTTTTGGCCTGAGCCCTGGTCAAAGCAAAAATATGCCCTGGAATGCCCAGCATTGGTGCATGAGCCTCCAACTCCACTTCTGCCCAAGCTGATGTCTCTAAATCATTCCCTAATAGACAGTCTACAGGTAAATCTGAGGCAACCACAACTTTCTTTGGGCCAGTAACCCCCCCCAGTTGAGATTTACAACAGCCATGGGGTGGCTAAGGGTGTTGTTGTGAGCATCGGTTACTTGGTACTGGTGACCAAGTAGGTGTTGTTCAGGGTGGACCAGTTTCTCTATTACCATTGTAACACTGGCACCAGTGTCCCTGTAGGCCTGAACCTCAACACTATTTATTAGGGGTAGTTGCTTGTACTTATCCATGTTAAGGGGACAAGCAACTAAGGTGGCTAAATCAATAGCCCCCTCAGAGACTAACACAGCCTCTGTGGTCTCCCTAATCAGACCATTCCCAACTAAGTTACCAATAGTGAGCCCAGCTACTCCCTTAGATTGACTATTAGTAGGTTTGCTCCCACCACCACTGCTATTAGTAGGGACACTAGGTGTAGCAGTAGGGGTTGTAGTGGTAGGGGGCTTGGTGCTTTTCTTTGGACAACTGGGATCTGTTGTCCAATGGCCTTTTATTTTACATAAATAGCACCATGGTTTCTTTTCTTTGTTTTGATTAGAAGAGGATTTGGGCACCCCACCAGAGTGTTTTTGTGGGCCTGATGAAGACTCATTTTTAGATTTGTCCCCACCCTTGTCAGAAGACTTACCATCCTTCTTCTTATTGCCATCTTTGTCACCCCCTGTATGAACTTTTCTGTTCACCCTTGTTCTGACCCATTTTTCTGCCTTCTTTCCCAATTCTTGGGGAGAGGTCAGATCAGAGTCCACCAAGTACTGGTGCAACAAATCAGACACACAATTATTAAGAATAAGCTCTCTCAGGATCAAGTTATACAGGCTTTCATAATCAGTAACTTTATTGCCATGTAACCACCCCTCCAAGGCCTTCACTGAATGGTCAACAAAATCAACCCAGTCTTGTGAAGACTCCTTTTTGGTCTCTCTGAACTTCATCCTGTACTGTTCAGTGGTTAAGCCATAACCATCCAGGAGTGCATTCTTAAGAACTGTAAAATTATTGGCATCACTTTCTTTCACAGTAAGGAGCCTATCCCTACCCTTTCCACTAAATGATAGCCATAGGATAGCAGCCCACTGCCTTTGAGGGACATCCTGAACAATACAGGCCCTCTCAAGTGCAGCAAACCACTTGTTAATGTCATCCCCCTCTTTATAAGGGGGAACTATCTTGTGCAGATTCCTGGAATCATGCTCTTTTGCAGGATGACTATGGGGAATACTGCTGCTGCCACCACGGGTTTCTAAACCCAATTTCTGTCTTTCTTTCTCTAGTTCTAAGGACTGTCTATCCAAATCCAGCTGTTGCTTCTTAAGCTTCAGTCTGGTTTGTTCGACTCTCAACTTATTGAGCTCCCTTTCTAACAATCTGTCATCAGGGTGGGTGGGAGGGACATGCCTAGAAACAGAAGTATGATGTGAAAGGACAGAAGGAGACCTGTCTCTAACAGAAGGCATCCTAACAGCTTGGCTCACAGAAACAGCACTTCTACTATGATGAGAAGGAATACTCTTACTGTGATGTGAGACCACACTATCTGTATGATGTGACTCAACATCAGTTCCAACTATGCTAGGTTGTCTGCTAGGGGGCAGGCTTGGAAGTTCCCCTCCCACTTCTTTAGCTAGGGGTGTTCCAGAGTCAGAGTGGGAACCATCAGCTAACTTTTCAACAGGAGTACCAGCTGTGGCCTTATCCTGTTCAACAAGCATATTCACTAACAGTTCTCTAGAAGGATTCTTCCTTACACTTAAACCTCTATCTATGCAGAGACTCCTTGCTTCTTTCCAGCTAAGGTTATCATAAGCAAGTTTGGACAGATCAACAGTTTGGCCTGTGCCAGACATTTTAGACAGTGTTTAAGTGACAGAAAAAGTGAAGAAAAAGTTTTTCAGAACTTTTAGAAAGACAGAAAAAAACTTTTTACAATTTTTAAGAAGTTTTTAGAAAGTTAGAGGTACTTTTCAGCACTTTAGAAAAGAAGTGAGAAAAGAAATGCAAAACTTTTTGGTTAGGTGTACATACACTGAACTTGTTTTGTATATTTTTCTCTTATGAAAAGTACAATGACAAAAGTGGTAAGTAGTTACAAAGCACTTATCCCACTGCTGCACAACCAATGTAGGAGGCTGCACTGGCTTGTAGTGAGTACCAAGGGGTACTTACACCTTGCACCAGGCCCAGGTATCCCTTATTAGTGTATAGGGTGTCTAGCGGCTTAGGCTGATAAATAATGGTAGCTTAGCAGAGCAGCTTAGGATGAACTAGGAGACGCGTGAAGCTCCTACAGTACCACTAGTGTCACTTGCACAATATCATAAGAAAACACAATACACAGATATACTAAAAATAAAGGTACTTTATTTTTATGACAATATGCCAAAGTATCTCAGAGTGTACCCTCAGTATGAGGATAGCAAATATACACAAGATATATGTACACAATACCAAAATATGCAGTAATAGTATTAGAAAACAGTGCAAACAATGTATAGTTACAATAGGATGCAATGGGGACACATAGGGATAGGGGCAACACAAACCATATACTCCAAAAGTGGAATGCGAACCACGAATGGACCCTAAACCTATGTGACCTTGTAGAGGGTCGCTAGAAAATAGTAAGGGTTAGAAAAATAGCCCACCCCAAGACTCTGAAAAGTAAGTGCAAAGTGCACTAAAGTTCCCCAAAGGACAAAGAAGTCATGATAGGGGAATTCTGCAGGAAAGACACAAACCAGCAATGCAACAACGATGGATTTCCAGTCGAGGGTACCTGTGGAACAAGGGGACCGAGTCCAAAAGTCACAAGCAAGTCGGAGATGGGAAGATGCCCAGGAAATGCCAGCTGTGGGTGCAAAGAAGCTGCTACTGGACAGTAGAAGCTGAGGATTCTGCAGGAACGACAAGGGCTAGAGACTTCCCCTTTGGAGGATGAATCCCCCACAACATGGAGAGTCGTGCAGAAGTGTTTTCCCGCCGAAAGACCGACAACAAGCCTTGCTAGCTGCAAATCGTGCGGTTAGGGTTTTTGGATTCTGCTGTGGCCCAGGAGGGATCAGGATGTCGCCAATTGCGTCTGGGGACAGAGGGGGCGTCGAGCAAGACAAGGAGCCCTCTCAGAAGCAGGCAGTACCTGCAGAAGTGCCAGAACAGGAGTCCCACGCCGCCGGAGGACAACTTAGAAAGTCGTGCAATGC
The DNA here is from genome assembly GCF_031143425.1 of Pleurodeles waltl. Lineage (NCBI taxonomy): Eukaryota > Metazoa > Chordata > Amphibia > Caudata > Salamandridae > Pleurodeles > Pleurodeles waltl. The sequence continues at coordinate 1,326,124,469 of NC_090437.1, read as the reverse complement.
AGGTTAGAGTGCCGTGGACCCAGGCTTGGCTGTGCACAAAGAATTTCCGCCGGAAGTGCACAGAGGCCAGAGTAGCTGCAAAAGTTGTGGTTACCAGCAATGCAGTCTGGCGTGGGGAGGCAAGGACTTACCTCCACCAAACTTGGACTGAAGAGTCACTAGACTGTGGGAGTCACTTGGACACAGTTGCTGGATTCAAGGGACCTCGCTCGTCGTGCTGAGAGGAGACCCAGTGTACCGGTAATGCAGTTCTTTGGTGCCTGCGGTTGCAGGGGGAAGATTCCGTCGACCCACGGGAGATTTCTTCGGAGCTTCTAGTGCAGAGAGGAGGCAGACTACGCCCACAGCATGCACCACCAGGAAAACAGTCGAGAAGGCGGCAGGATCAGCGTTACAGAGTTGCAGTAGTCGTCTTCGCTACTTTGTTGCAGTTTTGCAGGCTTCCAGCGCGGTCAGCAGTCGATTCCTTGGCAGAAGGTGAAGATAGAGATGCACAGGAACTCTGATGAGCTCTTGCATTCGTTATCTAAGGAAATCCCCAAAGCAGAGACCCTAAATAGCCAGAAAAGAGGGTTTGGCTACTTAGGAGAGAAGATAGGTTGGCAACACCTGAAAGAGCCTATCAGAAGGAGTCTCTGACGTCACCTGCTGGCCCTGGCCACTCAGAGCAGTCCAGTGTGCCAGCAGCACCTCTGTTTCCAAGATGGCAGAGGTCTGGAGCACACTGGAGGAGCTCTGGGCAGCCAGGGGAGGTGCAGGTCAGGGGAGTGGTCACTCCCCTTTCCTTTGTCCAGTTTCGCGCCAGAGCAGGGCTGAGGGGTCCCTGAACCGGTGTAGACTGGCTTATGCAGAAATGGGCACCATCTGTGCCCATGAAAGCATTTCCAGAGGCTGGGGGAGGCCACTCCTCCCCTGCCTTCACACCATTTTCCAAAGGGAGAGGGTGTAACACCCTCTCTCAGAGAACGTCCTTTGTTCTGCCATCCTGGGCCAAGCCTGGCTGGACCCCAGGAGGGCAGAAACCTGTCTGAGGGGTTGGCAGCAGCAGCAGCTGCAGTGAAACCCCTGAAAAGGCAGTTTGGCAGTACCAGGGTCTGTGCTACAGACCACTGGGATCATGGGATTGTGCCAACTATGCCAGGATGGCATAGAGGGGGCAATTCCATGATCATAGACATGTTACATGGCCATATTCGGAGTTACCATTGTGAAGCTACACATAGGTAGTGACCTATGTGTAGTGCACGTGTGTAATGGTGTCCCTGCACTCACAAAGTCCGGGAATTTGCCCTGAACAATGTGGGGGCACCTTGGCTAGTGCCAGGGTACCCACACACTAAGTAACTTTGCACCTAACCTTTACCAGGTAAAGGTTAGACATATAGGTGACTTATAAGTTACTTAAGTGCAGTGGTAAATGGCTGTGAAATAACGTGGACGTTATTTCACTCAGTATGCAGTGGCAGGCCTGTGTAAGAATTGTCAGAGCTCCCTATGGGTTGCAAAAGAAATGCTGCAGCCCATAGGGGTCTCCTGGAACCCCAATACCCTGGGTACCTCAGTACCATATACTAGGGAATTATAAGGGTGTTCCAGTAAGCCAATGTAAATTGGTAAAATTGGTCACTAGCCTGTTAGTGACAATTTGAAAGAAATGAGAGAGCATAACCACTGAGGTTCTAGATAGCAGAGCCTCAGTGAGACAGTTAGTCATAACACAGGTAACACATTCAGGGCCCTCTTATGAGCACTGGGGCCCTGGCTGGCAGGGTCCCAGTGACACATACAACTAAAACAACATATATACAGTGAAAAATGGGGTAACATGCCAGGCAAGATGGTACTTTCCTACAGTCATGCGTACATGACCGCATCAGACCCCACAGATAGACAGCAGACCAATCACCCTGACGGGTAATTAATGCCTCCCTTATAACCGTTGACATTCCGATAGGCTACGAACACACCCCTACCCCTCATAATGCAATGCAGCAAATTGCAGTATCATAATATAAACTAACAATAGCTTCTATCGAACGCACATATTTGTACTTAGATGCACCCTAGCTGACACACGCAACCCCCAACCCAAATAGGGTATTGCCCGATCCAGGTTGTATCACCTGATTAGCCAACAAACTGACAACTCCTCAATGTACTTTACAGTATTATGACGCAATAATACAGTACAAGGCACATACGTCACAGCAAGAAGCTTGCACTGGATACACATAGATCAGGACTCATTAACCCTTGCTATCTATTCTGAGATATTCTCTATGATACACAACCTAATAGACAATGATACGATCGTATAGCAGGGAACTGGGTTCTATTGTGTTATATTATGTTATAAGAATTATCAGATTGCAGTGATACTATGTTATATGTTACAGTGATATTATCTAAGTATGGAACTATTTAAATTGCTATGTGTAAATATATCCCATAACTTTCCCCTGGTCCCACACCGCACCGTCCTGTGCCCCTGCCCCCCCGGCCTTCCTCTCCCTCTCCCTCTCACCCCCCTGGTCCTTGTCCTTTCCTTCTACCTCTACAATCCCCCCCTATGAATCCTAGCCCCTGCCCCTAACCCCCCCCTTCATCACAGCACCCTCATAACACAGAACCCAACATGACAGCACTAATTGAGCGTAGAGGCCACCTACTACTTCAGATGTGTAAGTATGCCAACCGTGCGAGCCATTACACTAGATACCGCCGGACACCAGACAGACCTCCTTCCACACATTAGTGTGAGCCTTCTCCCTACCACCCTCATGCTAATTATGATGTTAAATCTCCAGTAACATAAGGATTTATATTTATATTTATATACCCAGCTTTCTCTGCTGCTTGCACACTGTCCCTCCCCCTCCCGCCCCCGCTCACCACTCAGGACAGTAAATCCCGACCATCACCACTAACATGACTGTTGCCCCTCCTCGGGCTCCGTCCACGGCACACCCGCAGCTCCCCCCACTCCCTTTGGAACCCGAGCCCGTATATTCTTCGGTCCTAAATCAACAGCGGCTGCCCTCTGCCCTTCCGCCGCCTCCCTGGTAGAGATCGCACTGAGGGCACTGGGAGCCCAGATAGGAACCGAACTCGCCATCTACAGATCTACCCACAGGAGGCATCTGACCCCTAGCCTTTACCTACCCCTCCCTCCTTCTCTTCTCCTCGATCCTTTCTATTATTCCATTCTACCTCACCCTATATATCAACGTTAACACCCCTCTCCCTTTCCTCCATATTATTTTTTTTTAAATCTTTTTCCCTTACCTAATCTTTCTTTCTTTTTTGATTCGCTCTCCCCTACCTCCTGCTGGAGTGTCCGGCCCCCACCGGCTACCCCTAGCCCCCCCTTCCAACTCATCATATCACAGTGAGCATAGCCCCCACTCCGACGGCTGAGGCACCTCTCCCCTTCATCTTACGCCTGCTGCCCACAGGATCATTGAGACTCCACTTTAGTATTTGGCATGTCAGGGAACGCCTCCCACGTGACACACCCACTATGAATCCTTTCCTGGAATGTCCACAGCATGACGAGTTACATTAAATGGAAAAAGATTCTGTCCTATCTCCAATCCAAGAGAGCGGACATAGCCCTGATCCAAGAGACGCACCTTGACAATCCAGAATCCAGTAAACTCAAACGTGACTGGGTAGGAAGGGACGCCTTTAGCTGCTGCCCAGTGAGCTGAGAAACCGGGGGTAGCATGCCTCGCAAATGCGGGGTAGCAATCCTAATACACAAATCCCTCCCAGTCACAACACGGAAGGGCGATATATATTTGTTAAATTAAAAATAGGAAATACCTTCCTATGAGTGGGATCTGTTTATGCACCAACCGGCACAAAGCGCACCTTCTTTCTACAACTAAGTCGTCTACTGACCAAAATCGGAACTGCCTGCTACATTATAGGGGGAGACTGGAACCTCACTCGAGACGCCATACTGGACAGAACAGGCCCCATAGACGTTGGTAACAACCACAATAGGGCATTACTGACGGACCTACCCACGGACGCATGTCTAGTCGACTTTTGGAGATTAACACATCCAAAGGACAAGGAATATAGGGGGTCATTCTGACCTCGGCGGTAAAAGCCGCTTACCGCCGGTCAGAAGACCGCCACAATACTGCGGCGGCCGCGGTCAGCCGCTACGGACATTCTGACCCACAACTGCAAAACCTCCATAAATCCGACCTCCACTGCAGTCCGCCACATCAGCGGCCAGTGGTAAACTGGAGATGACCAAACCTCCACCGCCACGCCAACAGAAATACGCCCATGCCATTATGACCCGCAAATCCACGCGGCGGTCTTTCAAACGCGGTAGTCCATTGGCGGTACACACCGCCGCGGTCATAATACACACACCTTTACAAAACTCTACCACATTGGACAATTTGAAAGACACACACCTGAAACACATACACACACCACTCCCACACACCCATTACAATATAAAACACACACCCACATCACCCACAAACCCCTACTAACAAAAACCAGAGACGAAGGAGAGAGAGACACATCTGAGAAAATAGAGCTACATCACACACCATCACACACACCACATAGAAGCACAAAGCACCACACACCAACACACACATCACCACATACAACATCCCACACCTCATACACACCACCCCATGGCACCCCAAAGGCACCCACGCTTTTCGGACCAAGAACTCCGGGTCATGGTGGAGGAAATCATAAGAGTTGAACCCCAGCTCTTCGGCTCACAGGTGCAGCACACCACCATAGCCAGGAAGGCGGAGCTATGGCAGCGGATCGTGGACAGGGTCAACGCGGTGGGACAGCATCCCAGAAATAGGGACGACATCCGCAAACGATGGAACGACCTACGGGGGAAGGTGCGATCGATGGTCTCGCGACACAACATCGCAGTGCAGAAGACTGGCGGGGGACCACCACCCACACACCCGAATTCACAGCATGGGAGCAAGAGGTACTAAACATCCTGCATCCAGACGGCCTCGCTGGAGTAGCCGGAGGAATGGACTCTGGTAAGTACAAGCTCAACTACTTCACCCCCCCCCCAGCATGCTAACCCCCACCCCCACCCTCACCCCCAACCCCCATCACACATCCTCCCTGAGAATGTCTCTCCAGCACAACCCACCCAACACCAACCCCTGCATGCCATCCCCAAACTATGGACACCCATCACCTAAGCATGACCACTGCACATACCCATCCCCCCCCCACAAAACACCCTCACAACACCTCCCCCAAGGGAATGCCAGCACTGGGGGACAAGGGCACCCATAAAACGCAAGCAAATGCACACACAGAAACAATAACCATACCCTCTCACCCCATGCAGGACCCGAACGACAACACACCGGTCAGGAGGGACCAGAAATGTCCATCCCACCCCCGGAACAGGCCCCTAGTGATGACAGCAGCTCTGTCGACCTGGACCCTGATGACCAGCCCGGACCATCGGGGACCTCTGGACAGTCGGTTCCCCTCACCCAGACACAGGCCACTGCAGACCCAACCCCCTCTGGGAACAACAGCACAGCTCCCACCCAGCGGGTCCATGCCTTTGTCTCTACGACAGGTCAAGCAGCGGTGTGTCTGCCACTACAGGGCACCAAGGCTAACCCACCAACCCAACAACAACAGGGACCTGGGGGCAGTGGTAGTGGGCACACCGTCCAGGGGACAGAGGACCATGCAAACAGGGCAACTCGGAGGGCTGCTGTGCGACAGGGGGGGAGGAGAGGCCCAGGGAACCCACTCTCCAAGAGGCCCTCACCACCATCATGGCAGCCTACCACCACTCACAAGAGACGATGGCGACTGGCCAGGTTCCAGGAGATCCAGGCACAGCAGGAGGAACGCTACATGGGGTTCAGCGACCAACTAACCAACATCTCTACCGCTATGGGGAGCATAGTCCAGGCCCTCAACCGTATAGAGGACACGTTTCGGGACCATGTGGCATCACACAGGGCCCCTGTCACTACCCCGGAACAGGAACAGCCTACCACCTCCGCCGGCGCTAGTGGACAGAAGGCCCCACCACAACGACAGGCCACCAGAACCCCACCTCCTGCTGAACAACAACCACCCCGCAAGAGGAGCCTGAGATAAAAAAAAACACAGAGTAGGATGTCAAGACCCCCACCAGCATCAGATACCCCCTGAAGTCCTCCCACTGTTCCACATCGCCACCCTGTCAAACCTTGAACTGCCCCTGCTCCATCCTTCCACAGGCATATGGACAATGCACCTGTCAGACTGAGAACTGGACTCTGCCATGGACATTACTCCACCCCCACCCATCACTGTTTTACTTTCATGTACCATCATCTTGCACAAAAAATAAATCACTCATTGCACTGAAATCAATCAGGACTCAGCCTGTCTTATTTATAAATGTATAACACATTACATATCAATTACGTTCTGTTAACTTTGTGCTGAACACATACCGAGGTCACTTTGCATTAGTCCATGGGCTAACCAAGCAGAAGTCACGCAGTGGGACATACAGCACTGAAAAGGGAACGGAAAATCAAACATCATGTTAAAAGTTCTGGGGGGAAATAGACAAAGTTGAGATGCAGGAGGCTTTCTGGAAATGTAAAATGGCATGGGTGATTCTTACCTGTGTGCTACTGAAAATACTGTTCTATAACTCTGTCCCTGTTGTCTGTGTCGTCCTCTGAGTCTTCCTCCTCTTCACTCTCCGCAGGCTCCACAGCTGCTTCAACACCACCATCTGCACCATCCTCCTGCAGGAAAGGAACCTGACGTCGCAATGCCAGATTGTGAAGCATACAGCAGGCCACGATGATTTGGCACACCTTCTTTGGTGAGTACATCAGGGATCCCCCTGTCATATGCAGGCACCTAAACCTGGCCTTCAGGAGGCCAAAGGTCCTTTCTATGATCCTCCTAGTCCGCCCATGGGCCTCATTGTACCGTTCCTCTGCCCTGGTCCGGGGATTCCTCACTGGGGTCAGTAGCCAAGGCAGGTTGGGATAACCAGAGTCACCTATTAGCCACACACGTTGTCTCTGTAGCTGCTCCATCACATAGGGGATGCTGCTATTTCGCATAACATACGCGTCATGCACTGACCCAGGGAACTTGGCATTCACATGGGAGATGTACTGGTCAGCCAAACAGACCACCTGCACATTCATAGAATGGTAATTGTTCCTATTTCTGTACACCTGCTCATCGTCTCTTGGGGGTACCAAAGCCACATGTGTCCCATCAATGGCACCAATGATGTTGGGGATATGTCCAAGGGCATAGAAATCACCCTTCACTGTAGGCAAATCACCCTCCTCTGGGAAAATGATGTAGCTCCGCATGAGTTTCATCAGGGCAGACAACACTCTGCTCAAAATCTTGGAAAACATAGGCTGAGACATTCCAGATGACATGGCCACTGTTGTCTGGAATGACCCACTTGCAAAAAAATGGAGGACTGACAGAACCTGCACCAGAGGGGGGATCCCTGTGGGTTGGCGGATGGGGGACATCAGGGCTGGCTCCAGCTGGGCACACAGATCATGTATAGTGGCACGGTCAAGTCGGTAACGTAGTATTATATGGCGTTCTTCCATTGTCGACAGGTCAACCAGCGGACGGTACACGCGAGGATTCCTCCTTCTCATCGCAAGTCCCAGCGGACGGTGCCTAGGAAGGACAACATGGAGCACAGAGTCAGGAAAACCACAGGTACGTTCAGACAGCTTGCGCAGTTAAAGAATCGCAATGGGTTGAAAGGCGTGTATGTGTGGCAATGCAAGGCCTAGGCCTGTGTGACGCAGTCAAAATTAAGCCATGTGGGCCCTTGAAATGGCGGCTGCCTGACCTGTGAAGTGGGACAATGGGATGTGAGGTCAATGCGCTGGCGGGGCACACCGTGGCGGTAGGCGGTCGAAGACCGCTATACGAAGCCGCATTGGTTAACATTGAAGCCTATGGGTTTCAGGAGCCAATGACGATGTGCGCCGGAGGTCGCGGTACGCACCGCCGCGGTACGCACCGCCACGGGCGTGACCGCCATTTCCTAGTTGATTGATCACTCGAGACCTGATCATCCACAGGAGAGGACCTATACTGCAAGTGCTGCTGTGACCTCGGTCTGGGAGATACAATGGCTGCTGCGACTGGGGAAAGGGCCCCTGCCTGCACCTCTGAAGAGTTGGAGAAGCTCGTGGATGGGGTCCTCCCCCAGTATGCGCTACTCTACGGTCCTCCAGACCAACAGGTGAGTACACCGGGTGCACATGGAATGGGCTATGCCTGTGTGGATTGGGGTGGATGTAAGTTGGTGGGGTGGGGGGCGAATGAGGAGTGCAACGCCAACAGATGAGAGCATGTGCCATATAGCAAAGTTGGTGGGGGGGGGCAATCACATCTAACATGCAGGTCATTGATGATTGTTTCCTTTCCACCCTGTACATGTCAAATAGGTCAGCGCCCATCAGAAAGTCGACATTTGGCGTGCCATCGCCAAGGAAGTCCGGAACTTGGGGGTCCACAACAGACGGGGCACCCACTGCCACAAGAGGTGGGAGGACATCCGCCGTGGAACAAGGAAGACCGCAGAATCACTGCTGGGGATGGCCTCCCAACCTAGGAGGGGTGCCAGTCGCACCATGACCCCCCTGATGTCCCGGATCCTGGCGGTGGCCTTCCCTGATTTGGATGGGCGCTTTAAGACATCACAGCAGACACAAGGGGGTGAGTATCAGCACATTCTACTATCTTTCTGCGCAGTGGAGGCGTCTGGGTGGGGGAGGAGGGCTGTGGGTGACATTAGGCCAGGGCGCTTTCTGTAGTGTAGTCCTCTCCCTTAGGCATGGCCCTGTGCCCCCGGCCCCCACCTCTGTAGGGTGACAAGTACAGCCATTGATGGTCCAGCATCACCCATGTGCGCGTTAGACGTCTCTTGACCTGTTGTCCTAGTCAGTAGTACTGAGTAGTGTACCCCGAATGCGCGGCTTAGTGCATGAGGCTCCTGTGTCTGTCCTCTCCGCCAACGGTGTTGACATTGCATGCACTCAACCTGGTCTTCTTTGTTTCTCCCCCCACCCTTTTTCTTCATCTTCTTGTGCATGTGTGCATTAGCATCATCAGGCGGAGGAGATTTTGCATCGGAGAACGAGGGAGCTGCAGGTCACAAGGCCCCGGTGGGCCCAGGAACAGACACCGAGGGCACCAGTGATCCAGAGGGCGAGGGGAGCACCACAACGGGGACCGGTGGTGAGACCAGCGACTCAGACACGTCCTCGGATGGGTGCTCCCTAGCGGTGGCGGCAACATTCGGGCCCCCCGCCTCTACAGGTACAGCCGCCACCCAGCGCACCAGCCCCGCCCTCCCAGCAGCCCCTCAGCCTACGCTCCGTGCCCGCTCGCCCAGGAAGGCGGGCGTCTCCTTCGCCCCAGGCACCTCAGCCCCTGCCCCTGTCACCCCTGCTGCCCTCAGTGCGGAGCTCATTGACCTGGTGAGGACGCTCATTGTTGGGCAGACTACCCTTTTGAATGCCATCCAGGGGGTGCAAAGGGAGGTGCAACAGAGCAATGCGTACCTGGAGGGCATTCATTCGGGTCAGGCTGCCCATCAACGAGCGTTCAACGCTCTGGCCTCAGCACTGACGGCAGCCATTGTCCCTGTTTCCAGCCTCCCTCTTCTTACTGCCTCCAGCCTGTCTCTGTCTCCTGTTCCTCAGCCTATCCCATCCACACCATCAGACCAGCCTGCACACACCTCAACACCCAAGAGCAGCTCATCCAGACACAAGCACCACAGATCCCACAAACACTCACCCAAGCAACACCCAGATGCAGACATTCCAGCAGTCACTACCACCTCTGTGTCCCCCTCCTCCTCGTCTCCCTCCTCCCTCCCTGTGACGTCTACAATCACACCTGCATGCACCCCAACATCAGCCAGTGCTTCCATCACCACCTCACCCTCCACTACAGTCCACACTCGTGCAGTCACCACCCCCACTGCCATGTACACGTCCCCTGTGTCCTCTCCCACTGTGTCTGTCACCCCCTCTTCCAAGACACACAAACGCAGGCAGCCAACCACCCAACAGCCATCCACCTCACGACAGCCTACAGCACCAGCACCTTCACCCAATGACAGCACACCTGACTCTCCTACAACCACATCCTCTTCCTCCACTCCCATCACCACTTCTCCTACCCTTTACCTTGGCCCTAAAAAACTTTTCCTGGCTAATCTTAACCTCTTTCCCTCCGATGACCTACCCCCTCCATCTGCAAAGAGTCCCAAGAGCACCGCAGCCACCACCAGCCCAGCTTCGAGTGTCACTGTTGTGCATGGGTACTGGAGTCCACCCTTTGCCAGCAGTGACACTTCGATCAGCAGCAAGGACACATCCAGCCCCCCCCCCCCCGGCAAGAGGACCCGCAAAAACAAGGGCCGCCGTGCGAGGACTGACACGGCTGCCCCCAAGGAGCAAAGTGCGCCCACTTCACCAGCCACAACATCTAGGGGAGGCAAAGGCCCGAGAGCACCATCAAAGGAGCGGAAGGGCAGCAGGAGCGCGGAGCAGGTGGGCCCCACATGTCACATCCCAGCTGGGAAGGAGGACACTAAAGAGCCCAGGACTCCGTCCCCGAAGGGTCCAGAAACGTCACGGTCCGAGGGCGACTGAGCAGGGAGTCCAGCACAGGTCTGGCTTCCTTGACCTACTGGATGGACACCGCTGAACAGGGCCCCGCCATGCAGAAGAGCACCGCTGAACAGGGCCCCGCCGTGAAGATAGGCACAGCTGAACAGGGCCCCGCCGTGAAGATAGGCACCGCTGAACAGGGCCCGCCGTGCAGAAGAGCACCGCTGAACAGGGCCCCGCCGTGAAGATAGGCACCGCTGAACAGGGCCCGCCGTGCAGAAGAGCACCGCTGAACAGGGCCCCGCCGTGAAGATAGGCACCGCTGAACAGGGCCCGCCGTGCAGAAGAGCACCGCTGAACAGGGCCCCGCCGTGAAGATAGGCACCGCTGAACAGGGCCCGCTGTGCAGAAGAGCACCGCTGAACAGGGCCCCGCCGTGAAGATAGGCACCGCTGAACAGGGCCCGCCGTGAAGATAGGCACCGCTGAACAGGGCCCCGCCGTGAAGATAGGCACCGCTGAACAGGGCCCGCCGTGCAGAAGAGCACCGCTGAACAGGGCCCCGCCGTGAAGATAGGCACCGCTGAACAGGGCCCCGCCGTGAAGATAGGCACCGCTGAACAGGGCCCGCCGTGCAGAAGAGCACCGCTGAACAGGGCCCCGCCGTGAAGATAGGCACCGCTGAACAGGGCCCGCCGTGCAGAAGAGCACCGCTGAACAGGGCCCGCCGTGCAGAAGAGCACCGCTGAACAGGGCCCCGCCGTGAAGATAGGCACCGCTGAACAGGGCCCCGCCGTGACAAGCACCGCTCCGCTGGGCCCTTCCTCTCAAGCACCGCTCCGCTGGGCCCTTCCTGTCAAGCACCGCTCCGCTGGGTCCTTCCTCTCAAGCACCGCTCTGCTGGGCACCGTCGTCTCAAGCACCGCTCCGCTGGGCCCTTCCTGTCAAGCACCGCTCCGCTGGGCCCTTCCTCTCAAGCACCGCTCCGCTGGGCCCTTCATCTCAAGCACCGCTCCGCTGGGCCCTTCCTCTCAAGCACCGCTCCGCTGGGCACCGCCGTCTCAAGCACCGCTCCGCTGGGCCCTTCCTGTCAAGCACCGCTCCGCTGGGCCCTTCCTCTCAAGCACCGCTCCGCTGGGCCCTTCATCTCAAGCACCGCTCCGCTGGGCCCTTCCTCTCAAGCACCGCTCCGCTGGGCCCTTCCTCTCAAGCACCGCTCCGCTGGGCCCTTCATCTCAAGCACCGCTCCGCTGGGCCCTTCCTCTCAAGCACCGCTCCGCTGGGCCCTTCCTCTCAAGCACCGCTCCGCTGGGCACCGCCGTCTCAAGCACCGCTCCGCTGGGCCCTTCCTGTCAAGCACCGCTCCGCTGGGCCCTTCCTCTCAAGCACCGCTCTGCTGGGCCCTTCCTCTCAAGCACCACTCCGCTGGGCCCTTCCTCTCAAGCACCGCTCCGCTGGGCCCTTCCTCTCAAGCACCGCTCCGCTGGGCCCTTCCTCTCAAGCACCGCTCCGCTGGGCACCGCCGTCTCAAGCACCGCTCCGCTGGGCCCTTCCTCTCAAGCACCGCTCCGCTGGGCACCGCCGTCTCAAGCACCGCTCCGCTGGGCCCTTCCTGTCAAGCACCGCTCCGCTGGGCCCTTCCTCTCAAGCACCGCTCCGCTGGGCCCTTCATCTCAAGCACCGCTCCGCTGGGCCCTTCCTCTCAAGCACCGCTCCGCTGGGCCCCGCTGTCTCAAGCACTGCTCCGCTGGGCCCTTCCTCTCAAGCACCGCTCCGCTGGGCCCTTCCTCTCAAGCACCGCTCCGCTGGGCACCGCCGTCTCAAGCACCGCTCCGCTGGGCCCTTCCTCTCAAGCACCGCTCCGCTGGGCCCTTCCTCTCAAGCACCGCTCCGCTGGGCACCGCCGTCTCAAGCACCGCTCCGCTGGGCCCTTCCACTCAAGCACCGCTCCGCTGGGCACCGCCGTCTCAAGCACTGTTTATGGTTCACTGTGCCCACCATGCCTCCTCCTTGACCAGTGGAGACTGTAATCCACCTGATGGACTGTCCACCCACTGTAGAGACATTGAGAGACTGTGGCTTTGCACTCCCCTGGATGGTATAGTGGGCAGCCCACCCACTGTAGAGACATTGAGAGACTGTGGCTTTGCACTCCCCTGGATGGTATAGTGGGCAGCCCACCCACTGTAGAGACATTGAGAGACTGTGGCTTTGCACTCCCCTGGATGGTACAGTGGGCATGGTGGCTCCTCGTGGATCTGGCGTCGTGGACTCATGTGGCTGTGGTGCTCCCCCTTTCCCTTCCCCCTGAGGTGCCTGTAGTTTTTACATCGGATGCCCCTGCAGTGTTCTCTCCAAAGGACTCAGGTCTCCTGTGTGGGCTTTGCCCTTGTTTCTCAAAACTTTGGCCCACGGACATTTTCAATTCGTAGGATGTGCAGGACTTGTTACTTCAGTTATACACTGATGTGTATATAATATTTTTCTATGTAAATATTTTTCATGGTTGGACAATAATTTTCAGGAGCTTTTTTGTACATAAATATTTATTCCAAATTTGATTATGTCATAGCATTTTTTACGGGTGTTTGGGTGGTGTCACTGTGACTTGGTGCTCTGCATTGGTGTGTACATATTGGGGGGGTTGCATATGTGTGTTCCCGTAACCTTTCCCCCTCCCCCCTCCCGTGTGTCGTAGGTGCAGTACTCACCGTTGTCGTCTGCGCCGGAGCTCGTACTCGTGGTAGATGAGAAGGTAGACGAGAGCAGGTATGATGTTCAATTCGGGTTCCATGCTGTCCTCCTTCCTCATGGAGTGCGTAGAGGTGAGCGTTTTCCCGTTCGTAGTCTGTTTCCGCCGTGTTTTTATCGGCGGTGCTCCCGCCCCGGAAAAGGTGGCGGATTGGTGAGTTATGATAGTGTGGGCGGTACATTGTCTGCCGCCTGCCTGTTGGCGGTGACCGCTGCGCTGTTTGTTTGTACCGCCGTGGCGGTCAGAGTGTTAATGTGGCGGGCTGTGCTGGCGGTTCCCGCCAGGGTCAGAATACCATTTTTTTGACCGCCAGCCTGTTGGCGGGTTGGCCGCCGATTTATCACCGACTGCCAGGGTTAGAATCACCCCCATAGCTTCTTATCACCTGTTCACAGCACTCAATCACGCCTTGATTATTTTTTCGTATCACACACCATAACCTTCAAATACAAAATACTAGTATCCTAGACAGTGGACTCTCCGACCATTCCCCGATCCTACTCTTGATCCAAGCAGGTCTAGCTTCTCCCGGTCGTAAACCGTGGTGTTTTGCTATACATAGATATCGCTCTCCCCAAGAGAAAGAACAACTTAAGGCCCACATATCTACATATATGACCGAGAACACGGGTACTGTGGCTTCCAAACGGGTGTTATGGGCAGCGGCAAAGGCTACTCTGAGGGGGAATATGATGCGTGATACGGCACTAGCTAACAGAGACAGGAAGCCCCGCCAACGCACCTTAGAAAATACAATTCAGAGCCTCACCAAACAATATACAACCCAGCCATCCCCGAGCTACGCCGCTCACTTGAACAGGCCCGAATGGCACACAACGAGCTTTACACAACACAGGCAGAATACGCACTGCAAAGACTGCGCGGTCGCCATTACGAGCAAGGAGAGAAGGCTGGACGCCTCCTTGTGGAACAGCTTCGGCAAAGAGATGCAGCCTCCGCTATCCCGGCCATAACGTCCTCCTCAGGAGCAGTACTGACCCGCCCGCAAGACATTGTGAACGAATTTGCTATATACTATCAGCATCTTTACACCCCTGAAATATTGCACGACCATACGCGGACTGAGGCATTTCTCACCGTGGCCAAAATACCCTACCTATCAGAGGTCGGCCAAGCTCTATTAGAGGGCGATATAAGCAGGAAAGAAATAACGCAAGTTATAGCAAACCTCCCCTATCATAAATCCCCAGGAGAGGACGGATTCCCTGTGAAATTTTATAGATGGGCAGGGGAAGAGACAATAACGGCAGTACATGAGGCGCTTGCGGAGGCATGCCAGGAGGGTTCTTTGGGCGCCTTATCCAATAGAGCCACGATTGTCGACCTACCTAAGCCAGGGAGAGATCCCCTCCTCTGTAGCAGCTATCGTCCTATCTCACTCCTGAACGGAGATGTCAAACTACTGGCCAGCGTCTTAGCAGCACATCTACGTATAAAGTGATACCGTGCTTGGTCCATAACACCCAGGTGGGATTTGTACTGGGTCGCACCTTCAGGAATCATATGCGCACCCTGTGTCATACACTATTCGAATCTTTGCACCTCCCAGAGGAAGCCTTGGCCCTGTCCCTCGATGCGGAGAAAGCATTTGACCGTATCGAGTGGCCCTACCTATTTACCACCATGAAACATTTCGGCCTCGGAGATCAATTTATCTCTAAAGTTCGACTAGTGTATGACCATCCCACGGCACGAGTTAACTGCGGGGGCTTCTTGTCAGACTCATTCCCTATTGGAAGGGGCACCCGACAAGGTTGGCCCTTTCACCGCTCTTATTTTTGCTAGCAATGGAACCTCAGGCAGCAACTATACGGAACTCCCAACAAATAAAAGGAATCCCTCTACCAGGGGGCTCCTCCAAAATGTACCTATACGCGTACGATATCCTACTAACCCTGTCTGACCTGGAAAGATCCTTGCCATCACTGCTCTCTATCATAGAGGACTTTGCGTCTCTATCCGGATACCGTGTAAACTGGGACAAGAGCGATTCACTGCCTCTATCCCGTGTAACAACGAGGGCCGCAATCCATGGCCTCCATTTAAATGGACCCCGACCCGCCTGAACTATCTAGGAACATATATTAACCGAGGCTTGGAACACACCGTACACACTCATATATTCATTGTGAAATTATTTGTTGTAAAGGGGAACGTTGAAAACATGCTCATGTATACTTTGTACCATCCTATATTCTTCCTTAAAAAAAACTTAATAAAAAACAAAAAAAACAAAAAAAAAACAGGTAATGTAAATCCCTGATGGAGATGATTAATGTGGATAATGTGCAAAATTACAGAAGGGGATACAAGACATTTAAAATAGTTTGGAATCACAAGAAAGGCTGAATTCAAAGATTCAATGTGTAACACATTGTACACCAGGAGCAAGATCAAAGTCAGCACATGGCATTCTTTAAGGAACTTGCAGTGAGGGAACCACAATGTACTTAATCACCAAAATATCTTTTTACATTTACAGTCATCACTGTGAAGTTCAAGTTACTGTTAGGTTAATGTCAGATTCTTTATGGGGAAGGTTAAGTCCTTAGTGAAAGCCCAGCTGATTGGGAGGAAAGATGCATCATGGGGTCCCATAAATGTCCTTTCCTGGAGTTTAAGTTAAGCTTCAGTTTTGCTATTTGCAGATTTCAAGTCTTGTTTATCCTTGTCCTTCTTCTAATATTTAGGAGGATGGAGTTGTAGTACTGCATTGGAGAGGGGTGTTTGCTGCAGCAGGGGCAGTGGTGATGGTGGCAGGAGGGCGAGTTGGAGAAACGTTTATGAAGGGTTATCTGTAGGAGGCTGGCCTGGCTTATAGTGGGTACCAATGGTACTTACACCTTGTGCCAGGTCCAGTTATTATTGTAGGAAAGTACCATCTTGCCTGGCATGTTACCCCCATTTTCACTGTATGCATGTTTGTTTTTGCCCATATGTCACTGGGATCCTGCTAGGCAGGACCCCAGTGCTCATAATATGTGCCCTGTATGTGTTCCCTGTGTGGTGCCTAACTGTATCACTGAGGCTCTGCTAACCAGAACCTCAGTGTTTATACTCTCTCTGCTTTTAAAATTGTCACTGCAGGCTAGTGACCAATTGTACCAATTCACATTGGCATACTGGAACACCCTTATAATTCCCTTGTATATGGTACCTAGGTACCCAGGGTATTGGGGTTCCAGGAGATCCCAATGGGCTGCAGCATTTCTTTTGCCACCCATAGGGAGCTCAGACAATTCTTACACAGGCCTGCCACTGCAGCCTGAGTGAAATACCGTCCACGTTATTTCACAGCCATTTTCACTGCACATAAGTAACTCATAAGTCACCTATATGTCTAACCCTCACTTAGTGAAGGTTAGGTGCCAAGTTACTTAGTGTGTGGGCACCCTGGCAGCAGCCAAGGTGCCCCCACATTGTTCAGGGCAAATTCCCCAGACTTTGTGAGTGCGGGGACACCATTACACGTGTGCACTACATATAGGTCACTGCCTATATGTAGCGTCACAATGGTAACTCCAAACATGGCCATGTAACATGTCTAGGATCATGGAATTGTACCCCAATACCATTCTGGTATTGGGGGACAATTCCATGCATCCCTGGGTCTCTAGCACAGAACCCGGGTACTGCCAAACTGCCTTTCCGGGGTCTCCACTGCAGCTGCTGCTGTTGCCAACCCCTCCGACAGGTTTCTGCCCCCCTGGGACCTGGGCAGCCCAGTCCCAGGAAGACAGAACAAAGGATTGCCTCTGAGAGAAGGTGTTACACTCTCTCCCTTTGGAAATAGGTGTGTAGGGCTGGAGAGGAGTAGCCTCCCCCAGCCTCTGGAAATGCTTTGATGGGCACAGATGCTGCCCATCTCTACAGAAGGCAGTCTACACCGGTTCAGGGATCCCCAAGCCCTGCTCTGGCATGAAACTGGATAAAGGAAAGGGGAGTGACCACTCCCCTGGGAAGGTGACCAGAGCTCCTCCAGTGTGTCCCAGACCTCTGCCATCTTGGATTCAGAGGTGTTGGGGCACAATGGACAGCTCTGAGTGGCCAGTGCCAGCAGGTGACGTCAGAGCCCCCGATAGGTGCTTACCTCTTTCAGTAGCCAAGCCTCCTTTCTCAGCAGCCAAACCTCCTTTTTTGGCTATTTAGGGTCTCGCCTCTGGCCTATTCCTCAGATAACGAATGCAAGAGCTCACCAGAGTTCCTCTGCACTTCCCTCTTCGACTTCTGCCTAGGATCAACCGCTGACTGCTCCAGGACGCCTGCAAAACCGCAACAAAGTAGCAAGAAGACTACCAGCAACATTGTAGCACCTCATCCTGACGGCTTTCTCGACTGTTTCCTGGTGGTGCATGCTCTGAGGGCTGTCTGCCTTCACCCTGCACTGGAAGCCAAGAAGAAATCGCCTGTGGGTCGACGGAATCTTCCCCCTGCCAACGCAGGCACCAAACTTCTGCATCACCAGTCCTCTGGGTCCCCTCTCATCCTGACGAGCATGGTCCCTGGAACACAGGAGCTGGGTCCAAGTGTCTCCCACAGTCTAGTGGCCCTTCTGTCCAAATTTGGTGGAGGTAAGTCCTTGCCTCCCCACGCCAGACAGTAATCCTGTGTACTGCGTGATCTGCAGCTGCTCCAGCTTCTGTGCACTTTTCCAAGGATTCCTTTGTGCACAACCTAGCCTGGGTCCCCAGCACCCTGTCCTGCATAGTTGGGCTCTGACGTCATGGGACCCTCCTTTGTGACTCTGAGTCGACCACTGTCCTCAGATCTTCTAAGTGCCTGTTCCGGTACTTCTGCGGGCGCTGCCTGCTTCTGTTGGGGCTCTCTGAGTTGCTGAGTGCCCCCTCTGTCTCCTACTTGTGGAGGAGGCCAGAGCCAGAGAGATTACAGTGCAGACAAATTGCTCCACCAGCATATTAGATGATCTTCAGAACCAGCTGGTTATGTCATACCGAAGATCTGCATTGAAAGTGGTAAAGGATGCCTGCAAACGTCAGGGTGGGGGATTCAGTGAGGAGACAACTGAGGGTTGATTATCATTATTTGTGCTTAAAACGACAGCAATAAACCCCTACAGTGTTGTGGTCTTAGTAAGAGATGCTTTTTAGTGCTTTCGTTTTGGTTCGAACCTAGTAATATCATGTCCATTATTTGGTCTGGGCAGTCGATGATGAATTTGCAAGGTAAGATTTTGTTGGTCTTTGAAAGGCTTTCTGCTCATCTTGAGGGACATTTTATAGTCTTTGGATTGTGTTTTACACCACAACCATTCTAGATTTCAGCCCTGTCTCTTCCATGTGTGTTACTGCAGACATATCCTGTGAAATGAGTGGTGTTTTTCCTACTCACAATTTCCCAGTCCTGGTGTTCAAAAAGACAGAGCCATGTGTAGGCCACTTCTTTTGTTATTTTTAGGTTGTTTCATGGGGTTTCCAACAGAATGTAGGTGAACAGGAATGGATTATGGACTAGTATATTTAAACAAGATGTGATTTGTTTTCCCAATAACCTAGTCCTAGCTTCAGCTTGAATTACACTGAAATATCTTTCTCTGATACTTCTTCAAACTGCTTTCTCTCAGTGTTGGTAGAATAAAGTAATATATCAGATTGTATCCTTTCCCTCTTGCACTCAATAGCATTCAGTGGGTGGTAGGGATCAGAAATGACAAAACATATTTTTGCGGTTCTAATTTTTGTACAGTGTTATTAAGAGCTAGAGGTGTCACAGCATGCATGGCTGCCTATACACACTGCCCTTTCATGTGTCTTGTCCTCAGTAACTCATGTATGGCAGCAGCTTGAAGGTGAGGGAAGTATTTCATTACAAACCTTTACTTGAAGTACATGAAGAGCCAGAAGGAATATTGTCTCCAATAGTCTGAGTGACCTTAACTTCAGCGTATGTGATCTCCCCATATCCGCCAAATGCCTGACAGCCTGCAGTCATGAGACAAAAGAAACATACAGTAAGATCATAGAACATGTACTTGTTTGGGTGCATTGTGCTTTGAAATATGTTGTCTCTCCCTCTCTGGTGATTCTGTTAGTTGAAGATAATCAAATACTCTAGCACTGCTACATTTGGCCTACATGTTTCATTCATCATCTGCCAACCAGACCAGATCCCAGACCAGGATCCCTAATGATTTCAACTCTGAACTCAGCTGTGAAACATGCAGGAGCTGGGACCTGTGCAGGTATAATTGCCAGCCATTTATTTGATAAATGTTTGACTATATGGAGGGCTTGTATTTAACCTCTATGGGGCTTTAAGTAAGCTAATTTGGAGATGATTACCAGACGTATTGGAATCCATCCGTATGAATGTGTGATTGTCTGTATGCTGTTGTCTGAATAAAGATATTTTGCATGCGCCACGGATGGGTTCACACCTAAAATCATTAGGCACCTTGGTCTGGGTCCTGAGGTAGGCATATTGACCAGTTTGAAAGATGACAGCTCTAACTTGGAGACCAGATGCAGTGGTGCTGGCCACTTAATTAGTGACAGAGTGTTGTCCTTACATCTCTATGGCCTCAGCACCTGGCACACTCCTAAACGTTGAGATAAAGAGCTAATCAGGAATGGAAGGACTTTTAATCAATTGATCTAGGAGATCTGTGCGGAAGCAACTGCCCTTCCAACATCATAACATCTCTAAGATACCTGCAAAACCTGGTAACATACCACACATCTCTCTTAAAACCAACACACCAGTTCAACCCTCATTTTCATGACATGTTGTGTATTTTTTATTTGAATTGGTATCTTGAGAAAATAAGGTATAATTATTATTATTACTTTGCATTTTTTTTGTTGAATACTGTGTAATGTTTCCTAACTTCTCTTCTGAGTATTAGGTTGGATCACAAAGTTACAGTTTAACTAATGATGCCCTGTTTACTGGACTGAGAATATTTTCAGGAAGAGACAATATATATTGAAAGTAATTTACTTATCTATAGGGCTTTAAGGTATTTATGTAGTCGATCTTGGATGCAGATATTTTCAAATATGTTCCTGCTGATTGATATGCTGTGTTTTAGAAGGAGATTTCTCAGCATCATGATAATTTCTTTATTCAGGAAGAGACATGATGATCTTCGAAAATATAATTGTATATTAGATATTTATATTGTTTGTCATTTTGAAATATCTGTTTGCCAAATGTACCTTTGCATCAACCCAGTATGGACTTTCCAGTAATTGAATGTTATCGAAGGAAGTTGTTTCCCTGTTTATTTGATATTTAGTGGTGGACATTTGTAGGGTCATTTTATGCTCTATCTATCACTCTTGGCCCACAGGCTGTCCCACACTTCTTTAGCTAAATTGATTGTATTAATTGTATCTTTTTCTAACTGCCAATAGAAGTATAAATATTTTGGTATTTGGTATAATTATTATTATTTTCATCTTATTTTATTATTGTACTGTAATTATCAATGCTGTATGTAGACTATGGGTACATGGATTACTGAAAAGTTTTCAGTTCATGGTCATTGTGTAGAGCAGCATAAACCATTATGGGAGTGTTATTCATGCCTAATCAAGCTCATGATAGACTCTATTCTTGTTGCATTTGACCTCGATGAGGGTTTACATGGTGGGCCTTTCAGAATGGAGGGAAAGATGGTGTTGAGTGACGTCAAGAATACATGTGATGGGCCATTCAAAATGGAGGGGATGCTGGGGTTGAGTGACATCAAGAATACACATGGTGGGCCATTCACGATAAAGGGGATGCTAGGGTTGAGAGGTGTGGGCATGAATAGATCTAGCACAGTTGAACATTACACAGTGGTTGGCTATCCTGTATCAGATGAAAATGCTTATTAGGGAGACAAGTTCATGTACATGAATATGTGAGAGGCAGAGAGGTGATAGAGAACCTAAACATGAGATGAAATATTCAAGGGAGGTATTGTATATGGAGGAGGTGAAAGGGATCTCAGTACTTACAAAGTTAGGCCCAGATTTATACTTTTTTTGCGCTGCAGTTGCGCCATTTTTTGACGAAAAAGTGGCGCAAACTTACAAAATATAATTCAGCTGTGGGAGCAACACACCAGATGCTATAGTCAGCCTTCGAAGTAGGAGGAGTGGCAGTAGTACACCTAGGATGCGAATGCTTGGCACTGCTGTAATGGATGTAGAACACTGAAGAGTGCAGACAGGTCATAGACAGTCTAGAGCGTGTGAGAAATTGTTGTGATTGTGACAGGTTTAGAAGTATAGATTTTAGTGAGCGACCCCTGTGGGTGGTGCCGTCTGCAGGAAGTTGTTTGAAACACTGTCAATCTTTTTCTTCCAACCCTTGCAGTCACAGGAGAGCCTGACACTTTCTAAGATGAGACTGCTGGTAATCCCCACTTGCCAGGACATCGGGTACACAGGGTGCACAGTAGCCAGGAGTCCCAGCCCCCTTGACTGATCGGGTACATGTGAACAAGCAGTTAAGACCTAGGGGCATATTCACAAGTTTTTGGCACAGGGCAGAGCGCAAGCCTTCTTGCTGCGCTGCCCTGCATCAAAAGAAAATGGCAGGAGTGTGCTGTATTTATAAGATACTGCAGATTCCTGTCCTTTTCCCCTGCCCTATTGTATAATGGGCTGCCATGCGCCAATGCAGGCACCCTTGCGCCTTGGTTGCAGGGATGATTGTTTTTGTGTGGGAAGGGATACCTTACTCCACAAAAACAACCACAAGAGGCATTTTCCTCTTTCTATGTGTGCTGCGGAATGCAGGACACATACAAAAAAAGGAAAAGCAAGGAGAAAGCTATTTCTCCTCTCTGCTCGTCACTTACGCCTCCTCTGGGTAGGAAGAGGCTTTTAAAGCAATCCCAGCTTCACAGCATCTCGTAAATCTGGGAATGTGTAAAATCCCACGGGTGTTACGTTGTTACACCCACCATAATGCCCATGGCACACCTCCCTATCGCAGGTTGAGCCTACACAGCGACTTGCACTGCGTCGCCTCAGTCTTCATTTGCAAAGAGATGAAAAGTCACACAGGGTGGCTTTAGGTGGCTTTGTAAATATGGCCCTGCAGTGTGTGCTGTCGGACCATTACTAAAATGACATTTCAGCAGCACAGAGAGGCTCTAAATAAGTCCCTTATTGTTGTCATCAAAGATCCCCTCTTAGTAAATAGGAATAAGGGAACCAGTTCACTTAGGATAGAGGTTGTAGATTTATTTAAAAGGTTATTACAGGATAAATTGCAAGTCACCTAATTATGACACCCCACCAGGAGCAGCATCCCCTCTGCTCAGCCCACTCTCTCTAACTGTCACACTCCTCCAGTCACTCACCAACATTTCATGACATCACACAGTGGCTGAGCAGAGCTGAGAACAATGGCGCTGTGTAAAGAAGGCATCACAAGCATAGCAGATTATAACATATCTCCTTCCTTTAGAAAGTAATAAAATAAAAACAGGAAACATAAGATAGCAAATAATAAAATACAAACAGAAAATGTAAGAGACTATAGGTTTGATAAGACCTATAAATTATTCAATTACACATTAGTTACACAGTGGTTCCATATAAAGGCCCCATTGAACCCTTAATACTTCACCTGTAGAAGGCTGGCCTGATGTGTAGTGGGAACCTATGGCACTTACACCTTATACCAGGTCCAGTTATTACTTGTTGGTGTAGTGTAGGCAGTGTCTAGAGGCCAGGCTCTCTAGAGGTACCTGCGGATGAGCAGCCAAGGCTTATCTAGGAGACATGCAAAGCTCATGCAATACAACTGTAGTCACACAGTACTCACACACATGAAGGAAAATACTCAGTGTTACAAAAATAAAGGTACTTTATTTTGGTGGCACAAATACCAAAAATACCATAGAGACTATACTCCCTTAGAAGGTATGTAATACACAAATTATATACACTAGTATGCAGAAATTGGCATAAAAACAGTTAGAAAAAAGTGCAATTAGTGAAAATCACAATAGTTAGGAACGGGCCTCAGGGGAGCACAAACAATATACTAAGAAAGTGGAATGAGAAAGTCAGAATCCCAACTAGGCAAGTGTAGTGTGTAGAGGGGAGCTGGAAGTATTAGAAAAGCCCAAAGGTAAGTACTACAACCCACCCCAGCGACCAGGAAAGTAGAAGTAAATCACAGTAACTTTCCCAGAACACACACAGAAACGAGAAGAATTATGCAAAATACAGAAGAGACTGCAAGACCCCAACAATGGATTGCTGGACAAGAAGACCTGTGGAAGAAGGGGACCAAGTTCAAGAAGCACAGAAGAGTCCAGGAAGAGCAGGATCCCCTGCTAAACCGAATGAAGGTGCAAAAAGGTGAACCACCAGTGGAGAAGAAAAGTCAATACTGTACCCAAGAAGACAAAGTCGGGCTCCTGGAGGGTGCAAGTGATGTCCCATGCCGGATGTAGGATTGCAGTTGGGTTTGCATCGCCGGAGTCCGCCAACAAGCCTTGGCACACACAAAGCTTGTGTTTAGTGGAAAATGGCGCTGCCGGTGACGAGGAAGGACCGGGTGGACTCACCCAGGAGGGGGGTCAGATAGGACCCTCAGCGACACAGCGAGCCCACAGAACACCATGCAGCACTATGACAAGTGCTCCCAATCCACTGGAGAACCACTGAGGAAGCTGTGCTTCGCAGGATAGAGTGGTGCAGGTCTAAGCTACAAGATGTAGAAACGACTTGGAGGAAGGATGCCAACAAGCCTTGGCAGCTGTGAAGGACGTAGTGCAAGGGGGTACTGTCTTACATGGGAGGCAAGGTCTTACCTCCACCGAAGTGGAAGAGCTGGAAGAGAGGACCGTCAGGACCACTTCACTCCACCACCGGTGATGCAGGATCCAGCTCAGCAGGAGAGGGGATCCACGCAGCCGGTCGTTGTCGCAGTTGGAGCCTGCAGAAAAAGGGGAGTGACTCCTTCACCCCAAGGGGGATTCCTTCTTCCTTCTGATGCAGGATGAAAACAGGCTGTCTTCAGAGGATGCAAATCTTGGAAACTGTTGTAGTGTTTTGCAGGGGCCAGAGATATAGGCCCTCATTACAACTTTGGCAGGCGGCAAGTGCCGCCCGCCAAGTTGTATCCACTGCGCGCCCGCCAATGCGCTGCCCATTTCGAGATCCCCGCTGGGCCTCAACACGGGCGGAAACCTAGTTTCTGCCCGCCGGCCCAGTGGGGATGTCGGCCGCAGCACGGGAGCCGGCGGTGTTGCGGCGGTGCAACGGGTGCAGATGCACCTGTCGCGCTTTTCACTGTCTGCTGTGCAGACAGTGAAAAGCTCCATGGGGCCGTGGCAGGGGGCCCCGCGACTCCCCTTTCCACCAGCCTTTTCATGGCGGTTCATACCGCCATGAAAAGGCTGGTGGGAGGGGGACTCGTAATCCCCTGGGCAGCGCTGCAAGCAGCGCTGACCTGGGGGATTACAACTGCCGGGACCAAAGTGGTGGGAAAGTGCTGGTTCCGGCGGTGTGACCACGGCGCTTCCGCCGCAGTCGTAATTCCATGGGAAGAACCGCCAGCCCGTTGGCGGTGCTTCCGACGAAACAGCCCTGGTGGTCTTTGACCGCCAGGGTTGTAATGAGGGCCATAATGTTGCAGGTGGAGTCTTGCTTCTTTGTTGCAGCTTGTAGGTTCCTGGAGGGTCCAGATGCAGTTTCTTGCAATCCGAATCTGAGGAACCACCCAAAGGAGAGACCACAAATAGACCTGAAAGGAGGATTGGTCACCTAACCAGGTAAGCACCTATCAGGGGAGGGCTTTGACGTCACCTGCTGGCACTGGCCACTCAGATGCTCCCTGCAAGCTTGAATCCAAGATGGCAAACCCAGGGACCCTCTGGAGGAGCTCTGAGAAACACCCTGGGGTGGTGATGGACAGGGAAGTGGTCACTCCCTTTTCCTTTGTCCAGTTTCATGCCAGAGCAGGGACTGGTGATCCCTGAACCTGAGTAGACTGGTTTATGCAAGGAGGGCACTAAATGTGCCCTTCAAAGCATTTCCAGTGGCTTGGAGAGGCTACCCCTCCCAAGCATATAAAACCTATTTCCAAAGGAAGGTGCTGTAAACCCTCTCCCAAAGGAAATCTTTTACTCTGCCTTCCTGGGCTCGAGCTTCTCAAGCAACATGAGGGCAGAAACCTGTCTGTGAGGGGGCAGCAGCTGGGGCTGCCTGGGACACCTCAGAAGGCTGTAATGGCAATACTGGGGGTCCTCTAAAGAGTCCCCAGAGTGCATGGAGTCATACAACCAATGCTTGCAGAAACCTTGGGGTATGATTCCAACATGTTTGATGACAAACATGCCTATGTTCAGTATTACCATTATGTAGCTGGACATAGGTAGTGAGCTTTGTCTAGTACAAGCGTAAAATGGAGTTCCCGCAGTCACTGAGTCCAGGAAAATGGGCCTGGAGTTTGTGGAGGCACCTCAGCTAGTGCAGGTGTGCCCTCACTCACAGGTCCTTTTCAACCCTCACTATAGCAGTAGCAAAGGGTGCTAATTGTAGAAATGTGCAGTGGGTATCTTTCAACCCTCATCCGATCTGTGGCAACAAAGAACCACATGAATTTAGTAATGGGTGTCTTTCAACCCTCAATCATCACAGAACAACAGATCACTGTATACATTTAGTAACGGATCTCTTAGAACCCACACTCATCCCAAAACAACAGGGCATTTTGGGAATTTCGTAACAGGACTAGCATTACACGTTCATGTTCTGGGTTATAGTGGGTACCTGATGGTACTTACACCTTGTGCCAGGTCCAGTTATCCCTTATTAGTAGATTAGTAGTGTTCTAGCAGCTTAGGCTGATAGAGGTAGTTATAGCAGAGCAGCTTAGGCTGAACTAGGAGACATGCAAAGCTCCTACTATACCACTTATATCATATAAATACTATATCATAAGAAACAAGGAACTCAGAGTTACTTAAAATAAACGTACTTTATTTTATTGACAATGTGCCAAAAATATCTCAGAGGATATACTCCCTTAGGAGGTAAGTAAAATACACAAAATATACACACAAACCAAAATCAGGTAAGTAAACAGTTAGAAAGTAGTGCAAACACTGTAGAATACCATAGGGTGCAATAGGCCTAGGGGCAACACAAACCATATACTCTGAAAGTGGAATGCAAGCCACAAATGGACCCCTAGGCTAGTGTAGTGTGTAGAGGGTCGCTGGGAGTGTAAGAAAACACTAAGGGTGTCCAAGATACCCCACCCCAGGACCCTGAAAAGAAGGTAGGAGTAAAGTGCTACTACTTCCCCAGAAACACACTAAACCTGTGATAGAGGATTCTGCAAAGACCACAACAGACTGCAATGCACTGAAGATGGATTCCTGGACCTGAGGACCTGCAAAGGAAGGGGACAAAGTCCAAGAGTCGCGAATGTGTCCGGGGGGGCAGGAGCCCACTAAACCCCGGATGAAGGTGCAAAATGGCTGCCTTTGGATGGACGAAGCTTAAGATTCTGCAACAACAAAAGGTGCTAGGAACTTTTCCTTTGTGCAGAAGATGTCGCACGGAGGGCTGGAGGACACAGAGTTGTTTCTTTAGAGAAAGACCTCAAACAAACTTTGCTACCTGCAAAGGACGCAGTTAAAGAAAAAGGGGGCTGCCCGGGCCCAGGAAGGACCAGGATGTTGCCACTTGGGAGAGGAGACAGAGGGGGCCCTCGGCAACACAGAGAGCCCATGCACAAGAAAGTAGCTCCCGCAGAAGTCCTTGAACATGGGTTCAAGAAGACTGAGCATGGCAGTCATCTCAATAATACAGAAGAGGGTCCCACTAAGCCGGAGGTCAACTCAGGGAGTTGAGCAATGCAGAACAGAGTGCTGGAGACCTGGGCTAGGCTGTGCACAAAGGTCTCCTTGCAAAAGTGACAGAAGCCCTAGCAGCTGCAGTTCATATGGTGCACAGGATTACTGTCTGGGGAGGGGAGGCAAGGACTTACCTCCTCCGAATTTGGACAGTTGGACCACTGGACAGTCTGGGTCACTTGGGTCAACCACCTGTGTTCCAGGGACCAGGCTTGTCAGGGTGAGAGGGGTCCCAGAGTACCAGTAACACTGAAGTTTGTTGCCTGCTGGACCAGGGGGAAGATTCTGTCAACCCACAGGAGATTTCATCATGGCTTCCAGTGCAGGAGGAAGGCAGACAGCCCCAAAAGCATGCACCACCAGGAAAGAGTGGAGAAAGCTGGCAGGATTAGGCGCTACAATGTCGCTGGTAGTCTTCTTGCTACTTTGTTGCAATTTTGCAGGCATCCTGGAGCAGTCAGCGGTCAATCCTTGGCAGAAGTCGAAGAGAGAGGTGCAGAGGAACTCTGGTGAATTCTTGCAAGTCGTTATCTGAGGAAAAGCCCACTGGAGAGACACTAAATAGCCCTCAGAGGAGGATTGGCCACCTAGTGAGGTAAACACCTATAAGGAGGGGTCTCTGAAGTCACCTGCTGGCACTGGCCACTCAGAGGCCTCCAGTGTGCCCTCACACCTCTGGATTCAAGATGGCAGAGGTCTGACACACACTGGAGGAGCTCTGGGCACCACCCCTTGGGTTGTGATGGACAGGGGAGTGGTCACTCCCCATTCCTTTGTCCAGTTTCGCACCAGAGCAGGGACTGTGGGTTCCCTGGACCGGCGTAGAGTGGCTTATGCAAGGAGGGCACCATCTGTGCCCTTTAAAGCATTTCCAGAGGCTGGGGGAGGCTACTCCTCCCCAGCCCTTAACACCTATTTCCAAAGGGAGAGGGTGTAACACCCTCTCTCAGAGGAAATCCTTTGTTCTGCCTTCCTGGGACTGGGCTGCCCAGACCCTAGGAGGGCAGAACCCTGTCTGTGGGGTAGTAGCAGCGGTAGCTGCAGAGAAAACCCCAGAGAGCTGGTTTGCCAGTACCCGGGGTCCATAGTGGAGCCCGGGGATGCATGGGAATGGCACCCCAAATCCAGATTTGGCATGGGGGGGGGACAATTCCATGATCGCAGACACGTTACATGGCCATATTCGGAGGTATTATAGTGAAGCTTTATATAGGTACTGACCTATATGTAGTGCACGCGTGTAATGGTGTCCCCGCACTCACAAAGTCCAGGGAAATGGTCCTGAACTATGTGGGGGCACCTTTGCTAGTGCCAGGGTGCCCTCACACTTAGTAACTTTGCACTCAACCTTCACTAAGTGAAGATTAGACATATAGGTGACTTATAAGTTACTGAAGTGCATTGTAAAATGGCTGTGAAATAACGTTTGCATTATTTCACTCAGGCTGCAGTGGCAGTCCTGTGTAAGATTTGTCTGAGCTCGCTATGGGTGGCAAAAGAAATGCTGCAGCCCATAGGGATCTCCTGGAACCCCAATACCCTGGGTACTTAGGTACCATATACTAGAGAATTTTAAGGGTGTTCCAGTGTGCCAATTAGAATTGGTAAAAATGGTCACAACCCCATATTGACAATTTTAAAGGCAGAGAGAGCACAAGCACTGAGGTTCTGATTAGCAGAGCCTCAGTGACACAGTTAGTCACTACACAGCTATACACATTCAGGCCACAAACTATGAGCACTGCTGTCCTGGCTAGCAGGATCCCAGTGAGACAGGCAAAACAAACTGACATACATGTAAAAATGGGGGTAACATGCCAGGCAAGAGGGTACTTTCCTACAGTTCACCCTTTACTGTCTACTCTCACAGGACTTAAATGACACAACACATTTATCATACACATGTCAAACATGGACATCCTCCACTGCGCACTCTTGAAGAACCAGGGAATCAAATGACACAATGCATTGTATACCACAAATATAAAACTCCCCACTCAGAACTGGAACCAAATGAGCAAACATGTACAATACACTTTGACATCAAATATAAACATTTAATATAGCATTAAAACTCAAAATCCTTCTCTCTGATGAGCTATGTCTCACCCAACCCTTCACATAGTGCACTGATTAATAGTACACTGACTGTCACTGGCTCCTGTGTTAGCAGGAAGCTTAAAAACTGCTCCATGTACTGTTCTTTACATTAAAAGGGATGTTATTAATTCATCCATCTGCAGAAGGCTGGGGCTCTAGCCTTCACTGTACTCGTCCCGTTCTCCTTTGGCAGGTCAGCACTCTAATTTTTCTCCAAGAGTCCTTCCTTGCACATATCAGCTAGCCATTGACCTTTCTTGAAGACTAAGAGGTGGAACAAACTGGTAAGATGATGGGTTGAGAGGAGAATGATATGAGCCCTTACTATTGTTTGTACGGTAATACTGATATACATTTCATTGTTTTCAGTGTGTAAGTTCTCCCTCAGCTGGGCGCATAGGGCTGTAGGGACACAAGCTGCTCTGTTCAATATGTGAGTGTGAGCCTTGACAATGCTTCTGTAATAATGTGTCCTTGGTGTGTACGCATTTAGGGCCAGATTTACAAGAAAGTGGTGCATCAGCTGTGATGCGCCATTTTGCTTACGCCCCCCTGCCGGCAGAGATATGTTGGAATTCTGGGGAGACAGAGACCCGTGTTGTTTCCAAGGTACGGGTTGGGACTAAAGAAGGCACAAAGCTCCCTGGTTTCAGAGAAAATGTTACAAAGAGAGGGAGATCAAGATGAAAGAAGGGCCTGTAAATCAGGCGAGGATGGTGGGAGAGAGTCCGATGGGTGAGGGATGCGCCGATTTGGAAACAAAGGCATCCGTGGACACAAAAGAGATCTTAACAAGCATTTGCAATGCAGTGGTCATCGCGTTTGATTGAATTAGAGCTAATTAGCATTGTAAATTCCTAACTGGACTTTTCTTGCCACTTAAATTGAAAATGAAAAGTAAAAGAGTTGACATTAGTGACCTGATTCAAAGCGCCAGGGCCGCCATGAGCGAGAAGGCGAGACACAAAAAGAAAAAGGAGTTTGCTCACAGTCAAATGTATCGGCAAACATGCAATTATCCACGTAACAGGATCGGTGTCCAAGGCGGTAACAAAACCACCCCAAGGAGAGGAGGGACAAACGTAAATCATTTACCAATGATAACAAAGGATTTGTGAAAGGCAAGCCTTCAAATGAGTGGAAGTGATGGGAGTGCGTGGCCCCACAATACTTACAACAGGTCAAAACGATTGCGTGCTCGACCTAAAAAGTATAATAATGGAGGCCGGCTCTGTTGTAGGAGTTCTATTTCTATTTATTTATTTTGCTTTTGTTTTTAAAGCATTACCACTCTTGCCAAATAGCTAATGAATGGCTCTCTCTGTGAGCTATAAAATAACTGAATATTTGCTACTTCAGCACTAGATAATGCTGATGCTATGTTTCTTTATATAAGTCAAGCCATTATTTACTCTGTTTACAATCCTAACAGTTTGACATTCAGAACTGCACGCAGTTTTCCTTTGGATATCACTCTCCCTCTTTCCCACCCAGAAAATGTATATGTGGCTTAGTTCCGCTTTCATTCAAATAAAACACATTTTAGTTTTGTCAGGGTGTGTGTTGATCCGTGTAAAATATTCTCTTAATGCCAACAAGCCTCTGATCCTGAGGTAACCTGGATTTAAGCTGCACTCTCTGCTGCTTTCTCTATTCTATGTCAGGACCGGAGGCTCTGATTATGCTTCTCTTTCTTTACTACTCAAAATACAGCAGCCAATCACAAAACAGAAAACATCAACTACATATCTCAGCATGCTTACTCCAAGATAAGTGCTTTTACAGTTATATTGCATTTGCTCATTACAGCGAGCCCTGGTATAAGAGCGGAGTGCACGCTCGTTTCATTACATTTCATTTTGGCTCTCTCTGACGCCCTTAACAAAACCTCAAGGGCTGCAATAATTCAGTGGACAGCTTAAGCTGAGGAGTTTGACAACCTGTTTATTGCACTGGGGTGGCTCCCCCCTTTTATTCCAGCGGGTGCACTTGGCTGCATATTTGGTGTGGTATTCATACATACAGGCACAGAAGTGCAAGATAACCGACTGGATGCAAGGTCATCTTTTAGGGTATGGTCTGAGGCAATTGTCTGTCTGAACCGGTGGAAGGAGGTCCACCCCAACCTCAAAAAGCAAAGACCAAATCACCTGCTTGGCCTCACGCTGAAACCATGTCAGCCCTAACCCAGGGTCCCTTGGGAGACCATCAATATTGTTCGTCCCCCTCCACTTCTTAAGAGGCCTCTTTAAGAGTCAATGCAATCTCAGACTAAGACCTTCCCAATTCAGACTCTTCCTATTCTGACTAAGATGTCTTCCCCGAACATAAAAAAGCAAAGAAGTCCTCCTCTCCCAAGCTATCGGGTCCTTTCCGATCACCATCCAATCCCTTCCAATTCAACCCTGAGGACATTATACACCCAAGGTCAGCCGACTGGGTGCCTGCGCAGGCACTGGCAAGCTACCTCCACGATAAGCTGAGAAAAAGCCGAGTTCCCTGACAAGGTTGCAGAAACCCCAGAAATTGATTCTAGCATGCTGACCTTTTTAAAAAGCTTTGCTAAGGATCAGAAAAAAGGGATTGACCATGTGTGGCAATCCTGTCAGGACATGTTCCTAAATCTAACGGGCCCATTGGCAAAGATTCTGGAGATGGCCCTTGCGACCAAGGAAACAGGCACCTGATCCTGACGTATTGGCCGAATGGACCCAGCTGGCTATATGTCTATTGGGAAGCGCCAGTTGTGCCATGTCATCGGAAAGACGCAAGTCCCTCTTGATGCGTATAGATTTCAATTTGACGGAATTGGTGGCTGCGGACGCAGGCCCCCTGGCTGAGTGACGTCTCTTCGGAGACAAATTTGTGAAAGACATAGCTAAGTATGTCACCACTTGCACTACTTTGGACAAGGCACAGGTTAACCTAAAGAAGGTTTTTCATTCAGGCCTTTTTAGGTGGACTGGGCAAGGTAGGGGCCACTCACAAGGCCGCCAATATTTCCAAGGGCCTCAAAGAGGATTATTTAGTCATGGATGTGAAGACTGGCATGACTCCACCAAAGGAGGAACTTTCTTTCCCTCTCTGTCCCGCTTCCCCATATGCTGAATTCACTGTGAAGGTCCAAGGACCAACTACCAGTCAGCTTTTTCATCAGGTAAGGATCCTTGACGCATCTTAGGTTCAGTTGGGGGGTTGAGTTCAGTATTTTCTTCACAATTGGGGTCAACTGACTCAAGATGCATGGGTGTTACATACGGTTCAAGATTTCCATATTGAATTCTATCAAACTCCTCAACAACAGAACCCCCACTCCCCTGCATTTTTCCCTACAAGAATCCAACTTTATGGACACAGTATTCCAAGATTTGCAGCAGAAATGAGCCATAGCATTCTGTGAGCGCATCACACAGGTTTTTGCAGCAACATCTTTCTGGTCCAGAAACGAGGAGGACACCGTTTGGTACTAAACCTGAGAGATTTAAATTACTACATGGTATATCACCACTTCAAGATGGAGGGTCTTAATCTGTTGGCAGATTTACTTCAAACAGGGGACTGGATGGCCTGCTGATACCTGAAGGATGCATATCTAACTATTCCCATTTTCCACCCACACAGGCGGTTTCTCCAATTTAGGTGGAGGGACAGATGGCTGGAGTGTTTGGTCCTGCCTTTTGAACTTTCTTCAGCGCCTTAGTGTTTCACCAAGGTGGTCAAATCCATGGTTGCTCACCTGCAAGAGAAAGGGATTGCATGATCATATATCTCAACGATGTGCTGATCATGGCACAAACCCCAAAATTGGTTCTGCTATACCTCCAGATTACTCTCCCTCTTCTGCAGGACCTAGGATTTATTGTCAACAAGAGCAAATTGATTTTTTGCCCATCCCGAATCATAGAGTTCCTGGGGTTTGTAATCAATTTGGAGACATCCCAGCTGTTACTTCCTAAGAACAAACTTTGGGACATCAAGAAGGAACTGTAATCAGCCCTGTCTCACGCCTCATTGTCACTGAGAATGATTGCTTGCAAGTGGGCCTCTTAACCTCCTCAATACAGGTGATATTCCCAGGTCCCCTACACTACGAGCCTTTCAGAGGCTAAAGATTCATCATCTGCTGAAGGACCTTGCCTATTCCTATATACAGTTCACATCCAGAGGTGATAATAGAGTCCAACGCCAGTCGGTGGGGTTGGGAAGCTCGTTGTGGGAATATCTAAATGGGAGGGAGATGGTCCCAGATTACACATCAATTGCTTGGAATTGTTAGGGGGGTAATTTGCCATCAAGACCCTATCTCCCATCCACTTGTTGCATTCTGCTCAGAATGGACAGTATATCGGCGGATCCATACATCAACAAGCTTGGGGGGACCAGATCGTCCTTTCTTGTTGAGATAGCTAAGGATTTCTGGCATTATTGCCTGACCCAGAAACTTTCAGTCATAGCGGAATACATCCTGGGACAATCCAATGTGGTGGCAGACTGGAACTTGAGGTACCTGGAGGACCACAGAGAATGTAAGCTCCTTCCACAGATATTCCAGTTGATCCAGAATGTGTGGAGATATTGCAAAAGAGACCTGTTAGCTTCCAGACGGAATTGTCAGTTGGACGAGTTCTTCAGTTGGAGGCTGGATCCACTAGCAAGGATTGGTCGCAAGATTTGAATTACGCCCCCCCTGTTCTTCATGATACCCAGGGTGGTGACCCAGATCAAGAGACAAGTAGTGGAAGTGGTGTTGGTCACCCCGGTCTGGAAGGCGCAACCTTGGTTTCCTCTTCTCCTGGAACGAGCGTGCGACACTCCCCTGCTCCTTCCGTGGTCGCATGAGATGTTCTTGGGGTCCCACAGGGAGTTGCATCCTCTGGTAGTATCTGGACAATTGTCTCTGATGGCCTGAAGGTTTGATGTAACAGTGGCATTTGCCAGGCATTTCGGAGGCAGCTTCAAGCTTCATTAGTAGGGCCTGAGCCCCTTCCCATCAAAAAAGATACTCCTCGGCATGGAGATCTTGACAGAGTTGGTGCTTGGAAAGGCACATGGATCCCGTGGCAGTGGATGTCTCTGAAATAGTACATTTCCGGTCTCAAAAGGCATCAGAAGGTCTTTCTTACAGGTCAGCAAACAACTTTCGATCCACTATTTCAGCGAGACATGCACAAGTCAATAATAACCCAGTAGAAATGCATCCTGTCATTTGCAAACTTCTTAAAGGCATACGAGTGTCTAATCCTTCCAAACTGAGATATACCTTTTTGTGGAATGTCAACCTGGTTCTCAATTTATTTGAGAGATGGCCTGACAATGTGCATTTGACTAGGAGGCAGTTGTCTGCCAAGTTAGCCTTGTTATTATGTCTCACTTCCTGTAGACGGACTTCGGCTGTGGAAGTTCTGGAGCTTATGGGTATAGAGTTTATGCCTGAAGGTGTTTCTTTTAATATCACAAAAAGAATGAAAACATTTGTCAAGATGTATTGGTTATTATGCATTTCCATTCAATGTCAAATTGTGTGTGGTTAATTGTTTGGAAGCATATGAAGAGTGTACTAAAGCACTGAGGGCTGCTATTGAGTTCTCTGCAAAAGCCTTTCAGGCCTGTCTCTGTGGAGACCAATGCCAGGTGGTTAAGAGTGGTAATGGTCGAAGCAGGCTTTGATGTTAAACAATTTGGGGCTCATTCAGTTCGGGAAGCAATGGCGTTCAGTGTCAAAGTTTAAACAGATTAATTATAAACCTGTAGGTGTTCAAACAGCTTTAAAGGACACACAGGCGAAGATTATCACACCCAGGTATTTAAATTAGTACTATACGAATATGGCATATTTGAAATTTGATTTATGTATTGCATATTTTCCCACCCGTTTGATTCAAAAGTGATAAATCTGAGATTATCATCATTTATTTTTCCATGCAAGGGACAGATCAGAAAGTGGAATGAAGAAGACGTTTACGTTATGTAGTTGGCGCTTCACATATATCTCGCTGGTTGAATTATGGTTCATGCATGGAGCAACCCTGCTGGAATTATTCTGGAGTCAGTTTGTTTCCTGCGTTAATCATTCCAAGAAGATCTCAGACAAGCAAAGAAAGAGAATTTCAAGATGGTGTTTAGATCATCAATGGGGCTTAATGTGTTGTGATTGGTGTACATATTGGACTAAGCATGTTGAGATATGTAGTTGATGTTTTCTGTTTTTTGATTGGCTGCTGTATTTTGAGTAGTAAAGAAAAAGAAGCATAACCTTTGCCTACGTGTCCTTAATAGAATTGAAAATTTTTGGTGCGAATGCTAGCAAGTGTTTCACTCTCTCCACAGTTGCCCAATCCTCAGGGATTTTACAGTGCACACACATTCATAAATAGTTACCATTGCTCCCACTGGCGGATTCAGCTCGAGCGTCCCCTCCTGGGACACGGATGTTGGCATAAAGGCCCTCAGAATTGTCGCGTGCCTCTGAAAGGGAGGAAGAAAGTGAAAGTGAGAAGGAGGCGTCCGCGCATGTCTGTCTCTGTCACATCTCCACCTCATGGTGGCCTGGCCTGGCCTTTAGGGACCAGGCCTGAAGGCAACAGCAATGCCTTTTGTTCAGGACCCATGCAAAAATGCATTGTTTGATGTTATTTACCATTTGTTTAGTATTATGCACTTCAAATGCTTCAAATATTCCCTGCTCCTTATGTCTATCAGGTCACATGATAGTGAATTGGCTGCTATAACTTTTTTGATGCCAAACACGTAAATGTTTGTTTGCTCTTCATCTCTGTATCCACCCGCCTAGTCACAAAGGGTCTTATTTATGGGTTTTTTGTGCATGGCAGCGCCACAAGCCATCCTGTGGCACTGCCCTACACCAAAGTAATAAGGCAAGAATGCACCATATTTATGCAATACAGTACATTCCTGTCCTGTCCCCCTGCACTGACCCTGTTTTGGCTACCAGCGCCAACGGAAGCACCCTTGCACCACGGTACAAGGGTGCCTGGGCTGCATGCAACATTGTGTTTGTGCATGAAGGGACAGCTTCCTGCACTTAACAATCCTGAGAGATGTTTTCCTCTTTCTGTGTGTCCTGCAGAATGCAGCACTCATGGAGAGAAGAAAATGCAAGGAGAAATAAAATTATTTTCCCCATTCCGTCTCACCTCAGGAGGCGTAAGGTTTTGGCACTTCCTCAGGCTTATGTGATTAAATAAATCTGGGTCAGCATCACAAGTCACGGGTGTTGCGTCGGAAAACCCACTGCAACGCCCATTGAATGCCTCCCCGGCACAGAGTAAGGCAATGCAGCGACTTGTGCTGCCTTGTCTTACTCCATATCTATGAGGCCACTCAAGCCACGCAAAGTGGCTTTGCGTGGCCTCATAGATATGGTTCAGAAGTTTGCACCACCAGAACATCATAAAAAGTGACACTCCGGTGGTGTGCAAGCCTCTCATAAATAGGCCCCACAGACTTAATCAGGAGACAGGTGTCTATCTATCTATCTATCTATCTATCTATCTATCTATCTATCTATCTATCTATCTATCTATCTATCTATCTATCTATCTATCTATCTATCTATCTATCTATCTATCTATCTATCTATCTATCTGTCTATCGATCCATCTATCTATCTATCTATCTATCTATCTATCTATCTATCTATCTATCTATCTATCTATCTATCTATCTATCTATTTGCCCTTCTGTGTGCTTATTTATCTACCCTTCTTTCTCTCTGTGTACTTATTTATTTTCAGTCATAGTCAAGCTCTCAGTTAGCCCTACCTCGAGTTAAAGATTTTATGCAATAATAACAAACCAGTTCATCACTGGGGTCCACTCAGCCCCGTAAAATGCTTTAAATTTCATGCACCTTTAAGATCACTAAACTCTTTGGACTCTTTCTGCATTATTGTAGGAGGTTGGCCTTCTATGTAGTGTGTAAAACTAGGCACACTGTGCAGGGGGTCCAGGCAACTACACTTTGGTTCCCTGAGGCAAAAACTAGATCACCTAGTCGTTTAATTTTTCAGGTAGCTTGGTCAAGCAGTTTGGCTGATCTTGGAGAAGTGCAAAGCATTTGTTGTACTCACAGTATCACTTGTGCACCACACACACTCAAAGGAATAACTCAAGACCAATTTTAAAAAATACTTTAGCTTTTTATATACATTTTAAGACCAAGATCGTTAAGATTGGTTAAATACTTTTTAAGATAAGATTTTCTGAACTTTTAATAAATGCATTCTTTCAGGGCATAATTATGCACCATAGGAATCAATAGGCAGTCACTTTCATAAATGTATATACAATCGTACAGTTGTTTTAGCAAGTTCAGCTTTTGCAGGTTGGTCAAGGTCATCGGTGGGCATGCTGTGCCAGCAGGAGAAATTCAAGTGGCTCCTGGTGCCAGAGCAGTGTTGGAATATCTCTTGGAGCTGTTGCAGGACCACTGTGACGGACCACTTGGAAAAGGTCTTCAGTTGCAAAGTTAAAGATGGTGCCTTGGTGTCCCCTTGTGGTGTCAAGGTTGCAAGGGGTGCGGGACCCTGAGGACACAGCTGGTTCCTCATTGCAGAATGCTGGGCGGCTGGTGCAGAGCGAGTTGGTGATCCAAGAGCTGTGTGCAACGGAGTCCTTTGGAGCTGGAGGTGAGTCTCTTTGAGGGCTGCTTAC
Organism: Pleurodeles waltl; assembly: GCF_031143425.1. NCBI lineage: Eukaryota > Metazoa > Chordata > Amphibia > Caudata > Salamandridae > Pleurodeles > Pleurodeles waltl. The sequence continues at coordinate 1,326,086,426 of NC_090437.1, read as the reverse complement.
AGGACAACGGGGCGCTCTGGTGGGAGGTCCAGGGTGTTCCTGAAGCCCTTTGACAGGGGCTTCCTCCTGGTCTGGTTTCAGCTCTGGGGGAGCTCCTTCTCTTATTGTCTGATGCCAGCTGACCAGTACTCAGGGTATTAACACAACTCAGCCACTGGAAGGCACAGTGACCCCAAACTTGGCACACTTACAGGGCTTGTCCTGGTGGTTGCTGGTGTGTTGGTGGGTCTGGCTGTGACTTCTGGTTCGGGATATATAGGCCAGTCAGTGAAGTGACCCTCACTGGGTTGCTGGTTCTTTGTTGGTTGCAGAATGGTACGTCCACTCTGGAGGGAGATCTTGGGCGATTGTTGAAGCCTGGAGGTTCTCTGGGTTTCTTGAGGTCAGTCCAGTGTCCAGCTCCTCCACAGCAGTGATTTTCAGGTCCTGGGTGCAGCAGGTAGGGTTGGCACCTTTTTCTTGTGCAGCAGGACCACAGATCTCACGCCTTGGTTCTTCTTTGAGCTGGTCTTTTTTGTCCTTTTGAATCTGCAATCTTGGCCTAGGGGTGTCCACTAAATACTGAATTTAGTGGGCATTTTAGGGGGAAGCTGGTAGTGTCCAATGGGACACTTACCTTTGTGTGGCTACACCCACTATAATGACCACTTCTTGTGGGAACGGTCACAACCCTAAACCTAATTGGCTGCTGTCTCTCCATTCAAGATGGAGGAAAATGAAAATTAGGGTCCACCTCACAGGCAACACCTTGGGGGTGCTACATGCCAGATGAGGCCACTCCTCCTAGCCTTTGTTAGGTTTCCTGTCTTTGCTCCTGCCAAAAGTGAGTATTTGCAAAGGGGTATGCCAGCTGCTGCTAGCAGCAGGCATTGGGGGTTAAATTTCAAGGGCTGCAAGTCCTTTGAAGCTCACTGCCAGGACAGTGAACGTTCCTGAGGGAAGGGGGTGTTAGCTTCTCCCCACAGGAAGGGCATAGTCTTACAAACCGGAGAGGCAGGGCTCTCCCCCAAGGTTTGTATATTGGGTGTCTGGAGTTGGCAGCTGGATAGGACCAGTCAGCAACCATGCCAGGATTGTTAGCTTTTGCAGGGGGCACCTCTAAGGTGACCCCTGGGTACAATTAGGGATAGATCCAAGGCTGGCACTATTTTGAATTTATCATTCTGAGTTGCTTGATACCAAAGAACTCAGGGTTCAGAGTAGCTGGGAAACTCGTATGTACCAGTGTCCAGCACATATATTAAAATGGCTGCTCTGTTCACCCACTATGTCCCAGGTTTGGCAAGGACACAGTGGGGACATATTGCTCGTGCAGCTATGCCCTCACATATAATATGGAGCACCCTGCCATAGGGCTATAAGGTCTGCAAGGGGGGTGTCTTAGCCATACAAAATGCAGTGTATGGTGGACAGGGCACACAGGCAGTGTGCCATGTTGAGTTTGTGTTTTAGGTTTGCACCAGGGCACTCAGCCTTCAATGGCAGTGCTGGGTGCATCTGGATGCATCGACCTAGAGGGTAGCACAATCACTGCTGGTGCCCTCAGGGGCCTACCCATAGTACCCCAATCCCTGGGGACATAGGTATCCACTCACTGGGGACTTATAGAGGTAGTTAAGGATGCATCCAATTGTGCCATTGCATCACAACAGACTTAGGGAAAGAGCTCTGACCCAGGGAACCTAATTAGCAGGGGCCCTGGGCACTACAATTTCTAGGACACATCAACATCAGGCAAAAAGTGGGGGATAATCATGTCAACAATAGGCCCTCTCTCACAATTATGCTCCCTAACTTCAATATGTACAGAGAGGGGGGCATTCGACTTCATTGCCAGATGCCAAAATCTGGAAATCTCTTTGCTTAAGCCTTTGTATCACAGTCACTCGTACACTTTTTGGTAAAAACGTGAAACCCTGGGTATTTACCAAAAAAAATTAGATCTTTAGCACCTTGAACCTCATTGTGATCATTAGCAGTGCTTAATAAATCATAATCTGAAAGTACCCATATCTCGGGCCCTCAGGCTGGCTTTTCTGTAATCAGAGTTCCTTGTTTGTGTTGGCTCAGAGCTTGGGCTGTCACTCTTGCTTTAGTGGGTCCCATTGTTGCTCCCGGGTCATACCCTTCTATAAGCTTCATGGTGACTTGACAATGCCACTGGGTTTTAGCTTCTGGTTCCCATTCCTTGTGCCTGAGATTCTTCCCATCCACTTGAGCTATGTATCCCAGTCCTTGTCCTCAGCATTGCTGCTGCTGTGGCGTGATATATGTCCTTGTTTGGGTTGCCAGAATGGGGGGTAGGTGGGAGTTGGATTGCAACCCAGGGCAGGTGTCCGTGCACTTTGCAGGGTATATCCAAGGAGGCAAACACTGGGTCCCCTTCCTATTTGCGATTCGCAGTCCCGTTTAGCGAGTTGGTAACCCACCACCAGGTTACCGACTCGCAAATTGGGAATAGGGCATCGCGATGTGGGTTTTGCGAGTCGCAAACAGCGAAAGTCGCTGTTTGCGAGGCATAAAACCCTTGCTACATCTGCCCCTTTATTTCTTCTTGTTTTTTCCTCTTTCTACAAATGCGGTCTGCAACTGACATAGAAAGAGGAAAAAGCCTCTAAGGATTGTTTTATGCAGGATGGTGCAAGGGTGCCTGCCTTGGCACTAGGCTGCACTATGTGTGCCAGCACGGGAAAAGTGCAGGAATGAGCCTTGTCTTAGAATAAATGACATATTCCTGTCCATCTCTATGTGATGCAGTGGAACAAGTTGTCTTGCCGCATTACACTGCGTCACATTTTCATAAATCTGTCACCCAAGTGTTTTGTTTTTCTACAAGAAGCACCAACCACAACTTGGATCACATCTCGGGAAAGAGGCAATTTAACTTTTTATTATTTAGTGCCGCACAAGGGGTGGGGGGAGATAGGACAGCGGAATAATTTATCAGCTCTGTATTTTCATAATTTGTCGGAGTTTGGTATGTGCATGTGAAAACTGGAGCCGTGCTTCCACTAGTGTTTACAAGGAACTAAATATAGGCAGAGGCAAATATCTTACTGTACATTGTCTCTGGGAGGTGGTGTTTGAATTTTGTTCAGCTGGTGTATTAGAAACTATCATGAAAGGTATGGAGTTAAGTAATTTATGTATGTTAGACGTTATTAATCTTTCTTTCTTCTCACCAGTTTGGCTGCCTCCCTCACTTTGCAAACCCCCATACAGCCCCATTCCCCAACTCACCTATCGACCTGTCTGTTTCTGTCACACACAAACTCACTACCTGGCCCGAACAATTACAAATCAATCTATCTATCTATCTATCTATCTATCTATCTATCTATCTATCTATCTATCTATCTATCTATCTATCTATCTATCTATCTATCTATCTATCTATCTATCTATCTATCTATCTATCTATCTATCCGTACGTCTGTCTGTCTGTCTGTCTGTCTGTCTGTCTGTCTGTCTGTCTGTCTGTCTGTCTGTCTGTCTATCTATCTATCTATCTATCTATCTATCTATCTCTCTATCCGTCTGTCTATCTATCTATCTATCTATCTATCTATCTCTCTATCCGTCTGTCTATCTATCTATCTATCTATCTATCTATCTATCTATCTATCTATCTATCTATCTATCTATCTATCTATCTATCTATCTATCTATCTATCGTCCCTTCTGTGGGCCTATCTATCTACCCTTCTTTCTCTCTGTCTACTTATCTATTTTCAGTCATAGCCAAGCTCCCAGTTAGCCCTCCCTCAAGTGCACTCATTCTGTGAGGCGGTGATCCAGTGTGAGGCAGCCGCTGGTGAAGTCAAATCGTTCACAGTGGCAAAGATTGCAAGATGTTGGTGTTGGCATCTATGTGGTCCACCAGAGTGGTGCATTTGGTTCTCCAGATCATGTGGTGGTAGTGTGTAAGTGCAAATTTGAATGTGCTCCTGTCTGGGTTGTCATGGCTCATTCTCTATTTGCACCTCAGTTGCTCGCAGTGGCATTTCATTAATCTGAGTACCAGATGGCCTGGGGTCTAGATGTGGTTGTATTGCTGGGTTTGAGAGGCCATAGGAGTCCACACAGGAGGTGATCCAACTCCACAGTCGATCTTCTATTGCATTAAATGTACGCCAAAATATTGCACCATAAAATTATAATCATTGTGTAGAATGTTTTAATTAGGCGAAGTGAATGCAAACAGTCGGTGATCATAATGAGTGTGAAATGGGGAAAATGTGGCACGAAGAAGGGAAACGTGGGTACAAAATGTAGTCAAGCAACAATATCTAAACTGGGGCAAAGATAAAGAGTGTAAATCTTGTTGCCATCTTTTAGACGGGTTTTCACCTGTTTTGTAAAGCCAGGATTTGTAAAGCGCAGCAAATCACCTGTGAGGGTCTCAAGGTGCTGAATACATTGGATTGTAAATAAAGCCATAATATACTGACTGGTCTGTCTGTCTGTCCGTCTATTTAGTTATGTGTCTCTTTAGCTGTCTGTCATAAGTTTTATAGAGCAGAGCTTTCACCCCATAAGGAGATCCCTTGATGTGTTCAGAAAAAATGGTACACGCAGGACGAGCAAAATCCAACGAAGTAAGACATCAAAGCGCCCATTCAATGTAGAGAAAACAAGCAGCTCCCTTCATCCATTCCAGCATCACTAAGCATTGCCCGCAATAAGTATTCTAGGATGCTTCCTTGTTTACAGTGTTTAATTTGTAAATAAAAACGTGCCGTGTCCAAAGCCCTCCTCCTAAACACGCGGCTGCTGCAATTAATGTGGGAGCACGGAATACTGAGGCAGTGTAATCCTGACGCCCTCTCGGGCCTCTTCAATCCATTTACAGCCACTTCCTGCCCTTCAGCTCACGTTTTCAGCTTTCTGCTTTCTGCTTTCTCCCATTGTGACGCTTTTTCGTTATTTCCTTCCTCCGTCTTTCCCATATGTGTCTTTTGCTCATAGTAAATGCTTGAGGCAGAAGAATAAGCGCCGGTCCTCAAAATTAAGTGCTGGTGCTCCGCACCGGAAACAACAAGCACAAATTAAGCACTGCTTGTTTAATGACTTAAGCTTGGGTTGAGGCTTGTCGTGACCTCATTCCCCGGATGGCCCCTTTAAGGAGGAAGGTGAAAGCGGTGCATCCTCAGAGGTTCATGTGTGGGTACAGGCAGCAGCGGATTTCAACATCTGGTGCCAAAGATTTCCTTCCCCATTTAGGTTTCCTGCTCTGGGGACCATAAATAGATTCTTATTCTCAAAACAACAACTGGTGAAAGTGAATGAGATGACACGAGTGAGACAGAGAGACTTCAAAAACGCCAGCAATCCCTTCCTGCCCCAGTGCCAGCCTTTACCACCACAGTCATGTGGGGACAAGAGGGAAAGGAACAGACCCACCGAGGAGCTTTCGGCTGAGGGAGATGTGGGACGTGTGGACCCATGGATATGTCGTGACCAGTATCACCCTCTTGAACCTGCTGTTACACTCAGCCCTCATTCAGAGACGGGCGTGGCAGCGGCAAGCAATGGCAGTCGGTAAGCCTGAGCTTGGCAAACCAGTACAGTGGCTCACTTAAAAAAAAAAAAAGATTTTATTGCACGTAATTGTCAGAAGTAGATGAATACAAGCAGCCATATGAATGTGGTGGCCACACGCCTGCAACAAAACTGTCGAGAAATAAAAAACGAGGCAAACCATATAATTTCATCAATACAGGAGTTTTCAGCCAGATACTTAGAGCAACTTTAAAAACCCTTTTTATTAAAAAAATTCAGATATTCAAATATGGTTCTTATTGGCACATGGAAAATCTACTCATGGCTTTGAACTATTTTAACTTGTAAACTTAGGGCCTTATTACGACCCTGACGGAGGGGTTTTCTCCATCACAAATGTGACGGATATCCAGTCAGTCGTATTATGATCCCGTTTTATTCAATGCAGATCATAATAGGGCAGACGGGATATCCGTCAGATTTGTGATGGAGGAAACCCCTCCTCCCAGGTGGTAATCAGTCCCTTAGTTTGTAGAGTACGCGGGTGATGAAAAATGAAAAAAGATAAGGGAAAGAAAAAAACTTTAGTACTTGTCCATCAGCCCTGGTACTGATAGAAGAGCACTTCTTTTTTGGCGGATGCTCACATGTGATGAGGTACGCAGCTTCTCAGGGTGTAAAAGAGCCAATGGCTGAAGAGGGCTAACCCTCAGCCCCCTGCTGCTTGCTGTGGTTTGCAGAGCGAACTGTGAATCACAGCTGAACGGACCAATTGATGAAGAGGGCGGCCCTAAAGCTTCTCTACAGCTGTGTATGTTTTTAATTTATTCGTTATTTAGTACATGAGGCTGGCGAGAAAGCTAAAGTGGTCTACAGGACAAAGCTAAAAACACTAAGCACTCATTTAAATTAATTTGAATTAAGTACCTACTGAGCTCACTCTGGTTTTGTGCTCATTTTTTGGTATACAAATCAAATGGCGAACGTAAGAATAGTGATAATGTGTGCAAACGGGGCGCAAATACTGATTGCACTTGTGATACTACATTTCACCAGATAATTTAAATCTTACAAAAAACAAACTCTGCACTCCACTTAGCAGCTGTTGCATGCGTTTTGCTAAGCGAGAAGCTTTAGGAATTAAAAAGGGCTCGGAGCCCCGTCCACGTCACGTCAGTGTCTTTCATTGGTTCGTGGGCTTGCCTGTTAGAATCTGCTTGATTTCATTAGTGGAAGGCACGCATACGTCATGCCTTTTCCGGTGGTTAGTCCTCCTCGAGCGCATCGTCCAAGTAAAGAAAACATACGAGGCTCGCTGTTTTCCGTCCTGTTCGTGGACTACTTTTTCTCTACTTTCGCAGCGCGATGTCGCTTGCCAGAAGTCGAGCGCTTTGCATAATATCGACCCTGTTACACAGTTAATTGCACTTTTGCCGATAGGTTTCATTACGAGTGAAAAGTCCGGTTAGGAGTTTAAAACGCTATTAGCTCTAACACGAGCACACACGAGACACGTTGCATTGCAAATGCTTGTTTGCCATGCAACCATTGGATCTGGGAGGGGTCCCCGTTTGCATGCTTGCACTAGGACCCATTGCACCTTTGGCAGACTACTGCCCCCGTCGGCAGATTTAAGATTTCTTGGTGATCTGCTTCTTTTTGGCAAAGTCTACATCAGGCGTTGGCAGGGACCCCTACCTGTGACGTCACTGAGGTCCGTGTGTTTTATTAGTACACGGGGGCCTCAATGCTCCCGGGTCCATCTTGTAGCACATGGTGCCTCAATGATGGGCGTGGCTAATCGCTTTGTGCATTGAAGGTCCATGATCGTTTAAGATGAATGAGTGTTAGGTTGTCTCTCCCTGTCTGTAATATGGTACCTTGCGCTTTACAATAAACAGGAGTATCTAGGCTATTAGCGCCAGTCCCTCAAATTGTACCTTATGCTTCAGAATGAAGGAGTGACTCGTTACCTGCATCTTTCAGTCACAATGTAGATTATGGTTCAGAATGAATGATAAACTCATAACCTGGCTACATTATGCTTCAGAATGAATGAATGAATGAGTAACATATAAGCTGCACTTGCCCATCATAGGGTACATTATGCTTCAGAATAAATGATTAACACGTTACCTGCGCCTGTCTCTCACCTGGTACATTGGACTTTGAAGGAGCAACTTATAACCTAGTTCTTTCTAACACAATGTACATTATGCTTCAGAATGAATGAGAAACGCATAACCTGGGTACATTATGCTTCAGAATGAATGAGGAACGCATAACCTGGGTACATTATGCTTCAGAAGGACGGAGTCACTCGTTACCTGTGCCTTTCCATCACAGGGCACATTATGCTTCAGAATGTACTAGTATCTCGTTACTGGGTACATAATGCTTCAGAATGAATGAGTAACTTGTTACCTGCACATGTCCTTCAGAAGGCACATTATGCTACAATAGTAATGAGCAACTCGTTACCTGCACCTGTCCGTCACAGGGCACACTATGATTTAGAATGAATGAGTAACCCGTTGCCTGCACCTGTCCGTCGCCCTGCACAGTATGCTTCAGAATGAATGAGTACATTATATAGTGCACCTGTCAGTGAGAAGGCACATAATGCTACAGTAGTAATGGGTACCCGTTACCTGCACCTGTCTGTCAGAAGGAACATTTTACTTCAGAAAGAATGAGTAACCTGTTACCTGCACCTGTCCTTCAGAAGGCACATTATGCTACAGTAGTAATGAGTAACCCGTTACCTGCACCTGTCCGTCACAGGGCACACTATGATTTAGAATGAATGAGTAACCCGTTGCCTGCACCTGTCCGTCACCCTGCACAGTATGCTTCAGAATGAATGAGTACATTATATAGTGCACCTGTCAGTGAGAAAGCACATAATGCTACAGTAGTAATGGGTACCCGTTACCTGCTCCTGTCTGTCAGAAGGAACATTTTACTTCAGAAAGAATGAGTAAACTGTTACCTGCACCTGTCCTTCAGAAGGCACATTATGCTACAGTAGTAATGAGTAACCCGTTGCCTGCACCTGTCCGTCACGGGGCACACTATGATTCAGAATGAATGAGTAACCCGTTGCCTGTACCTGTCTGTCACCCTGCACAGTATGCTTCAGAATGAATGAGTACATTATATAGTGCACCTGTCCGTCAGAAGGCACATAATGCTACAGTAGTAATGAGTACCTGTTACCTGTGCCTGTCCGTCACAGGGCACACTATGATTCAGAATGAATGAGTAACCCCTTGCCTTCACCTGTCCGTCAGAAGGCACATATGCTACAGTAGGAATGAGTACCCGATACCTCTGCCTGTCCATCACAGGGCACACAGTGCTTCAGGATGAATGAGTAACCCATTGCCTGCACCTGTCCGTCACAGGGCACACAGTGCTTCTGGATGAATGAGTAACCCGTTGCCTGCACCTGTCCGTCACGGGGCACACAGTGCTTCAGGATGAATGAGTACCCGTTGCCTGCGCCTGTCTGTCACAGGGCACACAGTGCTTCAGGGTGAATGAGTAACCCCTTGCCTTCACCTGTCCGTCAGAAGGCACATATGCTACAGTAGTAATGAGTACCCGTTACCTCTGCCTGTCCATCACAGGGTACACAGTGCTTCAGGATGAATGAGTAACCCGTTACCTGTGCCTGTCCATCACAGGGCACACAGTGCTTCAGGATGAATGAGTACCCGTTGCCTGCACCTGTCCGTCCCAGGGCACACAGTGCTTCAGGGTGAATGAGTAACCCCTTGCCTTCACCTGTCCGTCAGAAGGCACATATGCTACAGTAGTAATGAGTACCTGTTACCTGTGCCTGTCCATCACAGGGCACACAGTGCTTCAGGATGAATGAGTATCCCGTTGCCTGCACCTGTCCGTCACAGGGCACACAGTGCTTCAGGATGAATGAGTAACCCGTTGCCTGCACCTGTCAGTCAGAAGGCACATTATGCTACAGTAGTAATGAGTACCCGTTACCTCTGCCTGTCCATCACAGGGCACACAGTGCTTCAGGATGAATGAGTAACCCGTTGCTTGCACCTGTCCGTCACGGGGCACACAGTGCTTCAGGATGAATGAGTACCCGTTGCCTGCGCCTGTCTGTCACAGGGCACACAGTGCTTCAGGGTGAATGAGTAACCCCTTGCCTTCACCTGTCCGTCAGAAGGCACATATGCTACAGTAGTAATGAGTACCCGTTACCTCTGCCTGTCCATCACAGGGTACACAGTGCTTCAGGATGAATTAGTAACCCGTTACCTGTGCCTGTCCATCACAGGGCACACAGTGCTTCAGGATGAATGAGTACCCGTTGCCTGCACCTGTCTGTCCCAGGGCACACAGTACTTCAGGGTGAATGAGTAACCCCTTGCCTTCACCTGTCCGTCAGAAGGCACATATGCTACAGTAGTAATGAGTACCCGTTACCTGTGCCTGTCCATCACAGGGCACACAGTGCTTCAGGATGAATGAGTATCCCGTTGCCTGCACCTGTCCGTCACAGGTCACACAGTGCTTCAGGATGAATGAGTAACCCGTTGCCTGCACCTGTCAGTCAGAAGGCACATTATGCTACAATAGTAATGAGTACCCGTTACCTCTGCCTGTCCATCACAGGGCACACAGTGCTTCAGGATGAATGAGTAACCCGTTGCTTGCACCTGTCCGTCACAGGGCACACAGTGCTTCAGGATGAATGAGTAACCCGTTGCCTGCACCTGTCCGTCACGGGGCACACAGTGCTTCAGGATGAATGACTAACCCGTTGCCTGCATCTGTCTGTGAGAAGACACATTATTCTACTGTAGTAATGAGTACCCATACCTGTGCCTCTCCTTCAGAGGGCATATTATGCTACAGTAGTAATGAGTACCCGTTACCTGTGCCTGTCTGTCACTGGGCACAGTATGCTTCAGAATGAATGAGTAACACGTTGCCTGCACCTGTTCGTCAGAAGGCACATTATGCTACTGTAGTAATGAGTACCCGTTACCTGCAGCTGTCTGTCACAGGGCACACAGTGCTTCAGGGTGAATGACTAACCCCTTGCCTTCACCTGTCCGTCAGAAGGCACATATGCTACAGTAGTAATGAGTGCCCGTTACCTGTGCCTGTCCATCACAGGGCACACAGTGCTTCAGGATGAATGAGTAACCCGTTGCCTGCACCTGTCTGTCACGGGGCACACAGTGCTTCAGGATGAATGAGTAACCCGTTGCCTGCATCTGTCTGTGAGAAGGCACATTATCCTACAGTAGTAATGAGTACCCGTTACCAGTGCCTCTCCGTCAGAGGGCATATTATGCAACAGTAGTAATGAGTACCTGTTTCCTGTGCCTGTCTGTCACTGGGCACAGTATGCTTCAGAATGAATGAGTACATTGTATAGTGCACGTGTCTGTCACGGGGCACATTATGCTACAGTAGTAATGAATACCTGTTACTGCACCTGTCTGTCACTGGGCACATTATGCTACAGTAGTAATGAATACCTGTTACTGCACCTGTCCGTCACTTGGCACATTATGCTACAGTAGTAATGAGTTCCCGTTACCTGTGCCTGTCTGACACTGGGCACAGTATGCTTCAGAATGAATGAGTAACCCGTTGCCTGCACCTGTCCGTCAGAAGGCACATTATTCTACTGTAGTAAAGAGTACCCGTTGCCTGCAGCTGTCTGTCACAGGGCACACAGTGCTTCAGGGTGAATGAGTAACGCCTTGCCTTCACCTGTCCATCAGAAGGCACATTTCTACAGTAGTAATGAGTAACCCGTTGCCTGCACCTGTCCGTCACAGGGCACACAGTGCTTCAGGATGAATGAGTAACCCGTTGCCTGCACCTGTCCGTCACGGGCCACACAGTGCTTCAGGATGAATGAGTATCCCGTTGCCTGCATCTGTCTGTGAGAAGGCACATTATTCTACAGTAGTAATGAGTACCCGTTACCTGTGCCTCTCCTTCAGAGGGCATATTATGCTACAGTAGTAATGAGTACCCGTTACCTGTGCCTGTCTGTCACTGGGCACAGTATGCTTCAGAATGAATGAGTACATTATATAGTGCACCTGTCCGTCACGGGCACATTATGCTACAGTAGTAATGAGTACCCGTTACCTGTGCCTGTCCGTCACGGGGCACAGCATACTCCAGAATGAATGAGTACATTATATAGTGCACGTGTCTGTCACGGGGCACATTATGCTACAGTAGTAACGAATACCTGTTACTGCACCTGTCCGTCACTGGGCACATTATGCTACAGTAGTAATGAATACCTGTTACTGCACCTGTCCATCACTGTGCACATTATGCTACAGTAGTAATGAGTTCCCGTTACCTGTGCCTGTCTGTCACTGGGCACAGTATGCTTCAGGATGAATGAGTACATTATATAGTGCACCTGTCCGTCACGGGGCACATTATGCTACAGTAGTAATGAGTACCCATTACCTGTGCCTGTCCTTCACAGGGCACAGTATATTTCAGAATGAATTAGTACATTACATGCATGCGTCTGTCACGGGGCGCATTATGCTTCAGTAGTAATGAATACCTGTTACTGCACCTGTCCGTTCACGGGGCACATTATGCTACAGTAGTAATGAATACCTGTTACCTGCACCTGTTCGTCACTGGGCACACTATACTACAGTAGTAATGAGTTCCCGTTACCTGTGCCTTTCCGTCACGGGGCACAGTATATTTCAGAATGAATGAGTAGATTATATACTGCACCTGTCTGTCACGGGCACAGTATGCTACAGTAGTAATGAGTACCGTTACCTGTGCCATGCTGGCGGTGCTTGGCCATCGCTGGATTTTTCACAAACTTCACGTCAGCATATGTCACAGCTCCATCCATCACTCAACACGCTGAATTTAGCTTAGTTAGAGTATGTTCACTTGGAGGGAAGGAAATTAAACTGAAATTTGTTTTAGCTGCTGAAAGCGAAGTTGAGCCCTGTTTAAGGAAGTGCAACTGAGCAGGTGGGGCCACTCAAGCACACATGGAAATACCCGGCTGTGATGGCTGTCAGCAGTAAATGCAAAGCAGAGGGCCTGAGTGATGCATATCTCAGACCATTCCTGCTAACAAAGTGAAGGTGTTCTACAGAAATACTTACACTGACTTCACAAAACCAGATAGAGTCAGTGGGCTTGATTCAGAAAAGTTAACTTAGACCTGAAGTTTAACTTTAGACCTGAAATTTAAGCATAGACTTGAAGTCTAACTGTAGACCTGAAGTCCAAGTTTAGACCTCAGCTCTAATCTCAGGGTCATATTTGCAAGCCCCTAGTGCCTCCTTCCACAGCCCTAGCATCATTTTTTTAACTATAAGACTGCGTCAAAGAGGCCTTTTCACCACTCCAGGTTTACAAAGTGGTGCAATGCATGCATTGCACCACTTTGTAACCCCTTACACCTCATTATGCCTACATAATGCATGAAAGGGAGGGGGGGCATTCCCCCGTTAGGAGTCCCAGAAAAATGGTGCAGTAAAATTTATGAGATTTTTCCCGTAGTTTTTAATGCCTACCCTAGGCTGGCGTTAAAGTGATGCTCCCATTGTTTCCAATGGGCCTCCCCACGCATTACTTGACTAGCGCCATCATTTTGGTGTTAGCTGACCAATGCGCCACAATAGCGTAAAAAATGTTGACGCTATTGTGTTTACATGCGCCATGGTGCTCTGTATTGTAAATATGGCACAACCATGGTGTCGTTAGTGGGTACAGTGGTGTGCAAGAAAAGTGGCACATCAAACTGATGTGCCACTTTCTTGTAAATATGCCCCTTAGACTTCTGCTCTAAATTAAGACTTCAGGCCTAAAGTTAGACTTCAGGTCTAAACTTAACCTTTAGGTCTACAGGTAGACTTTAGATCTAAACTTACACTTCAGGTCAAAACTTAAACTTCAGGTCTAAGTTTACCTTTGTGAAACCGGCCCAATGTACACAGATGTGGAGATCAGAATAGTAAATCAACCCTCCCCTAAATATGCTTGCCTTGCTAACATTCTGGCAGGCAATATATGTGCAGATCCTTATCACAGAACTTGATATTTTGAAACCTGACCCATAGCTTTGTTGTCCTAGATTTCAAACTCATGGATGTAATCAGCCTGGTGCTAATTGGGAGAAATAGGTAAGCAGCCAGTGGGTGTGGCCTGGCACACAGAGGGAGGGGGCGAGAGAGGAGGGGGCACATGTAGGGGCAAATGGTACTTTTCTAATCATGTTTGAAAACTACCTATAACACAAATACAAAGCATAGATTGTTTATTCTGCCCCAGTGGTTTATTTATTGACAAGGATACCCTTCTATTAGGTAGTAAATGTGCTCCAAAGCCTACCGCAAAGCATACCACTCATCAATTTTAAGACCCTTGAATGGGGGAATTACCTGGGGTTCAAGTCATTGCACCTGATAGTCATCTCCAAGCCCCAAGTAGTTAAGGAGTATAAACCTAGGGAGTACGTGGCATCTTTTTGCCAGAGCTCCTGTCACCCTCTTTTCAAAATGATCAAAGTGCTTTTACACTTAAGCCCTCCTTCTGAGTGGCCTGGTTTCCTCTGCAATAATTATTCCACACTTTGGGGAATATTTACAATAAAGTGGTGCAGGGCAGTTTAGTAAGTGGCCTTGCTGTCCTGCCCTGCACCACTGGAAAAGGGCAGAGATGCACCATAGTTACAAAATAGAGTGCATTTCCGTTCTCTCCACCTGCGCTGGCACCCTTCTGGCTGCCTAGAGCCAACGCAGGCACCCTTGCACCCTGGTGCAAGGATGCGTGTATTGCATGCTGCATTGTTTTTTTGTGCGGGAAGGGTCACCTTCCTGCACAAAAGCAATCTATGGAGGTGTTTTCTTTTTTCTATATCTGCTGCAGAATATAACACACAAAGAAAGAGGAAAAAAACAAGGAGAATTAGAGATATTTCTCCTCATTACACCTCCCCTGGGGACTCTTACGGTTTTGATACATTCCCAGGTTTACAGAGCCCTGAAAATCCGGGAATGCATCATAACTCACGGTTGTTTTGTGGGAAAACCCACCACAGCGCCCATCAATTGTCTCCCTGACACAGAGTAAGGCAATGCAGAACTTGCGTTGCATTGCCTTACACCATATATCTATGAGGCCATGAAAAGCCACAGTGGATTTGCGTGTATTATCATTTCCTTGGCATTTTCAACCAGTATCAGCAGGTTTTACTCACCACATTGCACCTTCGAGGTGCAGATTTTATGACACTTAGGATCTGATTTAAGAAAAGTGGTGCTGCGCCCAGTACAGCGCCACTTTTCTTGCGCCCCTTAGTGCCCCCCTAATGCCATCATGCGTGCGCTGTATCTAAGATATGGCACATCATGGCGGTAGTTATGGAACTAGCGTCAAAAATGTTGATGTTAGTTCAGAGCTTTGCAGGTTTCGCGTCAAAAATGTTAACGCTGATCCTGCAAAGCCCTGAGGCCCATTGTAAACAATGGTGTGTCTCCTTTTAATGCCTGCTCTGAGCAGGCATTAAAAGTGCTGAAAACAATTATGCAAATAAATCTCTCAGATTTCTTTGCACCATTTTTTCGCCCCCCTCCCCAAGGGGGGAATGCCACCTTTGCATAGTGTTGCGTAAAGGGTTGCGCCACTTTGTAAATTTGACACTGAAATTTGTCCTCGTGGGGCACATTTGCGTAAAAAAAAAATGATGCTAATGTGGCGCAAGAAGGTGCTAGGGGCTCTTAAATATGCCCCTTAGAATTTGCAAGATGTCATAATATATGTACAGCTCATAATGCCAAAGTGTGCAGAAACAGAGGTTGAAACTTTGCTGTGAGATCCCCCATTACTGCTCCGGAGGACTTCGAAATGTAATTTGTAAGTCCCAAATTTTCTGGAGAAGCTCCTCTTGGTCACTTCCATGCCTCCCTGGACCTCAAGGGCAGCAGTTAGGAGTCAGAACTCACTCCCGAAGAGGCCACCAACAAGGTCCAGTCCAGATTTGATTCATATTGGTACTTTCACTTCAATGAAAAGGCTTCTTGCAGCTTTTGTGTCCCAGTAGCCACACAGGATGTCAGTCTGCTGGCCTTTGGAGTCCTCTTCTTTGTCCTGGCACAAGGCGAAGCAGTTCCAGGCTTCCAGGGCTCCTTTCAGGTCACGGACACCAGGTCCAGTCCTCTTCTGATCTTCCACAGGTCCCCAGAAAATGTTCTGTGGGGGTCCTTGAGATGCCACATTTATGGTTTGCTATAGCCAGTGGGTGGGGCTTATGCCTGGACATGCCCTTATCGAAGGGGAAGAGATTCCTGGGATAACCCTCACCACTTTTGCAGCACATCTAGTTTGATGTTTTTTGCAAATGATCCCACGTTGCACCATTCAATGTGAAATCCAAGATGGAACAGGGTTTCTGCCCTTGGAGGGAGTGTGTGTGCAGTGAGAGGTGTATTTAGAGAAATGAGTAGTCCTCTCCCCTGTGCCCACTCAAAACACTATTTCTGGAGGTAGCTGCCCTCCCTCGGGATGCTGGCTAGTATGGACCTTCGGGACAAAGGTTTTCTCTTTTTCCAGTCTTCCCTTACACTTAACCATGAATGGTCAGGCTTCACTTTTGTCCCTCTAAAGGTAATGAAATTACGGGGCCCAACCCAACTGCCCTTAATGAGCTAATATGGACCACATGCTCTGCAATCAGTCCATTTTGGCACCAAGTCTAAGACGTTGTTCTGCTCTGGAAGCCATTTTCATAAATCAGGCACTGGCTGGGCACCTGCTAGCAGGTTAATTAAAATTAGTATTTAGAAGGCTCTTACCACAGCATAGGTAAAAGATTGGACCTTTAATAGATACTAAACCCAGACCTTGAATGACCATGATAACTGTTTCCCATCAGAAATTACAGATTAATGTTTATAATCTGTACTTTGACATTTTCTAGGGTCCACCTACATCCCTACCAGTGAAAATAGCTTTTGGCGTCTAGTGACTGTAGGAACATGGCAACTTTAATTTCACACATTTCAATTTCAAATATCAAGCACCCTATGTTGTGGGAGGTAAGATGTACTTAGGGGTGACATTAATATTTAAAAGTAAGGTTACCTGGCTGTCAAAAAGAGTTATTTTGAAGGTTTGACATCAGGGGTTTAGGCTGCTGCAGTCAGGCCACATATGATAGGCCTGAGGCCCTGAATTACAGGCCAACACTCTAGATCAGTGGTTCCCAACCTGTGGTCCGGGGACCCATGGGGGTCTGCAAAGCCTTCTCAGGGGGTCCGCGAGAGCCTAGAAAATTAAAAAATATTAACACAATTTTGACTCATTTGGTCCCCAGCTTCCAGTAATGACTCAGGTGGGGTCCCCGGATTTTAATGATGATTCAGTGGGGGTCCCTGGGTTTCATTAATGTTAAAGTGGGGGTCCACAGAAATCAAAAGGTTGGGAACCACTGCTCTAGATGGCAGAATAGGTGTTGCAGTCGACAGGTGAAATTTAACTTCCAAGCCGTGGGTGCAGTATATACACCATATTGTAGGGACGAACAGGCAAACTAAATTTGTCAAGTAGAGACAAGACCATTTTAATCATGTTTAAAATGCAGAACAGGCACTTTATGCCTGTTCAAAATGGATAAAGTGCACAGAGTTCAAAAGACAGTAAAAATAATTTCAAGAAAAAGGCAACACATTTGGGTGACCATGCAGAAAGGCAGATTTGCTACAAAAACCCTTTCTATAACACACTCATCATGTAAAGGAAGCAGAACTTAACAATACTGTGCTACAATAACTTCACCTAAAGGTGGGTAGTGACCAAAATAAGCCAAATTGATAAAGCTGTCTACTCTTACTAATTCTGTGGTTGTGCCTTTCTCCACTGACAGTCTAATTAACCCCTTCGCTGTCAGGCCTTTCCCCCCTCCTGTGCCAGGCCTTTTTTTGCCTATTTGGAACAGTTCTCGCTTAGGCCCTCATAACCTTTTGTCCACATAAGCTACCCACTCCAAATTTGCGTCCTTTTTTTCCAACATCCTAGGGATTCCAGAGGTACCCAGACTTTGTGGGTTCCCCTGAAGGAGGCCAAGAAATTAGCCAAAATACAGTGAAAATTTCGTTTTTTTCATAAAAATGGGAAAAGGGGGCTGCAGAAGAAGGCTTGTGGTTTTTTCCCTGACAATGGCATCAACAAAGGGTTTATGGTGCTAAAATCACCAGCTTCCCAGCTTTCAGAAACAGGCAGAATTGAATCAGAAAACCCATTTTTTCAACACAATTGTGGCATTTTACTGGGACATACCCCATTTTTACGTTTTTTTTTACTTTCAGCCTCTTTCCAGTCAGTGACAGAAATGGGTGTGAAACCAATGCTGGATCCCAGAAACCTAAACATTTCTGAAAAGGAGACACAATTCTGAATTCAGCAAGGGGTAATTCGTGTAGATCCTACAAGGGTTTCCTACAGAAAATAACAACTGAAAAAAATAATATTGAAATTGAGGTGAAAAAAACAGCAATTTTTCTCTACATTTTTTCCGTAACTTTTTCCTGCAAGGTCAGATTTTTTAAAGCAATATACCGTTACGTATGCTGGACTCTTCTGGTTGCGGGGATATATAGGGCTTGTAGGTTCATCAAGAACCCTAGGTACCCAGAGCCAATAAATGAGCTGCACCCTGCAGTGGGTTTTCATTCTATACCGGGTATACAGCAATTCATTTGCTGAAATATAAAGAGTGAAAAATAGCTATCAAGAAAACCTTTGTATTTCCAAAATGGGCACAAGATAAGGTGTTGAGCAGCAGTGGTTATTTGCACATCTCTGAATTTCAGGATGCCCATACTAGCATGTGAATTACAGGGCATTTCTCAAATAGACGTCTTTTTTACACACTCTCTTATATTTGGAAGGAAAAAATGTAGAGAAAGACAAGGGGAAATAACACTTGTTTTGCTATTCTATGTTCCCCCAAGTCTCCCGATAAAAATTATACATCACTTGTGTGGGTAGGCCTAGCGCCCGCACCAGGAAATGCCCCAAAACACAACGTGGACACATCCCATTTTTTGACAGAAAACAGAGGTGTTTTTTGCAAAGTGCCTACCTGTAGATTTTGGCCTCTAGCTCAGTCGGCACCTAGGGAAACCTACCAAACCTGTGCATTTTTGAAAACTAGAGACCTAGGGGAATCCAGGATGGGTTGACTTGTGGGGCTCTGACCAGGTTCTGTTACCCAGAATCCTTTGCAAACCTCAAAATGTAGCTAAAAAAAACACGTTTTCCTCACATTTCGGTGACAGAAAGTTCTGGAATCTGAGAGGAGCCACAAATTTCCTTCCACCCAGCGTTCCCCCAAGTCTCCCGATAAAAATGATACCTCACTTGTGTGGGTAGGCCTAGCACCCGCGACAAGAAATGCTCCAAAACACAACGTGGACAAATCCCATTTTTTGACAGAAAACAGAGGTGTTTTTTGCAAAGTGCCAACCTGTAGATTTTGGCCTCTAGCTCAGCCGGCACCTAGGGAAACCTACCAAACCCAGACATTTCTGAAAACTAGACACCCGAGGGAGTCAAGGGAGGTGTGACTTGCGTGGATCCCCCAATATTTTCTTACCCAGAATCCTCAGCAAACCGCAAATCTAGCTAAACAAAATCACATTTTTCCCACATTTCTGTGTGGGATCACTGCACCGGGACAAATGTCCTACCACCCAACGTTCCTATCAGTCTCCCGGTAAAAATGATACCTCACTTGTGTAGGTGGGCCAAGTGTTTGTGACAGGGAAGAGCCAAAAACACGTCGAAATTGAGGGGGAACCAAAGTGGGTCCAAAAGGGCAGTTTGCAAAAAACATTTTTAGGCTGACAAGTGCAGCAGAAATTTTTTCGGTATAGATTAGACAATGCTGGGTGGTAGGAATTTTGTGGATTACTGCAGATTCCGGAAGGTTCCATCACAAAAATATGGGCACAATTTGTGCTTTCCAGCAAAGTTGCAGATTTGCAGGGCATTGTGGGTAAGGAAATGGTGCGGGGTGCATGTGAAGCACACCACCCTGGAATCAACTAGATGTTTAGTTTTCAGATGTGTCTAGGTCTTGTGGATTTTTCTACATGGCAGCGTCCCAAAGTAAAAAAAAGTGCAGCCCTCCCCATTCCAAGTGGGACGATTTTGAGAGTTACCAAGCTCTCACGGCCCAAATGTAAAACAAAAACCAAAAATAATCAAATGTCTTCTTGCTTGCCATGGGATAAGATGTTTTACTGTGCGGGGGAGAGCTGAAAGACTGTTAGCCCCTTCAGTTCGGGTGGGGGCATAACCCGGCCCATACTGGTTGGTAGCCACCACCCCACTATTTTCTTTTATTTTTTTTTATTCCCTGGCATCTAGTAGGCTTTCTGTCCCCCCGGGGTGTGGATCGGGGGTAATTGCCCAATCTGCCCACTGGTGGGCAGAAGAACTTTGGCCCCATTTATTTGGGGTGCGAGTATGGCCATACCCCCAACCTCTTATTTTGAAAACAAAATCTTCCCTGGTCTCTGGTGGTAATAAATATTAGGCCAATCTGACCCCGGGGGGGGGCAGAAAATGCCTTGAAATAATTTGTCCCCCGAGGAGGAGCAGCCCTTGCCGAAGGGGCCGCTCCCCTTACTTGAAATAGCCCACCAAAAAAAAAATTCCCTGGTGTCTAGTAGTTTCTGACCACCCCCCCCCCCGGGGGGTCGCTCCCCAAACATACAAAAAAAAGAACATTTTCCCTGGTGTCTAGTGGATTTCTGCCCCATCTGCCTAATAAAAATAGGCCGATCTGGCAGAAATGGCCTAGAAAGTTTTTTGCCCCCAGGGGAGCGACCCTTGCCTAAGGGTTCGCTCCCCTCAAATAAAAAAAAAAAACAATCCCTGGTGTCTAGGTGGGTTTCTTCCCCCCCCCCCTCCCAGAGAGCGGCCCTTGCCCAAGGGGCCGCTCTCCTTATTTAGTAAATAATAAAACAAAAAAATCCCTGGTGTGTAGTGGCATTTCTGTTCTTTCGAAGCCTGGAAGGAGAAGAAGGGCCTTTCCTCTCCTTCCAGGCTTCTCTGACCCCCTCGACGTGATCGGAGGAGAAATGCTTTGCATTTCTCCTCCAATCGGCGCTGGAAGCTGAGCTTCCAGCACTGGAGGGAAGACCTCTGGTGAGGTCTGCAGCGCGAAAGCGCGCTGATGTCATCAGACGCCACAGGGGGTCATGGTGGGGTGGAAGGGGAAGCGATTCCCCTTCCATTCCTGCCTGGGGGAGGGGTGTGCCTGGCCAACGGGGGGAGCGCTAGCGCTCCCCCCGGGGGCCCATAGCAGGACGAGACCACCTCGTCCCAGGCACACAACCAGTTAAGGACCAGAGCGTATAGTGTGATTCAATATAATTCCTGAATCTACATAAGACATCATCTACTTTATTGTCTAACCTTGGATACAATTATACATCATGCATTGCAACTGCTGGAGAGTAAGAACGCTCTGACTGTAAACACCGCCTTCATAAGCTTGTCATTTAGAAGTCTGTGGTGTCAATCTTTCCAGTCCTTCCTGTCTGATCTGCAACAGTGAGTTGCGGAAGCTAGGTGGGATGGTGTAGCACCGCTGGTAACTGTAACAACAACAAGGTGATGGTTGGAATGCTTGAATTCATCTCAGCCACTGGCAATCACTCAGGCCACATCTCAATCCACTTTTTGTTTCCCACCATGTGACCCAGTTTGGAACCGGTCATGTGCAAATCAGTCTTGACCCTGCACCAATAGGAACAGTCCAGCCCGAACAGCCAAGCTAGTTCCTCGCTGAACCAGAATACACACAACTTAGGATCAGTTTCCCTCTTATTATGGGCTCATCAGCTAGGTATACCTTAATTTCATTGGCACAGTGAGAAAGGGCCATGTCAGGACATACCTGTTGCACTTATGGTGTCAACTGTAACAACAACAAGGTGATGGATGGAATGCTTGAATTATTCTCAGCAACGTGCAGTTGCTCAGGGCCACAACCGAAGCCATTGCTATTTTGCAAACCATGTCACCACAGTTTGGACCCAGTCATATGCAAATCAGTCTTGACTGTGCCCCAATGGGGACAGTCCAGCCCAAACTGCCAAGCCACGCCCTCTCTAAACTGAAATGCAAGCCACCTATGACCAATTTCACCCTTATTATGCGCTTATCAGCTGGGTTTAGCTTAAATCCATTGCACCAGTGAGTACGGGACCCACATCTGGGAATACCTGTCGCACATAAGGCATCAACTGTAGCAAGAAGATGATGGATAGAATGCCTAAATTAATCTCATTCACTGGCAATCGCTCAGGCTGAAACCCAATCGATTAGTTTTCGATCACTGCACCACCTCAGTTTAGATTCAGCCATATGTAAATCAGTCTTCACCAATGGAAACAGTCCACCCTGAACTGCCAAGCCAGGTCCTTTCTGAACCAGAATACAAGCAACCTAGGATGGGGTTTGCTTTTATTATCGGCTCATCAGCCAGGTAACACTGCACTAGGGACTCACAATGTCATGGGACACCAGAGGGACTGCGGTGAATTCAGGCCTGCTATATCAGTCGTGGTCATTGCACTCCGGCGGGGACCACGGCTTCGTTTGCAGGCGGCGTCCCAGGGTCAGGCAGCGGTATTTGTCCAGGCGTCATCCGGCGTTGGTACACTTGGTATTTCATAGTTTTCAACCAGCTTTCACTCCCAAGAGCCCAGAAAGTGGAAAAGGTACCACCTGGTGAGCTAGGGTCCACAGCAAGTAAACCCAGAGGCTGGTAGGAGAAGTCTGTGCTGTCCCTGAGACTTCTTAAAAGGAGGCAAGTTCAGTCCAAGCCCTTGAAGAAACTTCACAAGCAGGATACACAGCAAAGTCAAGTCTTAGTCCTCTCTAAGGCAGAAGCAGCAACTGCAGGTCAAACCAGCAACACACACACACCCAAAAGAGGCAGTGTAGGAGGCTGGCCTGGTTTGTAGTGGGTACCTAAGGTACTTACACCTTATACCAGGTCCAATTATCCCTTGTTAGTGAAGTGTAGGCAGTGTCTGGAAGCCAGGCTCTCTAGAGGTTGCTGTAGCTGAGCAGCCAAAGCTTATCTAGGAGACATGCGAAGCTCATGCAATACTACTATAGTCACACAATACTCACACACATGAAAGAAAATACTCAGTGTTACACAAACAAAATACTTTATTTTGGTGACACATATGCCAAAAATACCATAGAGACTATACTTCCTTAGGAGGTAAGTAATACACAAATTATATACACTAGCATGCAGAAATAGCTGTACAAACAGTTAGAAAACAATGCAATTAGTGAAAATAACAGTAGTTAAAAATGGGCCTCGGGAGAACACAGACCATATACAAAGAAAGTGGAATGATAATGTCAGTTTCCCACCTAGGCAAGTGTAGTGTATAGAGAGGCACTGGGAGTATTAGAAAACACTAAAGGTAAGTAATAGAACCCTCCCCAGAGCCCAGGAAAGCAGGAGTAAAACACAGTAACTTTCCTAGAACACACAAGAACACGAGAAAGACGATTATGCAAGAACTAGAAGAGAATGCACAACACCAACAGTGGATTCCTGGCCCTGAAGACATGTGGAAGAAGGGGACCAATTCCAAGAAGCAGTGAAGAGTCCAGGGAGAACAGGAGGCCCTGCTAACCCGGATGAAGGTGCAAAAGAGGAACCACCGGTGAAGAACAACAGTCAGTACTGCACCCAAGAAGACGGATGCTGGTTCCTGGTTGGTGCAGATGATGTCATACGCAGGATGGAAGATTGCAGTCTGTTTTGCATTGCTGAATTCCGCCAACAAGCCTTGGCACACGAAAAGCTTGGGGTTAGCAGAAAATGGCACTGCCTGGGACCAGGAGGGATCTGGTGGACTCTACCCAGGAGGGGAAGCCAGAGGGGTCTCTCAGTAACTCAGATAGCCCACAGATGACCAGGCAGCATGCACAGGAGTCCCAGAGCATGGGGACAAAGGAGGTGCAAAAGGAGGCCCACACAGCACTACAACAAAAGGATCCCACCAGTCAGGAAGCTGTGCGTCGCAGGATAGAGTGCTGGGGGCTGGAGCTGCATGGTGTACAAAGAACTTCATGGAAGGATGCCAACAAGCCTTGGCAACTGCAAAACACATGGTGCATGGGGGTACTGTCTTGCATGGGGATACAAGCTCCTATTACCTCCACCAAAGTAGGACAGTAGGACATCAGGACTGTCAGGACCACTTCAGTCCACCACCCATGATGCAGGATCCACGCAACTTGTCAGGAGAGGGGACACATGCAGCCGGTTGTCATTGCAGAGAGGTGCATGCTGAAGCAGGGGAGTGACTCCTTCATTCCAAGGGAGATATCTTCTCTCTTCTGCTGCAGGCTGAAGACAGACTGTCCTCTGAGGATGCACGACCGGGAAACAGTTGCAGTTGCTGGCAGAAGCTGAAGATCCAATGTTGCAGAAGTCATCTTTGGTTCTTCGATGCAGTTTGTAGAGTTACTGGAGGGTCCAGATGCAGTTACTTCAGTGAGAAGGTGAAGGAGAGGATGCAGCGGATTCCTAGTAGAGTCTTGCAATCCGAATCTGAAGAACCACCCAAAAGAGAAACTCTAAACAGCCTTGAAAGTGGGATTGGTCACCTAATCAGGTAAGCACCCATAAGGGGAGGGCTCTGGCATCACCTGCTGGCACTGGCCACTCAGATGCTCCCAGAGTTCCCTGCCAACCTTGAATCCAAGATGGCAAAACCCAGGGACCCTCTGGAGGAGCTCTGAGCACCACCCCTGGGGTGGTGATGGACAGGGGAGTGGATACTCCCCTTTCCTTTGTCCAGTTTCATGCCAGAGCAGGAACTGAGGGTCCCTGAACCAGTGTAGAATGGATTATGCAAGCAGGGCACCAAATGTGTCCTTCAAAGCATTTCCAGTGGCTTGGAGAGGCTACCTCTCCCAAGCCTGTAACACCTATTTCCAAAGGGAGAGGGTGTAACACCCCTCTCCCAAAGGAAATCCTTTGTTCTGCCTTCTTGGGCTTGAGCTTCTCAAGCAACAGGAGGGCAGAAACCTGTCTGAGAAGTGGCAGTAGCTGGGGCACCTGGAAAACCTCTGAAGGCAGTAATGGCAGTACTGGGGGTCCCCTAAGGAGCGCCCAGAGTGCATGAAATCATACAACCAATGCTTGCAAAAGCATGGGGTATGATTCCTACATGTTTGATACCAAACATGCCTATGGTCAGAGTTACCATTATGTAGCTGGACATAGGCAGGGACCTAAGTCCATTACTCGAGTAAAATTGCGTCCCCGCACTGACGAAGTCAGGAAAAATGGTCCTGGAGGTCGTGGGAGCACCTCTGCTAGTGCAGGAGTGCCCTCACACTCAGGTACTCTGCACTTTGCCCTCAGGGAAAGAGGGCCTGCTATTGGGGTGACTTATAAGTGACCTGGTGCAGTGTAAATGGCAGTGAAAGGGTGCATGCACCCTTTCACGCAGCCTGCAATGGCAGTCCTGCAGAAGCCTTTGCATGGGCTCCCTATAGGTGGCAAAAGAAATGCTGCATCCCATAGGGATCCCCTGGACTCGCAAACCCCTGCGTACCCCTGTACCATATACCCAGAACGTATAAGTGGGCACCAGTAGGCCAATTATGGGTGAAATACTGGGTTACCAGTATGTAACAACCATGATTTGTGGGAGACGACATAACTACTGGGGTCCTGATTAGCAGGATCCCAGGAGACACAGTCAAATACACTGACAAACAGGCCAAAAGTGGGGGTAACCATGCTAGAAAGAGGCTACTTGCCTAAAGGCAGTACTCCTCCTCCAGTACTGCAGTACTCCAGTAGGCAGTACTGCTCAGAGCAGGCGTTAAAAGGGGACACACCATTGTTTTCAATGGGCCCCTATGTACTTTGCAGGATTAGCACCAACATTTTTGGCGCTAATCCTGCAAAGTACAACAACAGCGTCAAAAATGTTGATTCTACTGTAGCTAACCTGCGCCATGGTGCGCTACATGTTTAATATGGCGCACACATGGTGGACTTAAAGGGCGCTAAGGGGCACAAGAAAAGTGGCACTGCAATATACGCGTGCCACTTGTCTTAAATGTGGCCCATAATTTTGGGCACTAGTCGAACAATGATCCACAATAGCATCAAAAATGTTGACGTTATTGTGCTAACGTGCACCATGGTGCACCGTATTGTAAATATGGCGCTACCATAGTGACAGAGCGGTTCAGGTGGGTGCAGGAAAAGTGACGCATCATAGCTGACGCGCCATTTTCTTGTAAATATGCCTCAAGGTTCTAAACCTTGGCCTTGCAGTTTGTAGCTCTTCGATGGCAGCTCAAAGATCAAAGTGCTACATTGGAATTGTAATTTGTGACCAAAAAGTAACAAAAGGATCTCTGTGACAAAGCAGAAACCCAATAACTGTACACTAAGTGAAACTGCTGAATACCATAAGATACTTCAAAATGTAGCCGTCTCGAGCTCGTCGCATCACCCTAAAGTCGCTTCAGTGCATGCAAAAACATGAAAACGTTTAAAAGGACTTTCGTGTTTGAAAATCTATTAAATATGAGTTTATTTTAAATATAAGATAAAATTGTGTAAAATAAGTAACCATACTTTACTTAATGGCTATTACCACTAGGTGGCGTCTCTCACAAGTAGACCATTGAAAATTAATACAACCTGAATACGACCTTGACAGTGCTAGGTGGGGCATACGTGGGCGTACTAGGCGCTATGTAAATCCAGCGCTGTTTGAAAGAGTGAAGCAAGTTCATCCTGCAGGATGTTTGTTGCGTGCGCAGTAGTATGTAGCACAGTGAGGCTGTGTCAATGCGCTGTACAACTTGTGGATATCTGCCAGGGTGGTCCAGTCATCACAAATTTGTTTTGGTTCATATAGAATGTTTATTCCATTATAGCGCCTGATTTGGCATTGGCGAAGGATGCAGCACGACCTACTGGGTTGGAGTGTATTAACCCCTTCGCTGCCAGGCCTTTTCCCCCTCAGGCGCCAAGTCTTTTTTTGGGCAGTTCACGCTTAGGCCCTCATAACTTTTTGTTCACATAAGCTACCCACGCCAAATATGCGTCCTTTTTTTCCAACATCCTAGGGATTCTAGAGGTACCCAGACTTTGTGGGCTCCCCAGAAGGAGGCCAAGAAATTTGCCAAAATACAGTGAACATTTCGTTTTTCTTTTTTTAAATGGGAAAAAGGGGCTGCAGAAGAAGGCTTGTGGTTTTTTCCCTGAAAATGGCATCAACAAAAGGTTTATGGTGCTAAAATTACCAGCTTCCTAGCTTTCAGGAAGAGGCAGACTTGAATCATAAAACCCAATTTTTCAACACAATTTTGGCATTTACTGGGACATACCCCATTTTTACGATTTTTTGTGCTTTCAGCCTCCTTCCAGTCAGTGACTGAAATGGGCATAAAACCAATGCTGGATCCCAGAAACCACAACATTTCTGAAAAGTAGACAAAATTCGAAATTCAGCAAGGTGTAATTTGTGGAGATCCTACAAGGGTTTCCTACAGAAAATAACAACTGAAAAAACAAAATATTGAAATTGAGGTAAATAAATCTGCAATTTTTCTCTACGTTTTACTCTGTAACTTTTTCCTGCAATGTCAGATTTTTGAAAGCAATATACCGTTACGTCTGCTGGACTCTTCTGGTTGCGGGGATATATAGGGCTTGTAGGTTCATCAAGAACCCTAGGTACCCAGAGCCAATAAATGAGCTGCACCCTGCAGTGCGTTTTCATTCTATACTGGGTATACAGCAATTCATTTGCTGAAATATAAAGAGTGAAAAATAGCTATCAAGAAAACCTTTGTATTTCCAAAAAGGGCATAAGATAAGGTGTTGAGGAGCAGTGGTTATTTGCACATCTCTGAATTCCGGGCTGACCATACTAGCATGTGAATTACAGGGCATTTCTCAAATAGATGTCTTTTTTCACACTTTCTTATATTTGGAAGGAAAAAATGTAGAGAAAGACAAGGGGCAATAACACTTGTTTTGCTAATCTATGTTCCCCCAAGTCTCCCGATAAAAATGATACCTCACTTGTTTGGGTAGGCCTAGCGCCTGCGACAGGAAACGCCCCAAAATGCAACGTGGACACATCACATTTTTTAAAAGAAAACAGAGGTGTTTTTTGCAAAGTGCCTACCTGTAGATTTTGGCCTCTAGCTCAGCCGCCACCTAGGGAAACCTACCAAACCTGTGCATTTCTAAAAAATAGAGACCTAGGGGAATCCAAGATGGTGTGACTTGTGGGGCTCTGACCAGGTTCTGTTACCCAGAATCCTTTGCAAACCTCAAACTTTGGCTAAAAAAACACATTTTCCTCAACTTTTGGTGACAGAAAGTTCTGTAATCAGAGAGGAGCCACAAATTTCCTTCCACCCAGCGTTCCCCCAAGTCTCCTGATAAAAATGATACATCACTTGTGTGGGTAGGCCTAGCGCCCTCGACAGGAAATGCCCCAAAACGCAACGTGGACCCATCACATTTTTTTAAAGAAAACAGAGGTGTTTTTTGCAAAGTGCCTACCTGTAGATTTTGGCCTCTAGCTCAGCCGGCACCTAGGGAAACCTAGCACACCAGTGCATTTTTGAAAACTAGAGACCTAGGGGAATCCAAGATGGGGTGACTTGTGGGGCTCTGACCAGGTTCTGTTACCCAGAATCCTTTGCAAACCTCAAAATGTGGCTAAAAAAACACATTTTCCTCACATTTTGGGGACAGAAAGTTCTGGAATCAGAGAGGAGCCACAAATTTCCTTCCACCCAGCGTTCCCCAAAGTCTCCCGATAAAAATGATACCTCACTTGTGTGGGTAGGCCTAGCGCCCGCGACAGTAAATGCCCCAAAACGCAACGTGGACACGTCACATTTTTTCATAGAAAACAGTGTCTACCTGTGGATTTTGGCCTCTAGCTCAGCCGGCCCCAGGGGTGGCAGAAATGGCCTAAAATACATTTGTACCCCACTCCCCAGCCCCCCCACCCGGGAGCGACCCTTGCCTAACAACAATAGGCCGATCTGCCCCCGGGGGGGAAGAAATGGCCTAAAATAAATTTGCCCCCCAACCCCCACCCGGGAGCGACCCTTGCCTACGGGGTCGCTCCCCCTGCGTGACATTGGCGCCAAAAAATAAATCCCCGGTGCCTAGTGGTTTCTGCCCCCTTGGAGGCAGATTGACCTCAAATCAGCCAATCTGCCCCCAAGGGGGGCAGAAATGGTCTAAATACAATTTGCCCCCCAGGGGAGCGACCCTTGCCTAATGGGTCGCTCCCCATCTCTAAAAAAACAAACAAACAAAAAAAAAAAAAACACACAAAAAAATTGCCCTGGCGCCTAGAGGTTTCTGCCCCCCCCAGGGGCAGATCGGCCTCATAACAATAGGCCGATCTGCCCCCGAGGGGGCAGAAATGGCCTAAAATAAATTTACCCCCCCCACCCCCCCTGGGAGCGACCCTTCCCTATGGGGTTGCTCCCCCTGTGTGACATTGGCGGCAAAAAAAAAATCCCCGGTGCCTAGTGGTTTCTGCCCCCTTGGGGGCAGATTGACCTAAAATCGGCCGGTCTAAATACAATTTGCCCCCCAGGGGAGCGACCCTTGCCTAATGGGTCACTCCCCATCTAAAAACAAACAAAAAAAAACACAAAAAAAAAATTGGCGCTGGCGCCTAGAGGTTTCTGCCCCCCTGGGGCAGATCGGCCTAATAACAATAGGCCGATCTGCCCCCAGGGGGGGCAGAAATGGCCTAAAATAAATTTGCCCCCCCACCCCTCCCCCGGGGAGCGACCCTTGCGTACAAGGTCACTCCCCTTGCGTGACAGCGCAAAAAAAAGATTCCTGGTGCCTAGTGGTTTCTGCCCCCCTGGGGGGCAGATTGACCTATAACCGGCCGATCTGTCCCCAAAGCGGGCAGAAATGGCCTAAATACAATTTGCCCCTCCAGGGTAGCGACCCTTGCCTAAGAGGACATTCCCCATCTGTAAAACAACAACAAAAATCCCCAGTGCCTAGTGGTTTCTTCACCCCTTGGGGGCAGATCAGACTAATTACAATAGGCTGATCTGCCCCCATGGGGCGCAGAAATGGCCTAAAATAAATTTGCCCCCCAGGGGAACGACCTTTGCCTAAGGGGTCGCTCCACTTACGTGAAAAAAAAAAAAAATGAAAAAAACTCCCTGGTGTCTAGTGGTTTCTACCTCCCTTGGGGGCAGAGTGGCCTCATAAAAATAGGCCGACCTGCTCCCAGGGGGGACAGAAAAGGCCTTAAAAAAAATGTCCCCCTGGGAGCGACCCTTGCCCAAGGGGTCGCTCCCTTATGTCACTTTCACCCAAAAAAAAAAAAAAACATCTCTGGTGTCTAGTGGGGTTTCAAACGCCGGATTGCAAGCAATCCGGCTTTTGAAACCCTAGGAGAGACTTCAAAGGGAAGGAAATGTATTCTCCTTGCCTCCTCCACGTGATCGAAAGAGAAATGCTGAGCATTTCTCTTTCGATCGCGCTGGAAGCTCTGCTTCCAGCGCGATGGGGGAGGCTCTGTGATTGTCAGCACGCGCTCGCACGCTGACGTCACGGGGGTGGGGGGGTCAGGGGTTGAAGGGGAAGGGATTCCCCTTTCAGCCCTGACCTGGGAGGGTGGGGGGGTGGGTCTCGGGGGGAGGGCTAGCGCTTTTCCCGAGGGCAGCATGAAGGACGTAATGGTTACGTCCATGGCGCCACACGGGCGCTGCCATGGACTTAACCATTACGTCCATGGTGGGGAAGGGGTTAAAGTCCACCAAGATGTGACGTCACTCGTGTGTGTTAGATCTCGTTAGGGATTGGGGCGTGCCCTCTTCAGAAGTTTGTGGCTTTGTTCAGATAAATTGCGCGAACTTCACCGGGCCGGCTTCAGAGCGCTGCACACCACTTTCTAAATAAGAAACTGCCCAGAGCAGGCCCCCAGCTGCCGTGGGGACTGAGAATACTATGGTGCAGACGTGCACAAAAGTACAAGAAAATTGCCAAGGACCGCCCCCCACTTTATGGGGGGAAAAAAACCAAGGAAAAGGCGTGGAATAAAACATCGGTTCAGACACGAACCTAAACAAAGTGAAGTACTAGTGCAGACACGCACCAAAGTAAAGAAATGGTGGTGCACAGCTCCCCAAACTTCAAAATGCGTGGAGGGAAGTGGAGAGGTGCTGACACGCACCCTTGAAGAATTCAAGTGCCCGGAGCGCCCCCCTATTGAACTTCGTGCTGTCTGCCTGCCTCTTTCAACGACGCTGTTGAAGAAAATAGGAACAAAAAAAACTTTTACCAAGAAAAAAGAAGACAGAATGGTGGAAAAGAAAGAAAAAGACACTTACCTGCAGCTTCTGCAGCCCCCTCCAGAGCCCCCTCCATCCTGGCTCCTCTCAATGTCTGTCTCCAACAAAGGAGGCACAAGAGGAAGAAAGAGTGTCTTTCAAGCATGAAAGAAGGGCACTAGTGGCATCCAGTGGGTAAAGTTGCTACTGCACCCTGTTTCTGTTTAGAAGAAAAACAAGCATGGGTGAAGGCAAGTTTACAGCAGAACCTTCAGAAAGTGACTGCTCCAGACCAACAGTGCACCCGTGGACGGAAACGGTGCAGAAGACGGAAACGGCGAGAAAGAAGGAAGCGACGCGGACGACACTGAAAAGGGAAGGAGAAGACTGCAGCTGTCCCAGCCAAGCTGCAATGGTGAGGAATGGACGTAAGTGCCACGTGAGGTACGAAGAGAGCGCGCATAGCCTGCGCAGCCCCTGGCGTCCGTCTGCCGCCACCGCCACCGCCGAAAGAACGCCACATGCCCCAGCAGCGATGGACATCACCGCAGGACAAGAAAGGGACATGCCAGGCGTTACCATAGGACGCCCAGAGATGGAAAAAAAAAGAGACTATGTCACATGCGCAGAGAGCTGCGCCTGAGAACGTGACAACACGAAAAAAAAGCCTGTGAAGATGGAAAGAGTACCCGAGACTGTGACGTAACGCACGGGACAAGAGGCCACGTCAGCTGGCCACACAACGACGGAAGATGGACACCGTTGGCCCATCAGTGAGCAGGTCATCTGAACATACCGACCCTGCCAGAGCAGATGGCAGGAGTGAGTGCTGCAACACCGCAGCCTTGAGGCGGAAGAGTGGGGCCCTCGAGTGAAGAGATAGAGGAAGTGAGCGGTGACCCTCCTGCCACAGAGAGGTTCACCAAGAGGATCCGGGGACGGACCAGACCAGGAGATGTCTGCCTGAAGAGCAGATCATGTCCTACCCACAGGACTCAGCCTGCGAGAGGCTACGACCGAGCAAGATGCACCTGTGGCACGACGCCACATTGAGGACGAAGAGGAAGATGCACCAGCGAAGGTGCAGTGATAGGTCCGTGTGAAGCAGCATGCGACCTGTGGCACGACGCCACGTCGAGGACAAAGAGGAAGATGTACCAGCAGAGGTGCAGTGCATGGTCCATGTGCCGCAAAATGCGACCTGTGGCACGACGCCACACCAGGGAGAAGAGAGAGTGGCACAATGCCAACAAGAAATGAGGAGAGGAGTGTGACAGACCGGTCACACCACAGATCAACTCCATCACAGGTGTGAAAGTGGAAGGAAGTAGAGTGACACAACTGAGGACTCGTGCGAGCAGATGAGAAGGTATCTATCAGCACAAGACAGTCACCGGGGTGAGCAGACGTCTCTGAAGACAGCGATGTGGGTGGTCCCCCACGCTTTGCAGTGCAACCGTCCTGCCACTTGTCACCAGCTGCTTGGCTGCAATGGCATACCTGACGCCAACTGCACAGTCCATACAAGACCCACCAGTGGCCACGACGTCCATCAAGTGGTCCTTCCGCCGACAAAGACACCACCACCTGTTTGATCTGCAGAAGGATGAATAACATCATCATCATCATCAGGTGCATCGCCCAAACACCGAAGGAGCACAGCACCACCTGAGTGGAGACAGTCAGTAACAAGAACCAACGCTGACAAGGAATGTCTGGCAACGTAAAAACTTATCATCTGAACACCTGCCATAAGCCCCGTGAACCAGACACCTGCCGGTGGGAGCAGACCAGATCATTTGGACCATCCACCCTTGGGGTTGCACAAGACTTGGACGTGGCCCTGTTGGGAGTTCAGAGAGACTGCTTTGGCGTGGCCTACCTTAGTCCGCACAGCCCACGCAGTCCCGCCGCAATCCAGGGACAAGGGCCTCCAACGAATTCCTGTGAGAGCGGAAGCTCGCTGAGAGAGAATGCATCTGAGACAGCTCCACGTCAGGCATCCGGAAGCACAGAGGTCTTATATTGAGAGACTGGTCACCTGAAGGCTTTGCACTATGACCAGAGCACCTGAATCCAGATGGCACAAGCAAGCGGACCCTGCATCAACCACCCTTGAGGCTCCATGTGGGACTCGTATGTGGTCCTGTAGGTTGTTCCTCTGAGACATCTTTGCTGGTCCTGAGATAGGCCGGCACAGTCCACACAGTCCAGTGGAAGCCCGCGAAAGGGCATCGAGGAGACTCCTGGTTGATGGAGGTCGGGCACGAGAGGGAAGACTGCCGCTGCTCTGCCACTGGATTCCCAGGTGCCCTAGGCCGTCAAGTCATCTGCAGTCTTAGGAGGTAGACAATCTCCAGAGTCAGAATGCCAACCAGAACTGTGTACAGTGGACTCCCCATTGCACCAGATGCACCCACATCAGAAACTGTAAATAGACTTTGACCGCATGAGCCCAGGCAGGACCGGATCGACAATATCCAGTGAACTGTGAGGTCGTGGACAAGCGACTGAAGTATCTGTACTTCATCCACACAGTGTTCATGCCCAGCTGTACCTGGTTAAATCATGGACCCCTGCGGAGGTGTCCGGGTGCTCCCAGCTGCACCATGTCTACTGCAATTCTTTGGTCTGCCTTTTCGAGGCCGAGAGACTGATTGTGGTGCTTTGTTATTGTTTCCTTTACAGGTTGGACTTTGTTTGGTTCCTCAATAAAGTTTGGGAGGGATGTAGAGTCCAGCTGGACTCGTTCTAGTGTTTCTGCCAGCCACTCTGCTGAGGGCTGGTCTTACATGTGCACCCCACACCCACCCAACACAGGCGTCACCAGTCAGGTGACCCTGCCAATAAAAGGGCCCGGGCGCACATGCCTGAGGCCAGTTTGTACCACTATAAGACTGTGTCTGCGTGACTTCATTCCGGAGCATGAGGGCCTAGGGCCCCCATATTACAATTGTCACAAACAAACCTGGTTCATACAAAAACTGGAAGGTAAATGTCGAGATTACATTAAACCTGCATGGACAAAAAATGGAATAAAAATGGATTTATGCAGTAGAATAACATGATATCAGAAAAATCAGGCTGTTTAGTAAAACATAGAAAAATCCGGTGGTGGGAAGCAAAATACGCAGCCAGTTGGGAACACAAGCTTTGCACAACATTTTTGCAAACTCAAACCTACAATCTGAGTAGAGAGCATCAGACAATTTTGAGAAAATACAGTATTGATGGGAGGTAATGCCACAACAAAAAAAAAAATCTCCCTTGGGAAACAGTAGTAATTGATTATCATTGGAGAACGAGAAATCACATTTTAATTTCTAATACATGGGAAATTGCAATCCCTGTTTGAAAACCGGTCTGTAATTTAGTCGCCCATTAAACAAATGACATAGCCGCTCAATTGTAATAAGTTAATAGAGCTGACTTCTGACTTAACAATGCCTGTGCTAGAGTCAGCAGACTCTTTATGTTTGTAAACATGGGGGCATATTTGCAAGTCCCTTGCGCCCCTTAGTGCCATCAGAGCGTCATTTTGTTTTACGCTACGACGGCACTAAACAGGTCGTCACCCTGCGGCGTATTTACAAAGTGGGGCAATGCTAGCATTGCGCCACTTTGTAAACTCTTGTGCCGCATTATACCTGCACCAAGTATAACGTATGCAAGGGGGGCGTTCCCACACAGGGAGGCCCAAAACAATGGCACAGTGAAATTTACAAGTCTTTGCTGTGCTATGCTAGCGTTGGGCAGGCATTATTTCCTATTGGGCCTCCCCAAGCTTTGTTGGAATAGCGTCAACATTTTTGGTGCAAGTCCAGCAAAGCACCACAATAGCGTCAAAATTCTTTACGCTATTGTGCTAACGTGAGCCAAGGTTCGCTTTATTGTAAATACAGGGCTACCATGGTGTCCTTACGGGGACGCAGGTGATGCAAGGAAACTGGTGCATCAGAGCCGATGAGGCAGTTCTTTGCCCCATGCTTCCTCTGTCTTATGACAGAGCTACGGACCAAAGGGCATATTTAGCAATATACCATTCACAACAGCAAGTCACCTTGCTGCGCAACGTGATAGAGAAACATCAAGAAGGCACTGTAGTGAACATTGTATGCATTATTCGTGTCCTTTCCCCCTGCGCTGGCACACAGTGTGCTGCCTAGAATCAACGCAGGCACCCTTGCACCATGGTGCGAAGGTGCCTGTGTTGCATGTAGTATTGTTTTTGTGCATGAGGGGACAAATTCCTGTACAACAAACAATCCTCTGAGGCATATTTCTCTTTCTATCTGTGCTGAGGAATGCAGCACACATAGAAAGCCAAACAAGCAAGAAAAAATAATGATATTTTTCCTCGTTATGCCTCACCTGGGGAGGTGTAGGTTTTTGACAAATTCCCAGGTCTACCAGTAATACTAAATCCAGGAATGCACCAAAACCCCTGGGTGATGCGTGGGAACACCCCTGCTCGACCCGTTGAATGCCTTCCCAGGGAAGAGTGAGACAATGTATTGATTTGCGCTGTGTTGCATTACTTTTGATTTATCAAGTCAGATGAGGCGTAACAAGGCGGGCTTGCCTGGCTTGATAATTCTGCCTTAAGATTTGAGCTGACAATTCCTTGATAAATATGGCCTCAATGATTTCAGTGGTTTGTGAGAAATGTGATGATGTAGCTATGTATTATAAGGAATAAACTACCTCCTGTCATACATGAAATGATATTGCAAGCCACCTCGGGTTTCCACAACCGTATAAAAGCACTCAGCCTTTAGCCTCATTCTCCTATGTGGTGATGGAATTCCACTTTTAGTTGCAGTCTCCTTATAGTGTATGACACGGGTATTTTATCCAATTTTATACAATATGTTCTGGTAATAGAGCCCTGTACAGAGCAGGGGCATAGAGGAACAGTGATGGAATAACAACGTAGAACATAAAACCATAACATCACTATCTATGGACAAGAAAGCGTTGTAGATCAATCAAAGGCACAGAGAGATGGTAATGGATTAGCAAAGGAGAACATAAAATTGTCTTATTATTTTTTGAGCTAATTGAAATGTGGAGAAACAAATCTCGCCTGGAAGTAGAGGTCTACATGAAGAGGTAAGGGGAGAGTCTGTTTATTTATTAGCAATGAAGAGTTTTTTTTAAAATCACAGTCCTATGTTTACACAGATGGAGAGATGATTAATCAGGCCAATATGTAAAAACAGTATGGACATGGGGTGCATTGAACAAAAGTAGGAACTAATGTCTGGATTGGATTGGGTGTTAAATTACGCCATAACAGTGAGGTACAATAAAAAGAGTGTCCTGCCGCCAGTTGGAAGATACCTACACATGTTTGACAGTGGTAGATTCAAACCAGAAAGAGCAGTGAAGAGTGAACTTTTAAGAGTTTAAAGTGCTTCACAGGAAAGATAATATTACACTCAGGTGAAGGTCTATCCGAAGGAGTGATCTCTGAAGGACTTATATGAGCTTATGTGAGCTGGCCCAACAAGAATGTCTTTGGACCAGCTCCCCCCTCGCCGTTTGGTTGCTCCCCGCCAGCTTTCTGAACCCGGCTCTGCTCTTCAGCACCCCCACTAAGAGCTCTTCCACCGGGCCCCTTCCACCGCCCGATCACTGCCTTTTTTGCTGTTGTCTCCCTCTTTTGTGGTTTTCTCTCCATGTCCACTCTGCTCTTTTCCTCTGTGTGCTCTGTTGCTCTTTTGCTGTTGTCTCCCTGTTTTGTGGCGTTTTCTCCTTGCCCATTCTGCTCTTTTCCTTTGCTTTGTTGCTCTCTCTTAGTGCTGGGTAGCAGTTTCTGCTTCCTTGTATTTTTCTCCCTTGTGCTCTTCTCTTGTTCTAGCCGCTCTCCCCTGCATCACTCCTGCTACCTTCCTGCTCTTTTTTCCCTCCTACCACCAGCCCCCCAACCACCACACATTGCCTCTTCCAACCAAAGATCTACTTGATGGTGGCCGTAGCGCTACCCTATTGAGTAGTGCGCCAGCCCATATTTACAAGGCCACGCAAACCCACCTTGTGTGGCTTTCCATGGCCTTGTAAATAAGGACCCCTTTCACACATAACACTGCTTGAAAGGGGCATTCCATGGGTGTTGCTTGGGTGTTCCCATGCAACACCCATAGAACCGGAAGGAATCGGATGCATTTCAGATTTATGAGTCTGGGAATGCGTCTGATTCCTATGCCACCTCGGGGGTGGCTTAAGAGTGATGCAACGGGGAGAAATATATTTGTATCTCCTCATTTTTGCCTCTTTCTATGTGTGCTGCAATCTGCAGCACACATAGAAAGAGGAAAACACCCCATAGCGCAGACACCCTTGGACCATGGTGCAAGAGTGCCTGCTTTAGCATCATGGCTGTAATATGTACAGCAGTGCATGGGGAGAAGACAGAAATGTGATGTATCTTGTAGATATGGTGCATTTCTGCCCCTTCCCGGAGTCACAGGCCTTGTAAATTAGGTCCTAAGTTTTCAGTTTTGTCTCAATCGACAGTCGTCTGATTGAACAGTCAACAGGATGTAAGGTTTGTGGCTCTGATATGCTGAATGCCCACATTTATTTATACAATATTAACGTGACCATTGATTGCTGAAAAAGCCCTCCAGAGCCAAACTCCTCTCACAAATATTCCACCTAAAAACAATACAATAAATATACAGACCCCAGACAAAGTGGTCCCCTGGCCGAATGGAAGCATGGTTGTAGGAACGGGAAGGAAGTGTCAAGATGGGATCTTGATGGCTACTGAGAGTGGGAATGACTGCATCTCTGGGGGTTGTTTATACTAAGACTGCCACACTAGACAAAGGTTTGCCTTATGCTGTCCCTGCTCCTCCTGGAAAACAGTCCATCCCAAACTGCAGGTAAACCCCCTACAGAAAAGACCATAAGCAACCCCAGAAAGGTTTCAACCTTGTTATATCTCATCAGTGATGTATTGCTTGGATCATGTGGCACAGCGAGCAAGGGACCAACATCCACGCACACCCTTCATCCACTTCTGGACACTGCGAGGATTTCCAGCCTCTCATTATGAGTCTTTTTGCCAGCAACAGAGCTAAATCAGTAAAGCGTACTCTACCTTTGAAGCTCCTTGACCGGAGATGTAAACCCAAGAGACGTGGTTCTGGTGTATTCCATAATCTAAGCCAGTCAAGTCCGACAATGCAGCCAAAATACCCTCCCAATAGGCAAGCAAGGTGGGGCAAGTCCATAACATATGCATGAGAACGGCATCCAAAAGATGACAACAGGGACACGTGGAGGAGGCAGTGGGAAACATTTTACTAATTCTTCCTGGCCTTAAGTATGCTCTATGCAATATGGAGAACTGAATACATTTAAATCTGAAATTATACTAGGCATTCTTGGGATATTCCAATAAGCAGCTCCAGGCTTTATCCGATATCTCTCGGGTTAAGTGTGTCTCCCATTTGGCTTTTAGGGAAATAAGTGGTATCATGAGGTGTGCTTGGAGCCCATGGTACAGCCAACGTATGAGGGAGCATATTTATACTTGTTTTGCACGGAATTTCCATAATTTGTTTTACGCAAATTCGGTGCAAAACTAACTCCATATTTATACTTTAGCACTAGACCCATCAAGCGCCAAATTTATTGAGTTGAAGTCATTTTTTGGATGTGGAAACCTACTTAGCGCAAAGTAGGCGTTCCCGTGTAAAAAATGACTCTATGGCCTTAGCGCCTTATTTATCCCCCTGTGCTAAAATCACGCCCGGCGGGGAGGAGGGGTGAAATAATGGTGCAAAGCTTGCTTTGCACCATTATTTAACACTTGGGTCATGGCAGGCATTAGGGGACCCGTGGGCCTATTTCCATGATGGAACACCATGGAATAAGCCCACAGGTGCCCTCCCCAGGCCCCAGGGACACCCCCAATCACACCAGAGGGACAGCGGAGGATGGTGGATGCCATCCCAGGTAAGTATAGGTAAATACAAGTTTTTTTAATTTATTTTTTTAAGTGCTATTGGGGGCCCTGAAATGGGCCCCCCTACATGGCACTGGGTGCAATGGCCATGCCCAAGGGACCCTGGTCCCCTGTGCTGGCCATTAAGGTGGTGGGCATGACTCCTGTCTTTTCTTAGACAGGAGTCATGTGGTATGGATGGTTTTGCATTAGAAAATTACGCTAGTCTGGTTAGAGTCATTTTTTTAAAACTCCTAACGTTATTTTTTGGTGCAAACCCCCCTTTTTCCATACCGCCAGCCCCACCCAGCTAACGCCATTTTTTTTTACGCTGGCCTACCCTTTGCACTGGCTTGCACCATTCCATAAATATGGTGCCCGGCTGGTGCTAAAATTTTGGTTGCAAACTTCGTTAGTACAGTTTTGCACCAAAAAGTATAAAACAGGGCCTAGGTGCTTGCCATGTCTCACTGAATGGAGCGCTTGAAGTAACTCATGCATAGCCGGTACCCTCAGATCTGGTGCCCAGTGCTGCCGAACATAGCAGAGAATGCTGACGTTTGTTAAAAAAAGAGCTTTTGACAACCCATGTGTGTGCACAAAATCAGTATGCAACATCAGCTTGCCGTCCAGAAACAGTGAGCCTACTGTCAGTATCCCCTCTTACTCCCGGGGCCCAGCCTACATATCGTTAGTGGACCAGACGGTGTAGAGAGACCGCGCAGTGGGATATTCGGTCCATAAGGCACCATGGAAACAGTGTATCTCATTGTCATCTTCCAATAAGCCAGGGCAATTTGTAGAAAAGTGAACTTGTTTGTGGTAAGGCTGCTTTTAGGCACACTAAGCTATGGAGTTGACCCCGGCCAATCTGCTCCGTTGTTAACCAATTTCAAGAAGATTGTGCCTGGCTAACTAATTGGATAGCCATAGTAGTGGTCCAGCTATAAAATAGGCTTTGAAGTCAGGGGCTTCCTGTCTGCAGTTGAAGTTTAGTTAGGCTTTCTCTTTGACGTCTGGCACCACTGGCAAGCTTCACCAGCGGTGTATTTAACAATCTGACCACCCATACCAGCACTAGTACTGGTAGATTCACAAAGTGATACAGAAAGCGCAATGACCATCTTTGCTAAAGCCTGATGGCCTGCCACAGATAGGGGCAGTTTGATTCGAAAAGCCTCTTGGAATCTGAAAAAGTTGATCACATGTGTGAGGTTACCCTTGAACAAGTTTCATAATAGATGTGAATGCAAAGGTGGTGAAATGTTTGTGGCGCCAACTGAATATTTGTAATAACGCACAGGAGGGCAGGGTCTATGTGGGTGGCAACAAAGGAGAAGGCACATGACTTATCTGCCCTGATGAGTCCCTGGTGACACGTGACTTGAGTGCGAGATGTGAGACCTCATTTTAGCCCTGGCCAACAGGATCACCCATCAGATAGAGGCTGGGGAACAAAGCCGCTAGCACAAAGTCCCATCCCAGGGTATCAAAGGCTTGATGGACATCTAGGGATATACAGCCAGCAAATAGGTACTGTCCCCGAATAGCATCCATTATGTGAAACAATAAACAGATATTCCGAGAAGTATTGCACCAAGGATCACAACTACATTGGTCCGTCTGTAACAGTTGTGGGAGCAGCAGAAGCAACCTATGTGCGAGGACCCCACGTAACATTTCATACTTAGGCCCTCATTATGACTTCGGCGGTCTTGCAAGAAGACCGCTGAAGCCGCGGGCACCACAATACCACCAGTGCTGCCGGTATTGTAGGCTCCCTATTTTGACATTTCCGTTGGGCCAGCGGACGGAAACAGCGTTTCGGTCCACTGGCCCAGCAGAAAAGTCACATCAACATTGCTGCAGGCTCATAATAGAGCCGGCAGCAATGTTGATGTGCAGCGGGTGCAGCAGCACCTGTCGCACATTTCACTGCCCGAAATTCAGGCAGTGAAATGCGTGATGGGGCTGTGCCTGGGGGCCCCTGTACTGCGCATTCCA
Source organism: Pleurodeles waltl (assembly GCF_031143425.1). Classification (NCBI taxonomy): domain Eukaryota; kingdom Metazoa; phylum Chordata; class Amphibia; order Caudata; family Salamandridae; genus Pleurodeles; species Pleurodeles waltl. The sequence continues at coordinate 1,326,045,550 of NC_090437.1, read as the reverse complement.
AGTGCATGGGCAGTGCAGGGGCCCCCAGGGGAACCTGAGTCCCACTTACCGCCAGCCTTTCCATGGTGGTGTTTACCGCCATGGACAGGCTGGCAGTTGGGGACTCATAATCCCCAGGGCAGCGCTGCTTGCACCGCTGCCCTGGGGATCATGACTGCCTGGCAGAAGCCTGGCGGTCAAGCGGAGGGGCCGATGGTATGGCCGTGGCTAATGCGCCATGGTCATAATTCACTGGCGGAACACCTCCAGCCTGTTGGCAGTGTTACCGCCAGTGTACCCCTGGCCGCCAGGGTCATAATGAGGCCCTAAGTGTTTAATAGAGGTCTATACGAGGGCAACTCTGTGGGTGATTTTATGGGTTTTAGCAGTGAGATCACTAACGCCTCTTTGGTAGAAGCTGGCCCTTTTTCAGGAAGGAATTTGTAGTTTTTCTAGCTGTGGTTCCAATCGTGAGGCAATTTGGAGTAAAATTCTATTGTGAACCCGTCCAAGCCCAGGCTTTTATTCCGAGAGAGTTCTTTGATAGCCCCACGTATCGCAGCTGCTGAAATGGGACCCTCACGATCCTTCTCAGACACTTTCTGTAATGTCGCCTGGCACAGAAATGAAGATATATCCTCAGGGGGTGACTGGGAGGGGTGTAACATGGTATAGAAGTCTCAGAAGGCCTCATTGATTTGTATTGTGTCTCAATTGTTCCCTGTTTGGTGTATTGATGGACAGAATAGGTGTGAATAATGGGTCTGGGTGAGTAAACAAGCTAAGAGTGCACCTGATGTATCAAGTTCAGTATGTGTTCTCTGTGTATATGCCCTGTAATCGTTCATGCGGAGCGTTCAAGGAGTTCAGCATAGGGGGATTCGGCCTCCTCTAACTCATCAGCAGCTCCGGCATTCTTGGTCACCTCCTGCTGCAGTGGGCCCAAACTGGCATCTGTTTGTGTGAGCACTTGATTAACTCCCCTCCTAGCACCCACCACCCTGTTAACAGATGTTCCTCTGCCCACCACCTTGAAGGATTCCCACTCCTCAAGAGGTGCAGAGGCCCTATCTGCATTTCAGAGAAAATCATGGTGGTGGCAAGTGTTTCGCTAAAAACTGCATCGTCTAATAGCGCCGGCGAGAGATGCCAGGTGGGGATTGGGTTGGTAGTGATAACATTATTTCTAGTGGATTAGGATCAGATATTGTCTTCCCTAAGTGTGTGGCATGTGTAATGCTAGATTGAAGGTGGCAGGGACAGATAAATCTATCAAGGTGGGAATGTATGGGGTGAGAATAAAATGAGTATTCCCTTATCGCTATATTTTGGTTTCGCCATACATCCAAGAGACGCCAACCCTCCATCCGTTGTCTCAATGCTTTAGCCTGTTGCACCGTGGCAGGGATGTCACTGATCTAGGGTCTGCATTGAAATCCCCACCCAACAACCGTGGACATAAAGTCCAATCAACCAACACTGATGACACATGAGACAGAAAGCTGTCTTGTCTCGTGTTTAGGGCACATATGCACCCAAGCACAATCAGTGCTCCATCTAATTCAGCAGTACATAGCGACCCTGTGTACCAATCCTAGTATCCAGTACTGCAAAAGGGACACCAGCCCAAAACCGTATTGCAGCCTTGTGGGCAAAAGTGGAATAGGAGGTATGAAAGAGTTGACCTCTCCTTTTCTTAGGTAGCTTTTGGGCCTCCTGAGCTGTAAGATGGGTTTCTTGTAAGAATGAGTTGTGTGCACTGCACCAATGCAGTTGTGCCAGTACCATAAGTCTCTTACACAGAGAGCCCAGGCCCCACACTTTCCAAGTGATGATGTTATAAGCAGTTAACACCGTGGTCATCTCTGCGATAATGAAGCCCCTTCCCCTTGATTTATGGCAGTTCTCATAACACATACTGCAGAGGCCCCCAATACAAATTTTAGGTGACTGTATTAAACAATGAAGTACATTTATTCAATACTCAGTCCAATGATGTGTTGTCATTCGACTTAACAATACAACAAATGAAAACATATCAACCATTGAAAAACATGTGCCTTGGCTTAAGGGACATGTGGTTCCAAACCATTTGGATATTTTGCAAATACATAGTAGAGTTTTGTCAACATTGTTGGTCATCCATAGCCGGGGCCCCAGTATTATATACAAGTAAAAACATATACATCATTGACAGGGCTAATGAATAATCTATGCATCAGGGCCATATCTGAAAACAGAATCAGAAGATCATATTTTGTGTATCCCAGTTATCAACACAGTTCAGTTTATGTGTGGTAGGGACTGGTCCTGCACATAAGGGCCACAGACATTAACCTGAAAAAGAAGACATTAGTCCATACATGACTCACGACTGTCAACCCATCGGTTCATGTGGCATCTGCGGGGTGATTGAAGGGAACAGTGCCATGCTGCCAATGGGGTGTGAATCTGATGCCCTGCCCTGTGATGAGCTGGAACTGACTTACAGTTTGGTTGGCTCTCAGAGTGGTCACCGAGTGAATTGCCTCTAGGTGACCCTCCAGGGCCTGTTGTGGGGAGAGAGCCATCCTCGAGCTGTCACTGCTGGATGTCCCTTGTCGCTGTCATCGAGAATTTTGCTGGGTCTTGGACGTCATGGGTCTCGGTGGTCTCCACCTCTGGGAATCTAGGAAGAGCTGTGCCAGCTATTCTCATGCCATTTCTGGAGTCTTGAAAAAGGTGGTTCATTGATTCTGAATCACCTTGAATTTAGCAGTGAACGGCAGTCCATACCTGAGACCAGCTGTGGGCAGGTGCTTTCTGACTTCCTGAAAGTAGGAATGTTCACGTTGGACAGCAAGTGCATAGTCCAGACACAAAGAGCTCCTTGCATTTCCTATGAGTATGGCTGACTTCTCACGTGCAGCCCCTAGTAGTGTATCCCAGTTCTTACAGTTAAGAATCCTGGCCACTATGGGTCGCAGCAGTGCTCCTGGTATAAGCTTCCTCATAGGAGTTGGTGGGCTCTCTCAACTGTGAACAGTTCAGACTGGCCCTTTAGGGCCAACACCGTTCAGAGCCAGTCATCTATAAACTATGTGGTGTGGGGACCCTCCAGCCGCCTGGGCCACCCGCAACCCAGACATTTCTTCTTAAGGTCCTTTCTTCCGCATCATCAGCACATTCTTGGAGATGCTCTACGGTTGGCGTAAGTGGGTAATTTATGCGGAGTGTTCCTGTTGCCACTGGGATAGGGTGGAGTGTCAGTTCATTTGTTTTGACGCTATCAGCCAATTTCCATTGGTCTTCTTTGAGAAGGCTAATTCCTGGAGAATAACATCCAGTTTATTCATGTGAAGTGCCATTAAGGTAGGGGCACATCTGTTTTTTTAGTTGAACAGCACTCCTAGGAGGTGGACTGGGAGCGAGAGGGGGTATGTGGCCTATCAGGTTTCTGGTGTCACCAATGGTTCTCGTGATTGGTTCTTGGTCTCAACACACAGGGGGGAAATGTAACCATCTCTTCATCTCCCCACTACTGGGTGGGGCCGCAGGTAGTCCCAGAGGGTTCCCAGGCTCTGAGTAGGTAGAGTCACCAGTAGTAGTGAAAATTACCCTGTCCTGGAGTGAGAGACCGATGATGAGTGGCTAAACAAGAGTCTGAATCGGGGCTGTGCTCCAGGTCCATAATACAGCCGACTGATAGGTCAGTATTGTGTCCTCGCTTCAGCGAGAGATTCCAAACCCAGGTACTGTGCGCAGCAAGGAAAGGAGAGTCCACCTCCTGGTTAAAGGTTTATCATGTTAATGCAGTGAATTTGGTGCACAATACCTGTAATGGGTGCCCATCCTGAGCATTATGGAATGCCAACAGGCTGCCGCTGTCTCTGTCTGTGGTTAACACAAATGCACTACAGTGGGTCACTTTAGAGGCAAACTCTGCTTGCTGGGGGTGTTGGTGCAGTCAGTACAGGAGGTTCAGTCCCTCCAATGTTGCCGGCAATGTATGGGATACGTGTTCAGTACCTAGCAATGTCGCTGCTGCTTCATGCCAATTAAGGATGTACCTTAAGGGTACCTCCGCATGCTCTAGAGCTGCCGCAATCTATCCAGAGATGGGCGGCTATGGATGTAGCTGGTAGGGGGGCCACTTGAGTCATGTGGGGTTCAGTCTACTGCGGGGCAGCACACACTGCCTTTCTAGAGTGGTTACCATTGCCTGTACACTAGGGGTGGTTCATCATTGCCCAGGGTCAGCCCATGTTTCAGATCGTCCCAGGGCAAAGCACGCTGACGAGGCCCACTCGCCGACACCACAGGAATTATCCATGGTTCCGGGCCAGGACAAGTACCCATCTCACCTCTGATAATGGGTGGTGTAAGCACCGACAAGGCCACTTCGGGTTCACAGGAGTGGCAACGTCCTTTCGGGCTGCAGCCACGTGTAGCCCGGTGGGGTCTATGCATGTAGGCCTGCCTATGCCACTTCTCACCGCAGTTGTAGAGGGGGATTTGAAAGTCCCAGTGGGGGGACTGCCTCTAAGTGTCACAAGCGATTGCACCGCCAGAGTGCTCTTGCTGATCCAGCGCCCAGCCAACTACTCCTCCCAGGGACGCATGCAGCACCAACGCCATGTTCATCTCGCTGCCGGGGGGTAGCCAGAATCAGTGTACCAGGCCGCCTGCGGCAAGCTGTTTGCAGGCCAGGGTTTGTTGGTTATCGGGGGTCCTCTGTGCCGCAAATTCAGGGCCCAATGCAGAGGGTTTATTGCCATAGATTGTGGGGCCCCAGTCCAGGAGCCTCAGAGCTAAGCATCTGCCATCTTGGTTGGTTGACCACGCCCCTGTGGATGGTGGTCCCAGTTGGTGGACAGTTGGATAAGTGGGAAGCTGGATTTATATTTTAGTGAATTATGAATTTGTGTGGACAGATGGATGTGTAGATGAATGGACAATGTGGATGGAGATTACATGTCAAAGAAAAATGTCTGTGGATTGATGAGTATTTGTGCAAGGATGTTTGATGGATAATTTGTGTGTATGGGTGGATTAAAGGTCACTTTGTGTATACGTGTATTTGTATGCTTGTGGTGTGTATGTGGATGTGTGTACGTATGAATAGGACTGTGTGCGCCCAGATGGATACATATGTGAATGGATGTGTGTACATGACCTTGATGCTCCAGCATTTGGAGCTGCTTCCCTCGTGCAGGTGATAAGCTGTAAAAAGGGGCTAGTGACTGAAGGGAATGTACATCTATTTGTGATGGGGAAGCACTGTTATTGAATCTCATCAAGAATTGTGATACTGCAAAGTTACTGAGAGTTGTCATTTGTGTAGGTAGGAGTCATACCCCAATAAGCTAAGATTCTAAGGTCACAGATTCAACTGTGACTTCAGCAAATGTGTTTACCATGTGGCCAATTTATAAGAACATTTATTATTTACAGCGCTTCAGAATGACGCAACATGAAGCGCTATAAAAACTCATCTTTGGGATGCTAGTGACCTGTCAGTAAAGTGGGACAACCCTAAGCACTGGCTCTGTGACCCACTGCCATCCTGCAGAGACGGATGGGTGACTGTCCAGGCCTCTGGGAAGTAGATGATGCTGTGGCGGGGGCTCTGAAGGTCCAACTTGAATCTGGTAAAAGCCAACAAACCTGGATTTTGTTAGGATCTCACAGCGCCGCATAAATTACCTAGAGAGCAGACCGTAAGGGGCATATTTATAATGCCCTACTGCCACCTTGTGCCACATTAACGTAAATATTTTTTACATTAATGTGGCCCTACGAGGCTGAAATCCCCATGCCGTATAATGCGCCAGGCATATGCAAAGGGGGCATTCCCCCATTAGGGGAGTCACAAAAATAGCAGAAGGAAATCTATGAGATTTTCTTGCACCATTTTTTACGGCACTTTTAAAACCTGCTCTTGAGCAGGCGTTAAAAGGGGGCTTCCATACTTTAGCATGGGACCCTATGTACTCTGCAGGAGTAGCGCCAATTGCATCATGAGCAATTACGCTATTGCCCCCTACCCTGCGCCATGGTGTGCAGTATTTTAAATACGGCACACTCATGGTGGCGTTAGGGGGGTGCTAAGGGGCACAGGGAAGTGGCGCTGCACTCGGTGCAGCAACACTTTCCATAACTCTGCCCCTTAGTCTGATACTTCCCATATGCACTCACAGATTTAAATTGAGGAAAATCGATTCTGCAGTGGGTAAAGCATAACTAAAGAGTCTATTCCAATTGTTGAAGCAGTGTGTTCAAAGTGTCGAAGCACACACATAAAGCCTAAGGGGGGCATGAAGGCCCAATACTGTGTGTAGATCATGTGACTGTGGCCATCATCCTTTGGTGGCCAGTGCCTTAAGAGGGGTGAAAATAGAGGGGAGTCTTTAAGAGGGACATTGCTAAAGAAGTGTGAGTAGGAATCCTTTCCACTAGGCATGGCCTAGGTAATTAAAGATGTAGGAAGCTAACATCCTCTGCTTCACAAAGCATGCCACCTGGCCAGTATTCGGGTGCCCCTCTGCGAGTTATATGTTATAGTATCCCAACGTGTAACACAGCTATAGAGATACACTTAAAAAAACAAGCCAGACCTATTGGCTTTGCAGATGTTTTTTACCAGGATGAAACAAATAAGTAACAATAAGGATTTTGTTGTAAATAACTAGAATTTAAAATGTTGCAGCTCTGACACTGTGAGGCTGAGTCAAGCATTGCTTGATCTGTGGAAGAGGGGGTACTCCTCAGAGTGTCTCAATCACTTCTGCTCCCCCACACGCCACCTTCCCCTGCCATCTCCTGGCCTGTGACTCGCTTCCCCCTTTTATCTTCCCACATCTTTCTGAAATCATCTGTATATCTCACACGTCGTCATTTTCCTCTTAACACCGTCTTGTCTCTCTTGTCTTCTCCTCCTTTGACCGTCATTCCGTGCACTACGGAAAGAGGCCAAGGATTGCATGTGCATGAGGTCTGGATGCATTTTTACCTCGCTGACAGTCACTGTGAGAAGTTCACAAGACCGACAGGCTCGGGCTCTCACTTCAGCTCTCGGTCTTGCTCCGTCATGAGCCCTCGCCCACAACCAGAACCCACCCAGATGGCGAGAGGTGCCTTGGATCACAGCATATGTTGAAAGAAAAACTGCAGAAACACTACTGAGAAATAGAAATACTTGTAGGTAATAAAAGACGAATATAAAATAAAACGCAAACGGGGAATGCAATGTTATGGTTTGTCTGTAAAGCATATATATGTACGACCCAATAGAGACCAATTTCAAAGACAATTTTGAATTACTGCTGCAAGTGAGTCCTGGCAGGACCCGGCCCTGGTAAAGCTGTGCTTTTGGCACACTGATGTGGAGAAAGTGAAGAGAGGGGCCCAATCCGCTCCTTGTCCTCTGCCATGACAGCGCATCATACACCTCTTCCTAGGTCACTAGGGCCCATCTGGCTTCCCTGTTTGGACAAACTGTGTGATCCTTGGCAAATATATAACGTCACCACTCCCCCTTTTTTTCATTATCACCAGTGCTTGAAATGGAAAAATGAAAGTGCAGGTACTCTGTGACAGAGTACCTGCTTGTTTCCGAGAAGTGCCGGTACTCTCCAATTAAAAGTATTACGTTTTTCTTGAGATGTGCCGGTACTCTCCCTCTTAAAATAAAAAAGTGCCGGTACTCAGTACCGGACAGTACCGGACCATTTAAAGCACTGATTATCACATATGAGAGTACTTTAAAATGCATGAACTCTGGAAGTGTGCTGTAGAAAAAAGTTGTGTATGAATTAAAAAACGATCATCTTCCTCCATTTCTAATAAAAATGTGGGCAACATACTAGTGGGCAGGGCAACTGACGCCTCTGATTTCACAAGTGCCATTGTTCTAAGCCTTAGGCATGAACGTTTCGAAGCACGTGTTTTAAACTTATCATCTTGATAGCTGCCTCTCGGTGCGGTGATGTAGTGGTCTCTTCTGTGCCTTTAGTGCCCCCCACCCAGTGCTTAATTTGTGCTTGCTGTTTCCGGTGCGGAGCACCGGCACTTATTTTTGAGGGCCGGTGCTTATTTTTTTGCTTCAAGCATTTACTGCGAGCAAAAGACACTTACATGCAAGACAGGGGAAGAGAAAAACTGAAAAGCGCCAGAAAGGGGAAAAACAGGACGCTCGAAGAGTGAGCTGAAGGGGCAGGGAGTGGCTGTAAATGGATTAATGAGGCCCGAGAGGGCTTCGGGATTACGTTGCCTCAGTATGCCCTGCTCACACATTTTATTTCAGCAGCCGCGTGTTTTAGAAGAGAGCTTTGAGCACGGGCACGTTTTTTTTTTTTTTTACAAATTAAGCACTGCCCCCACCCCGCTGATCGTTGTTCCCCTGTTTTATTGTTTACTACTCCCATACCTACTTCTCAGAACTTTCCAGAACTGTCCGGGAATGTTTCAGAGACTGCTGCATTCGCACCTGTGTCCCCTCTACTCATTCTAGATATTGTGTGGTTAACGCTCCAACCAGGGAGGTAGCTTAAAAGGGAGTGTGGACCCCACCATCGAACAAATACCTAGTCGGATGTTGGCCTGACAACAACCGTCGGAAAAGACGAGGAAATAGTTGGCAAGTTAATCATGCAACAAACATGCAGAAAAAAGCCGCTTCTAAGTTTAGAAACACTCTCTCTTTAACTGCAGAAGCGTTTCACCCCGGTGCGAGTCAGGGGGTCAAGGTCGGGAGGTTACGGTACCAAAGCATGGCTGACTTGTGGCCCGGTTGGCACGAGAGGGATTCCACATTTTCATCCCGACAACGCGTGTGATTCTGGCTGCATCAGGCTGCATGCATGCGTAAATAAAGCACTTGTGAGAGTGTAGTGTAAAGGCGGGGGAAGTAACACAAGCAGCTGCACACAGCTCTGTACCGCCACGTGTCCAATCAGCTCCCCCTTATCAGACTGACTGGCTTCCCGAAACCATTTCCGAGTGAAGTTCCAATTAAACTCTTCTATGCAAATCACTCGTGCTCCAGATGCCTCGGCGACAATAAACACACCCTGGTGCCGAGGATCACACGAGGGCGGTGCTGCCGGGTGAGCCGGCAGAGCAGGGCGAGAGCTCGATCCAGAGGTGGTTGGGCCCTTGGGGGGAGCTTGCAGGGGTCCCAGGGGATCGGTTAAAACAAGCATTGGCAAAGCCAATAGGTTTCGTCTATGCGAAAGCTATTGGCTTTGCCAATGTTTTTTTACATATTGCAAAGCAGTTTAGCTTCAGTGTAACATAAAAAAGAAGCGCTAAGACATGGTCAGTATTGACTGCGTCATAGTGCTTTTTCTATACTTTAAGCCGTGTTGCACAAAGCTCCACTGCTGTGCAGCTGGTAAAACAAGCATTTGCAATGCAATGGGTCTCTCGTTAGCTCGAATTAGAGCTATTAGCGTTGTAAACTGCTAACCGGAATTTCCTTGCCACATAAACTCAAAATGAACAGTTTCACATAAGCGAGCCGACGGCTGCCATAAGCGCGAAGGAGAGATACAAAAGGAAACGGAAGTTTGCTCTCAGTCAAATGTTTAGACAAAAGTGCAATTCTCCATGTAACAGGTTCAATGTCATGCAAAGAGCTTGGCTACTGGCCAGCAAAATCGCGCTGCGAAGGAACTACATTTCTCATTTTGGCTCCCACTATTCAAAATACACGTTCCGCGTTTAATCACTCACAAGCTAATGGTTGAACGACAGGGAAATCACACTTTGAAATAATGAGTTGAGTGGACAGTGGCATCTAACCTGGATGTCCCTGAAGCACTTGGAACCATGGCTTGGACCAATAGAACTATGACACAGTGGGCCCGGAATGTTTTTGTGTTAAGGGGTGGACAGGCGCCAAGCCTGGATGTATTCTAAATGGGAACACATTATGACTGCTCAGAATTAATGGTGTGATTGTAGTGCTGTTGCTGAGAGGGCGCATGTGAACCCTGAAAAGAATAAAATGGATCATGGCGGGAAATCTGGTGTACTACATATCAAAGTGGAACTGGGAGATATGGTTTGGACAAGAAAACCCAGTTTGCAAGTAAAGATGTTATATAAATAGTTGGCTCTCGACCTTTTGACTTCTGTGGACCCCCACGTTATCATTACTGGAACTTGGGGATCCCCACTCAATTATTACTGGAAGCCGGGGACCCCAGCCTAAACATTGTAGATGATTTGAACCACAAAATTACACACAGATAATACAGAAACAAGCGTTCCATCGAACACATACACAAATGATAACAAACTTTACTTAATTTACAAACAAATATAAATATAAAAAAATAAACATTTTAATTGGACGACTGGAGCTTTACTAAATTCAATTGAAGCCACACATTGTCCATACTATATTCTGTTTGACGCACCTGCGCTTCTCCCACGAATCAATCCGACAATACTAATTTCATTTTTAGCCTTCAATTTTAAATTCCTTGACATTTACAGTATGTTTTAAAACTTCAATTGTACATTTAGCCACTTGATTTGTGTACACTTTATTAGTCTCTTAATATGAATGTTCTAAGCAGTCACGGACCCCCCTCAGGAGGCTTCGCAGACCCCCCAGGGGTCTCCAGGGTACAGGTTGGGAACCACTGGTTTAGAGTATTGAAAAGCCATCTGAGAAACGTTGCAGAATAATGGGGATTTGAATTTATTGGGGAAATTTGAGTGTAAGTCACATGGGTCAAGGTGCAAAAGTAAATCATGGCGTTCAGTCCTGAGGGTCAGCGCTCAACAGTCAGCGGGACAGGCCTGTTCTTCAGAACTGCAGAGAAAAGGTTGTCTTAAGAAATGCGGGAAACACCGATGAAGACCCTTTTCGTGGGGAACATCTGTAGGAGACTGTCTTGTTCATAAACACGTTTTAAAACTCATTGTCACACCTAGTTCACCCCGCCAGAGCGGATCACCAATGTCTTCACAGTGCCTTTTATGCATGCATGTCCACCAATCTCCTGTTATATTGTGTTTAAAAACATGTTACATAGATCTGTAGCATGTTTTTGATTTAATTAATTTTGGGTCGCTTGAATATAGCGCAAACTCAATCCGAAGGTATTGGAGTGCTTTAATTGCATTTAATTGCGCACCAGTTACATTACACAGCATCACATTCATACTTAAGAACATGTTACACAGCAGGGCATGTGGTTTAAGGTTTAAAAAAGCGCTGTGACGCGGTCAATGCTGGCCGTGTCGTAGCACTTTTTAAAACATTTTAAGACACGTAGAGCACTCCAATACCTTTGGATTGAGTTCGAGCCACAGAAGGGCATAAAAGTGCCCCAAAAATGAATTAAATAAAACTTAAAGTCCTGGAATGGATAAAAGGGTATGAGGGGAGAGGGTGGGGACACCAGGAAGGAGGGTGGTAGCCAGAAGGGAATTTGCCAGATCAAAACGCGGGGGGGGGGGGGACTCTATATATAAATGCAGACGGGATGTGGGAGCAGCCATGGGGGAGGTAACCGGGGTCCTGGGGAGGCAGCTGAGATAGGGAATGCAGTGAATGTGAGGGAAAGGGGGTATAAATCACGGGCTCATTAAGTGGCCCTAAAAAAAGTAAGCAGTGCTCATGTAAAGCATGTTTGCACCAAAAAAGGTGCAGAAAGTCAACAAAAACAGACGATCACGCTTGAATAGTAGCTTCTGCTCCCAAGTGTACGTCCACTTGACAATCGAGCTGAAATCCAAATATAAAAGTAGCACAGGTTTGGTGGATAAAAAAAGGCAACAGTAAGGGGTACTTGGTCCACACTCCACAGAGTAGAAAACACCGGTAGCCTGTGAGGTCCAGCACAAGGAGCTGTGTGGAGTGAAGGGACATCGTTTTTGAAGGGTCAGAGGAATGAGTTCTGAGGAATGTAGTTGTTGAGAGGCCTGCAGAAGGCGTTGTTAAGTGTGAGGGGGAGTTTTTGAATGGTCAGAGGAAGGAGTTGTGAGGGGAGGTCGTTTTTGAAGGCCAGTGGAGGTGTTGTGAGGGGGGGGGGGGTAGTTTTGGAAGGCCAGTGGAGGTGTTGTGAGGGGAGGTAGAGGTGTTGTGAGGGGAGGTAATTTTTGAAGGCCAGTGGAGGTGTTGTGAGGGGAGGTAGTTTTTAAAGGCCAGTGGAGGTGTTGTGAGGGGAGGTAGTTTTTAAAGGCCAGTGGAGGTGTTATGAGGGGGGGGGTAGTTTTGGAAGGCCAGTGGAGGTGTTGTGAGGGGAGTTAGAGGTGTTGTGAGGGGAGGTAATTTTTGAAGGCCAGTGGAGGTGTTGTGAGGGGAGGTAGTTTTTAAAGGCCAGTGAAGGTGTTGTGAGGGGAGGTAGTTTTTAAAGGCCAGTGGAGGTGTTGTGAGGGGGGGGTAGTTTTGGAAGGCCAGTGGAGGTGTTGTGAGGGGAGGTAGAGGTGTTGTGAGGGGAGGTAATTTTTGAAGGCCAGTGGAGGTGTTGTGAGGGGAGGTAGTTTTTGAAGGCCAGTGGAGGTGTTGTGAGGGGAGGTAGTTTTTAAAGGCCAGTGGAGGTGTTGTGAGGGGTGGGGGGTAGTTTTGGAAGGCCAGTGGAGGTGTTGTGAGGGGAGGTAAAGGTGTTGTGAGGGGAGGTAATTTTTGAAGGCCAGTGGAGGTGTTGTGAGGGGAGGTCGTTTTTGAAGGCCAGTGGAGGTGATGTGAGGGGAAGTCGTTTTGGAAAGCTTGTGGAGGTGTTCTGAGGAGAGGTAGTTTTTGAAGACCAGTGGATGTGTTGTGAGGGGATATAGTTTTTGAAGGCCAGTAGAGGTGCTGTGAGGGGAGGTAATTTTTTAAAGGCCAATGGATGTGTTGTGAGGGGAGGTAGTTTTTGAAGGCCAGTGGAGGTGCTGTGAGGGGAGGTAGTTTTTGAAGGCCAGTGGAGGTGCTGTGAGGGGAGGTAGTTTTTGAAGGCCAGTAGAGGTGCTATGAGGGGAGGTAGTTTTTTTTGGAGGCCAATGGAGGTGTTGTGAGGGGAGGTAGTTTTTGAAGGCCAGTGGAGGTGCTGTGAGGGGAGGTAGTTTTTTTTGGAGGCCATTGGAGGTGTTGTGAGGGGAGGTAGTTTTTGAAGGCCAGTGGAGGTGTTGTGAGGGGAGGTAGTTTTGGAAGGCTAGTGGAGGTGTTGTGAGGGGAGGTAGAGGTGTTGTGAGGAGAGGTAGTTTTTGAAGGCCAGTGGAGGTGTTGTGAGGGGAGGTAGTTTTTGAAGGCCAGTGCAGGTGTTGTGAGGGGAGGTAGTTTTGGAAGGCTAGTGGAGGTGTTGTGAGGGGAGGTAGGGGTGTTGTGAGGAGAGGTAGTTTTTGAAGGCCAGTGGAGGTGTTGTGAGGGGAGGTGGCTTTGGAAAACTTGTGGAGGTGTTCTGAGGGGAGGTCGTTTTTGAAGGCCAGTGGAGGTGTTGTGAGGGGAGGTAGTTTCTGAAGGCCAGTGGAGGTGTTGTGAGGGGAGGTAGTTTTTGAAGGCCAGTGGAGGTGTTGTGAGGGGGGGGTAGTTTTTGAAGGCCAGTGGAGGTGTTGTGAGTGGAGGTAGTTTCGGAAAGCTTGTGGAGGTGTTCTGAGGGGAGGTAGTTTTTGAAGGCCAGTGGAGGTGTTGTGAGGGGAGGTAGTTACTGAAGGCCAGTGGGGGTCCTTTGAGGGGAGCCCGTTTTTGAAGGACCAGCGGAGGGGGTTGTGAAGTGTGAAGGTTAATGGAATGAAGGCATCCAAACAGGGGGGCGAGGAAGTGTCAGCAGAAGAAGGAATGCAAATCTCTGGCCAGGGACTATTGGCTGGTTCACCGGGAGGAGTGGCCCAGGTGAGAGGGTGTTTGCCAGTAGGCTGCTTCTTCCTCCTGACACGTTACCTTATTTGCATTCCTACCTCCATAAACCCTCTGGTTCCCTCTCACTGCCACACACTGAGGTGGAGGCAGCACAGAAGGTGACGCAACGCTTGCTGCGACAGCGCCAGTCTGGAGGTAATGGGCTACAGTGCGGGAGGGAGGTTCAAGGATCCTTTTTGCTATTGATACCTTGATATTGACTCTGTGCTACTGCAGATCAAAGTTCAAAACTTTAATATCTTTTAATATACCATGGAACCTCGTGGGTACATAGATACTGTGCATCTATTTTTCAAGGCATCTCTGGGTTGAAGGTTAAGCCGACCTAGGATGCATCTTTTGGGAGTGAGCTGCTACCCAGAAGCACTCGCCTCCATATGCAAATGGGCAACTTTGGTGAAATTCTTGCCCTGCAGAAGACCGTCACAGGTAATTTGGGACTAATAGGTGGAATATGGCAGATAGAGTAGACGGCATGTTCAGCACAGTTTATTGTTCACAAGCGCGTTCGAGGTAACTTGAAGTCAGTGGGAGAAATGTGGACGTTTATGCCTAGGAGTTGAAAAAAATGGTTTATGTAAACATCCACCTACCTACTGGTGTTGGCATCAGGGCCTGAACCGGTGCAGACACTTCCGACATTTGGAAAACGCTTGTATTTCTGGATGCTTCCTGCCAACCAGGGCGTTTGTTTACTAAAGGTTGCACTGGTCTAACATAGCTCACTGAAGCTTCCCTGGTCGATATGCAAGCACCCATGCAAAAGCTGAGCAAACAAGGGACCACTTTCTGCAGCTCCCGGATGTCACATGATGGGAGATAAAGGGAGCTGCAATAATCTATTATGACTGCTCTGACTTTGAGAATAAAGGGGCATCTTTATTAATATTTCACAAAACAGAGTGCAGCAATTTTATGTGCTGCAGTATGGGAGAGGCAGAGAGCAGGACTGCGCCATGCCTACTAAGATATAGCGCTGGTGCTCATATCCAAGCACTGGTGCACAAACAGGCAGCTCAGTTGCATGTAGACACCCGGGGCAGATTTATAGAAAGTGGCATTTCACCCAGTAGAGCGCCACTTTTCTTGCACCCCTTAGCTCCCCCCTAACGCCACCACTAGAGTCAAAATCTTTAGAGCTAGTTCGGTACTTTGCAGGACTACCTTCAAAAATGTTGACGCAAATCCTGTAAGGCGCCCAGAGGCCCATTGAATACAATGGAAGCTTTCTTTTAATCATTGCTCTGAGCAGGTGTTAAAAATCCTGGAAAAAAGTTTTTTTGTGCAATTTTTTCGGCCCCCCTAACAGGGGACCAACCCCCCCTTGCATACATTATGCCTGACGCAGGTATAATATGGCACAAGGGGTTTCAAAGTGGCGCAATGCATGCATTGTGACACTTTGCAAATATGGTGCAGTGTTTTTGTCCTTCCAACTCCACATTAACGTAAAACAATTACGCTAACGTAGCATTGGAATGGTGATAGGCCCTCTTAAATATGGGCCCTGGTTTTGCCTCATTAATTAGTTGTAGCCAGCTTTAGTTGCTTTCAATTGCAGATGTTTACCTGGCACACTTTACCCAACACTCATTTGAATTAACTAAAATATGTTTACCTTAATATATTTGGTAACACTCTGGGAGACTTTATGAGCACCCATTGCAGCCAAGTATCTCCATGCCATGTGAGCCTGCTCTGGCTTTTTCTCCCAGAAGCATACAGCATTCTGGGACACATAGTTTTGCATGTATCACTGGAATGATAGCTCAAAATTATGAGTATGCAAAGTTCTGTTTGCTTATCAGCCAGGATTTGCTAAAAGTGCCCCACTTGAAATGGGCCCGGTTGGCAGCTATTAACCTCACCTGTGAAAAAGTACCACATAAAGTATAACTCTACAAACAGTGTTTTAAGTTTGTCAAGGTTATCAGTGAAATAATAATAGCAGTAGCGTGTCAAAAATGATGGCACATTGGGAATCTTTCCCCAGCCTGCACACCTCCTGTGTCTTCTAAGCCTTCCTTGGGCACAACATCAGCCCGTAGTTACCTGGGAGTGGCAAACACACTCAACTGTCAAATGCTATGGCTTGGGGGCTTTGGGTCAGATTTACAAGAAAGTGCCACAGTGGTGCTGTGCTAAAATTGGCACCCCTGCATCACTTTAGAAATGCAGAGATGCACAGTATAACAAGAATATAGTGCACCCATGTGTTTCCCCGTGCGCTGGGACTAAATTAGCTGCCGGGAGCCAATGCAGCCACCCTTGGGCCATGGTGCAAGGATGGCTACGTTGTGGGGGAAATTGTTTTTGTGCAGGAAGGGACGCAGAGAAAGGTTAAAAAACGAGGCGCATTTCTCCTTGTTGCGCCATGCTAACACCACCCCTGGGGTGGTGTTACATTTTGTCACTGCCTCAAACTTATAAAATCTCTTAAATCTGGGGCAGCGTCAAAAGGCAATGGGTGTTGCTGTGGAATGCCCATAGCAACACCCATTGCACGCCCCTTCCACACAACGTGCTGCATGTGAAGAGGACGTATTTAGAAGGTGGTGTTAAGCCACAAAAAGTGGTTTAATGCCGGATTGTAAATATGGCGCAGTGCACACCATAACCAGAACATCATGAAAAGTGGAGCGCCAGTAGCACTTGTAAATATAGTCTCCTTTGTCCCTCTTCTCGCTCCAGGCTCCAGCAAAGTGTATCAAGCACCAATGTTTCAAGGCCCATATTTATGGGATTTTGGCACAGGGCAGCGCAGCAAATCACCCTGCTGAGCTGCCATGCATCAAATGGAAATGGCAGGAATGTGTGGTATCGATGGCAATTGGCACATTCCTGTACTTTCCCCCCGTAGTTTCCCCCTGTGCTGGTGCTGTTTTAGCTGCCTAGCACCGACACAGGCATTCTTGCACCATAGTACAATGGTGTCTGCATTGTAGGCAGGATTGTTTTTGTTCAAAAAAGCATTCCTGGGAGGCTTTTTAATAAAGATGTTTCTCTTCTTTGCACCTCCCCAGGGGAGGTGTATGGTTTTGGAGCATTCCCAGGGTTTACAAGCTCTAGGAAATCTGGGGTGCTTCAAAATCCATGGGTGTTGCCTGGAAGCACCATCACAACATCCATGGAATGCTTCCCTGGCACAGAGTAATGCAACTGAGCGATTTGCGCTCCCTTTCCTTACTTCATATCTATAAAGCCTTACAAAGCCCTGCACAGTGGCTTTGCGTTGCCTCATAGATATGAGTTCAAGGTTTGCACCACCATTGTGTCACAAAAAGTGATGCAACAACTGCGCAAGGGACTCATCGATATGCGCCTACGTGAACATTCTTTCATTTCCTGCTGAGCTCTGGAAGTATTTGTCTGCAGGACTAGGGATCTGGAAAAGCTGGACTCATCTCTCTAGCAGCCTGAGATTGTGGGTGGAGGGGGCAAACATTCTTCCATGAGGGTAGCGGCCCTGGAGGCTCATTTCCTTGTGCACCCTTGAACTTGCCCACCTCCAGTGTGGAATGATCCTTCTCAAAGCAAGAGGCACAGCCAGTCCTGCTTCCCTGTCTTGCATAGTAAACTCAGGGGCATATTTAGACTCCGTTTGCTCCGAATTTGCGTCGTTTTTTTCGACGCAAATTTGACGCAAAACTAACTCCATATTTATACTTTGGCGTTAGACGCGTCTAGCGCCAAAGTTCATGGAGTTAGCGTCATTTTTTGGCGTGAACACCTTCCTTGCGTAAATGATATGCAAGGTAGGCGTTCCCGTCTAAAAAATCGACTCCGAGGCATGTGCTTGGGATTTATACTCCCAGGCAAAAATCACGCCCGGGAGTGGGCGGGTCTAAAAAACCTGCTTTAGCGCCGGATTTTAACACCTGGGTCAGGGCAGGCGTTAAGGGACCTGTGGGCTCAGAATGAGCCCAGAGGTGCCCTCCCCTGCCCCCAGGGACACCCCCTGCCACCCTTGCCCACCCCAGGAGGACACCCAAGGATGGAGGGACCCACCCCAGGGACATTAAGGTAAGTTCAGGTAAGTATTTTTTTAAAAAAAAAATTGTGGCATAGGGGGGCCTGATTTGTGCCTCCCTGCATGCCACTATGCCCAATGACCATGCCCAGGGGACAGAAGTCCCCTGGGCATGGCCATTGGGCAAGGGGGCATGACTCCTGTCTTTGCTAAGACAGGAGTCATTTCAATGGGGGTTGGGAGTGAAAAAAAAATGGCGCAAATCGGGATGAGGCGATTTTTTTGCCTCAGCCTGACTTGCACCATTTCTGGACGCCCATACGCCATTTTCCCCCTACGCCGGCGCTGCCTGGTGTACGTGTTTTTTTTTAATGCACACCAGACAGCGCTGGCGGCTAACGCCGGCTAACGTCATTCAATAAATAGGGCGCCCGCATGGCGCTTCAAAATGGCGTTAGCCTGCGCTAATTTTTTTGACGCAAAACTGCGTTGGCGCAGTTTTGTGTCAAAAAGTATAAATATGGGCCTCAATGTTTTTGAGCAGTTCCCTCTCAGGGAGTCCACGTGCATGGCTCTAATCCACTGAGGGGGCATGGGGAGTGAGAATCCCACATGGGAGGTTCATGTGAGATTCATAAACTGTGACAACATTTTAAAATGGAAGTTAGCCATGATAAACAATATAAGTTTTATGCTGATCTTGATTGTGATGGTAATTTTCTTTCAGTTTTCTGCAGAAATCTGTGATCTGTTGGACCCTGAGATTTGTCATGAATCCAATGATGCTCCGCTCCTTCGCAGTCCTCATCATCGCAGGTGAGAATCTGTGAATGCAAGGTCCTTCATCCGGAGACCCATTGAAAGACCAAATCTAGATGAATCAATTTTTAGGAACGTACTCCTCAACAGGATTTGATGTCAGCGGATTCAGTATTAAGATCCTAGTACTAACAATAATGTGTATATTTATTTCTTGATTAATTAGAAAGTAACCATATGATCTGCGTTATTGAGGAGTATTTTACATTTCACAAGAGTCCATCCTCCTAGAACAATGTACAGAGAGTTTTCCGTAATATAATTTTTCCATTAAAGGGGAATTTCATCTGTTATCTGTGTGCCAGAATTAGCCAAAGTAGTAGGGATCTGTACCACAGTTTTCAGTTATTGTCTCAGAATTTCATCAAAATATTACCATGTCAGAAACATCCACTCTAGTTTATACACTGTGCCTACATAAGCTAAAACCTGGTAGACTTATACATCTTGTGTTGGGCCTGTAGCCATCATACAAGGTAGAGTTGGAGGGAATGTCCTGTTACTGTGTGAAGATGTTTCAGGACCACCTGCATCTCTCTTTTTGACACCCTAGTGGCCCGATTCATCAAGATTTTCCATCACTACTTATGTCTTACTCCCCTCTGAGATATGAATTATTCCAAAATTTACAAATAACTTTCTGTCAGTGAGGGTGCTTTCTCCAGGCCTAAGAGTGACCTACCCATGATTTTCCAGGAGTGATACATTCATCCTGACAGAAAACACATTTTCTGACATGTGTCCATGAGTAAAGATCTCTTACTTATCGAAGGTCATGAGTGAGTCACATGTGAGTCTGCAGTAAGACACTACTAACAACAAGAAATAATTTGTGTAGCAAGAAGTATGTATTTGCCAGAAAGGTCTATCACCAAATTATTGTGAAATATTGAGCCAGTTCTGCAGAACGTTCTCCTTCTTTGTCAGAATAATGCACAACTGCATCAAAACTAGCCATAATTATGGCGTAATGTGGCGTTGTGTTGACGGATCTGTCCTTAAATATCTTGCCACAGCTCCAGAATATATGCCACAACTCTTAACACTGCAGGTTGGCACATAAACACTATAACTAATCTACTCTGTTCAGATGGGGTGCCACACCTGCATCAAAATAGCCCATTTGTTTTCCATAGCCGCATTACAATGTGCACTTATTGTGGCACTGTGCGACAAATGAAGTATTATTCTGTGAAAAGTGGGTCAGAGCTCTGCACCACTGGGCTTGAATACTCCACAATCTGTGGCAGATGAAAGCTTCCACACCTTACCTTAGGACTCCCAGCTCAGATGGAGGCATTATGCATTTCCTTGGTGTTAGGGGACCACCTTGGTAATCCCAAGCAACAGCTGGGTAAGAACAGGGCCTTCAAACAAATATGAACTCCTCCTTATTAGAAATAGGAACTCAGAAATGTGAGAGAAAATGAACAAAGTGAGAAAGAGAAGACGTTTGTGACCTCTCTTTCACACATTGAGGGGTCAAATACTGATGATGGTATTAGCCCTGAAGTTTGAGAAGTTTGTGTCCAGGATTCCCGGTTTGTAACCTCCCCCCTTATATTTCCACTTCCTGGTCTTTAGTTGGATGTGGTTCCTGCCTCGGTTGTCTTGGAGTGACTTGCTTGTTTTTTGTTCTAGGAACCTTTGTGTGTTTTTGTGACCCAACACTGGCTCCTGTGACTGTGGAAAGCAGAAGCTTCAGAGGGATGGTTCGGGAGACCTTCTTAACAGGCGTCGGTGCCCTAGAGAATCTGGCAGAGAGCCTGCTCAGCGCTAACATCACTGGTAGGATATACAGGAGGATTCAGTCTCACATAGGTGAGGCCCACACCAACCTTCGGAAGGCAGAGGGGATGGCCCTCAACAAAGAGACTGAGCTGCGAGCCCAACGCGCCACACTCATGACGGAACTCCGAAGGCTAGCGGAGCAGCAGCATGCCCTGCAGCTGCAGGTCAATGGGACGAGTACTGAGCTGGACATTCTGAGGGACCTGAGGAACAGGAGCCGCATTGAGCTGCAAAGAGGGAAGCAGAACCTGGAGTATTCAAAGGCGGATCTGGAAAAGATGAAAAAAGAGAAAGCTGCCCTAGAAGCTGACAGAGATAAGGGCAAAGGTATCTTTGCTTCCACCAGCAAGGTTGTAGGTAAGTGTACCTCCTTCCAAACAGGTATCTGTAGATTTCAATGAAGTAACATGGTAGGCCCATCAGTGGAGATCTTAACACTTCTACCTAATGATTGACATGGCTTAGATCCACACAGGAATATAGGGGGTCATTCTGACCCGGGCGGGCGGTGGTCGCCGCCCGCCTGGCGGGAACCGCCAAATGGCCGCCCCGCGGTCAAAAGACCGCGGAGGCCATTCTGACTTTCCCGCTGGGTCGGCGGGCGCCTGCCAAGGGAGCGCCCGCCGGCCCAGCGGGAAAGACCCTGCAACACAGAAGCCGGCTCCGAATGGAGCCGGCGGTGTTGCAGGGGTGCGACGGGTGCAGTTGCACCCGTCGCGATTTTCACTGTCTGCTATGCAGACAGTGAAAATCATGCTGGGGCCCTGTTAGGGGGCCCCTGCACTGCCCATGCCAGAAACAGGCTGGCGGGAAGGGGGTCGGAATCTCCATGGCGGCGCTGCAAGCAGCGCCGCCATGGAGGTTCAGCCCAGCCAGGGGTAATCCGGTGGGAAACCGCCGGATCCCCTTTTCTGACCGCGGCTTTACCGCCGCGGTCAGAATGGGCTGGAAAACACCGCCAGCCTGTTGCCGGTGCTTTCCGTCATTCACGGCCCTGGCTGGTTTTACCGCCAGGGTCGGAATGACCCCCATAGTGTGCTTTGGCACGAAGTGTCTCCTAAGGGGGCCGAACATTGGCCAATAACCAATGTGTCTGGTAAGGAATCCCCACTGTAAATGATGTCTTGAATACGTGTTGTCATATGGCCTTAGTTCAAGTCGTGTTATGTTGGCTCATTCCTACAACATGAACATGCCATTGGTATCATGAGTCACCTCGCCATAAAATTGATCCACACTGAGATGCTTAAATGGGTTCTTATTTCAGGGTCAATGATATCTTTAAGAGTTCAAATTGCATTCACATAGTATTTATTGCTCCCACATCCATCCATAATGACCATGTATATTGTGTCAGACCTTAACCCAAAGCACCTATGAGCACTTCATATTCAATCATGTGGTAACCCCAAAGCACTTTATACGGGTCCTTGACAACACACAATGCTGCCAGAGTTTTTACTTCGATTTGCATGAGAAACTATCCTACTAAACTTAATCCAGCCATAGTTTACAATTCATATTATATAATATTTCAACCGTGCAGCACTTAATATTGCCATAGTTCGCTCTGCATACTGCATGGGAAGGTACTCTACAGCACTGCCAGAGTTTAGACTTCATATTACATCACAGAGTAAACCTACGACACCTAATACTGGCAGAGCTAACACGTCATATTGCTCAGAAGGAGCCCAACAGCACTTAATACTGACCAGAGTTTACATTTCATATAATATCACACAGTAACTGTATTACAGTTTATACAAAGGTTACATTTCATCATGCATGACAATGCACCTACACAGTGTATGTATATGTCATCTTGCATCACAAAGTAACCACCAAGCAAGTTTACATTTATCCTCACAACAAGTTTGTATTACATCTTTCATCACAAGGTAACCCTATAGCATGCATACATTACACCTTTCACCACAAGGTAACCACACACCAAGTTTTCATTTAATCTTTCATCACAAAATAACTCCTTAGCATGTGTGCATTTCATCTTCTATCACAAGGTAAAAACAGAGCAAGTTTATATTTCATCTTGTATCACAAGGTACACACTCAGCATATTTACAAGTCATCTTTCATTACAAGGTAATCACACAGCAAGTTTACATTTAATCTTCTATCACAAGCTAACGACACAGCAAGTTTACATTTAATTTTCTATCACAAGATAACCTCCCAGCAAGATTATATTACATCTTTATCACAAGGTAACCACACAGCAAGTTTACATTGAATCTTGTATCACATGGTAACAAGACAAGTTTTAATTCAATCTTTCATCACAAGGTAACCTGACAGCAAGATTACATTACATCTTTCATCACAAGGTAACCACAGAGCAAGTTTGCATTACATTTTGTTTCGGAAGGTAACCAAACAGCAACATTACATTACATCTTTTATCACAAGGTGTCCAAACAGTGAGTTTACATTTTATCTTTCATCACAAGGTCACTACACAGCAAGTTCACAATTTTAGCTTTCATCACAAAGAAACCACACAGCAAGTTTACATTTCATCTTTCATTACAAGGTAACCACACATCATGTATACATTTCATCTTTCATCACAAGGTAACCACACATCATGTATACATTTCATCTTGTATCACAAGTAACCACACATCATGTATACATTTCAACTTGCATCACAAGGTAACCACACATCATGTATACATTTCATTTTGCACCACAAGGTAACCACACATCATATATACATTTCACAAGGTAACCACACATCATGTATACATTTCATCTTGTATCACAAGTAACCACACATCATGTATACATTTCATCTTGTATCACAAGGTACACCATCAGCATATTTACAAGTTATCTTTCATTACAAGGTAACCACACATCATGTATGTATTTCATCTTGCATCACAAGGTAACCACACATCATGTGTACATTTCATCATACATCACAAGGTAACCACACATCATGTATACATTTCATCTTGTATCACAAGTAACCACACATCATGTATACATTTCATCTTGTATCACAAGGTACACCGTCAGCATATTTACAAGTTATCTTTCATCACAAGGTAACCACACATCATGTATACATTTCATCTTGCTTCACAAGGTAACCACACATCATGTATACATTTCATCATGCATCACAAGGTCACTACACAGCAAGTTCACAATTTTAGCTTTCATCACAAAGAAACCACACAGCAAGTTGACATTTAATCTTTCATCACAATGTAACCACACATCATGTATACATTTCATCTTGCATCACAAGGTAACCACACATCATGTATACATCTCATCTTGTATCACAAGTAACCACACATCATGTATACATTTCATCTTGTATCACAAGGTACACCATCAGCATATTTACAAGTTATCTTTCATCACAAGGTAACCACACATCATGTATATATTTCATCTTGCATCACAAGGTAACCACACATCATGTGTACATTTCATCATACATCACAAGGTAACCACACATCATGTATACATTTCATCTTGTATCACAAGTAACCACACATCATGTATACATTTCATCTTGTATCACAAGGTACACCGTCAGCATATTTACAAGTTATCTTTCATCACAAGGTAACCACACATCATGTATACATTTCATCTTGCTTCACAAGGTAACCACACATCATGTATACATTTCATCATGCATCACAAGGTCACTACACAGCAAGTTCACAATTTTAGCTTTCATCACAAAGAAACCACACAGCAAGTTGACATTTAATCTTTCATCACAATGTAACCACACATCATGTATACATTTCATCTTGCATCACAAGGTAACCACACATCATGTATACATCTCATCTTGTATCACAAGTAACCACACATCATGTATACATTTCATCTTGTATCACAAGGTACACCATCAGCATATTTACAAGTTATCTTTCATCACAAGGTAACCACACATCATGTATATATTTCATCTTGCATCACAAGGTAACCACACATCATGTGTACATTTCATCATACATCACAAGGTAACCACACATCATGTATACATTTCATCTTGTATCACAAGGTAACCACACATCATGTATACATTTCATCATACATCACAAGGTAACCACACATCATGTATACATTTCATCTTGCATCACAAGGTAACCACACATCATGTGTACATTTCATCATACATCACAAGGTAACCACACATCATGTATACATTTCATCTTGTATCACAAGTAACCACACATCATGTATACATTTCATCTTGTATCACAAGGTACACCGTCAGCATATTTACAAGTTATCTTTCATCACAAGGTAACCACACATCATGTATACATTTCATCTTGCTTCACAAGGTAACCACACATCATGTATACATTTCATCATGCATCACAAGGTCACTACACAGCAAGTTCACAATTTTAGCTTTCATCACAAAGAAACCACACAGCAAGTTGACATTTAATCTTTCATCACAATGTAACCACACATCATGTATACATTTCATCTTGCATCACAAGGTAACCACACATCATGTATACATCTCATCTTGTATCACAAGTAACCACACATCATGTATACATTTCATCTTGTATCACAAGGTACACCATCAGCATATTTACAAGTTATCTTTCATCACAAGGTAACCACACATCATGTATATATTTCATCTTGCATCACAAGGTAACCACACATCATGTGTACATTTCATCATACATCACAAGGTAACCACACATCATGTATACATTTCATCTTGTATCACAAGGTAACCACACATCATGTATACATTTCATCATACATCACAAGGTAAGCACACATCATGTATACATTTCATCTTGTATCACAAGTAACCACACGTCATGTATACATTTCATCTTGCATCACACGATAACCACACATCATGTGTACATTTCATCATACATCACAAGGTAACCACACATGATGTATACATTTCATCATGCATCACAAGGTCACTACACAGCAAGTTCACAATTTTAGCTTTCATCACAAAGAAACCACACAGCAAGTTGACATTTAATCTTTCATCACAATGTAACCACACATCATGTATACATTTCATCTTGCATCACAAGGTAACCACACATCATGTATACATTTCATCTTGTATCACAAGTAACCACACATCATGTATACATTTCATCTTGTATCACAAGGTACACCATCAGCATATTTACAAGTTATCTTTCATTACAAGGTAACCACACATCATGTATGTATTTCATCTTGCATCACAAGGTAACCACACATCATGTGTACATTTCATCATACATCACAAGGTAACCACACATCATGTATACATTTCATCTTGTATCACAAGTAACCACACATCATGTATACATTTCATCTTGTATCACAAGGTACACCGTCAGCATATTTACAAGTTATCTTTCATCACAAGGTAACCACACATCATGTATACATTTCATCTTGCTTCACAAGGTAACCACACATCATGTATACATTTCATCATGCATCACAAGGTCACTACACAGCAAGTTCACAATTTTAGCTTTCATCACAAAGAAACCACACAGCAAGTTGACATTTAATCTTTCATCACAATGTAACCACACATCATGTATACATTTCATCTTGCATCACAAGGTAACCACACATCATGTATACATCTCATCTTGTATCACAAGTAACCACACATCATGTATACATTTCATCTTGTATCACAAGGTACACCATCAGCATATTTACAAGTTATCTTTCATCACAAGGTAACCACACATCATGTATATATTTCATCTTGCATCACAAGGTAACCACACATCATGTGTACATTTCATCATACATCACAAGGTAACCACACATCATGTATACATTTCATCTTGTATCACAAGTAACCACACATCATGTATACATTTCATCTTGTATCACAAGGTACACCGTCAGCATATTTACAAGTTATCTTTCATCACAAGGTAACCACACATCATGTATACATTTCATCTTGCTTCACAAGGTAACCACACATCATGTATACATTTCATCATGCATCACAAGGTCACTACACAGCAAGTTCACAATTTTAGCTTTCATCACAAAGAAACCACACAGCAAGTTGACATTTAATCTTTCATCACAATGTAACCACACATCATGTATACATTTCATCTTGCATCACAAGGTAACCACACATCATGTATACATCTCATCTTGTATCACAAGTAACCACACATCATGTATACATTTCATCTTGTATCACAAGGTACACCATCAGCATATTTACAAGTTATCTTTCATCACAAGGTAACCACACATCATGTATATATTTCATCTTGCATCACAAGGTAACCACACATCATGTGTACATTTCATCATACATCACAAGGTAACCACACATCATGTATACATTTCATCTTGTATCACAAGGTAACCACACATCATGTATACATTTCATCATACATCACAAGGTAACCACACATCATGTATACATTTCATCTTGCATCACAAGGTAACCACACATCATGTGTACATTTCATCATACATCACAAGGTAACCACACATCATGTATACATTTCATCTTGTATCACAAGTAACCACACATCATGTATACATTTCATCTTGTATCACAAGGTACACCGTCAGCATATTTACAAGTTATCTTTCATCACAAGGTAACCACACATCATGTATACATTTCATCTTGCTTCACAAGGTAACCACACATCATGTATACATTTCATCATGCATCACAAGGTCACTACACAGCAAGTTCACAATTTTAGCTTTCATCACAAAGAAACCACACAGCAAGTTGACATTTAATCTTTTATCACAATGTAACCACACATCATGTATACATTTCATCTTGCATCACAAGGTAACCACACATCATGTATACATCTCATCTTGTATCACAAGTAACCACACATCATGTATACATTTCATCTTGTATCACAAGGTACACCATCAGCATATTTACAAGTTATCTTTCATCACAAGGTAACCACACATCATGTATATATTTCATCTTGCATCACAAGGTAACCACACATCATGTGTACATTTCATCATACATCACAAGGTAACCACACATCATGTATACATTTCATCTTGTATCACAAGGTAACCACACATCATGTATACATTTCATCATACATCACAAGGTAACCACACATCATGTATACATTTCATCTTGTATCACAAGTAACCACACGTCATGTATACATTTCATCTTGCATCACACGATAACCACACATCATGTGAACATTTCATCATACATCACAAGGTAACCACACATGATGTATACATTTCATCATGCATCACAAGGTCACTACACAGCAAGTTCACAATTTTAGCTTTCATCACAAAGAAACCACACAGCAAGTTGACATTTAATCTTTCATCACAATGTAACCACACATCATGTATACATTTCATCTTGCATCACAAGGTAACCACACATCATGTATACATCTCATCTTGTATCACAAGTAACCACACATCATGTATACATTTCATCTTGTATCACAAGGTACACCATCAGCATATTTACAAGTTATCTTTCATCACAAGGTAACCACACATCATGTATATATTTCATCTTGCATCACAAGGTAACCACACATCATGTGTACATTTCATCATACATCACAAGGTAACCACACATCATGTATACATTTCATCTTGTATCACAAGGTAACCACACATCATGTATACATTATATCATACATCACAAGATAACCACACATCATGTATACATTTCATCTTGTATCACAAGTAACCACACGTCATGTATACATTTCATCTTGCATCACACGATAACCACACATCATGTATACATTTCATCATACATCACAAGGTAACCACACATGATGTATACATTTCATCATGCATCACAGAGAAAACACACAGCAAGTTTACATTTCATCTCTCATCATGAAGTAAGCACAGAGTACATTTTCATTTCATCTTTCCTCAAAAGGTAGCCACCACAAGTTTTCATTTCCTCTTGTATCACAAGGCAATCACACATCACATGGTGCTAACAGTGTTTCATCTTCAACCAGAGTTTATATTTGATAGTATATAACACAGTAACATTGTTGCCATTTATCTGTCCAGAGATTGCATTTCATCATGCATCACAAGGTGCCCACACAACACGTATACATTTCATCATGCATCACAAGGTGCCCACACAACACGTATACATTTCATCATGCATCACAAGGTGCCCACACAACACGTATACATTTCATCATGCATCACAAGGTGCCCACACAACACGTATACATTTCCTCTTGCACCACAAAGTATTTAGCAAACAGTTTACATTTCATATTTGCTCACTAGATAACCCCACAGCAAATTTACATATCATCTTGTACCTCAAGGTAACCTCACAGCAGGTCAACATTTCATCTTTGCTCACAAGGTAACAACTTCATTTTCATCACTATGTGACCGCACAGCAAGTTTACATTTCATGTTTCATCACAAGTTAAACGAATAGCATGTGTAAATTCCATCTGACATCACAAGGTAACTACACAGCATGTGGGCATTTCATCTTTTATCGCAAGGTAACCATACTGCAGGTTACATTTCATCTTGTATCACAAGTAACCACACGTCATGTATACATTTCATCTTGTATCACAAGTAACCACACGTCATGTATACATTTCATCTTGTATCACAAGGTACACCGTAAGCATATTTACAAGTTATCTTTCATCACAAGGTAACCACACATCATGTATATATTTCATCTTGTATCACAAGGTACACCGTAAGCATATTTACAAGTTATCTTTCATCACAAGGTAACCACACATCATGTATACATTTCATCTTTTATCGCAAGGTAACCACACATCATGTGTACATTTCATCTTTTATCGCAAGGTAACCATACTGCAGGTTACATTTCATCTGGCATCACCAGGTAACCACACAGCAAGCTTGCATTTTATCTTGCATTACAAGATAACCACACCGCAAGTTTGCATTTCATCTTGTATCACAAAGTAAGCACAGAACAATTTTAAATTTTACCTTGTATAACAAGGTAAGGTAACCTCACAACAAGTTTACATTTCATCTTGTATCACACTGTAACCCCATATCGCATGGCGCTACCAGAGTTTCAACTCTAACTTGCCACAAGAAAAAACTTTTCTCATGCAAGTTGAAGTTTAAACTCATGTTTATCTGAAGGTATCGTAAGCCCAAAATACAGCCTGAATTTACAGTTCAATTCCTAAACAGGTACCCTACGCCCAGAGATTACACATCGGATTAGATGACAAGGTCCCTCCTTTAAACTATAGATTTCCAAGCATTGCACTTTTAATTGCATCATGCAGCATTTAAATGCACCTTTATAGCCACTTAAGATTGTGTCTCTCATGAAGCAACACCTAGAATGTATTAAATCGAACTTTTACTTAGTAGTATTAGAAGGATGCATACCTTCTAGTTCAAGTTATCATTTGCTACTCGTCTGATTCGGCCTGAAGTTTATACCACTGCACTTCATCAGACCAGGACCAACACTTACTGTTCTACTAGATGGTTACTCTAGGAACTTCTTTTTAAGAAAATACACTTTTTATTCTATCAGATGGTTAACTACCAGCAGTAAATGCCCCAATGCTATGCATCTAGGACTTATGGCCAGATGTACTAACCTATTTTGCAGTCACAGATGTTCCAATTTGCAAAAAATATGCATGTGCAATATCAAAATAGGTTTAGGCCCAGATTTATACTTTTTGCCGCAATACTGCGCAAACCCAGTTTTGTGGCAAAAAGCATAACGCCTGCTTGCACAATTCCACAGCGCCAGCCGGGTGCCATATTAAAGGAAGGGGGCAAGCCGGCGCTAAACTTGGGCTAACGTCTATAAAAAAAGCTAGCCGGGTGGGAGTGGTGGTAGGGAAGGAGGGGGTTGTGTGTCAAAAAATGATGCTAGCCTAGTTAGAGGCAAAAAATGTATCTAACCAGACTAGCGCCAATTCCTGGTGCACAACCACAGAAAACATGACTCCTGTCTAAGGAACGACAGGAGTCATGCCCACCACCCCAACGGCCAGCACAGAGGACAAGTGTCCCCTGGGCATAGCCATTGCTCCCTGTGCCATGCAGGGGGCCCCAAGTTAGGGCCCCCAATGGCACTTTAAAAAAAAAAAAAAGAAACACTTACCAATACTTACCCTACTGTCCCTCTGGTGGGGCTGGGAGTTTCCTGGGGTTGGGGAGGGCACCTGTGGATCCATTCCATGGTGTTTAATCATTGAAATGGGTCCACAGTTCCCCTAATGCCTGGTCTGGTCCAGGCATTAAATAATGGTGCAAAGTAACCTTAGCACCATTATTTAGCCCATCCTCTCACCCATGCGTCATTTTAGCACAGGGGGTAAATATGGGGCTATGGGGATAGCACAATTTTTTAGATGGGAACACCTACCTTGCATCTCATTGACACTAGGTAGGCGCACGCCTCCCAAAAATTGTGCAAACTCATATATTTTGACATTAGACGTGCCTAATGTCATAATATAAATATGGAGTTAGGTTTGCGCTGAATTTGCATTTAAAAAAATGACGCAAGTTCAGCGCAAAAGGAGTATAAATATGGGCCTTAGTCTGTAAAGTTTCACTGACTTGTACAATGAGATTGCAAATGGGCATACATTTGAAAGGGATGTGTTTAGGTGTCTCTTCCAAACTGCAAGTTGATACTATGTGTAAACATGATGTGTGATCAGTATTCTGCTACAAAGCTTTGCAAATTTTGCTAACTCCCAAGTTTGGGTGGTAACACATTGGACCTCTTCCTCTCTGTGAATTGTGAAAAAAGTTTCTGTTGGGGTAAGGGAAGAGAATGGTCCTGGGGACCACTGCCAGCTCTCAGAGACACTTTAAAAAAAAAAAAAAAAAAAAAGCATTAATTTATTGAAAAGCTGCCTGTTTCCTTTAAAGGAAATTGGCTGGTTTATGAAAAAAAAGACTTCATATAAAACATTCACAGATTTTGTGGCCTGCTGACCCTTGCAGGTTATCATCTCTGTGATTGTGGACAATCACCTGTATGATTTTCTCATAAGTAAACTGTGTAATGTCTTTCTCTTGCAGGTCTTAGTATGATTACTGCCAGCCTGGAGGCCCTGGAATTAGCCCAGAAGAAAGCTGATGAGGCCAACAGAAGTGTTCATGCCCAGGTAGCCACCATAGATACCTATTCTGCAAAGGTGAAAAGCTGCAAGACGAAAATCAGAGACATCCAGGTGAACATCTCCAATATCCAGGGAAAAATGAACACAATAGAAGCAAAAATAGCTCAGGAAAATAATTTCCTGAAGAAGTTGACAGATTTTCAGCTTCCAGTAGGGCAGTGCAGAGCATTTCTATCAGTGATGGTTGGAAAAAACCGTACAGAGAATGTGCGCGCCACTCTTAGCGCCATGGTAGATGTCCTGCTCCCAACCTTTGCCGACATGACACACTTTGTGAGTCCTTTGATTGGAAATAATGATCAGTTCAAAAAGATCCTATCTTCTCGCCTAGGTGTCATCACTGAAAAGATGAACCAAGCCAATGGGCAGTTCAAGAATATGTCTTTGTCAACGCAGGCAGATGACATTCGTGACTTCCTGTAGATTGTGCAGGGAACTGCCATCTACTCCTTGAGATCATGCAATGCTTTCAATAATTATTAGCACGTTAAATAAATCAGCCCTTTCTCTATTCTCTGATATGAGTGAATATTATTTTTGTTAGATGTACCTGGTTGTGGATGGAGATATTTTAGTAGCATACACAATGATCTACCTCCATCATAGCCTCAGCCTGGACTCTACATTAGTTCTTCATTTCCTGTCCTCTATGTCACTCCACTTCCCCTCTGGTCTTTCCTTACCATCCTTTGAAATATTGCCTCTGGCCCCTTGGCTTCACATTTATGCTAAGAGCTGTTCTTCTCCCATAACCCCAGCCCATCTTTGCTCCTTCTCCTTTAATTTCTAAATCTGTTTTCTTTTTCTTTATCAGATTGTCTTCCTCTCACCTTTTCGCTTCAAAGCTGCAATGTCTAATGTCAGACTGAGACTTCTCAAATGCTGTCACTTGCACACATCAATGCCTGCCCTTTGCCCCTCTTTGTTGACTTGTATTTACCTGTCTCCACAAGCACTATCTGACCCTGTCTTTGCAGACCTCTGTCTTCAGGACTTTATTCAGTTGTACACCCCCATAATTCAACTACCTGTTGCTGCTTCCATGGCAATCAAACACATAGGACCTGATTATAACTTCGGCGGATGGCATTACTCCATCCCAAATGTGATGGATATCCCGCCCGCCGTATTATGAGTTCCATCAGCTATAATGGACTTGTAATTTGGCTGTCACATTTGGGACAGAGTAATCCCCTCCGCCGAAGTTGTAATCAGGCCCATAATGCCTCAATGTGGCAGAGTAGTCAATGCCCCTCCCAAACTATGTTGTCTCCCACACCTCCCAAGACTAATAGTACACCATGACCCCTAGTGCAACCCAAAACCCACTGTGTGAATTGTCATCTTTCAGTTTACTCCCTGTGTTCTGCTGTCTGGAAACAATAAAGTTATCTATAACAAAATAGTCTGATTTGTGTGTTTATGTCAAATCTCTATTTTTATTTTGGTATTTTTTGTATTGTAGATGTACAGCAGTCTTGATTCCTTGACCATCCCAATATTAAATGTACATTCCATAGATCACTTGAGTTCACACTTCCAGGAAACTTAAATACTGAGATACCCTGGTGCTAGAGAAGATGGGTAAACATAGCTGATATAGTTTTGGTAGCTACAGGTCGGAAAAGAGCCATGTTGTGTGCTCACAGTGAAAATGAAGATAACAGGGCATTGCCTCAAATCAAAGAGGATAGAATTCCATACTTCTGTCTTTCGGTAGGAAAAGGATTCATCCCTTCATCTAATTTTGTGGATTCTAGGTATCCCGGAAGATGTACTTATGCAGATGTAAGTGAACTCTTTGGTGTGGATCTATAAAAATGAGATTGGCACCCGAACCTGAAACAGCTTAATGACGGACAGAAACTATTATGAATTTGACATCAGTGTAGTGATTGAAAATAAGCAGAATTATCCTCTCGTCTGAGAAGAGCTAGTATGAGCAATTGGAGTGTTAGTTGAGGGGTGGGAGCCCACCTCAATTAATAGTCACATTCCTTTCCATGCCTGTGGAAGCTTATTGTGTCCCGGTAGATCAAACAGGAGGAGAAACAACTGACCCTCGGCGACACTTCTGGGCTCCTGAGTTCAAGGGAAGCAGGTCCTGTCTTACTTCAAGTTGTCCAAACAGCAGTCTTTCTTCTGATTCTCCACAGGTCCAGGAATGTTCTGAAGAGTGGTTTGAGGGGTCCATGTTTATGTATAGTGCAAGGCCTATTTGTGGAAGGCAAGCCTTGGTCTACCCCTAGACCAGTTATGATTGGTTACGCTACCTCCACTGGGTTTGACACTAGCCTGACTAAAGAGGCAAAGGGTAGGCAGATCTAGGTGTGAGCCTCACCTGCTAGTGACCATGTAGGCATCCTTTGTAGCTCAGGAAGGGGCTGGGTACCGCCCCATGCCACCCTGTCAAGGAGGAAGTACCCCTGCCCACTCACTGGGCCAGTTGTCCATTGCCTGGGAGCAATATACATCTCACCTCAGAAGAGCCATCAGGTGACGGCTGAACACTGGCAGAAAAGCCTTTTTGTTTAGGCCTAGAAAATAAAAACTTTCTAAAAATGCCATTTGCACAATAGTAATATAAAATCTGGTTTGCCCATTAAGTTGGATTTTAATTTACTATTAAAATGATTCCTTAAATCACTTTTTTAGCAAATTCCAAACTGAATTTAGCACTTATTAGTTGGTATAGTGTAAACCAGTGTCAACCTATTGGAGAACCAGCCTTGTCGTAGAGAGAAAGCACTTTGGATGTTTTACACTGCAAGGACATGTAATAGAGTAAATATACATGTCCTAATGTTTAATACATGCACTCTGTCATATGGGATTTTAAGCTCTTCCTTAATGATGACTAATAAGTATTAAAAAGGAATGTTGAGGCCTGGCAAAATCTTTATTTTGCCAGGTCAAAAAGGCTGTTAACATATGTCATTTATGTGTATACCAGTTTTAACATGTTTAAAAGGGATATCACAAGTACCATACAACTGGAAGGGCACACTTCTAACACCTACGGTAAGAGGCAATGCTGAATGTTGAATTACTTCATATTGAGTCAAGCATAAATCAAGGGTTAACAATGTCCTGCAGCAATGAAAAGATAGAATGCAGCAAAGAGATCCAATACGACAAACAGTGATGACCATCTAACACCAGATTAAGGTGAATGTGATCTAAATACCCATGGGATCATTCCCACGCCAGGGTCTAGGACCAGCGTGCACTAAATCAAGCAGTGCTCCATCCTTACGATGAGCTGATAGTTGGAGTCTCTGTAATCCTACAGACAAAGGGAAACAGGAATCTTTGCTACCAGTGGCCAAAAGCAGTAGGATTGACTCTGGCATTTTGTTAAGAGGAGAGAGTGTCTTTTCCAAGAATATGATATACAAGCAACTGAGTTACAAATGACTGTCACTGTGGTTGGAGGGGTGAAAGAAACTGGTTAAACAATTTTCATATCAAAAGGTTGTTGAGGAGAACCTAATAAAAAAGATAAACTTTTAGAACAAACAAAATCAGATTTTATAGGATCATAAGAGCAGAGAAGGCATACCTGAAAAGAATAGTCTGCCTCAGACTGTATGTTCTTAGGCAGAGGCAAAAGAGAAGCCCTCATGGCCTCAGTTTTGTTACAGAAAAGGCGGTTCAGTCCCTCACAATGGTTTTGAAGTTTTGAAGTGTTTGAAGGCCTCATAATATAATTTAGATAACAATGAAATGTGTTTTTCCAAAAGCTCTTTAGAAAGTCAATATCAGTAGAATTTTGTTTTTAAAACCTTCCTTGAGACTCTGGGGATCAGAAAACAGCAGAGGCGGGGCAGCTGAAGCTGAAGCTAAATGAAGAGGGGTAAATGTCCACCAGCTCCTCCTTGTAGAAGTACCTACAAGGGTTCCCTTCATAGGAGTTTCAGTCAACAGGATCTCAAATAGGACCATCACAAGATCTAGCCAATGCACAGTCTTTATCTACTGAACCACGACCAGGTTATGAAGAAATAAGCTTGTTCTAAGGTGTGTTTTTCTTGATGAATGAGTGCATAGTTCTGTGGGTGAGGCTTAAAGAGGATCTGGCCATACATTTAAATATCCTAAAGAAATAAAGGAAAATGTATTTTTAAGTTTTTTCTTTAGTAGTGTACTTTATACATTACATGTCATGTTTCACAAAACACAAGGCAATGTTCATATGCTATGAACATATTCAAAGTAGGTATATCGCTTGCTAAGAAAGCATAAGAACAATGTTGACAGTAAAATTATCAATCCAATAAAAACTCAACACAGGGTGTTAATCCATGTCAACAAAGTAGAGTTTTACATCTACTACATGAATAGATTTTAATTAGAGAAACCTCAAAAACTATGACCTTAAGGGTAGAAGAAATGAGATACAAATAAAAGGAGTTATCTTTCAAGAAAACATGCCCCCAATGTCCTTGAAGACTTGGAGGTGATCATTCCATTCATGCAGAAGGCTTTCAGGTGAAGCCATTACTGCCATTGCCTCCTTCCAGTATTTTAAGGATGAAATTGTGCTTCTCCATCAATTCAGGATACATATTTTTACAGTGGCCAAAGCTGAGTCTGGAAATCTCGTCTTGTGATTTATTGTAGCAGTCTTTTCTTGGGTAAAATGGAGTAAATGTGAGGCTAAGGGAAGGTTGTATATTTAAATCATTTACCAACTTCAATTGCCCCCAGATTGATGTCCAAGAGACTTGCATGATAGTGCAAGGCAGGACCAGACAATATAGGTCCTATCCCCCTTTGTGCCTTGCATCTCCAATAAAGAGAATCAAGAGGTCTCTAAAACAAATGGAGCAATACAATTCAGAAGATTTGTTGAGGCTGACTCTGGATAATAGTAAACCAGTCCATGTAGGCATTCCTTGGGGAAGCTGTCCCGGTCTACTCATTAAGTCTTATTCTGAACCCATAGGTGGACCTGAACAACCATATTAGCCCCAGAGTGAAGCCTCTTAAATCAAGGTCCTAATATTTGTGAACATACACTGCTAGAACCTAGAGGTCTGGTTTGTTTTTGTTGTATGTGTTCTTAATAGTGTATGTTCTGTGTGATATGGTTGGACTCACTAACGTAAAGCATAGGCACCCATATTCACATGCCCACCACACAAAAGAGTGTGCACCCCACTGACATACAGATGAACATACAGTCAGGCACAGTTGATGTTGGCTGGCTTTGTGGTTGTACACAAAGGCGAGTAGATGGATGTGGCTGCTCACCTAGGTAGATGGCTGGAAGCAAGTGTGGCTAGATGGATGAATGTGTGCTTGCTCTGACTCCGTGTTTGACAAACACAAAATTACCACAGAATTCTCTGGCCTCTGTTTGGGAAGCCTTACTGCCAAGATACTGACTACTCAGACAATCAGCCATGGCGTGTTACCTGTTCACCTGCACCTCTTCTACTGTCTGCAGACTGTAGTGATGTTAAAACTGTCTGGAAATTACTCAGTGAGCTGATAAAAAGTATTGGTTTGGATTTATTTTATTCAAATGGATATTTTTTGTGAAATAATAAAATGCACCTACATTATTTTGTCTGTGGCAGATGCACCCAACAGCCTACGTATACTAACCTATGATCTTGCAAATGTGGCACAATTCACAATTCAAATAAACAACCTGAAAGGCAAGACAGAGTACAGTAATACATTAGGGAGATCATCTGGAAACTTATAATAGTCAATCATTTTATGTCCATGCCATCAAGACTGCTAGACAACTCAGGATCTGCTGGCCCAAAGCATCAAGTCGAACATGCTGTTTGTACATGCAGTTAAAAAATGATTGGGTCTCAGTAAGGATGATGTCCTTTACAACATTCGAACATCCAGGTCTTTAGTTCTCTTCTGTATCGCTGGAGTGACGGTGCACTCCAGAGGTGCAGGAGGGTGTTCCAAGCCTTGGCTGGCAAGTGCGAGACAGAGGGTCCTGCACTGTTGGCTAAATGGATCCATGGGGTTTCTGCGAGGGGGAGGGAAGCTGATCGGAAGTGTCGGTCTGGTGGTGGAAGGTCAGGCGTTTGTTGATGTATGCTGGTCCTTCGTTGTGCAGGGCC
The DNA here is from genome assembly GCF_031143425.1 of Pleurodeles waltl. NCBI lineage: Eukaryota > Metazoa > Chordata > Amphibia > Caudata > Salamandridae > Pleurodeles > Pleurodeles waltl. The sequence goes on along the minus strand of NC_090437.1, from coordinate 1,326,007,858 downwards.
TTGTAGGTGTGGGTCAGCATCTTGAACTGGCCTCTCTTCTGAATCGGGAGCCAATGTAGTTGTGATGTGGGTCCTTCTGGGGCGGTCGAGTATGAATTACACGGAAGTTGAAAGCCCACAATAACCAGACCAAGATGGATGAACTGAGAACAGATTGTCCCTGGCATAGAAGGGTCCTAACTTAGAAATAGGGGGGCCTATTTAAATGCCCCTGCATGTCGCCGGAATGTCAAAACCTTGTTACTGAGGCATTAAGAGTGTATGAAAGTTCATCCTATTTAGTTTCCTATTGTAGCTCCTGGGCCTCATTTTCGAGGTTTTGCCTCAGGGCAGTGCAGCAAGGATTCCTGCCTCACTGTCTGCATCAAAAGAAAAGGGCAGGAATGCACTGTATCTATGAGATAAAATGCATTCCTATCCTTTTTCCCTGCACTGGCACATAATGAGATGTCGTGCATCAAGGCAGGCACCCTTGCACCACATTTTAGGGTCGATCTCCGCGTCGCCGCCACCCTGTCGGGCAAGGTCGGGCTCAGGCATTCCGCCCTAAACCGGGCCCTGACCTCTTTGGCAAGAGGCTGCCTGATTTTACTGATGACGTAGTCCGACACTCGTTTCTCGGGATGCCACTCCGAGGACCTGGGGTGATAGATGTCCTCCGGTTGAAACATGTCTGTATCGGAGGTCTCCGCCTCCAGCGGGTCAGAAAAAGTAGAACTTGGACGCCACGGACGCCCGGAATCATTTTCCTCATCGGAGGAAGAGTCCCCTTCCGTGTCCCCGCCGACCCACTTGGGAGACCCAGCTTCAGGGTCTGATATGTGGTGAGCCACCTCACCGGTCTCTCCGGGCTCAGAACCCTCCCGGAAGGGTGGACGCTTGAGCGTGCACGCACTTATGAAGAAGACTTCAGGAAGGGTGCTGAAGCCTTCAAGGTGCATGGCTTTTCATGGCCTTGTAGATATGGACTGAGGCAATGCAGCACAAGTTGCTGCCTTACCTCACCCTGCGATAGGGAGGCGGGCCATGGGCGGTATGGTGGGTGTTCCAATGTAACACCAATGCATTCAACACATTCCCAGATTTATGAGATTTCATAATCCTGGGAATGCGTCGAAAGCCTACGCCTCCCCATCGGAGAACTAAGGGAGGAACAACAAAAATAAATACCTTTAGTTCTCCCCATTTTTCCTTTTTCTATGTGTGCTGTGTTCTTCAGCACACAAAGAAAGAGGAAAATGCCTCTCATGACTGTTTTTGTGCAGTAAGATGTGTCTTCCCACACAAAAACAATGATGTGTCTTCCCACACAAAAATAATAATCCCTGCAACGCAGACACGTCACGCTTGCACACAACCTTGGGGCCCGCCGTACCCTTAAGGCCGGGCCCCATCCACCCCACTGCACTTGTCCCCTGAAAAACATGGTCAGAGAGTCTAGTCACGCTCTCCCCTAATGGGCCCAAGGCCTTGGAAATGGCCTGTGTGAGAAGGACGTCCACCTCAGGAGGCAGGGTCCGTTGGGAGGGGCACTCACCAGGGGACAAGGTGGGTTATTTCTCTTCGTCCTGCATGGACTGCATGGTGTAGGCACAGAAGGGTGAAGACAGGATGATTCTCCCTGAACAAAATATGTTGGGAAGCACCCCCGCGCTCCTGTCACGAAGAATGGGCAGAGACAAGGTCTTGGTCGCGACCTGCTAACGTCGCGTGAGCCCACTAAGAATTTATTTATTCCCACCAAAAACGGTGTCTGCGCAGGGGTTGGAGGGTTCTGATATGGCCCTGCAGTGTGAGCCACTGGACCATCACTAAAAGTGACATTACAGTGGCGCACAGGAGCTTATAAATAAGCCCTTTAGACTACGTGTGGACCTTGCTCACAAAAATTTTTTGAAAGCAGAAGTGTAGGAATCATATATTTCCAACTTTGAGAAGATTCATAAACTCCACCCTTCAGGTATTTTGATCCTTTAGGCTGCAATATGGCTCTAAGCCGGCTACATAGTTCTTTTATCCAGGGACAGAACTCAAATGAAGGGACAGGGCTAATTGGATTTGAAAATTACCCAACGTGTTCACTGCAGCAAACTGGTGTGCACCGCCCTCCGTCTATTGATGGGCTCTTCACTCCTCAATGGGTGACTTCTGCCTGACCATCTCTATAAAATGTTAAGACATTCTAGAACCTGAAGAGGGATTTAGGAGGAAGTGTAGCAACATTAAGCACTAGAATAAATACATATAAGAACAGGCCATGCAGAAGGTCAAACAGTGCACAAAAGGCACTAGACCCAGAACATCAAATCATTTAGTAGTACAGGAGCATCAGGTAAAAGTGTAAAGTCGGGATAAACACAAGGGCTGTCTATGCATATGTGCAAGGACACATTGGCCCTCATTCTGACCCTGGCGGTCGGTGATAAAGCGGCGGCCAACCCGCCAACAGGCCGGCGGTCCAAAATATGCAATTCTGACCCTGGCGGGAACCGCCAACACAGCCCGCCGCATTAACACTCCGCCCGCCACGGCGGAACAAACAAACAGCGCGGCGGTCCCCGCCAACAGCCAGGCGGCAGACAATGTACCGCCCACCCTATCACGACCCACCAATCCGCCACCTTTTCTGGGGCGGGAGCACCGCCGATAAAAACACGGCGGAAACAGACTACGAACGGGAAAACGCTCACCTCCACATACTCCACGCGAGATTCTGGCAGTATGGAACCCGAGTTGCAGGTCATCCCAGCACTCCTATACCTGCTCCTGTACCAGGAGCACGCCCGGCGGCGCGGAAGACATCGGTGAGTACTGCACCTACGACACAGGGGAGGGAAAAGATTACCGGCACACACCCACCCACCCACACCCACTACAACACACACATCAATGCATTCCCACAGATCACTGTCACAACCCACAAACCCCCCCCTCCGAAATAATGCAAAGACCAAAAGAAGAGATCTTAAATGGGCAGATATATTGAAAAATGGACAGCAGTAATCCCAATAAATAAATAAACTATGTACAAAATATAGACATCTACTAAATGTAGTCCAACCACTGTCCGTGGACCACAGGGGTCCTGAGCAAAGGGGCAAGGCCCAGTCCCACGACAAGAACTCCACGGAGAGAACACTGCAGGGGCATCAGAAAGAAAAAAGGACAGGCACCTCAGGGGGAAGGGAAGGGGGGGCACCTCAGCCACTTGAGTACACGACGCCAGATCCACGAGGGGACTCCATGACCACTGGGCCATCCTGGGGAGAGCAAAGCCACAGTCCATACAGTCCATACAGTGGGTGGCCTGCCCACTGGGCCATCCTGGGGAGAGCAAAGCCACAGTCCATACAGTCCATACAGTGGGTGGCCTGCCCACTGGGCCATTCTGGGGAGAGCAAAGCCACAGTCCATACAGTCCATACAGTGGGTGGCCTGCCCACTGGGCCATCCTGGGGAGAGCAAAGCCACAGTCCATACAGTCCATACAGTGGGTGGCCTGCCCACTGGGCCATCCTGGGGAGAGCAAAGCCACAGTCCATACAGTCCATAACAGACTCCACTGCCACTGGAGGAGGCCTGTTGGCCAGAGGACATCCTGCAGCCCTGCCCGAGACAGATCCTGCCCTGCCACGTCTGCCAAAGGGCCAGCGGTTCCTGCCTGGAAGGGACCAGTTCAGCGGTCCTTGCCTTGAAGGGCCCAGTTCAGCGGTCCTTGCCTTGAAGGGCCCAGTTCAGCGGTTTTTGAGACGGCGGTCCCCAGCGGAGCGGTGCTGGAGACGGCGGGGCCCAGTTCAGCGGTTCTTGAGACGGCGGTCCCCAGCGGAGCAGTGCTGGAGACGGCGGGGCCCAGTTCAGCGGTTCTTGCCTTGAAGGGCCCAGTTCAGCGGTTCTTGCCTTGAAGGGCCCAGTTCAGCGGTTCTTGCCTTGAAGGGCCCAGTTCAGCGGTTCTTGAGACGGCGGTCCCCAGCGGAGCGGTGCTGGAGACGGCGGGGCCCAGTTCAGCGGTTCTTGCCTTGAAGGGCCCAGTTCAGCGGTTCTTGCCTTGAAGGGCCCAGTTCAGCGGTTCTTGAGACGGCGGTCCCCAGCGGAGCGGTGCTGGAGACGGCGGGGCCCAGTTCAGCGGTTCTTGCCTTGAAGGGCCCAGTTCAGCGGTTCTTGAGACGGCGGTCCCCAGCGGAGTGGTGCTGGAGACGGTGGGGCCCAGTTCAGCGGTTCTTGCCTTGAAGGGCCCAGTTCAGCGGTTCTTGAGACGGCGGTCCCCAGCGGAGCGGTGCTGGAGACGGCGGGGCCCAGTTCAGCGGTTCTTGCCTTGAAGGGCCCAGTTCAGCGGTTCTTGCCTTGAAGGGCCCAGTTCAGCGGTTCTTGAGACGGCGGTCCCCAGCGGAGTGGTGCTGGAGACGGCGGGGCCCAGTTCAGCGGTTCTTGCCTTGAAGGGCCCAGTTCAGCGGTTCATGAGACGGCGGTCCCCAGCGGAGCGGTGCTGGAGACGGCGGACATTCTATGGCCAACTGCTCATTGCCTGGTGGTGCCCTCCTGGGCAGCGGGGATGGTGCTCCTTCAATGCCCACCTGGGCTGTGGGTGGTGGGGCCCTCCTGGCCAGCTGGGCTGGGTCCTCCCTGGGCAGCGGCTATGGGGGTGGTGGGCTCTCCCGGGGCAGCTGTGCCGGTTCCTCCCGGGGCAGCGGCTATGGGGGTTGCGGGCTCCTCCTGGGCAGCTGTGACGGGTCCTCCATGGGCAGCAGGCCTGCTGCCTGACTTCTCCGCCTTGCTGCCCTTGCCCTCCTTAGTCGGGAGTCTGTGGCCCTTTCCTCCCTTTGGAGCTGTGGCTGTTGACGGTGGCTGGCTAGTGTCCTGGGGGGATATCGAATCCGGGCTCCGGCGGCGGCCCTTCCGCCTTCTGCTCCTCTTCCCAGGGGGTGGGCTGGCTGTCCCCTTGCTGCTGGGCGAAGATCCAGACCTGCGGGCTGGTGGGCTCCAATACCCCTGCACCCTTGTCAAGGGGGCTGCAGGGCTGGTGGTGGCTGAGGTGCTCTTCTTACCCCGACGAGAAGGAGGGGGGGGCTCAGGGTCAGGAAAGAAGGTAGCAGTAGAGAGATAGATTTTCTTGGGACAATGGATAGTGGTAGGTACAGTGGGTATGGGAGTGGAGGGAGAGGATGTGGTTGTAGGCGAGACAAGTTTGCTGTCTTTGGGGGCAGGTGCAGGAGCGGGAGGATGTCGTGAGGTGGATGGCTGTTGGGTGGGTGGGTGGCTGCGTTTGTGTGGTGTGGAAGAGGGGGTGACAGACACAGTGGGAGAGGACACAGGGGACGTGTAAATGGCAGTGGGGGTGGTGACTGCACGTGTGCGGACTGTACTGGAGGGTGTGCTGGTGATGGAAACACTGGCTGATGGTGAGGTGAATGAAGGTGTGAGTGTAGACGTCACAGGGAGGGAGGAGGGAGACGAGGAGGTGGGAGTCACAGAGGTGGTAGTGACTGTTGGCATGTCTGCATCGGAATGTTGCTTGTGTGAATGTCTGCGTGATCTGTGGTGCTTATGTTTGGATGAGCTGCTCTTGGGTGTTGAGGTGTGTGCAGGCTGGTCTGATGGTGTGGGTGGGACAGGCAGAGGAACAGGAGACTGGGAGGAGGGAGTTAGTAGAGGGAGGCAGGAGACAGGGACAATGGCTGCCGTCAGTGCTGAGGCCAGAGCCTGGAACGATCGCTGATGGGCAGCCTGACCCGAATGAATGCCCTCCAGGTACGCATTGCTGCAATGAACCTCCCTCTCCACCCCCTGGATGGCATTCAAAAGGGTAGTCTGCCCAACAATGAGCGTTCGGAGGAGGTCAATGACCTCCTCACTGAGGGCAGCGGGGGTAACAAGGGCAGGGCCTGAGGTGCCTGGGGCGAAGGAGATGCCCGGCTTCCTGGCAGAGCGGGCACGGGGCGAACGCTGAGGGGCTGCTGGGAGGGCGGAGATGGTGCGCTGGGTGGCGGCTGTACCTGTAATGGCGGGGGGCACGGATGGTGCCACCCCCGCAAGGGAGCTCCCTTCCGAGGACGTGTCCGTGTCGCTGCAGGGTCCAGTCGTCCCCGTTGTGGAGCTCCCCTCGCCCTCCGTCTCACTGGTCCAGTCAGACTCTGTGGCATGGCCCTCCTGGGCCATGTGAGATGCAGCTTCCTCCTGCCCCGATGCCACTTCTCCTCCGCCTGATGATGCTGATGCACACAAGCACAGAAAGACAAACAAAAGGGGGGGGAGAGAGAAATAAAGAGATTTTGAGTACATGGATCACCGGTACAGTTAGCGGACATGACAGACACAGATGCCCCCTGCACTAAGTTGCGCACTTGGGGTCCGCTACGCATTCCGTGGAACATGCCCTACACGCCTAGAGTTGACAACTGCACCCATGGATGACACGGCCCAGGGATGGCTGTACTGACACACTACTGAGGGTGGTGGCTGGGGACACAGGGGCTTACGGGGGTGCCCAGCCTACAGATATCGCCCTGGCCTAGGGGGACCCCCAGCCCTCCTCCCCCACCCAGACACCTCCACTGCGCGACAACAGAGTAGATAATGCTTGTACTCACCCCCTTGTGTCTGCTGTGCTGCCCTCACGCGCCCATCCAAATCAGGGTAGGCCACCGCCAGGATCCGGAACATCAGGGGGGTCAGTTGACGGCAGGCACCCCGCCTACGTTGGGAGGCCATCCCCAGCAGAGACTCGGCGGTCTTCTTGGTCCCGCGGCTGATGTCCTCCCACCTCTTGCGGCAGTGGGTGCCCCGTCGATGGTGGACCCCCAGGGTCCGGACTTCCTTGGCGATGGCACGCCAAATCCCGATCTTCTCATGGGCGCGGACCTATGTGACACGTACAGGGAGGTGGAAATACCACGTTCAAGTTTGTCTGCATTTTCGTTGCCAGTGGCCCAACGCCCCCCATCCCCGCCAGGCCCCCCGCCAGGCCCCCCGCCAGGCCCAACATGCCCCCCATCCCCGCCAGGCCCCCCGCCAGGCCCCCCGCCAGGCCCAACATGCCCCCCATCCCCGCCAGGCCCCCCGCCAGGCCCCCCGCCAGGCCCAACATGCCCCCCATCCCCGCCAGGCCCCCCGCCAGGCCCAACATGCCCCCCATCCCCGCCAGGCCCCCCGCCAGGCCCAACATGCCCCCCATCCCCGCCAGGCCCCCCGCCAGGCCCCCCGCCAGGCCCAACATGCCCCCCATCCCCGCCAGGCCCCCCGCCAGGCCCCCAAGCCAGCCAGTGGCCCCAAATCCATATTGAATTAAACTCCCTTGTTGGTCTGGAGGACCGTAGAGTAGCGCATACTGGGGGAGGACCCCATCCACAAGTTTCTCCAACTCTTCTCCAGTGAAGGCAGGGGCCCTTTCCCCAGGCGCAGCAGCCATTGTCCCTTCCAGACCGAGGTCACAGCAACACTTGCAGTATAGGTCCTCTCCTGTGAAAGTTCAAGTCGCAAGTGAATAAGTAGATAGAAAATGGCGGTCACGTCCGCGGCGGTGCGTACCGCGGCGGTGCGTACCGCCACCGCCGGCGCCCTTCGCCATTGGCTCCTGAAACCCATAGGCTTCAATGTTAACCAATGCGGCTTCGCGCCGCGGTCTTCGACCGCCGACCGCCGCGGTGTGCCACGCCAGCGCATTGACCTCACATCCCATTGTCACACTTCACAGGTCAGGCAGCCGCCATTTCGAGGGTCCACATGGCTCAATTTCAACTGCGTCACACAGGCCTAGGCCTTGCATAGCCACTCAGACACGCCATTCACTGCATAGAGAATCGTTTACTGTGCAAGCTGTGAGTACGTACCTGTGGGTTGCTTGACTGTGTGCTCCATGTTGTCCTTCCTAGGCACCGTCCGCTGGGTTTGGCGAGGAGACGGATGAATCCTCCCGTGTACAGGCCGCTGGTGGACCTGTCGACAATGGAAGCACGCCACATTATCCTGACCTACCGGCTTGACCGTGCCACTATACAAGAACTGTGTGCCCAGCTGGAGCCCGACCTGATGTCCCCCATCCGCCAACCCACAGGGATTCCCCCTCTGGTGCAGGTCCTGTCAGTACTCCATTTCTTGGCAAGTGGGTCATTTCAGACAACAGTGGGAATTGCTTCTGGGATGTCTCAGCCCATGTTTTCGAAGGTGTTATCCAGAGTGTTGTCTGCCCTGATGAAATACGTGAGGAGCTACATCATTTTCCCAGAGGTGGGCGAATTGGCTACAGTGAAGGGTGATTTCTACGCCCTTGGACATATTCCCAACGTCATTGGTGCCATTGATGGGACCCATGTGGCTTTGGTTCCCCCAAGAGACAGGGAGCAGGTGTACAGGAACAGAAAAAGTTACCATTCCATGAACATCCAGGTGGTGTGTTTGGCTGACCAGTACATCTCGCATGTAAATGCCAAATTCCCAGGGTCAGTGCATGACGCCTACATCCTAAGGAATAGCAGCATCCCTTACGTGATGGAACAGCTAGAGAGACACCGTGTATGGCTATTGGGGGACTCTGGGTACCCCAACCTGTCGTGGCTACTGACCCCAGTAAGGAATCCCCGGACCAGGGCAGAGGAACGGTACAATGAGGCCCATGGGCGTACTAGGAGGGTGATCGAACGCACCTTTGGCCTCCTAAAGGCCAGGTTTCGGTGCCTGCATATGACAGGTGGATCCCTAATGTACTCACCTAAGAAGGTGTGTCACATCATCGTGGCCTGCTGCATGCTTCACAACCTGGCTTTGCGCCGCCAGTTGCCTTTCCTGCAGGAGGATGGTCGAGACAGTGGTGTTGTGGCAGCTGTGGAACCTGTGGAGAGTGACGAGGAGGAAGACGACGGGGCTGAAACAGACAACAGGGACAGAATCATTGAACAGTACTTCCAATAGGACACAGGTAACAATTCAAACATAATTTAGTAAATGTGAACTACTCTCCTGCATCTCTGCTGCCTGTCTATTTGCCCCAGTGTATGATGACTGAGTTGTGGCTTTTCCCTCCCTATTTCAGATCTGGGGTCCCCACTACGAGTCCTGTGCTTCGTTTCCCCATGGACTACAGCTTTGTGGCAGCTGTTTGTTGACTTCACTATGTACAAGGACATATTTGCACTGTCATGTCAATTACAATATTTTGAAATCACAGCCAGACTCCAGATAGTTTTGTGCAAAATAGGTGTTTATTTCAGTGCTCAAAATGGGATGGGTGGTTTCAAGTGGGTGGGGGCTATGGTGAAGGAATGTCCATGGCAGAGTCCAGAGTAACAGTCACACAGGTGCATTGTCCATAGGCCTGTGGAGAGATGGAGCATGGGCAGTTCAAGGATGGACAGGGTGACAATGTGGGACAGTGGGATGACATCAGGTGGTATCCTTTGCTGGCGGGGGTCTTGACATCCTACTCTGTCTTCTTGCGAGATCTCAGGGCCCTCTTGCGGGGTGGTTCTTCTCCTGCAGGAGGTGGGGGTGTGGTGGGCTGCTGTTGTGCGGGGGCCTCCTGTCCACTAGCGCCGGCGGAGGTGGTTGGCTGTTCTTGGTCCAGGCTAGTGGCAGGGGCCCTTTGTTGTTGTTGAGTGTCCGTCCTGGTGTTGATGAGGTCCTGCAGCAGCCCTACCATGGTAACCAGGGTGGAGGTGAGGGCTCTGATGTCCTCCCTGTACCCCCGATAGTGTTCCTCCTGCAGTACCTGGATCTCCTGGAACCGGGCCAGTACCGTCGCCATCGTCTCCTGGGAGCGGTTGTATGCTCCCATGATGGTGGTGAGGGCCTCGTGGAGAGTGGGTTCCCTGGGCCCGTCCCCCCCCTGTCGCACAGCTGCCCTCCGAGTTGCCCTGTTTCCCTGGGCCTCTGCCCCCTGGCCGGTGTGCCCACTACCACTGCCCCCAGGTCCCTGTTGTTGTTGGGGTGGTGGGTTATCCTGCGTGCCCTGTAGTGGTAGACACACCGCAGATTGACGCGCCCTGGAGACAGAGGCATGGGCCCGCTGGGTGGGAGCTGTGCTGGTGTTCCCAGAGGGGTTTGGGTCTGTAGTGGCCTGTGCCTGTGTGAGGGGAACCGACTGTCCAGAGGTCCCCGATGGTCCGGGCTGGTCATCAGTGTCCAGGTCGACAGAGCTGCTGTCATCGCTGACGGCCTCTTGGGTGGGGGGTGTGGAGAATTCTGGGCCCTCCGTGGCGGTGTGTTGACGGTCGGGTCCTGCAGGGGTATAGAGGTATGGTTATAGTTTCAATGTGTGGCATATGGGTGTATCTGTGGGTTCCCGTGTCCCCAAGTGCTGGCATTCGTGTGTGGGTGCTTTGGTGAGGGTGGCTTGTGGGGGGGATGTGTATATGCATTGGGCATGCTTTGGTGATGGGTGTCCATGCTTAGTGGACGCATGCAGGCCTAGGTTTTGGGATGTGTGGGTTGTGATGGTGAGACATTGGCAGGGAATAGGTGTGCTGGGGGTGGGGGTGAGGATGGTGGTGGGGGTGAGGGTGGGGGTGAGGATGGTGGTGGGGGTGAGGGTGGGGGTGAGGATGGGGGTGGGGGTGAGGGTGGGGTTCGAGGATGGGGGTGAGGGTTGGGGTATGATTTGGCATGCAGGTGGGGGGGAAGCAGTATTGAAGCTTCAACTTACCAGAATCCATTCCTCCGGCGACTCCTGCGAGGCCGTCAGGATGCAGGATGTTCAAGACTTCCTCCTCCCATGTTGTAAATTGTGGGGGTTGAGGTGGGGGTCCTCCGCCAGTCTTCTGCACGGCGATGTTGTGCCTGGATACCATGGAACGCACCTTCCCCCGTAGGTCGTTCCATCGCTTCCTGATGTCTTCCCGATTTCTGGGGTGCTGTCCCACAGCGTTGACCCTGTCGACAATCCTCTGCCATAGCTCCGTCCTCCGGGTAATGCTGGTGTATTGGACCTGTGTGCCGAAGAGCTGGGGCTCTACCCGAACGATTTCCTCCACCATGACCCGGAGTTCTTCGTCTGAGAAGCGGGGGTGTCTTTGGGGTGCCATAGAGTGGTGTGTATGATGTGTGGGGTGGAGTATGTGTAGTTAAGTGTGTTGAGTGTGGTGGTGTGTGTTGTTTTGTGTGTGGATATTGTGTGGGTGATGGTGTAGTGTGCCTCTGTGTCTTGGTATTCTGTGATCGCTGATGTGTCTCTCAGTGCTTCTTTCTGAATTTTTGGTCGTAGGGGTTTGTGGGTGATGTGGGTGTGTGTTTTATATTGTATTGTGTGTGTGGGAGTGGTGTGTGTATGTGTATCAGGTGTGTGGAATTCAAATCGTCCAATGTGGCTGAGTTTTGTTCGTTTGTGTGTATTCTGACCGCGGCGGTGTGTACCGCCAATGGAAAACCGCGTTTGAAAGACCGCCGCGTGGATTCGTGGGTCGTAATGGCATGGGCGTATTTCTGTTGGCGTGACGGTGGAGGTTTGGTCACCTCCACTTTTCCGCCGACCGCTGGTCTGGCGGTCTGTTGTGGCTGTCGGATTTTCGGAGGTTTGGCTGCTGCGGGTCAGAATGACCGTGGCGGGTTACCGCGACCGCTGCGGAATTATGGAGGATTTCTGACCGGCGGTAGGCGCCTTTTACCGCCGAGGTCAGAATGACCACCATTATTTTAAAAGAAGTGCTGATCACTTGAGGAAGTGACTGCGAGCAGCATAGGTTGTGATGGACACAATTCTAGAAAACTCTTAAATTTCACATCTTAGGTGTGGTAGTCCTCCAAACCTTATCCCTTCACTCCCTTACTTTGTTCAAGTAATTTTTGCTGGCATTAGGACTCTGTGCACTTTGCCATGCTAACCTGTGCTAAACTACATATGCTCTGTCCTTAAAACATGGGTCCTTCTACCAACGAAACTGCATCTGGGCCCTCCAGGAACTCTACAAACTGCAACAAAGAAGCAAAGACGACTTCTGCAACATTGTATCTTCTGCTCATGTCAGCAACTGCAACTGTTTCCAGGTTGTGCATCCTCCGAGGACTGCCTGTCTTCACCCTGCACCAGAAGAAGCAAAGGAATCTCCCTTGAAGTGAAGGAGTCACTTCCCTGCTTCGGCAGGCACTCCTCTGCAGCGACGACCAATGGCGTGGGTTCCCTCTCCTGATAAAGTGAGTGGATCCAGCAACATGGCTGGTGGACTGAAGTGGTCCCGATGGTCCTAAGGTCCAGCTGTCTAAATTTGGTGACGGTAAGAGCTTGCCTCCCCACGCAAGACAGAACCCCATGCACCGCATGATTTGCAGCTGCCAAGGCTTGTTGGCATCCTTCCACAAAGTTCTTCATGCACCGTGCAGCTCTGGCACCCAGCACTCCATCCTGCGACGCACAGCCTCCTGCGTGGTTCTCCGGCGGCATGGGAGTCCTTTGTGTAGTGCTGTGTGGGATGCCTTTTGCACCTTCCTTGTCCCCGTGCTGTGGCACTCCTGTGGGTGCTGTCTGTTCTTCCGAGGGCTCTCCAAGTTGCTGAGAGCCCCCTCTGACTCCCCCTTCTGTGTAGAGTCCACCAGGTCCCTTCTGGTCCAGGGCAGGGCCATTTCCCTTCATCAGCGAGCTTTGCGTGTACCAAGGCTAGTTGGCGTAATCCAGCAACTCAAACCAGACTACAATCATCCATTAGGCGTGGGATATCATCTGCACCAACCAGGAACCTGCATCCGTCTTCTTGGGTGCAGTACTGACTGTTCTTCTTCACTGGTGGTTCTTCTTTTGCACCTTCATCTGGGTTAGCAGGGGCTCCTGTTCTCCCTGGACTCTTCAGTGCTTCTTGGACTTGGTCCCCTTCTTCCACAGGTCTTCAGGTCCATGAATTCATTACTGGTGTCTTGCAGTCTCTTCTGGTTCTTGCATAATCTTCTTTCTCGTGTTCTTGTGTGTTCTAGGAAACTTACTGTGATTTACTCCTGCTTTCACCTTTGATGTTTTCTTACACTCCCAGCACCCCTCTACACATTATACTTGCCTAAGTAGGAAACCAACTTTTGCATTCCACTATTTTAGTATATGGTTTGTGTTCCCCCTGGGCCAATGGCAACCTATTGTGATTTTCATTATTTGCACTGTTTTCTTACCGTTTTACAGCTATTACTGCATCCTAGTGTATATACTGTTTATATTACTTGCCTCCTAAGGGAGTATAGTCCTTAAGGTATTTTGGGGATATTGTCACTAAAAATAAAGTACCGTTATTTTTGTAACACTGAGTATTTCCTTTAATGTGTGTGAGTACTGTGTGACTACAGTGATATTGCATGAGCTTTGCACGTGTCCTAGATAAGCCTTGGCTGCTCATCCACAGCTACCCCTAGACAGCCTGGCTGCTAGACACTGCCTGCACTACACTAATAAGGGATAACTGGACCTGGTATAAGGTGTAAGTACCTTTGGTACCAACTACAAACCAGGCCAACTTCCTACAGTGTGCTTATGTAAGACATGTCCTGACAATGAAACACCCTAAAGTAATTTTTCATTGTTGTACGGCTTATCTCTCCCATAGACTAATTCTGGGTTCCGCTATTACCTTCAATTAGTGCCAACTTCAGATTAGGAGTAGATAGAGAAATAATTTTCACTCTGAGATGATTTGTAATTTAATATCCTCTTTTGTGGTAAAGTCAGATATTAAGTTATAATGTTCAAAATGTCACTTTTGGAAAGTTAGCCTATTCCTTCCTAAACCTGAAGTGCCTTTCTGCCTGTGACTTGAATCACACGACTGTGAATGGCTCTGCTGCTGAGGGCTGTGTATTGTTTCCAGACAGTGAGACATAGGAAGTCTAGTTGTACCTTTCCCTGATTATGTTTCAAAGAGCTCTGCCTGCAGCACATGCAAAAAGAACCTGACATCAGGCCTTCCTTTGCCTTTCTCATCCCAGACAGTTTGGAGCCAGGAACAGAGGAAGAGGGAGAATTTACCAGAACCCATTTTGTGATTAGGTCAGGATATTCCCCCACACAAAGCCTGGCAATAGGTATAAAGGTGGAACATGCAGAACCTCTCATCAGAACACTTCTGGACCTGTGGCAGATTCAGAATAAGGACTGCTCTGCCCTCTGAAGAAAAGGGACTGCCCTGCTGACTGAAAAAAGAAATCTTAAACCTGCGTTCCTTGAACCTCTGCTAGCCTGAGTGATGACAATGGTGAGTTGGATGATCTCCTGCGTGGCTGCAGGGACACAGCAGATTTTCAGAGGCCTCCCTGCACTGCCCAGCTAACCAGCATCAACTGGATCTGCCCAGACCTGCCTGAGTCCTGTAGCAGGCCTCTGCTGGAGGGATTCCTGATCCCCCAGAGGTCACACCCCGGGTCCTGGACTATTGGCTGTTATCAGTGTGAACTCCTCCTGAAGAAAGGGTGATGATACCCAACGTTTGGGCTCCTTGAGACTGCAAAGTGACTCTCTGCGCCAAGAATTATCAGCTGCAACTACCAAAAATGTGACGTTCCTGCGGGACCTGCTCTTTGCGCGGACAGCAACCGTTCATGACCACTGCCAATAAAAGACATGCATTTCGGGCCAACAGTGAGGTCCCCAATCACCAACCAATGCAATTGTCCTGTTGTGACTTGCTCCTTGCACTACTGCAACTACCGTCAAGCAACTCTCAACCTGTTATTCACAGTGTAAACCTCTTTCTAGCAGCCCTCGCTAATACAAACAGAACTCTTCATGTGGTCTTTAAGGAGGTAAATATTCAGGCGGACTGTCCTGTCCCTACATCCAACCAGTGCTCCATCATGGGTGGTCTAAACTTGTGACTTTCACCCAGTCTAGATCAACCAAATGACAGCGTGTGGAGTTTTGTACTTCTTGGTGCCACTTTCAACTAAAGGTTTAAAAAGATACATCTCCATTTCTACTGATTGGATTTTGATTGTTTTGGTCTGATTTTGCTTAATAAAATGCACTCTATTTTCTGAACTGGTTTGGGATTTTTCTTGTATTGTGTTTTCACTGAATGCCTGTTTAAGTGCTGCATCCCTATTTTACCCGTTGTTTCTAAGGTTAGAATGACCGCTTTGGTCCAAGCTACCAGAGGGATGAGCACAAGTTAATTTAGCGGCTTTTGTGGTTTACCCTGACAAAGATTGTTCTTATTATGGAGTGAGGCTTCGACTGCTCTCAACTAATAACCCAATTTTTTTCAAGAACCTAGGAAGCAGATCTAGAAAACAGCGTTTATGTTCTTCGGGAAGGCGGAATTTGAGACCCTCTCTTGTGCTAAGCTTCACCTGGACAGTACTGACATCGCTGGCTGCACATTTGACAAGGTCAGCTGGATTACGAGGTCTGTTGTCATCCACCTCCCTAGTGGACTTAGATATGATGTGACAAAACACCATCACTCACACAGCTTGACAGTCCAAACAGTGAATGGCTGTCGGTTATGTTGGGATGAATGACACAGACAGTATGTTTTATGTCACTACTTTGCATTCTCAAGAAATAATAACATTGGCCAACATAAAATCATGAAGGACGTAAGCACTGAAAAGAATGACAAGAACTGAACAAATGAACATAGTCCTTCTTTGCTTTCCTTAACTGGTTTTCCAAAGTTCTATTTTATTCTGAAACCTTTAAGACATGGGCAAAGTGGACAATTGCCCAGGGCTCCCAACTTCCAAGGGGACCCTCGTAAATTTGATGGGACAGTAGAGATTTCTGCCATAACAACTGTGCTCATAAAACAGAACTTCTTTTTCTAATTTGACAGCTGAGCATTCTTAAAAAAAAACATAATGCAAATTTACTATTTCACACAAGGCAGTGAAGCAATCATAGTTGCACAGCTGGTCTGAAAAGGTGTAAGCACTACAGTGCTGCATCTATGAAGATATAAAGCTACTGTTTCCTTCCCAACCACTGGCACACCATTTGGCTACCTTGTGCCATGCAGATAACTTTGCACCATAATGTAAAGGTGTTGTGTGCATGACAATAGCATAGGCTTTGTTCTACAAGGGTAGGCACCCAGTACAAAACACTATTGTTAAACCTATCAGTCTTAGGGTGGTCTTCCCCCAAATATTTTGCCTGCTTACCTCCAATTTTTGCTGAAATTTGTATGTGTTGGCCTTAGGACTTTGTGCAATTTACCACTGCTCACCAGTGCTTAGGTGCTTGTGCTCACTCCCCTAAACATAGTTTGATTGGCATACACCTTGGTATAAATTGGTGTAATATTTTTTACTTATGAGTCCCTTGTAAAGTAATCAAACATCCACCCAGGGCCTGTAATTTAAATGCTATAACTGGGACTGCAGCATGTAATGTTCCATCCACTTAAGTAGCACTTTAAAACATGTCCCAGGCCTGACAATGCAGCCTGAATGCAGTATTAAACTGCCATGTTGACTTGGCATTTAAATCCCCTTGCCAAACCCTAATGTCCACTTTTTTATATATATGTCACCCCTAAAGTAGGCCCTAGGTAGTCCATAGTGAAGGATGATGTGTAATTAAGAGCATGGGCTTGAACTTTTACGTTTTACATGTCCTGGTACTGAAAAACTCCAAAATTCATTTTTTATTACTGTGAGGCCTACACTTTCCATAGGATAATACTGGAAATTCCTTATTACATTTATTAGGCCGTTTTTTCCAATTGGGAAGAGATAGCTACTTCATGTTTGATATTTATGAAATTGTAATGATAAACCCTCTTTATTGGTAAAGTCAGATATTTCACTAGAATTTTGAAAATGCCATGAATAGAAAGGGAAAAGAACTGATGATGGACGGAATGCGGAACATTCACCCCAGTCACATATTTGGGTTTAATACATCACTTTTCGCACACCAGGCCACCCTAGACTAGTTCAGTTCAATGCTGGACCTGTGGAAGGATTCTCAGAGGACTGCCTACTGCTGTGACCTGCTATGCACTCTGCCAGGCTGCTGCTTTACCTGGAAGGACTGCGTTGCTGTCTGGAGCCTACCTTGACTACTCAGAGGCCAGCTCTGCTGTTGAGCCCTAAATCTTAAACTGCTCCTGCGACTACCAGAGTGACTTCAAGGGCTAGTTTGCTGGCCTCTTGTTCAGACTAGAGCAGAATAAAAGGCTCCCACCACCTGGAACCAGCACCTGGACCGAGCCTGAGTGAGTCATGAATTCCAAAGAGTTTCCCACCAGTCCTGAAACATTGGTTGTGGTGCTAAGATACACAGATGGCCAATTCCCAAAGCTAAGGACTTACCACAATTTTGGCTATAAACTGCTCTGAGAATGAGGAGGAGACTGGGGTCAACCTGCTCGTCTTCTGCCCAAGATGCATCACTGGTCAGATTGACTTTGCTGCTTTTCTTGCAAATTTTCTCCTGACAGCAGCAAATATTTTTAGTGGTCCTTCACCAAAGGGGTATCCAACCTTGTGGAACAGTCTTTGGCTACAGACTTCTCTTCATCCCGAAAGAGATTTTCTACTTCCAATTTGGTGAGTAGGTCCAAACCTAAAAATCACCACAGCTTCGACCCAAGGCCGTTCAACGATGACGCTCTAGCCTCGGATACATTCTGCAGCCTTGCCCTGCTGAATTTGACCTTATCAGATCCCTTTTCTCAGAATTTCTTTTAAGTCCGAAGGAAAGTGCTGATCAAGCCCAATCCACTTCATGTGTCTGAACTATACACCATTGAGGTCTGCCATATTTTTCGACTAAGACCCAGTCTCACATGACTATATGTCCGTGGTTGCTGGTTTGATCTTTTATGCACTAGTTTTTACTAAAAACTTCAAAAGTATTGGAAGGTGTTTTATTAGTAGGTGCAGGTAGGCACCTACAACTAGTAATACCAACCACAATCACAAATAAGGTACAGTCAAATCTCAATTAATGTATCCTTTCTCAACCCTTAGTAGCTTGACCGATGAGCAGTCAGGCTTAACTTAGTAGACAGGTGTGTAAAGCATTTAGAGGCAGATTTAAGAGCCCCAAGCGCCTCATTCTTGCACCACATTAGTGTCATTTTTTTTACGCTAATGTGGCCCAACGCCACCACCACCATGGTATGCCATATATTAAGTACGGCGCACACATGGTGGTGATAGGAGGGCACTAAGGGGCACAAGAAAAGTGCTGCTGCACTAGGTGCATTGCCACTTTTCATAAATCTGCACCTTAATGTTAACAAAACAGTCAATAAGTAAGACACAACAGAGAATAAAAATCAACACCAACACCAGTTTGCTAAAAAAGAGAAAGTTTTCATCTTTGAAATGACACAAAAATGACAAAAAATCAATCCTACATAGGGACCTGGAGATATGAATGTTAAAATCTGAAATGTAAAAATGTGCTTTCTAGTGCCAAAAAGCTGAAACCGCCAACTGGAGCTATCAGGTCACGCTGGACTGGGACCAAGGAAAGGACTGAGATGGAACGTGGGTCCGATACAGCAAATGGTTGGGGGCCGCTCTAGTGTTTACCTTCGCACTTAGTCACTTTTTTTGAGCTTTTTCTCTCACTGTCGAGCAGTTGTCCATGGCAATCCGGCTTTCGGTTCGACAACGGTGGCTTGCTTCAGTGTGATACCTCAGTTAGTTCTGGCAGTATTTGTCTTCATCATCGACATCGAAGTGCTGTTGAGCTTTCAACGGGGCAAACCTGGAAGTCACGCCAACTCTTGCCGTCAAGATTGTTAAACATATTGAGCTTTTTGAAAAAAGTTGTCCAAATGATCTCAAACTTGTGGATCTTTTCCAATAAGATCTCCTGGTGTTGTTGCTAACCTTCCCCTTTACTCCCCTTCCAGTCCCTCTCCTAATCTAATCAGTGAGGCTCCCATCTAGAGGGGGTGAAGGAAGTGAGGGTTTGTCCTGGTTCCTGTACTAGGTGTCTTTCTCTATTTGGAGACCACCTGTTTACTGTTCTGTTTTACAGATCTTCTTCCACCAGATGGTCCCTTTGTTTTAGCCCAGGCTAATTCACACCCGTCAGAGGAGCTTGGCTCATCCTGGTAAAGACTGGACTGTCAGAAGAGGCTACTACAGGGCTGTTTTAAATAACTTCACGAAAACAAGTTCTAAAACTACTTTCTTGCAATAGTTATAATAAATCTGATTATTTTGATACTTGGAATGTCTGTACTAGCTCATTCCTATCAAGTGTTAGACTTATAAAGCCCTCCCATGTTAGCCTATAAAGCTAGCAGCACTACAATAGGGAATAACGAATTTGGCATGTTGTCCTTCATCTAGGCATGTAAAGCATATTTTATAATGTCCTTGATTCTTGTAACAAAGCACCCTACCCTTAGGACTCTTAGGACAGACATTAGGGGTGACATATATTTAATAAAAAAGGTAGTTTTAGACTTTGGAAGAAGTACTTTTAATTCTAAAGTCAAATCTGGACATAGTTTTAGGTTAAAGCCAACCTGAAAGGCAGTTAACTTTTAAAATGACAGCAGATACCCCAGCAGTGCATTCATAGGTGCCTTAACTCCTCTGGGGTTTCTAAGCTTACCACATAATAGGGACTTACAGGTAGGTTGTCATAACCAATTGTAATTACACCTAATTACTATATACATTTTAAACAGAGCACTTGCCTTGGGCCTAGTTAGTAGAGCCTAGAGCACAATCAGAGTAAGTAACCACCAGTATCAGTCAAAACATGGGGGTGATCAGGACAAAAAGGATGACTTTCTCACATTTGGTGCTACTGATTGGACTTTTGTCATCTTGATGTCAAATAATTTATTAAAATGTACTCTATGTTTCTAAATTGGTTTGGGATTTTTCTTGTGCTGTTTTTTAACTTTATTATTGTTTACGTACTGCATAAATACTTTACACATTGCCTCCAGGTTAAGCTTGACAGTGGTTTGTGCATAGTTTAATTTAGTGACTTCTTGTACTTCACCGTGCAAGAGGCTGTTGATGTTGCTTGACCAGGGCTCACACCCCAGTCAACCAACCACCCATTTTTTTGCAACTGTAGTTAGGCTATCATTAAAACTTTTCCCATTTTCTCTGTGTTCTGTACAGTGCAGCCCATTTTGTAAACTGGGAGGAAAAAACAGTTTCTCCTTTTTGAAGATGCATATTTTGTTAACTCCAAGCCTGGACGATAAATATTAGTAGACAGGCATTCTGTTAAAAAATGGAGGGAAGCCTGGGGATGCCCAGGTACCATTCATGAGACATCCCCTTGACACTAACTAATGCAATGCAAAGTATTACTTTTAGGCAAGTATCCAGTGAAAATACATAGCACTGAAAATTAAATCTGAAATCAACACTGTATGCCAATTTGTGTCACTTGTAGTGACTTTGTATGCTGTAAAATGTTTGAACGTAAAATGTGCCTGCCTAGCCTGCCCAGTCATACCCCTCACACTCTCGGGCAGTTGGTGGCAAACAATTTGCAAAATAATATTTCCCTTTCACATCTCTAGTCTTGCTTCACCTTCCGTCTTCTCTCTTACTCCCTCTCTTAATTGCTTTCTCTTTTTCTACAGCTCTACCTACCACCATCACCGTTAACCCACTCCTGTCTACTTCACCTCTCTCTCAATATAACCAATATACCTAACTCAACAGCATTTCTCCTTAGCTCTCTCTCACGGCTTTGACTCTATGTCATTCTTTGTTCCTCCCTCTATATCTATCACTGGCAATCCCCTCTCCCCTGTTGCCAACTAAATGATCTCTATGGCTCATCCCTCCATCTGATCCTCACTGCTCTTTTTCCACCTATCCTCCCTGTATCTCTTCGCCATCTACTTCACTTCTCACACAACACCATCTACATTATTACCTCACCTTGCTGTCTCTCTCTTAACACCCATACTGCCTTACCTCTCTATACCTGTAATTCAGCTATTCACAGATCCCTCTCACCTCTCTATCTCATTTCTGTCTTTGCATCACATCAATGTCACTTCCTCACTCTCTCTACTCCACAGCTCTATATCCCCTTCGCCTAGTTTACGATCTTATTAATTTCTGGCTACTTCTGTTTCTCTGCCACACAAATCCACATCTCTCTCTGGACCTCTTTCTCCATCTCACCTCACCCCGCCACCTGAACTGCAACTCATTTTCTAAATTTCCTTCTTTATTGAATGCTCTCCATCAACATCTCTTCTTGTATCTCTATCTCACAGCTCTGTTTATCGCTGTACCAACCTCATATCTTTTTTCTTACACCCTCATAAAACCTTAAAACCTTTGCAACATACTCTTGGACTTCCTCTGTAACAAAATCACCTCTACATACTGTTGCAACTCCACTTCCCATCACGGCTGATGAACAATCCCTGGCCTTGTGGCCTGCCCTTACCACTGCCAAAATTGTTGCTATCATGGAGATCATCCACTTGCGGTCTCCAGCTGACCCTTACCCTCGCCCTGCCTTTATCAAAGGTTTTTAATGATACAACCAATGGCCCACCGACTACCTCAGCAACATCCATGTCCTAGCCACCCAACAGCCCAGAATCAGGCCTAACCACAGTACAGACACAGCACTTATCACTGCCACAGATGCTATTTTCACGATCCTTTACAGAGAAGACATGGCAGTGCTCATTCTACTGGACCTTTCTAAAACATTTGCAACAGACGCATACCCTGTCTTCATCAGTCATCAATACCAGGTCTTTGCTGGATCTGCTCCTTCTTAATGGATAGAACACAAGCTGTCAGTCTGACACCTTACTCTTTGTAAGCCCACAAACTCATCTGCGGAGTGCCTCAAGACTTATCCCTCACCTTCTTCAATGCATATATGATCCCTCTGGCCAGTGTCATCCGCACACATGACATCAACATCACCTGTTACAAGATGATACTCAACTCCTATACTCTCCCTTGGACTCACAACACAAGTAAAAAGTTCACCGCCTGCATGAATGGAGTTGCAAACCGAATGAAAGTCATCTGTCTCAAGCTCAACACCAACAAGGCAGAAGCAGTGATCTTCACCAAGAGCACTTCATCATGGTGGCCAGCTGAAATTGGACCAACACCCATACCTAGAACACATGACAGGAACCTCAGAATAATCGCCAACACCAAAACGGACCTGACTTCACAAGGTAACACAGTCACTGCATCCTGCTTGAACACCCTGGAGATGCTGAGGAAGATTTTCAAATGGCTTACAAGCAACTCTAGAAAAACTGTCACTCACACCCTAGTCACCAGGTGGTTGGACTATGGGATCACTAAGCAACTAACTAGGAAACTACAAACCACCCAGAACTCGGCAGCCAGACGTATCCTCAACCTTCCACACAGAACTCATATCACACTACACCTCGGGAAACTACACTGGCTCTCAATACACAAACAAACGCAATTCAAACTCACACATTCAAGGCACTGCACAAATCAGGCCCCACCTACCTAAACAGTCCCTTTTCTTTCCACCAATGACTCAGACACCTACGCTCGGCAGAACTCCTACTTGCATACATCCCACACAGAACAGAACAGGAGGACAAACTTTCTTTTACATCACTCCTAAAACATGTAACTACCTACCACTCTACATTGCAGCCTCCTCCTTTCTTCTTGAGCTCTGCAAGTAGCTAAAGATCTATTTTTCAATTAACCAACCTACTATAGGCAAGGCTGGGCACACACATTTGCGTAGTGAAAGGATACCCTTGCGGGTGATAGTACAGTTTACAAATACATATAACAGATGAATGGCTAATGAAGCCAATTCTAACATCAGTCTAGCCCTGGCTCCAGGTCAAGGGAAGGCGGAAAGATCTCAATAGTAATGCTTTGCATGGACTGTGTCAATCTGCAGCAGTACCTGAGTAAGACTCAGATCCTCATATCTTTCGAAACAGTGTGTGAAAAGGACTTATAGATGTTTAACTGACAGAGCAGGGGCCCTGGAATGGACATCCATTAGGCAAATATATGTAAAATATAATGTGCATCAGGTGAGAGCGCCTTCTCAGGGTGTACGTCTCCTGACTCGCCTCTTGACTAACTAATTTTCCTGCTTGTCTACGTGCAAATATGCCTGTGTGCAGAGGAATGACTTTGCCCTCCACTGGGAGACAGCTCGCTTGCATATCAGAGGCAGTGTGCCCCTTGATGCTCACTGCCTTGATGTGCCACTTCACTAGCCTTCCTGATAGGGAGGGAGGTGTGACCACATCTGCAGCTGCTAATGGAATGGAGTCCCTGCCAGGGGAAGGGCATGCCTCAGACACCCCTGGTTCTGTAGCTGAAGAACCCCCCGCAAATGTGGACGTCCACACAGACATCCAGCAGGAGCAGATGCAAAGACTAAACCCATTGCCAGGAACTGAGCCTCTCCTGCTTTTTCCCCTTTGTGTGCCACTTATACACCCTGTTGACTGTTCTGAAACTTAACTCCATTTTCCCATGGTACAAGGACACTGGACTTATGTTACCAACTGGTGTAGTAGCTATAATTCACACTTAAACACAGGTCCTGTTTATGTGTCTTTTACCATCCATGTACAATAGTTATGCATGCCAACTCTGCTCTGATCATGTCCCTCTGTATTGTACACCCATTGTAATGGACTTCAAATGGGGACTCCCTCAGCAGGAGACTCATTACAAAAGAAATGTTACAGGACAGATTTCAAAGAGGATGAAATCCACCTCTACACCAATTTATAGGTAGAATTGCAAACAACACATAAACCATGACTGAGAGTAGCATCAGGATGTATGCTAAGGTGTCACAGAATGCAACAACAGAGGATACAGAAATCAGGGTCATGGTAATCTACCTACAAGGCAGGGGCACATTGATAGGACCTCTGTATCACCTGGTATAGGTTTGCCTCATACCCGTGCCATAGCTTCTAAATCACATATCCCATGGAACATACAAAGATGATTACTAAGGTGCCCAGGGCTGAAACCTTTCACTTGTATTGGTCCCATACTTATAGGATTGTAACTCACCTATGTCATTCTACAGTGGCATGCACCTTGGACTGCAAAGTAAGAACACAATGACAGCTAGGTTCAATGTAGATCACAAACTACTCTACCCACTGTAAAGCGAGAGGCTATGATCCGAACTTTACACATGTGCTAGACACTTCTCCAGACACATGATACAGCATTTGACAACCTGCTGTACCCAACAGGTGAAAGATACGGTAAAAGCATTTTCCACCACAATGTTATGAAGGTAAAACAATCTTGGTTATCATAGACTTCATTGTGATTCTATGTGAAATCCTAATTTAGAGTTTTTTATCTAATTTTATCTAAGGGACCCTTGTTCCTTCATAACATACTTGTCCCAGGTCCCTTAGTACCTTGTTTCTTTTAAAACTAAACTACTAGGGTGCGGCTAAGGATTTATTATTGTGAATAAAAGGACCATCTTTGGGGTTTTGTGAGAGTATTACACAGTGAAGCCTAACCAGCATCACTGCATAATATTCCACTTTCATACATTCATTATATCAATTGTCTTCATGAACTTATCTGTTTGTGTCTTCTCCCTTTAGGTACATACACTTCCTTATTGTTCTTGTCCCATCTATGTCTTTTATGTCATCCTGTCCTGGATCCCCCCATGAAGTAAAGGTGCACCGTCTTCATTGTGTAGCTTCTCTAACACCAATAGTTTGTGTTCCCGTAGGTATGTTGTTTGGTTTATTCTTTGTTATTCAAAGCTATGTCTGTTTTATCTTTTCCCTTTCTCTTACCCCTTTCTCTTGTTGCTCGAATGAGATTTTGGTAGTCATTACAACCCTGGCGGTCGGTGTTAAAGCTGCGGTAATACCGCAAACAGGCCAGCGGAAAAAAAAGGGAATTATGACCGTGGTGGAAACCGCCAACAAAGACAGCCACTTTAACACACCGCCCGCCACGGCGGTACAGACAAGCAGCGCGGCGGTCACCGCCAACAGACAGGCGGAAGACAATGTACTGCCCACAGTATTACAACCCGCCAATCCGCCACCTTTTCGGGGGCGGATTCACTGTGGATAAAAACACGGCGGAAACTGCTTTTGTAATGGAAAAACGCTCACCTGAACACATCCCACGAGGAAGGAGGACACCATGGAGCCGGAATTACAAATCCTACCTGCCCTTGTCTTCCTACTCATCTACAAACACCAGCGCCTGTGGCGGCGAAGACAACGGTGAGTACTGCACCTACGACATAGGGGAGGGGGAAGGCAAAAGTCAGGGACACACACACGCAACACCCCCACCCCCACCCCCACTCCCACCCTCGCACATTACAACACACACACCAAAGCATTTCCAAACAGCACAGTAACAACCCACATGTACCAAATATACACAGATAGATATAAACACATTCAAAAGTATATACATTACGAGAAGTAGTGCAGATATGCACATATCAATGTCCGTGAACCACTGGTCCAAAAATGCATGGGCGAGGCCCACACAAGATACCTGTCCACAAACAGAGAGAACACTGCCAGGGCATCAGAGAGAAATACAACAGGCACCTCAGAGGGAAGGGAACGGGGGGCACCTCAGCCGGATTACAGCACCACGCCACATCCACGACGGGGCTCCATGCCCATTGATGTATCCTGGGGAGTGCAAAGTCACAGTCTCTCAAGTCTCTACAGTTGGTGGGTTGCCCACTGTTCCATCCTGGGGAGTGCAAAGCCACAGTCTCTCAAGTATCTACAGTGGGTGGCTTGCCCACTGTTCCATCCTGGGGAGTGCAAAGCCACAGTCTCTCAAGTCTCTACAGTGGGTGGGTTGCCCACTGTTCCATCCTGGGGAGTGCAAAGCCACAGTCTCTCAAGTCTCTACAGTGGGTGGCTTGCCCACTGTACCATCCTGGGGAGTGCAAAGCCACAGTCTATCAAGTCTCTACAGTGGGTGGCTTGCCCACTGTACCATCCTGGGGAGTGCAAAGCCACAGTCTCTCAAGTCTCTACAGTGGGTGGGTTGCCCACTGTTCAATCCTGGGGAGTGCAAAGCCTCAGTCTCTAAGTGGATAACAGCCTCCACTGGTTCTGGAGGGGGACTGGTGCCCAGAGTGCTTCATCCTGTTTTCAGGACAGAGGTAGTGGATGGATCTCTCCACTGGTTCTGGAGGGGGAATGGTGCCTAGACTGGATTAGGCTCCCCGTGACAGTTCCTGTCCTGTCACTGTCCCAGCTGTACATGGGATAACAATGCTTGATGTGGCGGTCTTTTCCTTCTGCAGCGGTGCTCTGCCCTGTTCAGCGGTGCTTTGCCATGGCGGTCTCTGGCCTGTTCAGCGGTGCTCTGGCCTGTTCAGCGGTGCTTTGCCATGGCGGTCTCTGGCCTGTTCAGCGGTGCTCTGGCCTGTTCAGCGGTTCTTTGCCATGGCGGTCTCTGGCCTGTTCAGCGGTGCTCTGCCCTGTTCAGCGGTGCTTTGCCATGGCGGTCTCTGGCCTGTTCAGCGGTGCTTTGCCATGGCGGTCTCTGGCCTGTTCAGCAGTGCTTGCCCTGTTCAGCGGTGCTTTGCCATGGCGGTCTCTGGCATGTTCAGCGGTGCTCAGGCCTGTTCAGCGGTGCTTTGCCATGGCGGTCTCTGGCCTGTTCAGCGGTGCTTTGCCATGGCGGTCTCTGGGCTGTGCATTGGTGTGTGGCATGACGGTCCTTCATTGCCCAGCGGGGCTGTGGCAGCCGTGGCCCTCCTGGGCACTGACTCCTGCGGTGGTCTCCTGACCAGTGACGATACTTGTGCCCTCCTGGGCAATGACTCTGGCGGTGGTCTCCTGACCAGCGACGATACTTGTGCCCTCCTGGGCAATGACTCCGGCAGTGGCGATGGTCTCCAGACCAGTGACGATACTTGTGCCCTCCTGGGCAATGACTCCGGCGGTGGTCTCCTGACCAGTGACGATACTTGTGCCCTCCTGGGCAATGACTCCGGCGGTGGTCTCCTGACCAGTGACAATACTTGTGCCCTCCTGGGCAATGACTCCGGCGGTGGCGGTGGTCTCCTGACCAGTGACGATACTTGGGCCCTCCTGGGCACTGACTCCCGTGGTGGCGGTGGTCTCCTGACCAGTGACGACGGTGCTGGCGGTTGTGTCTCGACCGCCAGGAATGATGCTGCCCTTCTCCGCTGTGACACTCACAACAGGCTGGGCAGACTTCCTCTGGCCCTTCGCCACCTTTGGTGGAGTCAAAGCTGACTTTGAAATCCCCTTGGAACCCATGTCAGTTGTTTTCCCACTAGGAGTCTTCACACAGTCCCGTCTTCCACTCTCCAATTTTAGAGCCTTTACAGGGGGTGGGCTGCCAGTGCCTTGTCTCCGGGGCACACTGTCTGCCCTGGTGACCGGTGCACTCCACAAACCTTGAACAGGCACCACTGGTTTTGGAGGCTTTTTGGCTGAGGCGCTATGACGGGACTGATGAATTGGAGCCGTGGCCCTCCTGGGCACTGACTCCTGCGGTGGTCTCCTGACCAGTGACGATACTTGTGCCCTCCTGGACAATGACTCCGGCGGTGGTCTCCTGACAAGTGACGATACTTGTGCCCTCCTGGGCAATGACTCCGGCGGTGGCGGTGGTCTCCTGACCAGTGACGATACTTGTGCCCTCCTGGGCAATGACTCCGGTGGTGGTCTCCTGACCAGTGACGATACTTGGCTGACCAGTGACGATACTTGTGCCCTCCTGGGCAATGACTCCGGCGGTGGCGGTGGTCTCCTGACCAGTGACGATACTTGTGCCCTCCTGGGCAATGACTCCGTCGGTGGCGGTGGTCTCCTGACCAGTGACGACGGTGCTGGCGATGGCGTCCCGGCTGCCAGGAAGGATGCTGCCCTTCTCCGCCGTGCTGCTCACACCAGCCTGTGCATACTTCTTCTGGCACTTCCCCACCTTTGGAGGAGTCACAGCTGACTCTGCAATCCTCCTGGGACCCTTGTGAGTAGTTTTGCCTCCAGGAGTCTTCACCCTGTCCCGTCGGCCACTTTCCAACTTGAGATGCTTTACAGGGGGTGGGCTGGCAGTGCCTTGGCTCTGTGTCACACTGCCTGCCCTGGTGGCCGGTGCACTCCACACACCTGTAACACGCACCACTGGTACTGGAGTCTTTTTGGCTGAGGTGCTACAACAGGACTGATGAATTGGAGGGGTGGAGGTGGGGGCAAAGAGGTCAACGTTGCAGAGGGACAGTTTCTGACGAACACTGGGATGGGTAGCTGGAGGGGGTCTGGGAGTGGAGAAAGAGGAGGTGGTTGTAGGAGGCGTCACTTTAGGTGTTTTGGGTTCAGGTGCAGGTACTGGAGGCTGTCGTGAGGTGGATGGATGTTGGGTGTGTGGGTGCCCGTGTTTGTGTACTTTGGGAGGGGGCTTCACAGACACACTGGGAGAGGACACAGGGGACGTGTAAATGGGAGTGGGGGTGGTGAGTGCAGGTGAGCGGGGTGTGGTGCTGGGTGTTCTGGTGCGAGTCCTAGTGCCTGTAGATGTAGTGCATGCAGGTGAGAGTATAGATACTGGGAGGGAGGAGGGGGACGACGAGGAGGGGGACACAGTGGAGGCAGTGGATGTTGTTGTGTCTGCATGTGGGTGATGCTTGTGTGAATGCCTGTGGGTTGTGTGGTGCCTATGTTTGCCTGAGCTACTTTTGGGTGTTGAGGTGTATGCATGCTTGTCTGATGGTGTGCTTGGGACAGGCTGGGGTACAGGGGATTGTGTCTGGGTGGAGGAAGTTGGAAGGTGGAGGCTAGAGACAGGGACAATGGCTGCCATCAGTGCTGAGGCCAGAGATTGCAGGGTTCGATGAAGGGCAGCCTGACCAGAATGAATGCCCTCCAGGACTGCATTACTGTGTTGCAACTCCCTTTCTACACCCTGGATGGCATTCACAATGGTAGACTGCCCAACAGTGAGTGACCTGAGGAGGTCAATGGTCTCCTCACTGAGGGCAGCAGGGGTGACAGGGGCAGGGCCTGAGGTGCCTGGGGCGAAGGTGATGCCCACCCTCTGGGGCGAACGCTGAGGGGCTGCTGGGAGGGCGGTGTTGGTAGGGGAGGTGGCGGCTGTACCTGTAGAAGTGGGGGGCACAGATGGTGCTGCCACCACAAGGGAGCTCCCATTGGCGGATGAGTCCGTGTCGCTGGTTGGTGATCCGGTGACCTACGTGTAGCTCCCCTCGCCCTCCGTCCCACTGGTGCATTCTGAGTCCGTGGTGTGGCCCTCCATGGCCATGTGGGATGCAGCTCCCTCGTGCCCCGGTGCCACTGTACCTCCGCCTGATGATGCTGATGCACAAAAGATCAGGGAGAGCACAAAAAGGGGTGGGGACGGCAGAAGAAAGACAGGTTGAGTGCATGGCTTACCACTACCGTTGGCGGACAATACAGACACAGCAGACCCCTACACTACGCCGTGCTCCTGGCCTCTACAGATGCTATTGTTGGGATACGGCCTACATGGCTATGGTGGACATCTGCACACATGGATGCCACAGGGGCATCTATACCTGTACTTGGCCCACTACTGAGGTGGGGTGGAGTGCCACATGGCCTGCATTACGGAGGGGCCTAGCCTACGGAACTCGCCCTGGCCTAGGGAAACCCACAGCCCTCCTCCCCCACCCAGACCCCTCCACTGTGCGCAAAGTCCACAGAATGAGAGTGTACTCACCCCCTTGTGTCTGCTGTGATGCCCTCAAGCGCCCATCCAACTCCGGGTAGGCCACCGCCAGGATCCTGAACATCAGGGGGGTCATGGTGCGACGGGCACCCCTCCCACGTTGGAGGCCATCCCCAGCTGAGCCTCTGCTGTCTTCTTGCTCCAGTGGCGAATGTCCTCCGATCTTTTCCGGCAGTGGGTGCCCCGTCTCTGGTGGACCCCTAGGGTCCGGACGTCCGTGGCGATGGCACGCCAAATGTCTTTCTTCTGGTGGGCGCTGACCTACATGACATGCACAAGGGAAGAAGAGAAGTCATTAGCAACTGCACCGCCAATGTGAGTGGCCCCCATCCCTACCCTTGCCATGTGGCACATGCCTTTATCTTCCCTGAACTCTGCCCCCTTCCTACTGACATCCAGCACTCTCCACCCAGGCATAGCCCATACAATGTGCTCCCTGTGTACTTACCTGTTGGTCTGGAGGACCATAGAGTAAAGTGTACTGGGGGAGGACCCCGTCTACTAGCTTCTCCAACTCCTGAGCAGTGAAGGCAGGGGCCCTTTCCCCAGACGCAGCAGCCATTGTCTCTTCCAGACCGAGGTCACAGCAGCACTTGCAGTGTAGGTCCTCTCCTGTTGAAGATCAGGTATCGAGTGATTGAACAGATAGAAAATGGCCGCGGCGGTGACGTCTGCGGTGGTGTGTATCATCACCGCCGGCGCACTTCGTCATTGGCTCCTGGGACCCATAGGGTCCAATGTTAACCAATGAAGCAGTGCGCTGCGGTCTACCACCGCCTTCCGCGACGGGGTACAACGCCAGCGCAGTGACCTCACATTCCCATTGTCCCAGTTTAGAGGTCAGGCAGCCGCCATTTCAGGGGCCTACATGGCTTCATTTACTACTGTGTCACACATAGCTAGGCCTACACTCAACACACATACAGGAAGGGTTTTTTGTTTGGTGTCGTGTTTTGTGTATCTGTGGGTACATACCTGGGAATTTGTTGACTCTGTGGTCGCTGTTGTCCTTCCTAGGCACCGTCAGCTGGGACATTTGAGAAGATGGTGGAATCCTCCGGTGTACCGACCGCTGGTGGACCTGTTGACAATGGAGGAGCGACATTTAATTGTCACCTACAGGTTTGACCGTGCCACTATCCAGGAACTATGTACCCAGTTGGAGCCAGACCTGATGTCACCAATCCGCCATCCCACAGGAATCCCCCCTGACGTGCAGGTGCTGTCAGTGCTCCATTTCCTTGCTAGTGGGTCTTTTCAGACAACAGTGGCCATGGCATCAGGGATGTCCCAGCCTATGTTTTCCAACGTGTTGTCCAGAGTGTTGTCTGCCCTGCTGAAACACGTAAGGAGCTACATCGTTTTCCCTGAGGTGGAGGATTTGCCCACAGTGAAAGGTGACTTCCATGCCCTTGGACATATCCCCAACATCATAGGTGCTATTGATGGGACCCATGTAGCTCTGGTCCCCCCCGCAGGAGTGAACAGGTGTACAGGAACCGGAAGAGTTATCATTCGATGAATGTACAGATGGTCTGTTTGGCATACCAGTACATCTCCCAGGTAAATGCTATGTTCCCTGGCTCTGTGCATGACACCTACATCCTGCGAATAGCAGCATCCCTTATATGATGGGTCAACTCCAGAGGCACCGTGTGTGGATATTAGGGGACTCTGGTTACCCCAACCTGTCCTGGCTATTGACCCCAGTGAGGAATCCCAGTACCAGGGCAGAGGAACGCTATAATGAGGCCCATGGGCGGACTAGGAGGGTGATCGAACACACCTTCGGCCTCCTGAAGGCCAGGTTCAGGTGCCTCCATATGACAGGTGGTTCCCTATTCTACTCACCGAAGAAGGTGTGCCAGATCATCATCGCCTGCTCGATGCTTCACAGTCTTGCTTTGCGACGCCAGGTGCCTTTTCTGCAGGAGGATAGTCCAGATGGCGGTGTTGTGGCAGCTGTGGATCCTGTGGACAGTGATGAGGAGGAAGCTGAGGAAGAAGACATAGACAACAGGGAGTCATTCATACAGCAATATTTCCAGTGACACACAGGTGAGATCATTTATTTTTACCATGACATTCACTTTCACACTTCTACCTCTATCCTGTCTGTCATTTAATAGCAGTATTTGGTCACTGAGTTGTACCTTTCCATTATGGTTTCACAGGTGTGGTTACCAACGTGTGTCATCTGCTTGCATCCTTCAAGGACTTGTGATGTGTGACATAGGTATGTTGGCTTAACAATTGAGAACGCATTTTGACACTGTCATTGATAATACAAATTTACCAAATCACAGACTGACTCCAGATTGTTTTGTGGTTCAAGGGTGTTTATTTAAGTGCTCAAAAATGGGGGGTTGGAAAATGGTGATGGGGGACGGTGGAGGAATGTCCATGGCAGAGTCCAGTCCATTGGTCACACAGGTGCACTGCCCATCTGGGCATAGGAAGTGGAGCTGGGGCAGTTTAAGTATGGACAGGGTAACAATGTGGGACAGTGGGGGGACAATCAGGGTGGTCTCATTTCCTGGCGGGGGTCTTGCCATCTTGCTCTGTCCTGTTCCTGGATCTCAGGGCCCGCTTGTGTGGTGGTTGTCCGTCTGCAGGGGTGGGGTGCTGGTGTGGTGGTCCTGTGGCAGGGGGTCCTGTCCACTAGCGCCGGCGGAGGTGGTGGGCAGTTCATTGTCCAGGCTAGTGTCAGGGGCCCCTTGGAGTGCCACAGTGTCCCTCATGGTCTGCTGTATGTCCTTCAGCACCCCTACGATGGTGCCCAGGGCGGAGCTGATGGTCCTGAGCTCCTCCCTTAACCCCAAATACTGCTCCTCCTGCAGGTGCTGGGTCTCCTGAAACTTGGCCAGGACCGTCGCCATCGTCTCCTGGGAGTGGTGGTATGCTCCCATGATGGAGGAGAGGGCCTCGTGGAGAGTGGGTTCCCTTGGCCTGTCCGCCCCCTGTCGCAGAGCAGCCCTCCCAGTTCCCCTGTGTTCCTTGGACCGTGTGCCCACCACCACTGCCCCCAGGTCCCTGTTGTTGTTGGGGTGGTGGGTTATCCTGGGTTCCCTGTAGTGGTGGACACACCGCTGATTGACGTGTCCTGGGTACGGAGGTATGGGCCCGCTGGGTAGGTGCTGTGCTGGTGTTACCAGAGGGTGGAAGGTCGGTGTTGGGCTGTGCCTGTGCAAGGGGAGACGACTGTCCCGAGGCCCACGATGGTCTGGGCTGGTCATCAGGATCCTGTAGGGCAGAGCTGCTATTGTCACTGTGGGCCTCTTCTGTGGGTGGAGAGGAGATGTCTGGACCCTCCTGTGTGATGACGTTCCTTAGTGGTCCTGCAGGGATATAAGAGCATGATCATTACATCTGTGTGTGTAATGGTGTGCTATCGGTGGGTGTTTGTGTACCCTAGTGCAAGCATTTCTGTGTGTGGGTTTGTGTGATGATGGTTAGGGGGTTGTTCTGGGTATGTGCAGTGAGCATGTTTTGGTTATGGGTGACCATGATTAGTTGTGTCATGCAGGGCTTGGTGTTGGGATGTGTGAGGGTGGGGGTGTGTGATAGCATGCAGGTATGGTGGGGGGATATGATAGTTAAGATTTGATTTACTAGTGTCCATTCCTCCACTGACTCCTCCGAGGCCCTCTGGATGCATGATGGTCAACACTTGCTCCTCCCATGTTGTTAGTTGTGGGGGAGGAGGTGGGGGTCCGCCGCCAGTCCGCTTTACCGCAATGTTGTGCCTGGAGACCACTGAACACACCTTCCCCCGTAGGTCGTTCAACCTCTTCCT
Source organism: Pleurodeles waltl (assembly GCF_031143425.1). NCBI lineage: Eukaryota > Metazoa > Chordata > Amphibia > Caudata > Salamandridae > Pleurodeles > Pleurodeles waltl. Next base: position 1,325,974,449 of record NC_090437.1, on the reverse strand, counting down.
GATGTCCTCCCGATTTCTTGGATGCTGTCCCACTGTGTTGACCCTGTCGACTATTCTGCACCATAGCTCCATCTTCCTGGCTATGGATGTGTGCTGCACCTGTGAGCCAAATAGCGGTGGCTCTTCCCGTAGGATTTCCTCCACCATGACCCTGAGCTCCTCCTCGGAAAACCGGGGGTGTCTTTGGCGTGACATGGGGTGGTTTGGGTGATGTGTGGGGTGGTGTCAGTGTTGATGTGTGTGGTAATGTGTAGTGGGGTGTGGTGTATTGTGCGTGTATTGTTGTATGGGTGATGGTGTTGTGTGCCTCTGTGTGGTGGGGTTCTCAGTTGCTGTGCTCTGTCTCTCTGGCCTTCGTCCCACATTTTTGGTCGTAGGGGTTTGTGTATGATGTGGGTGTGTGTTTTATATTCTGTTGGGTGTGTGGGAGTGTTGTTTGTATGTGTATCAGGTGTGTATATTTTGAATTGTCCAATGTGGCGTTGTTTTGGAGATGTGTGTGTATTTTGACCACGGCAGTGTATACCGCCAATGGAATACCGCGTTTGAAAGACCGCCGCGTGGATTCGTGGGTCGTAAGAGCATGGGCGCGTTTCTGTTGGCGTGGAGGTGGAGGTTTTGTTTTCGCCAGTTTTCCACTGACCTTTGGTGTGGCGGACTTGTGTGGGTGTCTGAATTTCGGCGGATTCCGAGATGTGTGTCATAATAGCTGTGGCGGAATTCTGCTCCCACGGCGGTGTATTGGCGGTCTTCTGCACGGCGGTAAGCGGCTTTTACCGCCAATGTTGTAATGACCCCCTTTATCTTAAAAACAAAATAGAAGAGGCACCTGGAAAAACAGGAAACAATTTATTTAATTAAACATTACGGACAGGAGAGCAGGTACAGAACAGGGGCCTGAGAACTGTCTCTCATAGCACATTGCTTTGATTCAGGTTTTATACATTCTTCTGGGTGAAATAAAAAGTGAACATTTGTCATGGAGCCATAGATACAATCCTAGATAGGTAAAGCAGGTGGGCCTTGACCTGACGTAGACACAATGTGGGCCAGAGAGAACATGTCCAGAAGTCAGCGTGAGGGGCGCGTGGTTACTGAGTGTGCTTTGTCCTGATTGGCTAAGTGTACCTAACTTAGTGTAACATCTGGGTTTATAGTGTTTAGGGAACACATGCATCCCTCAGGCCATTGGCTTTATTGGGGCCAATCTCCAGGGACTATTGTAGTGTTACTGCCTATCTGTGGGATCTGTTCTAAGATTTCATATTTGTGTGTTTAGATGGTGGCTAAGTGTTACCCAACCTGTGACCTGTCAGTAATTAACCTTCAGATCAGGCTCGTAGAGCTTGCCTGAGCACGTCCCTATGTGGGATTGATGGAGATTTCACGACAGGGGAATCTAACACCAGCGATGCAGTTTTACTAGTGCATGAAAATGTATCACTCATGTGTAAGACTGTCTTGTCGCCATGCACATTGTTATTAGTCAATCCAATATCAGCATTCTCTTTTTCACATCAATATTTTATCCCTCTTCTACTCACTCTAATCTATTATGCCTTTTCTATTCTTTCATCTGTTTTTTGCAGAAACTATTGTCTATCGGTTCTCATGATTCACAATGTTAAAAACGCACTCTTTACCTATGTTTTGATATTCTTTTCACATGGTACTTAAAAGTCTGTTGGAATATCAAAGGACCTGGCTCTTTCATTAAAAGGCAAAGAGTACTAGATTACTTTTCAAACATAAAATTGATATTGCACTTCCACAAGAACCCAATTTAAATGAATATGATACTAAGAAATTAGAATGAAGCTGGGTTGGAGATGCTTTCTCTTCAATTGTCTTCAAAAACAAAAAGTTGTGAAGTCATTTGTTGTTCAGAAATTAAAAATTTATAATATTCACATTATATTGATTAATGTATGTTGTTTTACTCCAGCTGATTATAAGTTTTGGAATTTAATGGCCTTTAAATTGATGCAATTTGCAGATGATAACTTGATCCTTGGTGATGATTATAATCACGTAGTAGATCGCTGTTTATACTGACAATCTAAAGTTAAATACATTCCAAATGATATGCAAAAGCAGTTGTTAAATGCAAATACTCAATGATCCCTTACTGATGGCTGGAGAACTATTAATCCTGATAAAACAGCATATACCATTTAGTCTCCAATGCATGGATCACAATCTATCACTATTCAAATTCTTTTGAGTAGGACACTATGGCGACAACTAACATATGCTGATATTGGAACAATTCTAATTTCAAATCACGCTTCAGTTCTTAATGATTTTCAACCTTATTCCTCTTCAACAAGGCCCCCTGAAGATGTATATTTAATAATACCCATCTTTCTGATCAACATTTTATGCAGTCGTTCCAGTCCTTTGTTGAATATGTTTTTACTTTCAATATAGCACCTAATGTGCCATTTCACAAAATTTTGGATTCTTTTAAAGCAGTACCCAATCAATTTGTCTCTTGTAAAAATTGAAATATTGAAAAAAAATGAAGGATTTTTCTTTAGCTAATATTAAACGTCTTCAACACATTTACTATAATTCAAAATTTCAAAAAAGTCTAGAAGATTTGCTAAAAACCTAGGTGCATATTTATACTTTTTGCTAGTTTTGCATCAAAATCCTTAGCGCCTGCTAGCGCCATTCCATAGCAACAGCTGGGCGCCATATCCATGGAATGGCTCATGTTGATACTAAGCAAAGGCTAGCGTCTAAGAAAAAGACCCTAGCCAGGTGGGATGGCGGTAGGGAAGAAGGCGTTAATGGGTCAGAAATTACACTAGGTTGGTTAGCGGCAATAAATATGCTAGCGCCATTCCATAGCAACAGCTGGGCGCCATATCTATGGAATGGCTCATGTTGATGCTAAGCAATGACTAGCCTCTAAGAAAAAGACCCTAGCCAGGTGGGATGGCGGTAGGGAAGAAGGCATTAATGGGTCTGAAATTACACTAGGTTGGTTAGCGGCAATAAATATGCAGCTAACCAGCCTAGCATCATTTTCTGGCACACTACCACCCAAAAATGACTCATGTCTTAGTTAACACAGGAGTCATGCCCACCACCCCAATGGCCAGCACAGGGGTCCAGCGTCCTCTGGGCAAGGCCATAAGACCCAGTGCCAGGCAGGGGCCCTGGCACATTAAACCAAAAAATAAAATAAACATTTAAATTAAAAATAAAATAATAAAATACTTACCTATACTTACCCAGGATGGGGTCACCCATCCTATGGTGTCCCTCTGGTGTAGGCTGGGGTGTTGCTGAGGCTTGGGGTGGGCATCTGTGGGCCCATTCCATGGTGTTTGACCATGTAAATGGGTCCACAGGTACCCTAACGCCTGGTCTGACCCATGTGTTAAATAGTGACACTAAGCAGACTTAGCGCCATTATTTGGGTCTGTCTACTCCGTGAGCGTTGTTTCTGTGCCAGAGTATAAATACGGTGGTAGGGGGGTTAGCGTCATGTTGTGGACGGGAACGCCTACCTTGCATCTAATTAGCAGAAGGTAGTTTGCCGCATCCACAACATGGCCCTAACTCGAATATTTTGATGCCAGACGGGTCTAGCATCAAAATATTAATGTGGAGTTAGCACAGCGCTGTTTTAGCGTCAACATTTTTTAATATGCACCCAAATCCCAATTTAATAAACTTTCCACTGAAAATGCTTCTTTATATCTTCTTAAATTTAGTGCTCATTATTACAGAGGTCAAAACAGAACTGGTTAGCTATTAGTTAATTATTTAAAAATTAAAAAAGAACATATGAAAATTGAAAGTAGTTAGACCTCAAATTACACACTCACATGCAATGATTATGAAGTATGTCAAACTTGTGTTTATTATTATAAAACTCTCTGTATTGGTGAAACATTTTGACATGTTGAAAAAAAATCAAAAAATCTCTCTTCAATTACAAAAGACTTCAAGACAGATAATGATTTTCAATCCACAGAAAAATATGTTTGATTAGACGGAATCAAAAGTACACTTCACTTGATTAAAAAAGGTAAAGGACCTGACCCTGATGATTTTAGGACTGATTTTTATGTACACTTTTTAAATCTTTTATTACCTAAGCTTTTGGAACTTTTTACTTACCTTTCTAACACCAAAACCTCTAAAAGCTCTTTCCAGGATGCTCTTATTTTTTAATTCCTAAAGATGGCAGAGATCTAGGACATTGTAACAAATTACTGAACTATTTCCTTAGTAAATACTGAATATAAGATTTTCACCAAAACAAATCCTTTTCAGTTAGAACCCTCGCTATTGAAACTAATTGACTGAGAGCAATCTGGTTTTGTCAAAGGAGGTGTATCTAAATAATGGCAGATTATTCTTTAATGTTTTGAGCAAAACTTCAATTTTTCAGCTCCCTTTAGCTGACATTACACTTGATGCTGAACACCCATTTGATAGAAAAAACTAGGACTTTATGTTTGCTTCTCTGTAATGGTTTGGCTTTGGCCTTAAGGTTTTAAAATTAATATCTTTATTATACTCGGCTCCTAAAGTATCTCTTTTTATTAAAGGATCTTCATAGGCTTCCTTTCAATTACACAGAGATGTTAGACAAGGATGTCCTTTATCTCCTCTTTTATTCACACTAGCCCTTTTTTGGCAAAAAATACATCAAAATGTAGAAAAACAAAGACTCCCTTACAGAGATTAACAATTCAAATTGCAAGTTTATACAGAAGATATTATTTCGTTTATTACAAACCTGAAACCTCACTTTCCCCTTTTCTCACTGAAGTTAACATATTTCTTGGTGTTTCAAGTTATAAACAGAATTCAGATAGATCTGAAATCTTGCCATTGAATACATTTTTTACATAGGTTTGATTTTTCACATTTTTGCTGGAGTCCTAGCAAAATAAAATATTTAGGTTTTTGGTTTGCAACCTCTTTTAAAGACCCAATAAATGTTGATACTCTGATTTCAATATAAAACACACTTTATCTCTCATGGTCGGAAGGACTAGACCCAATAAAAATAATGTTGTTTCCTAATATTATTTTCATATATTTGCTTTGATTCCACTACAGTTTCCAGTTTTTATGTGAAAATTATGAATCCGAGCTAGTTTCTTTCTTATGAAATCTCCTCATTCCTCATGAATCTCTTCATTCCTCTCCAGCAGAACCCAGAGAGTCCACCTTCCGCCTTACCTGTCCAAATCCTCCAAAACCATCTGTGGCGTCCCCCGGGGATCCTCTCTCAGCCCAACACTTTTCAACGTTTACATGGCTCCTCTCGCCAACATTGCAAGATCCCACCACATCAACATCAACATAGTATCCTACGCAGACTACATCCAGCTGATCATCTCCCTCACGAAAGACCCTACAACAACAAGAAACAACCTCCACAATGGACTTCACGCCTACTGGATGGAATCAAGGCACCTCAAGTTAAACACTGACAAAACAGAGATCTTCATCTTGGGCAGCAACCCCTCCGCTTGGAACGATTCCTGGTGGCCTACCTCCCTAGGAGCCGCACCCACACCCACCACCCAATTACGAAACCTGGGTCATATTGGACTCAGTGTAGGAAAGTACCATCTTGCCTGGCATGTTACCCCCATATTTCACTGTATATATGTTGTTTTAGTTGTATGTGTCACTGGGACCCTGCTAGCCAGGGCCCCAGTGCTCATAAGTGTGCCCTGTATGTATTACCTGTGTTATGACTAACTGTCTCACTGAGGCTCTCCTAACCAGAACCTCAGTGGTTATGCTCTCTCATTTCTTTCAAAGTTGTCACTAACAGGCTAGTGACCAATTTCACCAATTTACATTGGCATACTGGAACACCCTTATAATTCCCTAGTATATGGTACTGAGGTACCCAGGGTATTGGGGTTCCAGGAGATCCCTATGGGCTGCAGCATTTCTTTTGCCACCCATAGGGAGCTCTGACAATTCTTACAGAGGCCTGCCATTGCAGCCTGAGTGAAATAACGTCCACGTTATTTCACAGCCATTTTACACTGCACTTAAGTAACTTATAAGTCACCTGTATGTCTAACCTTTACCTGGTAAAGGTTGGGTGCTAAGTTACTTAGTGTGTGGGCACCCTGGCACTAGCCAAGGTGCCCCCACATTGTTCAGGGCAAATTCCCCGGACATTGTGAGTGGGGGGACACCATTACACGCGTGCACTATACATATGTCACTACATATGTATAGCGTCACAATGGTAACTCCGAACATGGCCATGTAACATGTCTAAGATCATGGAATTGTCACCCCAATGCCATTCTGGCATTGGGGAGACAATTCCTTGATCCCACAGGTCTGTAGCTCAGACCCGGGTACTGCCAAACTGACTTTCCCGGGGTTTCACTGCAGCTGCTGCTGCTGCCAAACCCTCAGACAGGTTTCTGCCCTCCTGGGGTCCAGCCAGGCTTGGCCCAGGAAGGAAGAACACATGACTTCCTCCCTTTGGAAAAAGGTGTTAGGGCTGGGGAGGGTGCCCATTTCTGCATGAGCCAGTCTACACCGGTTCAGGGATCCCCCAGCCCTGCTCTGGCGCGAAACTGGACAAAGGAAAGGGGAGTGACCACTCCCCTGACCAGCACCTCCCCTGGGAGGTGCCCAGAGCTCCTCCAGTGTGCTCCAGACCTCTGCCATCTTGGAAACAGAGGTGCTGCTGGCACACTGGACTGCTCTGAGTGGCCAGGGCCAACAGGTGACGTCAGAGACTCCTTCTGAAAGGCTCCTTCAGGTGTTGCTAGCCTATCCGCTCTCCTAAGTAGCCAAACCTCCTTTTCTGGCTATTTAGGGTCTCTGCTTTGGGGATTTCCTTAGATAACGAATGCAAGAGCTCCTCCGAGTTCCTCTGCATCTCTCTCTTCACCTTCTGCCAAGGAATCGACTGCTGACAGCACTGGAAGCCTGCGAAACTGCAACAAAGTAGCAAAGACGACTACTGCAACTCTGTAACGCTGATCCTGCCGCCTTCTCAACTGCTTTCCTGGTGGTGCATGCTGTGGGGGTAGCCTGCATCCTCTCTGCACTAGAAGCTCCGAAGAAATCTCCCGTGGGTCGACGGAATCGTCCCCCTGCAACCGCAGGCACCAAAGAACTGCATCACCGGTACCTTGGGTCTCCTCTCAGCACAACGAGCGAGGTCCCTTGAATCCAGCAATTCTGTCCAAGTGACTCCCACAGTCCAGTGACTCTTCAGTCCAAGTTTGGTGAGGGTAAGTCCTTGCCTCCCCACGCCAGACTGCATTGCTGGGAACTGCGACTTTTGCAGCTACTCCGGCCTCCGTGCACTTCCGGCGGAAATCCTTTGTGCACAGTCCAGCCTGGGTCCACGGCACTCTAACCTGCATTGCACGACCTCCTAAGTTGTCCTCCGGCGGCGTGGGACTACTTTGTGCAACTTCGGGTGAGCACCATTTCACTCCACTTCGTAGTGCCCGTTCCGGCACTTCTGCGGGTGCTGCCTGCTTCTGAGAGGGCTCCTTGTCTTGCACGACGCCCCCTCTGTCCCCAGACGCAATTGGCGACATCCTGGTCCCTCCTGGGCCACAGCAGCATCCAAAAACCCTAAGCGCACGACTTGCAGCTAGCAAGGACTGTTTGCGGTCTTTCTTCAGGAAAACAATTTTGCACGACTCTCCACGGCGTGAGGGATCCGTCCTCCAAAGGGGAAGTTCCTAGCCCTTCTCGTTCCTGCAGAACCTTCAGCTTCTACTGTCCAGTAGCAGCTTCTTTGCATCCACAGCTGGCATTTCCTGGGCATCTGCCCATCTCCGACTTGCTTGTGACTTTTGGACTTGGTCCCCTTGTTCCACAGGTACCCTCGACTGGAAATCCATTGTTGTTGCATTGCTGGTTTATGTCTTTCCTTGCAGAATTCCCCTATCACGACTTCTATGTCCTTTGGGGAACTTTAGTGCACTTTGCACTCACTTTTCAGGGTCTTGGGGTGGGCTATTTTTCTAACCCTCACTGTTTTCTTACAGTCCCAGCGACCCTCTACAAGGTCACATAGGTTTGGGGTCCATTCGTGGTTCGCATTCCACTTTTGGAGTATATGGTTTGTGTTGCCCCTATCCCTATGTGTCCCCATTGCATCCTATTGTAACTATACATTGTTTGCACTGTTTTCTAATACTATTACTGCATATTTTGGTATTGTGTACATATATCTTGTGTATATTTGCTATCCTCATACTGAGGGTACTCACTGAGATACTTTTGGCATATTGTCATAAAAATAAAGTACCTGTATTTTTAGTACATCTGTGTATTGTGTTTTCTTATGATATTGTGCATATGACACTAGTGGTACTGTAGGAGCTTCACTCGTCTCCTAGTTCAGCCTGAGCTGCTCTGCTAAGCTACCATTATCTATCAGCCTAAGCTGCTAGACACCCTATACACTAATAAGGGATAACTGGGCCTGGTGCATGGACAGGTACCCCTTGGTACTCACTACAAGCCAGTCCAGCCTCCTACACCCCTCTACACTAATAAGGGATACCTGGACCTGGTGCAAGGTGTAAGTACCCCTTGGTACCCACTACAAACCAGGCCAGCCTCCTACACTCAGCACTCAGCATGACTCAGCAGGTCTACGCAGTCTCCTCTTCCTGCTACAATGCCCTTCGCATGCTCCGCAAGATTTTCAAGTGGATTCCCATCGAAACCAGAAAGACTGTCTCCCACGCCCTGGTCAGCAGCCGACTGGACTATGGCAACGCACTCTATGCAGTAACCACAGCTAAACTACAAACGAAAATGCAACGTATCCAACAACCTCCGCCCGACTCATCCTCGACGTCCCACGCTGCGACCACATCTCTGCCCACCTCAGAGACCTACACTGGCTACCCGTATCGAAGAGGATTACCTTCAAACTACTCACCCACGCACACAAAGCCCTGCACAACACAGGCCCGGCCTACCTCAATGACAGACTCACCTTCCACACTCCAATCCCCCAGATCTGCTCTGCCAGCCCTCACCCTCGCCTCCGTCCCCCGCATTTGCCGCACCTCCGCCGGAGGAAAATCCTTCTCAAACCTCGCCGCCAAGACCTGAAACTCCCTACCAGTCCACCTACGCCAGACCCAGGACCTCCTGACTTTCAGGAAACGCCTCAAAACATGGCTATTCAACCGGTAGCTCCCCCCCAGCGCCTTGGACCCTGACGGTTGAGTAGCGTGCTTTATAAATTACGTGATTGATTGATTGATTGATTATGGAAAAATAAAAAAATCACATATCTCACTGTAGGAAAGTATCATCTTGCCTGGCATGTTACCCCCATTTTTCACTGTATATATGTTGTTTTAGTTGTATGTGTCACTGGGACCCTGCCAGCCAGTGCCCCAGTGCTCATAAGTGTGCCTGAATGTGTTACCTGTGTTATGACTAACTGTCTCACTGAGGCTCTGCTAACCAGAACCTCAGTGGTTATGCTCTCTCATTTCTTTCAAATTGTCACTAACAGGCTAGTGACCAATTTTTCCAATTTACATTGGCTTACTGGAACACCCTTATAATTCCCTAGTATATGGTACTGAGGTACCCAGGGTATTGGGGTTCCAGGAGATCCCTATGGGCTGCAGCATTTCTTTTGCCACCCATAGGGAGCTCTGACAATTCTTACACAGGCCTGCCACTGCAGCCTGAGTGAAATAACGTCCACGTTATTTCACAGCCATTTTACACTGCACTTAAGTAACTTCTAAGTCACCTATATGTCTAACCTTTACCTGGTAAAGGTTGGGTGCTAAGTTACTTAGTGTGTGGGCACCCTGACACTAGCCAAGGTGCCCCCACATTGTTCAGGGCCAATTCCCCGGACTTTGTGAGTACGGGGACACCATTACACGCGTGCACCACATATAGGTCACTACCATCTATGTAGCTTCACAATGGTAACTCTGAATATGGCCATGTAACATGTCTATGATCATGGAATTGCCCCCTCTATACCATCCTGGCATAGTTGGCACAATCCCATGATCCCAGTGGTCTGTAGCACAGACCCTGGTACTGCCAAACTGCCTTTCCCGGGGTTTCACTGCAGCTGCTGCTGCTGCCAACCCCTCAGACAGGCTTCTGCCCTCCTGGGGTCCAGCCAGGCCTGGCCCAGGATGGCAGAACAAAGGACTTCCTCTGAGAGAGGGTGTTACACCCTCTCCCTTTGGAAAATGGTGTGAAGGCAGGGGAGGAGTAGCCTCCCCCAGCTTCTGGAAATGCTTTCATGGGCACAGATGGTGCCCATTTCTGCATAAGCCAGTCTACACCGGTTCAGGGACCCCTTAGCCCTGCTCAGGCGCGAAACTGAACAAAGGAAAGGGGAGTGACCACTCCCCTGACCTGTACCTCCCCCTGGAGGTGCCCAGAGCTCCTCCAGTGTGCTCCAGACCTCTGCCATCTTGGAAACAGAGGTGCTGCTGGCACACTGGACTGCTCTGAGTGGCCAGTGCCATCAGGTGACGTCAGAGACTCCTTCTGATAGGCTCCTTTAGGTGTTGCTAGCCTATCCTCTCTCCTAGGTAGCCAAACCCTCTTTTCTGGCTATTTAGGGTCTCTGTCTCTTGGGATTCCTTAGATAACGAATGCAAGAGCTCATCCGAGTTCCTCTGCATCTCTCTCTTCACCTTTTGCCAAGGAATCGACTGCTGACCGTGCTGGAAACCTGCAAAACTGCAACAAAGTAGCAAAGACGACTACTGCAACTCTGTAACGCTGATCCTGCCGCCTTCTCAACTGTTTTCCTGGTGGTGCATGCTGTGGGGGTAGTCTGCCTCCTCTCTGCACTAGAAGCTCCGAAGAAATCTCCCGTGGGTCGACGGAATCGTCCCCCTGCAACCGCAGGCACCAAAGAACTGCATCACCGGTCCCCTGGGTCTCCTCTCAGCACAACCAGCGAGGTCCCTTGAATCCAGCAACTCTGTCCAAGTGACTCCCACAGTCCAGTGACTCTTCAGTCCAAGTTTGGTGGAGGTAAGTCCTTGCCTCCACACGCCAGACTGCATTGCTGGGACCTGCAACTTTTGCAGCTACTCCGGCCTCCGTGCACTTCCGGCGGAAATCCTTTGTGCACAGTCCAGCCTGGGTCCACGGCACTCTAACCTGCATTGCACGACCTCCTAAGTTGTCCTCCGGCGACGGGGGACTCCTTTGTGCGACTTCGGGTGAGCACCGTTTTACGCATCCTCATAATGCCTGTTTCTAGCACTTCTGTGGGTGCTGCCTGCTGCTGAGAGGGCTCCTTGTCTTGCTCGACACCCCCTCTGTCCCCAGTCGCAATTGGCGACATCCTGGTCCCTCCTGGGCCACAGCAGCATCCAAAAACCCTTACTGCACGATTTGCAGCTAGCAAGGCTTGTTGGCAGTCTTCCTTCAGGAAAACACTTCTGCACGACTCTCCACGGCGTGGGGAATCCGTCCTCCAAAGGGGAAGTTCCTAGCCCTTGTTGTTCCTGCAGAATCTTCAGCTTCTACTGTCCAGTAGCAGCTTCTTTCCACCCACAGCTGGCATTTCCTGGGCATCTGCCCATCTCCGACTTGCTTGTGACTTTTGGACTTGGTCCCCTTATTCCACAGGTACCCTCGACTGGAAATCCATCGTTGTTGCATTGCTGATTTGTGTCTTTCCTGCAGAATTCCCCTATCACGACTTCTATGTCCTTTGGGGAACTTTAGTGCACTTTGCATTCACTTTTCAGGGTCTTGGGGTGGGCTATTTTTCTAACCCTTACTATTTTCTAATAGTCCCAGCGACTCTCTACAAGGTCACATAGGTTTGGGGCCCATTCGTGGTTCGCATTCCACTTTTGGAGTATATGGTTTGTGTTGCCCCTATCCCTATGTGTCTCCATTGCATCCTATTGTAACTATACATTGTTTGCACTGTTTTCTAATACTATTACTGCATATTTTGGTATTGTGTACATATATCTTGTGTATATTTGCTATCCTCATACTGAGGGTACTCACTGAGATACTTTTGGCATATTGTCATAAAAATAAAGTACCTTTATTTTTAGTATATCTGTGTATTGTGTTTTCTTATGATATTGTGCATATGACACTAGTGGTACTGTAGGAGCTTCACTCGTCTCCTAGTTCAGCCTAAGCTGCTCTGCTAAGCTACCATTATCTATCAGCCTATGCTGCTAGACACCCTATACACTAATAAGGGATAACTGGGCCTGGTGCAAGGTGTAAGTACCCCTTGGTACTCACTACAAGCCAGTCCAGCCTCCTACACTCACTCTCCAGATTGAAAGGTTCCAAAAATGAAGGCGGTGTTAATTTGCAGGATTTTAAGTAATATCATCAAAACATTCACCTTAAACAATCAGCATTTTTACTCTCAGCTACTAATAGTCCTTTTTATCCTCTATGAGAAGATATTAAAAAATCATTTATTGCCCCATTCATCATTAAGGATTTTTTGCAATTTAATAAACCACTGCCTACCGTATCTTCATCTATATTACACACTTCTTCTCCATTTCAGCCCTTGTTTTCTTCTCCTCAAAACAACAATGTCATCTTACTAAATTCTAATATTTGGTAGACTATACTAATTAGAATTAAACAAAAACCTCTATATATTGGCCTTCCTGGCGACATAAAGGGCCTGATTTCGAGTTTGGTGAACGGGATGACCCTTCCACCCAACTTCCAATGGGGAGGCTGCCGCCATACTGGCTACCTCCCTGCCAGGCCCATTACGACTTTCCCCCAAGGTTGATGGATGGAAACCAAGGTTTCCACCTGTCAGCCCAGCAGGAATGTGGCAGCAGCATTGTTGTCAGCTTGTGATCGAGCTGGTGGCAATGCTGCTGCCTGCTGGGTGCAACAGCACCCTTGTTATGATCACTGTCTGCAGAGAAAGCGCATGGGCACTGCAGGGGACCCCCTGCGGCCACCTACACCTGTTCTCTTGCCGACTTTTCATGGCATTAAAACTGCCATGAAAAGGCTTGCGGAGAGCCAGGTCATCATCAGCAGGGTGGTGATGACTTCAGCACCGCCCTGGCTGATTCTGACCTCCGACACCCTCAGCCCGTCGAGATCGAAGATCCTGGAAGAGATGGTGATAGCTTGGCGGGGCTGCCCGCCAACCTTGTAATGTGGCGATCAGACTGCCAGAACCACAGCGGTCCGACAAATGTGGCAGTCGGAGGACTGCCACACTCATAACCAGGCCCAAAGTCTTACATGTGTTAATCTAATTGATGTAGATGAAAGGAAATCCCTTTTCTTGGATGCTCAAACATTATTTGCTTTGCTTCCTCATTATAAAAAAATATATAAATTATTATCACAAGCTCTATCTTAAATGCAATCTCTGGAAATATCTAATACAGAACTCCAACAGGAAGAAGACTTTATTATCTCAGAGCCCTCCCTGTTGTGGAATGAAATGTGGAGGAAACTTAATAAATCCTCGGTCAAATAAGATTAACTTAACTGGATGGGATAATTTCTCATATGGTTGGAGGCCTGCGCAACTGTCAACTGCAGTGGAGGCCCTGGCCTCTGCTTTCCCTGGCTTGTGCTTTCTGCTTCCCCTCAAGATATTTATATATCCTTCATCTCCTTGAGCAAGCAGACTACTGAGTTCCTTCAGCAAAAACTCCTAAAGCATTTTATTTTTGCTTAAATTCAAAAGGCAAATGCAATAACGCTCAGGGAGTTTTCTCCTGCTCCGAAATTACTTTTAAAGTTTTCCTTTCTTTTACCACCATGCCTCAAATGGCTGTCTCAGGAAAGAAAAAATCATTGACTGTTGCTTTATCTTAAACAGAGCAGGGCAACTCCAACTGTGAACCGATAATTCAGTAGTGGATGGACTACCTTGTCAAGGTCTTCTCACAATCAGTGGAGGCTCTGCCCCTGGAAACACAGCTGTTTTTGTGGTGTTCTAAATAAGGCAGGGTGAAGCTTTCAAACTTTAAATGCAGCTGACAATTAATTTATTAATTTCTTTTTAGATCACTGGTTTCAGATATGTACTTTAATGCACTGAATTTTACAATATCAAAAATGTTTGGAATTTCCAACATTTTCCTACTCGTGCATTTATCAATCAATCAGTTATTTCTAAAGTGCAGCTAATCACCCATAGAGTTTCAAGGCATTATTTTGCAGGCTTGCTGCTCGATCAAGAGCCAGGTGTTGAGGTCCTTCCTGAACTGCTTCTGTGATGCTGTCTGTCTGAGAGGTGGCATGATCCATGTCCAGGCTGTGAGGTAGGAGAACTATCTTCCTCTTGCTGTGCTTTTCTGGATCTTGGGGATGGCTCCGAGGGAGCTGGGAAGAACGGAGTTGTCCACTGGGTACATAGAAGGTGAGGCAGTGGTTTAGATATGTTGGTCCTATGGAGTGGAGTGCCTTGTAGGTGTGTATCAGGACTTTGTATGTGATGTGCTTCTTGACTGGGAGCCAGTGTAGGTCTCTGAGGTGGAAGGAGATGTGGCTGTGTCGGGGATGCCCAGGATGAGTCTGGCTGCTGCATTCTGGATTGCAATTTCTTGTGGATGCCGGCATAGAGTGCATTGCCGTGGTCCAGTCTGCTAGTGATGAGTGCGTGGGTGACTGTCTTCCTTGTGTCAGAGGGGATCCACTAGAAGATCTTTCGAAGGATTTGGAGGGTGTGGTAGCATGACGACGAGATGGTGTTGCCTTGGCAGGTCGTAGATAAAGAGGAGTCCAGGATAATGCGCAGATTGCGTGCATGGTCTGTGGGAGCAGGGGCACTTCCCAGTGTGGTGGGCCACCAGGAGTCATTCCAGGTGGATGGGGTGGTGCCGATTACGAGGATCTCTGTCTAATCTGAGTTGAGTTTCATGCAGCTGGCTTCCATCCAGGCGGTGACTACTCTCATCCCATTGTGGAAACTTCTCTTGGCCTTTACAAGGTTGTCGGACAGGGAGTGGATTAGTTGAGTATTGTTGTTGTAAGACATAATGTTTAGCCTGTGTTGTTTGATGATCTTGGCTAGCAGGACCATGTAGATGTTGAAAAGCATCAGGTTAAGTGATGATCCTTGGGGTCGGATGTGAATGGCAGTAGTGTGACAATCTGGTCCTCATTATGACTTCGGTGGACGGTTTTCACCACCCGCCGAAGTCCTGCGGGCAGGTTTCCCCAGTGCAGCCGCCTTCCCGTGGGCCCCACTAAGAGTTTCCCGCTGGCCCAGTGGGGAACAACCAACAACATTGGCAATGCTGTAGTGCACAGGGTGCACCAGCACCCATCGCAATGATCACTGTCTGCAAAGCAGACAGTGAACATCATGACGGGGCTGGTCAGGGAGGCCCCTTCACTGACCATGCCAATTGCAACTCGTTTCTGCCAGCCTTTACATGGCGGTGCTACCACAGTGTAAAAGCTGTAGGAGAGGAGGGTTGTAATCCCCAGGGTGGCGCTGCTTGCAGTGCTGCCCTGGCTGAGTAGGACCACCAGCACCGCCAGTCCCTCCTGTGGAGGAGAAATGCCAGTGCTGGCGGTCCCACTGCGGCACAACCGCCATGGTCATAATGTGGCAGTCAGACTACCACCAAATCGGTCGGACCACCGCTTTGGTGGCAGTCAGACCCCCACTGCGACCCTGGCGGTCTGAAGACCGCCAGGTTCGTAATGAGCCCCTCTGTGTTCTTCAGGTGAGGAAGGACCTGATCCATTCCAGTGCTTTGTCTCGGATGCCAGCATCATGGAGTCTGGTGCAGAGGGTGGAGTGGGAGCTGTGTCGAATGCGGCAGAGAGGGTGAGGAGGATGAATGCGGCTGTGCCTCCATGGTCTAGTTTTGCACGTATGTCATTGTGGCTGCTAGAAGTGAGGTTTTGTTGCTGTGGTTGCTCCTGAATCCAGATTGGGAAGGGTCTAGGATTTGGTATGTCTCAAGGAATGCGGTGAGATGATGGTTGACGGCTTGGGGGGGCGACGAGGTTGGCGATGTCTTGGTAGAATCGAGGTCGGGTCCGAGTAGCCTGTAGATGAGTGTACCATGGAGGGAGGAGATGGGGTTGGTCTGAATCTGGAAGTGTAGGTGTTTGTGGGTTAACTAACACTGTGACTGTGGTTGTCAGGTAGAGGGTGTTCTTGTACAATATGGCAATGCCTCCTCCAGGCCAATTGGCTCTGTCCTTGTGGATAATGTTTTAGTTATTTGGGATGGCCGTGGTGATGTCCAGGCCGATGTGGTTGTGATCTACGTCTCCATGAGGAAGGCAACGTCCGGGGTGGTTGAGTCAAGGAGGTGTCAGACTTGTACTGAGTGCTTGATGAGGGAGCAAGTGTTGAGAATTATGCACTTGAGGTTGTTGTCTGTGCTTGGTTCGGGATCGTGTGGTGGGTGTTGGAGAGTGTGGGAGCATGCGTGGCACGAAAAAGGTCCATGAGTGTTTCTCGGGTCAGCTAAGTGGCAGACTGAGGATCTTCCCGGGTTGAGGGTGCGTAGTGTGTTGGAGTTGAACCAGCGGATGGAGCGAGGACCAGGGTCCATGGCATTGGCCGTGGCCCGGGCGCAAACGGGCTTGCCTATGGTGCGCCTTCAGCATGCTGCAGCCGCCATTAAGAACAACAAGGAGGTGAGGGGTCTGGTCAGCTGGGAGGGCGGGCCCGCAGGGGCAGCAGCAGCATGGGAAATCACAAGGAGAGTGAAGGGAGAGAGAAAGAGAAATGTAGGAAAGAAAGTAAAATAAAATAAAAGACAGAAAAATAACAGAAGTAAAAAAAAACAGAGGAAAAGCAGGAGAAAGAGACAGCCTGATACTTACATGCAGATGGCCTCTAGGCCACCAGGGATGAGGTGCAGGTTGGAGCCTGCGGGTGGAGATGGGCCTCAAACTGAGAGTCAGACAGGCTCTCAGTTCACTCGAAGCAGAGGCAGCAGCAGGTGGAGCTGCAGAGAGGATGGCAACAGACGGTGACCAGGAAGTCAGAGAAGTCACCCTCTCGGTGCGTAGCAGTGGCCATTAGGAAAGAGAGGGAGAAGGGGGGTCCGGTCAGCTGGGAGGCGAGAGGTCGGGAAAGCCCTTCACCGGGAGTGAGGAGGAGGGGGCCGCAGGGGCAGCAGCGGCATGGAAAAACGTGGGGAGAGTAAAGGGAGAGAGAAAGAGACAAGAAGGAAATAAAGCAAAATAAATAAAAGACAGAAAAATAACAGAAGTAGAAAATGGAGGTAATGCGGAAGTAAAAGCAGGAGTAAAGAAACAGCCAGATATTTACATGCAGATGGCCACTAGGCCACCATTGAGGTGGGCCTCGAACTGAGAGTCTGGCAGGCTCTCGGTTTGCTTGAAGCAGAAGAAGCAGCAGGGGGAGCTGCACAGAGGAGGGCAACAGACGCTGACCAGGAGGTCAGAGGAGTCGCAGATGTGTTGTTCTTGGATGTAAAACATTTTACTTCTGCATTTTACCTACATGTTCTTGGATGATCCTAAAAAAGCTGGTACTTAATTATGATAGAAACTTTCCCTAAACTCTTGAAATTTAACAGATTCTTGACTATATTTACATGGAGCGTAAGGAAGTTTGATTACTATGTGACATGATTTAAAAAAAAATCATCTGTATTCTATTTGGTCTGTGCCAATTTCATGTTTTCCTTATAATTTAAAAATGTCTAGCAAAATCCAGGTTATAATTTCTGTTTTCAAATATTGCTCATCATGAGGGTTTGCTGGAGTGAGAACAGTATTATTTCCATCCCATCACAACAATAACAATAACTTGTAATACTTCCTTTCAAAATCACACAGCTCCCCATCAGTGTAAATGGCAACTCTGCAAGTTTCACAGTTTAAGGATACTTCATTTGTAACCCTTTGTCACCCTTGTAGGATGAACTGTTGACTTAATCTGGCCAGTTTCAAATCTGCCACTAGGGAATACATACAGATCTTTTTGGAAAACACTTAAAACATCAACCTCTAAATTGTACAGCACTAATAATGAAGACACAAAATGTATCAATCTCATATTGTTTTATTAGATCATGTATTAATATAGAAGAAATTGTTATAGCATACAGAAATGGTTAAGTATACTGTTAATAACAATATAGAAAAACCATGAGCACATAAAAGCCATGAGTTATTTAATTTAGATCTCAGACAAATCAATGTTATCCTCCCGAGAAACACAAATGACACCTAGAAATAACCAAACAAAACATAACACACAGCTAGTTAGACTCTTACTATTTAGTAGGTCTTCTTCAAATTCTTTCAGCAATTATATAGACAATAATCTCTAAATCTCTAACAGTATGTATGTTTTCTAAAATAGAACAACAGAGGATTGCCCCCATATGCAGGCCAAATAGCTTCTGCTATAAATAGAGCAATAGAACCCATCCCTGCATATATTGATCCTTAATATACACCTTATATTAACTCTCCAAGTCTGTACATTAAGGATCTGCTAAATATACTCAACCTCCTATTTGGTACTACATGGTCAAAAAAAGATAGTTTGGATATATTGCATGTTAGAAATCTTTATAAATGTATCCATCATTATATGGGCATAAATGTCGGCAGAAGCAATTTGAGTACATTATCTAGTCTTATCACCAATCACAATAATTTTGTGTTAGGAATTACTGTGTTGTTACACAATGATGTTTTTCTCTTTCTTAATGAGTTTTAGATACAAAGTGGAGTAGTTCTATGGACATCATGTTTGCTTCATCTTATGCCAGACTTTTGCGCAAAGAAAATTGCCTAAAACACTAAAGTTAAGAAATTATTGGAACATAATTTGGAACACAATATGTACTAGTTTTGACTTATTAGCAATGTAATTTCCATTTGGGATTGCGCTATCATCAATTAATCACCACCTTTAATACTTGTCCACTCTAAAATATCCAATAACTCTTTTTATTTGTTCCTAATCATACTAATAGAAGGATCTGTAGAAATCAAAATGCCAAGGACACTATTAATAGGTTATATAGAAAACCCATTACATGTTATTTGTGATTCTTCATGTGTCCTGTGCTTATCCAAAAAATACACAAAAATTGTTTCCCCAGTGGGGAGTATGCTACACATGAAGAGAAGTTGTGTATTGGAACACATTATTACACTAAGTTACATAACTGGAAAATGTTTAAAACAGATGATGACTAAAACATTTTAGCTGAAGCAAACATGAAAGCTGTGCTAGTTCCTTTTGCAACTTTGTTGATCCAGAAAAACATATATTCCATGATAACATGCATAGCAATAGCACGTTGCTCAGCATGCAGCCATAAACTAGTTAGCTGTTTCATGAGAATACTGCATATTTCACACCTTGAAGCACAATTCAAAATGTTATTGGAGCACATGCTTATATTCAAGTTCTTTACTCAAAACCCAAGACTTCCATCGACTGTTGTAATACTTATTGTTTTCAAATATTAGAATGTAATGTGGTGTATTTTGACAATTCTGTCCTTCTTTGATCTTAGATAACTGTTAAGCATGCTGGGACTATTAAAAGCAGAGATCATAAACCCACTATGACCAATTTTATTAGTAAACTCATTTGGATTTTGAATTCCAAAAATAATAATCAATTACTGGGCATGTGCATTTCTGTTCACCTAACACAAGTGTCACTAGGTTACTTTTGTGTGAAGCTATGAACAAAGTATGTTAGAAGAGGAACATTGCTAATGAATTTAAAGATGATCAAATAGTCAATTTGTAAAGATAAATGTATTGTGATAGAAAATAGCTTACCGCTTCTAAGTACATGTCGCAATTTACTCTCAGTTTTACCATGCGCAGCCATAGAATAAATTTATTTAAACATTTGATTAAATCATTGTATCTGATTGATGATAGCTCACAGGAAGTACAAATTCTCAGGATGCCTTATAGTTTGTAATCTGTAAAACCCCTTGCATTGGACATCCTTTGCACAAGTAGCTCTGAACTTTACACTCCTGTGAATCCAAGGTGCTTTGAAGTGCCTACTGATGCCCAAAGCTGCTTAAGAGGGAGACTTTAAAAGAGGAATTGCAAGACTGTACATTCCATCCTCAGCTTTGATTTAGCTATACATGCCTCATTATAATAACACTGGCGTATTATTACTCTGCTGAAGTAGCAAGTCAAACTCTTGTTTGTAGAGTCACATAGTGGTAGTGATCACCTGTTGAAGTCCTAAATCATCAGCCAACCAGAAAATAAAAAACAAAAAGTCAACGCCCAGCTCACACCTGTTCATGTGGAAGATCAATGTGAGATGCTGTGATAAGGTGTACTATACTACTGCCTTTCCACCAATAAGGCATTCTTGCAAAATACTTCAATACAAACTGGTTAGCAGTATATATGATGAAATGCGAGGAAAGCAATACATTTTACATAAGCTTCATTTATTCACTGATTCACGGAAAAGCAATAATAGCTAATTTTGCAAACTATTTCTAATATGGCCAGCATTAGCATTGACTAGTTTTATATATTGGGCCAGAATTACGCTGGTGCAGTCTGGACATGTGACAAAATGACCACGCCCCAAAATCACTAGATTCTAAAATGATTTCTGCATGGCTTGATAGAGGCACATGTTTGTTTTCAAAGAGTATATTTGAGAAAATAAATGAACTTTTCAAATATTAAATATTTTACTTTCGTTTCACAAAAGCATTCATGTAAAATTTTCCTCTCTAAGAATCCAAAATGGCAGTCCTTGAATCCTAAAAATATCCATCGTTTTTCCTAGTTCCCATCTTAAAAACATCAATGAAACCTCATGTTCAGTAAAAATGTGCCACATCTGGGAATTAGTTGCTGTTTTGCTGTCCAATATACATACACTCATTTTTGTATAAAAGATACTTCCTTACATCCACCAAAATGTGTCTATTTCAACCTAAAAAAAATTATAATCTTCTCCCCCTGCACTGTCCTCTCCACTTTCCCACATTGTATTACAATAGGTTTGACTAGCCTTTAAATGGTAACGTATTCAGGACCTTGTGACATCTATACCTCAAAAGCTTCACCCTAGTGCTCCTTGTTTTTATGGTGTACCAGCTCTGGTCAGCAAAGGCCACTTTCCGTCAGTGATGTTAGTCTGGGAGGGGGACAAAAAACAAAGAAAAAAAAAGGATAGAAGAATCAGATTATATGAGGGGTAATTGGTACAAACTGCATGGTGCGGCTACAGGATTTTCCTGAGGTGCTCCGCTCCTGGCGGTTGCCACATCCTTCACTTTCCGGTTGGCTTGCTCCAACTTCTCTACAATCGTAGGTAGTCTCACTGTAATTAACAGTTGGAAATTTCTATCACCTCCAGCTAGGGGCCGCGCAGCCTTCACAATGTCATCCATGGCTGGCAAGAGAGCATCAAGCATCCCACTAAACTGTACAAGCATGTTGGCCACACGGCTCCTGCCAGCCATGGTACTAAGGAAGGTGCTACATTGTCTCACTGGAATGAGGAAATTTGTCACTTGTTGTTGAAGAGCATTTTCTCGGGTAATGTCACCCAGGATGGCTTGAATTTTCCCCTTGTTGGCAGTGATGGATTCTTCCATGGCGTTGATCGACTGACTGCGGGCCTTGCATTGCTGCTGGTACATGTTCACAGCATTCAACTGTGCTTGGAGGCTACGTTTTGCTGCGTTAGCTTGGTTATTTGCATTTCTTATAGCAGTGTTCGCTGCATTGACTGCACTTATAGCTAACAAAAGAAAAGACAAAAATATATTTTGATATTACAAATTTACTTAAAACATTTAGTTTTCAACAGCTTTTGGTATTATCATGGGAGGTTCCAGGAGAGAAGGCATCCTCTCCTATTGAAGTGTACGGTTTTACAGATAGGAGATATGCAATGAACCAGGACACAGACATAGACAAGAATAAGCAAGAGGTAGCAGGAACTACCTGTGACTTGCAGTTTACCTGCTTTTGTGCTGCGCCCGATTCTCCTGGTCGTTACAGCAGCAGTAAGAGAAAGTACGCATGGTTCTAAGAGGCATGTTTACTTTCTGAAGTTTACGAGCATTGTCCTTCTTCAAACTACTGTGCATGCAGAAAATACAGGGCTGCAGAAGGGGTAGAAGGGGGCAGGCCATCAACAATGTCATGGATCACTGACAGAATATTGGAGCTAAAATATTGTGTGGACAGAATATTATGTCAAACGTATCAAGGACCAAAATATCAAGAAGGTAAGTGGAAATAGGTAAGTATAGATTTAATCCTTTTAACTCCACATCTACGTACCTTTCGGATATATATCTTCAGGGTACATACATGTGAAGTTATATATAGAAATATCTTACTTACCTATAGAAACGTACCTCCACAGTATTTTTGTCCTTGATATTCTTGACACAATATTTCGTCCCACAATATCTTCAGATCTGATATTCTGTGTAAACACTCCCATCTATTGTATTGGTCCATTGAACCCCATTTGTCTTCTAATTTTCCACTGCTTCTCAATTTCTCTCCAAAATTGCTCCTGATGTCCCACCCATTATCCTACTTCTTGCCACCCACCACTTGTGCCCACTCCCTACCTAAGATGTATATCTCTGCTCTTTTCAGCCTTTTTGTTCAACTGTGTTGAGGTATGTGTACATGATTAAGTCCCAGAACGTACACACACACATACATACTTTCTCAGTTGCACTAATGGATCACCACAATGTCCCTGCAGATGTGCCAACTAAGGCTCAGCATGACTGTGTTAAGAGTAACTTAGGGTGACTTTAAATAGGAGAGTCAGACACACTCATAAAATTCTCAAAGATGATCAACACGCACTGTCAGGTTTTAACCTGGTTAGTTCAGGATGTACTTTACGGATTCTAAATGTGAATCTAATGTGAAAGACTTCAACATTACTGGTGTTTTAGGATATTCATTTCTTTGAATGACCTCTGCACGCACATGCCATTGCCTATGGTGCTTAGGTTTCGCTTCCTTATGGCTGGGTTCCTGCTAGACGCATACAGCATACATACAATGTGTGATTGAGTAAACAACTATCTTAAATGGTATAAATTTGAATGTGAATTTGTACCTTGAAGTATGCAATGCAAAGGATCTTCAGTTCTTCATAAAGTGTCTGCTTGACTGCCATAAAATCTTATTCCCAAGCTTTCTAAAATTAGGGCCAGATGTATCATGAAGGCCTTTTGCGATTCGGAATTTGCGATTTTTAAGAAATCGCTATTTCCGACTCGCAAAATGCCATGTATCACATTTGCGAATTGGTAATAGCGATTTCTTAAAAATCGCAATGCTATTACCGAATCGCAAATTGCGATACCGGCCCCATTCGCACCTATGGGCCCATTGGCCCATATCTGTGAATTATTTGCATTTCCAAAATTGCGATTTCTTAACTAGAAATTGCAATTTTGGAAATGCAAAACCCCAGGGTGCTGGGGTCCTAAAGTCCCCTCTGCTGCCCCCAAAAATTATTTTTTCACCATGTAAGGTGCACACATGCCAAAAGGGCATGTGTGCTTTACATGTACATTTTAAAAATGCATTTTAAATGCTTTTTAAAAATTTGCACATGGTTAGCACCGAGTTCAACTTGGTGGTAAATAGCGATTCCTAATTGCCCAAATCCCATTTAGGAATTGCTTCATACATGTGCTAAGGAATCGCAAATAAGGAATCCTTATTTGCCATTTCTAATTTAGAGAGTCGCAATTTGCAACTCTCTGAACAGGGTCGCAATTTTAAGGAATCGCTATTTTAGCGATTCCTTAAAACTGCATTCAGAATGTATTTCATACATTCTGAAATGGCATTTTGCATTCGCACTGCTTGCGAATGCAAAAAACCTTGATACATCCGGCCCCTAATCTGATAAAAACATGTATTGATATGAAGTACCTCAAATGACCTCTGATTCCCTTGAAGTTTGCCTTCTGGTGGGTTACAGTGATATAAGCCCTGTAAGCATTTTTAGAATATACCTGATTGTGACATTTCCACCAATCAACGCTGTCCTTCTCATCAAACGTCATTGGATATCAACAAGTGCTTTGAGTTGGCGCCTGTGAGTTCAGACTTTCAAGTCACTCCAGCATGCCACAGCCCACAGTGTCTTCTGGTGTTAGCCAATGAGTGAACTGCTCTGATATGCAATGCTCCTGCTCTCCTGTGTCCCATTGTGAATGGATAAGATGGCTGCAGGAACAGAGACACAGCAGAACTGCCTTACCACAAAGTATCTACGTATGTACGTACCAGGGGCTGGGCTGCAAGTGCATGAATGCTTCTGAATGTTTGTTTCTCAGACTGGGGCCTGTGACTGTGGCCCTCACAAGTAGCCTGTACATTCTGACTGGCCCAGTAACAGGATTTGCTGGTCCCATTGGAATTATAAATTGTGTTGTTTCTCACAGAGATCCATGTGAAACATCAGAGAAAAAGACGCGAAAGTCAGTCTGGACACCCTGACTTCAACGTTTTTCCCCTAAATCTTGTAATTCCTGTATATTTTCACCGCCTGATTACGGAGAAACCCGGGGCACAGGTTGGGCGTACATGCATGTAGACGACATTCTCCCACTATTTTCAAAGGGTGGACGTTGTCCATTTTGCCAAGAAGTTGCGCTCTACTAAAACATGCTGAATTTGTCTCAGTGTAGACCTCAGACACTGGGACACCTTCAGTAGCATCTGTACATTGTCTACTTTCATTTTTTCAGCCGGGAGGAGGACTTTCTTATTTTAAATTCCAGCTGGCATGAAACTAAGTCAAATTTAAGGGGGCATCAGGCATCCTTTTGTTTGAGTGTCCTCTCTGGCAACTATTTGGAGTCTCACACCTACATACAATGAAGGGGAAACAAAGGCACACAGCTTACCGCGTCACATGTCCTTCAGAGAGTCATGTGTTTGACTTTGTTCAGTCCTTGTGTACAGAGATGTTTTAAGGGATGGGCAAAGTGGGCTCTGGCCCAGGGCACCAGCCTTTTATGGGGGCTCCTTATAAAACTGGCTCTGCTCTGCAGTGAGGCTTGCCCTGATGACCTTGAGTAATTAAAAAAAAATGTTTTTAATACAGTCATCCTTTAATTTATTTCATTGTGGGAGACATTTTGCAGAGAAATGATGTGATTATGTTTCATGCAGCATCCATAAAAAAGTTTCTTTTAGTTCTAAACAGGACCTCGCATATGGGGAATGGGTGGAAGTCACAGAGTTTCTGCAGTAACATTAGTGAGCTACTACTCTGTTAAGTATTGCAAACACAAGTCACTATCTATGAGTAATAGATGTCAACGCATTTACAATGTGCACGAGTGTGCCCTGCCTGTGCCCTGCCAGTGAGGGCATGAAAGAGCTGAAATTGGGCCATAATATCAAAACTGTTCTGAGCAGGGCCCCCCAAAATCCATTTGACCCAGTGCCCCCAAAATCCTTAAGATGTGCCTGCTTTTATATACCACATATGCATGCACAGTAAGAATGTCAGATGTGCTGGTCTGTCCCAATATTTACACAAGTAACAATTTGAATACCATTATTTTTTTTCCAGTTCTACTCATCCTAATGAACAGTGTAGGAGTGCTGTACATCACCTGTACCCATCACACACTGACACTGTAAATCATATGTGTTCCATAAGACACTGAGAGTTACAAGGTGTAGCAGTTCTATGCCCTTCAAAGCTGATATAATAGAAGGATTACAATTCATGAACTGCAAGTAACAAAAGAATCTTTGTGTTAAAAGCAGTAACCCACTTACCCAGCAACATAAAATAAAAATATACCATTTGCTCATTAAATGATGTGCTTTGCAAGAGGCACATTAACTATCTTCGCTACTTGGATTATACACTGGAGCAAGACAACAAACATATATTTAGCAGAAGCATTAACTTCCAGAGTTATCTTACCGGTTTTATTTCCCAGAATTTATTGGGCACAGAAAGATCTCTGCTGCCGTTTCCTCAACCCCTTAAAATATTTTAAAATGCAGATTATTTTAAAATGCAGATTTTAAACCAATGAATCAGAAGGGATTTACTGTTACATTTCTCCTTGCTGGCATTTTTTTTTCTAAAAAAATGTATAGCTGAGGCCCGGATTTTGTGTCAGGGTTGTTTCCCTTTTTTGGCACAAACCCGGCACAAAGTCTTGCCTATTAAATCTCATGACAGAACTGTTAAACATATGTCTTAGGTGTTAAGATCTGATGTTGCTTCTTGTGATGTAACTTCCTGTGAGGTCGTGCGTTGTAATACCTCTTCCTGTCTAGTCACTTCCTGTGATGCCACTGTGATGTAATGCAACGTGATGTCATGCACCATGATGTCATCTGCACACTGCCTAAATTGGTTAGTCCATCCACTTCTTTTTTCAAGACTTGTGCCCTGGGATAACCCTAGAAAAGGCAAGTCTGAGTGAGGGGAAATTCCTGCAATTTTAAGGGGCTGCTTGCAATGAAGGCCTATGTATGTGCATGTCGCGTGCATCTTGATGAGCAGGGATTCCGGTAGAGGTAGTTCATGGATGCCAACAGCAGTGGCGTAACAAAACTGGAGGGGACCCCTGCACAGAACATGGAGGGGCCCCCTCTGGACTCACTCGGGCTAGGTCCTGTGTTGAGGGACCCCCTGGAGCTCCGGGGCCTCCCACACTGCGGGGGCTGTGGGGGGCCTTTGTTACGCCCCAGGCCAACAGGGCCGATTCACACGGAAGATACCCCATTTTTTTGTTTTTTTTATTGATTTTTTTACCTGTCTTCCGCCGGAAATTGTCTCAGATTCAATGTTGGGTCACCGGGAAAATAAATTCCCCATTTCTTTTTCACTATCTCCCCCATTCCTGTTTAGAAACGCTGGCATGTATGTGGGCCAGTGGGCGTGTAATATAGCTGTGAAGTGTGTAGGTTAAACAAGAGAACTGCGTACCTAGAAAGGGCCCCGCAAAGGGGATGAATAGAAAGAAGAAGGATCGGCTCCGCGCCTGCTCCGCATCCCTCCTCTGCTGCTCCGCGCGCCACAGCCCCTCGGTGGCCGTGTCCACGGCTCTCTGCGCCCCGGCCAGCTGCTGCCTGCTGAGCTCCGCCTGGGACCGCAGTCCAAGCAGCTGCTGCTGGAGGCCCTGCTGCCGAGCCTGCAGCGCCGCCTGCTCGTTCCTCATGGACTTCAAGGTGTTCAGGAGCTCCTTGGCGTTGGCGCTCAGGAGCCTGACCTGCTCCAAGGACACCTGCTCCGCCGCGGACAGGCTCCTGTAGGCGTACTTGAGGTCACAGCGGATGTTGGGGAGGTCCTCGTCCAGGTTAGAGCTGTTCTGCAGGGTCTCGGCCACAGACTTCAAGAGGTTCAAGCCCTCCAGGAAGGGCTGCAGGACGGCCTGCCTGTAACTGGCCTCGGTGACGGGGACAAGGGCCAGCGCGTGGCCCGGAAGCAGCAGGACTGGACCTAAGATGGGGGAGGAGAGAACAAGGATTAGAGGCCTTTGGGAAGAGCAGTGAAGCTTCCCTTCCAGTCACCGGCATAACAACTCCGTAACACCCAAGAGAAAAAGAGACATTAGACTATAGGTGTATTCTTCTTACCAAAACACATTTAGCATTTATTTCTCAGAATTTATTCGGGCAACCCCAGTCATCGGAGTCAGCATGTTTTGTAGGATTGCAAGTCTGGGAGGGAGGGTGTCTCTAACACATTGTGATACAGGCTCATCACCTTTAGGAAGGCACTCTACAAACTGATTATTTCTATGCGCTTCCAGCAGGTGATGATAATGCCCAACATTTCCATCCATCAGTTTCTTGCTGTCAAAGGGAGTCTTCCGAACCAATTTCACAGGAAGTGACGTCATCTGAAGTGCCTGATCAGGATGGAATGTATGGCGCTGACCGCCCAGGTATTTCCTACAGGGTCAAACTGGGTCACCCCATCTGGAGAGTGACTGGACTGGAACATGTTTTTGTGGCCAAACTCCTTACAAGAAGCTCTTGGCACAACCTACCATGTGCTACAAAAAGGAAAATGTACCTAAGCTCCAGTAAAGCAGCAACCTGTGGACTCCAGCATGCCCAAAGTGCTGCCACCAGGCTGCTGTTCTCTCTCCCAAAGTCTTGTCCAGCTTCTGGCCTGCTTCATACACTGCACTGGCTTCCAGTGGAGAAGTGGGTGCAGTTCAAAGCACTGTGCACCGCTCACAAATTCCTCCCTGGGGGCTCCTATTCTGGCGAGTAAGCTGAACCTATAGTAACCACCTTGACCTCTGTGGTCAGCCAATCTTAAGCTTCGGGATGTTGTCTTGGGACTAGCGCTGGGAAGCCTTATTGTCTCGGCAGGTAAGTGCTTTACCAAACCTCTAAAATAGCATAACACCTTCTGGCACTTTAGTGCCAACTCCTGATGGTATTTCAGCCCTTTCTGAAATCTATCCAGAATGCATTCTAAAACATCCTAGGATCCCTGAAAACTCCTTGAGAGTCAATACATATCAAGCTGATTTAAAGATGATCAGGAGTAAGGCCATGGCAGCTGAGGTCTGAATGTGTTAGATAATGTTGTGAACTGCCCTTGGACATTGTAGGTCTCAACAATATGAGTATTAAGTTGCTAGGCACAAGAATGAAATGATTAGATTTCTAATTCAACCGATTATAACATGTGGCCATATACAAGCCCTTTACTATACATGGGGTTGGCACCACGGTGACCTCAGGTGTGCCTGTTATTGTAGATTTACACAGTATTTGAACTGGTGCCTATGACATCCAGTCATTCAGTGCTAATGCTGATTGCTTTTATTACATTATGTTGACAACATATTAATATAACAATGTCTTGGATCTGTTAAATTATCCGACTATCAAAAAGAAGAACAGAGTCATACCAGGTAGTTTGTGGGACGTCCATTTTCCCTGCCCCAAATGATAAGTTGGTGAATCTGTACTGACTCAAAGTAAAGAAAATCTACTGAGTGTGAACAACATTAGTTTTAAACTACTTGGCAAGCGATGCTACTCACCTGTGAGCATGGCTAAGAAGAAGGAACAGAGCATTCTGGTCTCCATGAGGATGCTTTATTTCACACAACTGGAAGAATCCTTTATCCTGAAAAACATTAAAAATGATTATTTGATGAGGATTCAGTCAAATATGTGGTGCCTGAAAGGGTTGCATGAAGTGTTTTTCCAACTGTCCATTCACTACTGGTGTAGGTCTTCTTCTCAAGGATGCATATCTCCTTGTGTATGGTGCCTCACCCATCACTCTATATGGACCTATAATCCAAGCGGCGTCTCACAGGAGAATCCGAAGGAAGCACAGCTGTTGTGTGCGGTGCCTCACTCACCCATCGCAGTATAAGGACTGATCATCCAAGTGAAGCTGCAGAGTGCAGATTCCCAAATATGAAGGGGCTTATTTATGAGGTGTGTCGCTATACCAATGTGAAAGGGCAGGAATGCATCATACTTATGCAATACGGCACATTGCGGTCCTTTCCCCCTGTGCTGGCACATAATTGGCCTCCTAGCTCCAACGCAGGCATCCTTGAACCGTGATGCAAGGGTGTCTGCGTCGCATGCAGGATTGATTTTGTACAGGAATATGCACCTTCCTGCACAAAAACAATCCTGAAAGGTGGTTTCTGCTTTCTATGCATGGTAAGAGGAAACAAGGAAGAGAAATATGAACATTTCTATTTGTTACGCCTCTCCTGGGGAGGCGTAAGGTTTTTGCACTTTCCCAGGTATATGTGCTTAAGCAAGTCTGGGGCAGCATCAAAATTCCTGGTTGTTGTGTGGGAAAACCCACTGCAACGCCCATGGAACGACTCCCTGGTGCAGACTAAGGCGGCGCAGCGACTGGCGCTGCCTTGCCCTACTTCATATCTAAGATGCCATACAAAGCCGCGCACAGTGGCTCTGCGCGGGCTCATAGATATGGTTGAGAGGCTTTGGCCACCAGATAGTCTCATAAATAAGCCCCAAAGTGATTGATTCGTGTCACAACCAAGTCAAGTTAAATGCAAACGATTGAATAAAGGTTATTAGAATGAACAGTGGGACACAATGTGGTGTCATGGGGTGCAGTGCAAGTGATCTAGAACAGAAGTGTGGGGGCCGTAGTGAAGTCACAGCGCTCTTGCTGCTTTACCTGTGAAGTGGGGGTCACCTGGGCACAAGGTGGGTGTCATATTGTGCATTGGGAAGAAAGCCCCCCGCAAGCCATCCCAGCTCACTCACTCATTCACTCTTTCCTCCACTCATTCACTCTTTCCCTCACTCATTCACTCTCTCCCTCACTGTCTAGGCTCGCTTATTCACTCTCTCCCTCACTGCCTAAGCTCACTCAGTAACGCACTGATCCCTATAGAAAACTGCAGATACAATATCAAGGACCTATTCACAAGTTGGGGTTCTCAGTTTCAGCTGTACACTGAAGATGGGGGGAGCTGGTAATTCCCAAGGCCGCTAGTATAGAACAATCATCTCTATGTGTTTGAGATCATAAATTCCTCTTCAAACAATCCAGTGAGTGGCAGGCGGTCCTCCCTTCGCTTAGGATACCGAGGGGAGCCGGTGGGATTGGAGGTGCATCGAGTGCCCTCGGGAATGTTTGGAAGAGCGGGAAAGGGGGTGCTTTGTTTCCGTCCACCCATAAACAAATCCCGCTGCACTTCCCAACCCCAAACGTGCGCACAATGTTACTCGAAAAATACTGCACTAATTGAGAATTCATACTGAGGAAGTGCATCTAAACAAGATCATTTATACGGAAATATGGAGAAAAGTGTATCCTTATAGAAAGATGCTCGTCGTGCGCACACCTCCCCTGAACCTGAACGTTCATTGGTCCCCTGGGACGAGCCACCAGCAAGCGGAGCAGACTATCATCCTTTAGTTGTTAGTCTATTAGGCATGGCCACTGGAATTATGCGGCGTTTCTTGCCTAGTTATGAAAGGACTGCACTTGCCACTTAATCCCTCGTTTTGTGCATAGTTTGCAGATTTTACAAAATAATGTTTGCACCTCGAGTGGATCAAAAGTTATTAAAGTTGCTCCTAATTTTGTCCCCCTTTGCTGCTGAGTAACAGGTCGCATTTCCCTAGACAATTGCAGTATCTAGAATCTGATACCAGTGAAGTGGACGTTTTGCCCATACAAAATTATTTCTAAAAATGACAAAGTAGTAAAGGTGGTGTATTAAGTCGCATATTTGCTTTTTCCTGTCACACAATGTAGTCCTCCCCTGCTACATAATTCCATTTCCCTCCTTATAAGATAGTTACCTTCAGAAACCTCTTCGGCTCATGCCTCGTGTGCCAATTATGTTTCTTGCGACTCAGACCCTGAATATGAAGAATGATATAACTTACTTTGAAGTAAGATGTATTATAACTAGGACTCCCCGTTTTATGGTGTTTATTTCTTTAACAATTCTGCCTCTATTTATCCATACTTATTTTTGCTCATTCTATCAGTATTTATCAATATTTAGTTTGTGTTTTGCTGATAAGTGAATTTGTCAAATTGTACAAATTCCATATATATTTAACTGATAGACGTGTACTCATACTTTCAAATCAAATCAAATCAAATCATTAACATTTATAAAGCGCGCTACTCATCCGTGCGGGTCTCAAGGCGCTAGGGGAAAAAAGGGGGGGTTAACGCTGCTCGAACAGCCAGGTCTTTAGGAGTCTCCAGAAAGCGGAGTGGTCCTGGGTGGTCCTGAGGCTGCTGGGGAGGGAGTTCCAGGTCTTGGCCACCAGGAAGGAGAAAGATCTCCCACCCGCCGTGGAGCGTCGGATGCGAGGGACAGCAGCAAGTGCGAGGCCAGAGGAGCGCAGGTGGCGGATGGGGACGTAGAAGCTGAGGCGTCTGTTGAGGTATTCCGGTCCCTTGTCGTGGAGGGCTTTGTGTGCGTGGGTGAGAAGTCGGAAGGTGATCCTTTTGCTGTCTGGGAGCCAATGCAGGTGTCTCAGGTGTGCGGAGATGTGGCTGCTGCGGGGTACGTCTAGGATGAGGTGGGCCGAGGTGTTTTGAATGCGTTGGAGGCGATTTTGGAGTTTGGCTGTGGTCCCGGCGTAGAGGGTGTTGCCGTAGTCCAGGCGGCTCGTGACGAGGGCGTGGGTCACGGTTTTTCTGGTGTCGGCGGGGATCCAGCGGAAGATCTTACGGAGCATGCGGAGGGTGAGGAAGCAGGCGGAGGACACGGCGTTGACTTGCTTAGTCATGGTGAGAAGAGGGTCCAAGATGAAGCCGAGGTTGCGGGCGTGGTCTGTGGGGGTCGGTGCGGTGCCGAGGGCCGTGGGCCACCAGGAGTCATCCCAGGCGGACGGGGTGTTGCCGAGGATGAGGACTTCCATTTTTTCAGAGTTCAGCTTTAGGCGGCTGAGCCTCATCCAATCTGCGACGTCCTTCATACCCTCTTGTAGGTTGGTCTTGGCGCTGGCGGGGTCCTTGGTGAGGGAGAGTATAAGTTGGGTGTCGTCGGCGTAGGAGGTGATGATGATGTCGTGCTTGCGTACGATGTTGGCGAGGGGGCTCATGTAGACATTGAAGAGTGTCGGGCTGAGTGATGAGCCTTGAGGTACGCCGCAGATGATCTCGGTGGGTTCTGAGCGAAACGGAGGGAGGTAAACTCTTTGTGAACGGTTTGCGAGGAAGGAGGCGATCCAGTCCAGGGCCTGGCCTTGGATCCCGGTGGAGCGGAGGCGGGTGATTAGGGTGCGGTGACAGACGGTGTCAAAGGCAGCCGAGAGGTCGAGGAGAATGAGTGCGACTGTTTCACCGTTGTCCATCAGGGTTCTGATGTCGTCTGTGACTGAGATGAGGGCGGTTTCAGTGCTGTGGTTGGTACTTTGATATCTGTAGTGTTTAGCTACATCAGCTGCTAAATATTATGTACCAACACCCCCGCTGGTAAATATTAGCATTACACCACAAATGGATGTTGAACTATTTAAAGAAATGTCATCCTGTTTTTTAATTTGCCAAGCTGTCCATCTGCTCAGCTGTTGGCCACTAATTCATAAAAGACAACACCGAGAGTCACTTAAAAGAAGCCCCGTTTTCTGTATTTATCAGCTTATAGATATAAATGCAGGCAGAAAACACATTACTTTATGTCTGTATTTAACTGTAAAAACGGAAAAATGGGAGCCTTAATTACAATTAATCATAATACAAAGGTTGCGATGGCACCCGGGAGAGGGGTGGAGGACGTGCCTGGTTCTACCATCACCAGTGAGAGGCTGGCATCCCTGCCATTGGCCCATGACAGAGTTCCATTAGCAGCTCATGCCCGCGCAGGCCTTACCTTGCGTCCGGAGATGCTCTGCGCTGCTCAGGGGGGGCCCAGCCTGCTCTGGGAGGACTCTGCACAGAGCCCGGATCTGGGCACCGACATGAAGATATGCAGAGCCTGGAATTCAGATCATGAGGAAGCAGTGAGTGGGTTGTTCCTTCACAGCCACGCCGATAAGTCATCCAGAGCCTGGGAGAGGTGTAAGAAAGGCGGAGAACTGCCCGTAAGTATGGAACATTTGACTATTCCCTGCACAAACACAGGAGAACAAGTGCAGATTATCAGAATCAGTATTTTCGCTTTGAGTAGTTCTCAAATTTTGAAAAAAAAATCCTGCAGGTTTTCTCATAACATACCTTTGTCGTCTTCACCAGGGTTAATATTATTTTAGCATTCATGTTTCCTGCACATACAACCAAGACTATGCCATACTTGTGTCCTATCTCTCAGACCATAGATGTAGAAAGACATGCTTCCCTCAGTTTGGCTAGCTTTAATTCCCCCTTGAAGAACATTGATTTGTACAAATAAAAATGTGCATCTGATGATTGTGGTGAGTGCATCATGGTTAATTCCCCGAGGCTTTCTCTGAATCTATGCTCTTCTGTCTAGTTCACATTTTCAATCTGTGGTCATCTCATGATGGGCTTCTCTGGTGCAGGATAGAGCCCAGTTCCTGAATCAATTTAACCCAACATTTCACATAAATAGTACCTGATTTGCTGATAGTCTAGTATGGAAAGTTTGAGCAAGGTTTGCCTCTTTCTAAGCTATGCTAACTCAGAAGTATTAGTTAGATAAATTCACTTTATGCCCTGCAGGCTCACACATCAGGCGCTCAGCTTCACGCTGTGCAAGCTAAGCCCATCATGCTGCAGTCCTGGAGCTAAATACAACTGAGTTGCATCCCTGATGTCACATTTTAAGCTATCAGATATGATATCAGGTGTTCACGCATATAAATTAAATTGATTAAACTCTGAAGGTTGAATCCTTAGATAGTTAGCATATTCTTCTCGATTAAGTAAATAGTTTATGCTATCTTTTGAACTTTGTGGTTGCACCCAGGCTAGATCGTCTATCACAGGCCAATGTGTTATCTAAAGTAAGATTAGTTCATGAATACTGATTATGAAGGCTGGGAAAGAGCGTATAGGCTTTTTTAATCCGATTCCAATATATCCATATATTGAGTAGGTTAAGAGTATCGATCATATTCTTAACACACAATCTTGTCTGTTTCATGCCCTGGAAATGATTAGGGTTAGAGGTATCTAGTTTTAACATAGATATAATTGAAGTTCCCGTTGATAATTATGGGGCAGAAACAGTTACAAGCTTGGGAGATTGGGGAAGAAACAGGGTTATCACAGATGTGAACATTTAGGGAAAGAAGATTGAATCCAGTATCTCCATACAAAGTGGTGACTTTGGTTAGTGCCCACCTCCCTTCTTTGTCCATTCTGAATGATTTAAAAAACTACCACTGAAAAGCAATATTATATATCATCTAGTATTTGTGGAGAAAGAGTTTATATTATTATAGATTTTGAACCTTTTTATCTTTTAGGAATACAATTATCACAGATGAAGTGAGACAGAGTCTATGTACAATAAGGTGACAGCTTCAGACAATGTCCAATTCACTGATATTCCTGCGAATAATCTTAACTTTGAATCAGGCAATACAGTTTGTTTATGCTTGGATAAAAAAAAATCTGTTGCACTTTTTCGACAGCTATATCCTCTTTTTTTCCCTGTTTTTTCTTCCCTTCCCCTCCTATCCTACAACACCATTGACTAGTCTCCTCACATCTTCCATGGTGTACCAGTTGGAAGCACAGATATTGTGAGAAATTAGGTTGTTGGTTGACTGTGGTGTGAGCCCTGGTCAAGCAACAGCCACAATCCCTTGCAAAGTGAGTCACAAGAAGTCACTATTGTAATCTGTACTTAACCCTAGGTAGCTTGATACAAAAACCAGTCAGGGTAAACTTAGAGTACTGCGTTAAGTATTTATGCAGTACATAAACAGTAACAAAATGAAAACGCAGCACAATAAAAATCCCAAACAAATTTAGAAAAATAGAGAACATTTGAATACATTATGTGGCACTGACACCATCAAATTCTAATTAGTAGAACTGGAGTTATGATTTCTTAAAGTTTAAAGTTCAAAATAATGGTAAAAAAAAACAAAAGTGCCAGCCGTGGACATATGGTCACGCTAGACTGGGGCAAAGTCAAAAGTTAAGGCTGACCGCAATGGAGTGCGGTTCGGATACACGAAGTGGATTGCGCTCGGTCAGCGCTTACTTTTGGACTTTCACATTTGTGGAAGAAAAAGTCTCTGAGGAGGTAGAAATTCAGTGGGACCAGGCTGCAGTCGTGTTTGAGAAAGGAGTGTCATCATTGGATAGCCATTGAGTGAAGCCACGGTGAAAACATTTACCTTTGGACTTAGCTTTCAAGTTGGAAGTCGAAAATCCCCAGAGCAACGAAGCAGAATGCTGTAGTCGTAGACAGTTCCATGAGGTCAGATACCCCTTTTGTAAAGGACCGCTGAAATGGATCTGATGCTGTGGAGAAGAATGTAGCAGGAGAAGTGCAAAATCAATCTGACTGGCAATGCACCTCGGGTGGATAGGCAAGCAGGTTGGTTCTAGTCTCCTCCTGGTTTTTAGAGCACTTCTTGGCCAAAGTTTGTCTAAGTCCTCAGTTCTGAAAATTGGCTATCTGGGCACGTTTAGCAACACAATCAAGGGTCCAGGAGTGGATGGAGACCTCTTGGGCGGGGGGAGGGTTCAGGACTCACTCAGACTGGGTCCAGGTGCGGATGCAAGATGGTGGAAGCCTGGTATGTCCCCGTGACTCTGAACAGGAGGCCAGCAAACTAGTCCTTGAAGTTATTTGTGGAAGTCCTGGGTGCAGGTCACGATGCAGGGCTTAACAGCAGGGCTGGCCACTGAGAGGTCAATGAAGGCTCCAGGCAGCAAAGCCATCTTTCCAGGTACAACAGCAGTCTGGCAGCATGCACAGCAGGTCACAGCAGCAGACAGTTCTCTGAGAGTCCTTCAGCAGGTCCCTATTTTTATACACTGGTGCCCTGCTCCTAGAAGGTAGGAGAAGTTTGCAGAAATCTTCCTTAAAGTTCCAGGAGTTTCCTGCCTCTCCTTCCCTGGCTCCTATCTGGCTCCACTGACAATTCAGGGTCATTAAGCCTATTGTGTGGAGGCAGAGCTGGTGCTTAGCAGGTGCAAGTGGGGCTGCACGTAGCTATGCCCCTCCTATCCTGCCAGGGGAAAGGTCATTCACGCTCTGGTAATCCCATTATTGTGTGACTGTCTGGGGTGAATTCTCAAAGTCTCAACTGTCAGTTACACCCAGTCATGTGACCTAAAGCAGGCTGCAGACACAAAGGACCAAGGTCAGGAAAATGCCAACTTTCTAAAATTGGCATTTTCAAACTTAAAATGAAAAATTTGACTTTACCATTAAAAAGGGTTTATCATTGCCAGTTCATAGATACCAAACATGACATAACAACCTAATTTCATTTAGGAAATACAGCTTTTTAAATGTAATAAGAAATCCACTATGTTATCCTGTGGAAGGGGCAGGCCTCACAGTAGTGAAAAACAAAGCTGAAGGGTTTCCCTACTAGACCAGGTAAAACTTAAAAGTACATGTTCTACCTTTTAATTACACAGCACCCTGTCCTCTGGGCTACCTAGGGGCTACCTTAGGGCTAACATATTAAATGTAATAAAAGGGGAGTTTAAGGCTTGGCAAGAGGATTTCAATACCAAGTCGACATGGAAGTAGGACACTGCATTCAGGCAGCAAAGGTGGGCTTGGGACGTTTTAAGGTGCTACTTATGTGGGTGGCACAATAAGTCCTGCAGGCCTACTCATAGCATTTAAATTACAGGAACTGGTTAAATGGTATGGCACTCTAAAAGGGACTTACAAGCAAATTAAATATGCCATTTGGGCAGAAACAATTAAACCATGTTAAGGGGTGAGCACAAGCACTCTAGCACTGATTAGCAGTGGAAAAGTGCACAGAGTCCTAAGGTCAACATGCAAAAATCCAGCAACAATTAGGAGGATGAAGGCAAAAACTTTGGGGGTGATCCTGTAGAGATGGACATTTCTGACAGATATACATCTGGTAATTAGGAAAAGAGACCCCCCCCCCTTGCTGCCCTTTTCACTTGCCGTAAATTATATTTCTGTCACCATTAGAATTCATTATGACAAGTTTCTTAGCAACAAGCAGAAAAGAAGAGTTTTACTTGTGGTGGTTCAGTAAGGAAACTATCTTGCCAATTGATTTTCAAAGAGGCTCTAGTTATCACTGTGGGAGGAATTGAGAGAGTTTGCAATTAAAACTATAATTTTTCAATGTTATGTGGCAGTTTCCCATGCTTAATCTGGAAACACCATAAAAGTGAAGTCTTCCTAAAGTGAATAGCCAGCAACCACAATTCTTTCCTAGATATTAAAATTCTGTAAAAATAATAATGATGTGGCATTTATTGTGGGATTGCAGGGGTCCCAAATAAACCTATTGCACACTAGCTGAAGAGAGATTTTGCTCAGGTTACAAATTGAGGCTGGAGTCTGTATTAAGGATGCATTTCTTAATTAGGTTTGTGACCCAATGTAGTGAATGCCAACAAAATGTAAAGTGAATCTTGAACTATTTTTCCATGATTCAATCTGAAGACAAGTATTCCCCTGACAATGCTCCATGGTGCTCTGCATTTGTAGTATTTTTGTTTCAACCTCTTTCTTAGCAACTATGAAGGAGGAAATAATGTTTTTCCTTAAATAGGTTTAAATGACAAAGGGGCTTTGGACACCAAGATCCGATGAGTTCGCTAAGCCATTTGACCAAGTAAGCATTATTTGTGGTAACATCAGTGAATAGCACAGTTAACAATAATGTTGTCATTTGGACTATATGCAGGAGAATTATTTTTTGTCACAAGCACAATCTTCTGTAAATTCTCATTATTTTTTCTCAAACTTCACATGGTTTTTGTTTTTCTTATCCTTAAGCTAATTACATGACATTTGAGAATTTTTCTAACCCTCACTGTTTTCTTACAGTCCCAGCGACCCTCTACAAGCTCCCATAGGTCTGGGGTCCATTCGTGGTTTGCATTCCACTTTTGGAGTATATGGTTTGTGTTGCCCCTATCCCTATGTGCTCCTATTGCAACCTATTGTAATTCTACACTGTGTGCATTACTTTTTTTGCTATTACTTACCTAATTTTGGTTTGTGTATATATATCTTGTGGATAGTACTTACCTTCTTACTGAGGGTACTCACTGAGATACTTTTGGCATATTGTCATAAAAATAAAGTACCTTTATTTTTAGTAACTCTGTATATTGTGTTTTCTTATGATATTGTACATATGATACAAGTGGTATAGTAGGAGTTTTGCATGTCTCCTAGTTCAGCCTAAGCTGCTTTGCCATAGCTACCTTCTATCAGCCTAAGCTGCTAGAAACACCTCTTCTACACTAATAAGGGATAACTTGACCTGGCACAGAGTGTAAGTACCCTTGTTACCCACTATAAGCCAGGCCAGCCTCCTACATGCATCCAATCACAATAATAACAATAACTTG
This sequence comes from Pleurodeles waltl, assembly GCF_031143425.1. Lineage (NCBI taxonomy): Eukaryota > Metazoa > Chordata > Amphibia > Caudata > Salamandridae > Pleurodeles > Pleurodeles waltl. Next base: position 1,325,935,493 of record NC_090437.1, on the reverse strand, counting down.
TAATACTTCCTTTCAAAATCACACAACTCCCCATCAGTGTAAATAGCAAGTCTGCAAGTTTCACAGTTTAAGGATACTTTATTTGTAAACCTTTGTCACCCTTGTTGGATGAAGTGTTGACTTAATCTGGCTAGATTCAAATCTGCCACTAGAGAATACATACAGATTTGGAAAACATTTAAAACATGAACCTCTAAGTTGTACAGCACTAAGAATGAAGACACAACATGCATCAATCTGATATTGTTTTATTAGATCATGTAATAGTATAGAAGAAATGGTTATAGCATACAGAAATGGTTAAGTATGCTGTCAATAACAATATAGAAAAGCCATGAGCATATAAAAGCCATGAGTTATTTAATTTAGATCTCAGACAAATCAATGTTATCCTCCCGAGAAACACAAAGGACACCTAGAAATAACCAAACAGAACATAACACACAGCTAGTTAGACTCTTACTATTAAGTAGGTCTTCTTCAAATTCGTTCAGCAATTATGTAGCCAATAATATCTAAATCTCTAACAATATATATGTTTTCTAAATTTGAACAACAGAGGATTGCCCCTATATGCAGTCCAATATAGCTTCTGCTATAAATAGAGCAATAGAAACCATCTCTGCATATATTGATCCTTATTATACACCTTGTACTAACTCTCTAAGTCCGTACATTAAGGATCTGCTAAATATGCTCAACCTCCTATTTGGCACTACATTGTCAAAAAAAGATAGTTTGGATATATTGCATGTTAGAAATCTTTATAAATGTATCCAACATGATATGGGCATAAAAGTCGTCAGAAGCAATTTGAGTACATGATCTAGTCGTATCACCAAATGAGTTTTAGGTACAAAGTGGATTAAGTCTATGGGCATCATGTTTGCTTCAACTTATGCCAGACTTTTATGAAATGAAACTTGCCTAAAACACTGAAATTAAGAAATTATTGGGACATAATTTAGAACACATTATGAACTAGTTTTGATTTATTGGCAATTTAATTTTCATTTGGGATTGCGCTGTCTTCAATTAATCACCACCTTTAATACTTGTCCATTCTGAAATATACAATAACTCTTTTTTAATCATACTAATGGACGGATCTGTAGAAATAACAATGCAAAGGACACTATTAATAGGTTTTATAGAAAACCCATTACAGGTTATTTGTAATTCTTTAAGTGTCCTAAGCTTATCCAAAAAACACAAAAAGTGTTTCCCCAAGGGGGAGTATGCTACACATGAAGAGAAGTTGTCTGTTGGAACACAGGTATTACACTTAATTACATAATTGGAGAAAACAATGTTTAAAAGAGATGATGACAAACACATTTTAGCTGAGGCAAACATGAAAGCTCTGCCAGTTCCTTCTTCAACTATGTTGATCCAGAAACACATGTATTCCATGGTAACATGCATAGCAATAACACGTTACTCAGCATGCAGCCATAAACTAATTAGCTGTTTCATGAGAATTCTGCATATTTCATATCTTGAAAGCACAATTCAAAATGTTATTGGAGCACATGCCAAATAGTCACTTGATAAAGATAAATGTATTGTGATAGAAAATAGCTTACCGCTTCTAAGTACATGCCCCAATTTACTCTCAGTTTTACCAAGCGCAGCCATAGAATAAATTTATATAAACATTTGATTAAATCATTCTATCTGATTGATGATAGCTCACTGGAAGTACAAATTCTCAGGATGCCTTATAGTTTGTAATCTGTAAAACCCCTTGCATTGGACATCCTTTGCACAAGTAGCTCTGAACTTTACACTCCTGTGAATCCAAGGTGCTTTGAAGTTCCTACTGATGCCCAAAGATGCTTAAGAGGGAGACTTTAAAAGAGGAATTGCAAGACTGTACATTCCATCCTCAGCTTTGATTTAGCTCTACATGCCTCATTATATTAACACTGGAGTATTATTACTCTGCTGAAGTAGCAAGTCAAACTCTTGTTTGTAGAGTCACATAGTGGTAGTGATCACCTGCTGCAGTCCTAAATCATCAGCCAACCAGAAGATCAAAAACAAAAAGTCAACGCCCAGCTCACACCTCTTCATGTGGAAGATCAATGTGAGATGCTGTGATAAGGTGTACTGCACTACTTCCTTTCCACCAATAAGGCATTCTTGCAAAATACTTCAATACAAAATGGTTAGCAGCATATATGATGAAATGCGAGGAAAGCAATACATTTTACATAACCTTCATTTATTCACTGATTCACGGAAAAGCAATAATAGCTAATTTTGCAAAATATTTCTAATATGTCCAGCATTGGCATTGACTAGTTTTTTACACTGGGCCAGAATTACGCTGGTGCAGTCTGGACATGTGACAAAATGACCACGCCCAAAATCCATGGATTACAAAATGATCTCTGCATGGCTTGATAGACACGTTTGTTTTCAAAGAGTATATTTGAGGAAATAAATGAACTCTTCAAATATTACATATTTTACTTCCTTTTCACAAAAGCATTCCTGGAAAATTTGTCTCTCTAAGGATCCAAAATGGCAGTCCTTGTATCATAAAAATATCCATAGTTTTTCCTACTTCCCATCTTAAAAACATCAATGAAACCTCACGTTCAGTAAAAATATGCCACATCTGAGAAATTAGTTGCTGTTTTACTGTCCAATATAAATACACTCATTTTTGTATAAAAAATACTTCCTCACATCCACCAAAATGCGTCTCATTCAACTGAAAAATATTTATAATCTTCTCCCCCTGTACTGTCCTCTCCTGTGAGCGTGCCAATTTACAATGCTGTGATTCACGCTCCCACATTGTATTACAATATGTTTGACTATCCATTAAATGGTAACATGTATTCAGTGATGTTAGTCTGGGAGGGGGACAAAAACAAAGACATACAATGGAAAATAAAGGATAAAAGAATCAGATTATATGGGGTAATTGATACACACTGCATGGTGTGGCTACAGGATTTCCTGAGGGGCTTTGCTCCTGGCGGCTGCCGCATCCTTCACTTTACGGTTGGCTTGCTCCAACTTCTCTACGATCGTAGGTAGTCTCACTGTAATTAAGAGTTGGAAATTTCTGTCACCTCCAGCTAGGGGCCGCGCAGCATTCAAAATATCATCCATGGCTGGCAGGAGAGCATCAAGCATCCCACTAAACTGGACAAACATGTTGGCCACACGGCTCCTACCAGCCATGGTACTAAGGAAGGTGCTACATTGTCTCACTGGAATGAGGAAATTTGTCACTTGTTGTTGAAGGGCATTTTCTCGGTTAATGTCACCCAGGATGGCTTGAATTTTCCCCTTGTTGGCAGTGATGGATTCTTCCATGGCGTTGATCGACTGACTGCGGGCCTTGCATTGCTGCTGGTACATGTTCACAGCATTCAACTGTGCTTGGAGGCTACGTTTTGCTGAGTTAGCTTGGTTATTTGCATTTCTTATAGCAGTGTTCGCTGCATTGACTGCACTTATAGCTAACAAAAGAAAAGGAAAAAAGAAATTTTGATATTACAAATTTACTTAAAACATTTAGTTTTCAACAGCTTTTGGTATTTATCATAGAAGGTTCCAGGAGAGAAGGCATCTTCTCCTATTGAAGTGTTTTGTTTTACAGATAGAAGATATGCGATGAACCAGGACACAGACATCAATAGCATAGACAAGAATAAGCAAGAGGTAGCAGGAACTACCTGTGACTTGCAGTTTACCTGCTTTTGTGCTGCGCCTGATACTCCTGGTCGTTAAAGCAGCAGTAAGAGAAAGTAAGTTCTAAGAGGCATGTTTACTTTCTGAAGTTTACAAGCCTTGTCCTTCTTCAAACTTCTGTGCAGCAAATACAGGGCTGCAGAAGGGGTAGAAGTGGGACAGGACATTAACAATGTCATGGATCACTGCCAGAATATTGGAGCTAAAATATTGTGTGGACAGAATATTATGTCAAAAATATCAAGGACCAAAATATCAAGAAGGTAAGTGGAAATAGGTAAGTATAGATTTAATACTCTTAACTCCACATCTACGTACCTTTCGGATATGTATCATCAAGGTAAATCCATGTGAAGTTATATATAGAAATACCTTACTTACCTATAGAAACTTACCTTCACAGTATTTTTGTCCTTGATATTCTTGACACAATATTTCGTCCCACAATATTTTCGGTTCTGATATTCTGTGTAAACACTCCCATCTATTTGATTGGTCCCTTGAACCACATTTGTCTTCTAATTTTCCACTGCTTCTCAATTTCTCTCCAAAATTGCTCCTGATGTCCCACCCATTATCCTACTTCTTGCCACCCACCACTTGTGCCCACTCCCTACCTGAGATGTATGTCTCTGCTCTTTTCGGACTCTTTGCTCAACTGTGTTGAGCTATGTGTACATGATTAAGTGCCAGAACATATATACTGTACAAACATACATGCTTTCTCATTTGCACTAATGGATCACCACAATGTCACTGCAGATGTGCCAACTAAGTCTCAGCATGATTGTGTTAAAGCGAAACTTAGGGTGACTTTAAATATGAGATTGTCAGCCACACTCATAAAATTCTCAAAAATGATCAACACGCACTGTCAGGTTGTACTTTCTGGATTCTAAAAGTGAACCTAATGTGAAAGACTCAACATTATGGGTGTTTTAGGATATTCATTTCTATGAATGATCACTGCACACACATGCTATTGCCTATAGTGCTTAAGGTTCGCTTCCTCATGGCTAGGTGTGTGCTATACACGTACTGCACACATACAATGTTTGATTGAGTAAACAACTATCTTAAATGGTATAAATTTGAATGTGAATTTGTACCTTGAAGTATGCAATGCAAAGGAATTTCAATTCTTCATAAAGTGTCTGCTTGAATGCCATAAAATGCTATTCCCAGTTTTTCAATAATTGATCTGATAAAAACATGTATTGTTATGAAGTACCCTTGAAGTTGTGCCATCTGGTGGGTTACAGTGTTGCAAGCCCCCTTTAGATGAGCGGCCTCGTGTAACCCCCTAAGCCCTGTAAGCATTTTTTTACTATACCTGATTGTGACATTTCCTCTTATCAACGCTGTGCTTCTCATCAAACGTGTGTCATCAACTATCAACAAGTGCTTTGAGTTGGCGCCTGTGAGTTCAGACTTTAAAGTGTGCCATCACTCCAGTATGCCATAGCCCACAGTGTCTTCTGATGTTAGCCAAAGAATGAACTGCTCTGATATGCAATGCTCTTGCTCTCCTGTGTCCCATTGTGTCTGGCTAAGATGGCTGCAGGAACAGAGACACAGCAGAACTGCCTTACCACAAAGTATCTACGTACCAGAGGCTGGGCTGTAAGTGCATGAATGCCTCTGAATGTTTGTCAAGACTTGTGCCCTGGGGTAACCCTAGAAAAGACAATTCCGAGTGATGGGAAATTCCTGCAATTTTAGGGGGCTGCTTGCAATGAAGGCCTAGGTATGTGCATGTCGCGTGCATCTTGAGGGGAAGGGACTCCGATAGAGGTAGTTCATGGATGCCAACAGCAGGGGTGTAACAAAACTGGAGGGGGCCCCTGCACAGAACATGGAGGGGCCACCTCTGGACTCACTCAGGCCAGGTGCTGTGTTGAGGGACCCCCTGGAGCTCTGGGCCACCCCACACTGCGGGGGCTGTGGAGGCCTGTGTTATGCCCCAGGCCATTCACACGGAAGACACCCGATTTTTTGTTTTTATTGATTATTTTACCTGTCTCCCGCATGAAATTGTCTCTGATTCAATGTTGGTTCACGAGGAAAATAAACTGCCCATTTCTTTTTTCACTATCTCACCCTTTCCTGTTTTTAAATGCTGGCATGTGTTGTAGGCTAGTGAGCCTGTAATATAGCTGTTAAGTGTGTCAGTTAAAAAAGAGAATTGCGTACCTAGAAAGGGCCCTGCGAAGGGGATGAATAGAAAGAAGAAGGATCGTCTCCGCGCCTGCTGCGCATCCCTCTTCTGCTGCTCCGCGCGCCGCATCCCCTCGGTGGCCGTGTCCACGGCTCTCTGCGCCGCGGCCAGCTGCTGCCTGCTGAGCTCCGCCTGGGACCGCAGTCCAAGCAGCTGCTGCTGGAGGCCCTGCTGCCGAGCCTGCAGCGCCGCCTGCTCGTTCCTCATGGACTTCAAGGTGTTCAGGCGCTCCTCGGCGTTGGCGCTCAGGAGCCTCACCTGCTCCAAGGACACCTGCTCCGCCGCGGACAGGCTCCTGTAGGCGTACTTGAGGTCACAGCGGATGTTGGGGAGGTCCTCGTCCAGGTTAGAGCTCTTCTGCAGGGTCTCGGCCACAGACTTCAAGAGGTTCAAGCCCTCCAGGAAGGGCTGCAGGACGGCCTGCCTGTAAGTGGCCTCGGTGACGGGGACAAGAGCCAGCGTGTGGCCCGGAAGCAGCAGGGCTGGACCTAAGATGGGGGAGGAGAGAACAAAGATTACAGGCCTTTGGGAAGAGCAGTAAAGATTCCCTTCCAGTCACCGGCATAATAATTCCATAACTCCAAAAAGAAAAAGAGACATTAAACTATAGGTGTATTCTTCTTACCAAAACATATTCAGCATTTATTTCTCAGAATTTATTCGGGCGACCCCAGTCACCGGAGTCAGCATGTTTTGTAGGATTGCAAGTCTGGGAAGGAAGGGTGTCTCTAACACATTGTGATACAGGCTCATCACCATCAGGAAGGCACTCTACAAACTGATTATTTCTATGCGCTTCCAGCAGATGATGATAATGCCCAACATTTCCATCCATCAGTTTCTTGCTGTCAAAGGGAGTCTTCTGAACTAATATCACAGGAAGTGACATCATCTGAAGTGCCTGATCAGGATGGAATGTATAGGGCTGACTGTAGGAGGCTGGCCTGGCATTTAGTGGGTACCAAGGGGTACTTACACTCTGTACCAGGTCCAGTTATCCCTTATTAGTGTAGAAGAGGTGTTCTAGTAGCTTAGGCTGATAGAAGGTAGCTATAGCAGAGCAGCTTAGGCTGAACTAGGAGACATGCAAAAGTCCTACTATACCACTGGTGTCATATGCACAATATCATAAGAAAACACAATACACAAATATACTAAAAATAAAGGTACTTTATTTTTATGACAATATGCCAAAAGTATCTCAGTGACTACCCTCAGTATGAGGATGCCAAATATACACAAGACATATGTACACAATACCAAAAATATGCAGTAATAGCAAAAGGAAGTAATGCAAGCAGTGTTAAATTACAGTAGATTGAAATAGGAGCACATAGGTATAGTGGCAACACAAACCATATACTCCAAAAGTGGAATGCAAACCACAAATGGACCCCAAACCTATGTGAGCTTGTAGAGGGTTGCTGGGACTGTAAGAAAACAGTGAGGGTTAGAAAAATAGCCCACTCCAAGACCCTGAAAAGTAGGTGTAAAGTGCACCTATAACCCCCAGAGAGCACAGAAGTCGTGATAGGGGGTTTCTGCAAGGAAGACCAACACCAGCAATACAACAACAGTGGATTTCCGGACCTGAGTACCTTTGAAACAAGGGGACCAAGTCCAAGAGTCGCGACAATGTCGAGAGTGGGCAGATGCCCAGGAAATGCCAGCTGAGGGTGCAAGGAAGGGAGGGACCAGGATGTCGCCACTTCGATGAGGAGACAGAGGGGGCGCCCGGCAAGTCAGGGAGCCCTCACAGAAGCAGACAGCACCCGCAGAAGTACCGGAACAGGCACTTGGAAGAGGAGTGAACCAGAGTCCACCCGAAGTCAGAAAAGGGAGTCCCACGACGCCGGAGGACAACTCAGAAGGTTGTGCACTGCAGGTTAGAGTGTCGAGGACCCAGGCTTGGCTGTGCACAAAGGAAATCCTAGAAGAGTGCACAGGAGCCGGAGCAGCTGCAAATCACACGGTACCCAGCAATGCAGTCTAGCGTGGGGAGGCAAGGACTTACCTCCACCAAACATGGAATGAAGAGTCACTGGACTGTGGGAGTCACTTGGACAGAGTTGCTGAGTTCCAGGGACCACGCTCGTTGTGCTGAGAGGGGACCCAGAGGACCGGAGATGCAGTCTTTTGTTTCCTGCGGTTGCAGGGGGAAGATTCCGTCGACCCACGGGAGATTTCTTCAGAGCTCCTGGTGAAAGAAGGAGGAAGGCTACCCCCAGAGCATGCACCACCAGGAAACAGTCGAGAAAGCCGGCAGGATGAAGCGATATAAGGTTGCAGTAGTCGTCTTTGCTACTTTTTTGCGGTTTTGCAGGCGTCCTGAGCAGTCAGCAGTCGTTCCTTTGGCAGAAGGTGAAGAGGGAGATGCAGAGGAACTCTGATGAGCTCTAGCATTCGGTATCTGAAGAATTCCCCAAAGCAGAGACCCTAAATAGCCAGAAAAGGAGGTTTGGCTACCTAGGAAGGTGGATAGGCTAGTAACACAGGTAAGAGCCTATCAGAAGGAGTCTCTGACGTCACCTGATGACACTGGCCACTCAGAGCAGTCCAGTGTGCCAGCAACACCTCTGTTTCCAAGATGGCAGAGGTCTGGAGCACACTGGAGGAGCTCTGGGCACCTCCTCTGGGAGGTGCAGGTCAGGGGAGTGGTCACTCCCCTTTCCTTTGTCCAGTTTCGCGCCAGAGCAGGGCTGGGGGATCCCTGAACCGGTGTAGACTGGCTTATGCAGAGATGGGCACCATCTGTGCCCATCAAAGCATTTCGAGAGGCTTGGGGAGGCTACTCCTCCCAGGCCCTGTCACCTTTTTCCAAAGGGAGAGGGTGTAACACCCTCTCTCTGAGAAAGTCCTTTGTTATGCCTTCCTGGGCCAGGCCTAGCCGGACCCCAGGAGGGCAGAAACCTGTCTGAGGGGTTGGCAGCAGCAGCAGCTGCAGTGAAACCCCGGGAAAGGCAGTTTGGCAGTACCCGGGTCTGTGCTAGAGACTTGGGGGATCATGGAATTGTCTCCCTAATGCTAGAATGGCATTGGGGTGACAATTCCATGATCTTAGACATGTTACATGGCCATGTTCGGAGTTACCATTGTGATGCTATACATAGGTAGTGACCTATGTATAGTGCACGCGTGTAATGGTGTCCCCGCACTCACAAAGTCCGGGCAATTTGCCCTGAACAATGTGGGGGCACCTTGGCTAGTGCCAGGGTGCCCTCACACTAAGGGCCTGATTCTAAGCTTGGCGGGCGGCGGGAGCCGCCCGCCAAGTGGGAACCGCCAGAAGACCGTACCGCGGTCAAAAGACCGCGGCGGTCATTCTGGGTTTCCCACTGGGCTGGCGGGTGACCGCCAAAAGTCCGCCCGCCAGCCCAGTGGGAAACACCCTTCCCACGAGGAAGCCGGCTCCGAATAGAGCCGGCGGAGTGGGAAGGTGCGACGGGTGCAGTTGCACCCGTCGCGAATTTCAGTGTCTGCAAAGCAGACACTGAAATTCTTTGTGGGGCCCTCTTACGGGGGCCCCACGACACCCCATACCGCCATCCTGTTCCTGGCGGGCGACCCGCCAGGAACAGGATGGTGGTATGGGGTGTCAGAATCCCCATGGCGGCGCAGCAAGCTGCGCCGCCATGGCGGATTCCCATGGGCAGCGGAAAGTCGGCGGTACACCGCCGGCTTTCCGCTTCTGGCCGCGGCTGTACCGCCGCGGTCAGAATGCCCGGCGGAGCACCGCCAGCCTGTTGGCGGTGCTACCGCCGACCCCGGCCCTGGCGGTATTTACCGCCATGGTCAGAATGACCCCCTAAGTAACTTAGCACCCAACCTTCACCAGGTGAAAGTTAGACATATAGGTGACTTATAAGTTACTTAAGTGCAGTGGTAAATGGCTGTGAAATAACGTGGACGTTATTTCACTCAGGCTGCAGTGGCAGGCCTCTGTAAGAATTGTCAGAGCTCCCTATGGGTGGCAAAAGAAATGCTGCAGCCCATAGGGATCTCCTGGAACCCCAATACCCTGGGTACCTCAGTACCATATACTAGGGAATTATAAGGGTGTTCCAGTATGCCAATGTGAATTGGTGAAATTGGCCACTAGCCTGTTAGTGACAATTTAGAAAGCAGAGAGAGCATAACCACTGAGGTTCTGGTTAGCAGAGCCTCAGTGAGACAGTTAGTCATCACACAGGGAACACATACAGGGCACACTTATGAGCACTGGGGTCCTGGCTGGCAGGGTCCCAGTGACACATACACTAAAACAACATATATACAGTGAAATATGGGGGTAACATACCAGGCAAGATGGTACTTTCCTACACAATCCCCCCCAGCCCCCAAACGAAGGACAATATGACTAGCCATGACCTGATGAGTCTTCATTGTCTAAGTGGAAATATCTGGACAGTCCATCTGCATTGGAGTGGGTACTCCCAGGTCTATGTTCCACTGTATAGTCCATTCCCTGTAGAGATATGGACCACCTCAACAATTTAGGGGTTTCACCTTTCATTTTTTTTCAGCCAAAGTAGAGGTTTGTGGTCTGTCTGAACAATGAAGTGAGTGCCAAACAGGTATGGCCTCAACTTCTTCAGTGCCCAGACCACAGCAAAGGCCTCCCTCTCTATGGCAGACCAACACTTTTCTCTAGGGGTCAACCTCCTACTGATAAAAGCAACAGGTTGATCCTGGCCCTCAGAATTGAGTTGTGATAAGACTGCCCCTACCCCTTATTCAGATGCATCAGTTTGAACAATGAATTTCTTGGAGTAACATGGGCTTTTTAGGACAGGTGCAGTGCACATGGCCTGTTTCAGCTCCTCAAAAGCTTTCTGACAGCTAGCTGTCCACAATATCTTTTTAGGCATTTTCTTGGAGGTGAGGTCATTAAGTGGAGCTGCAATGGAGCCATAGTTCAAAATGAACCTCCTGTAAATACCCAGTGAGGCCTAAGAAGGCTCTCACATGGGTCTGAGTTGTAGGGGGAACCCAATCCATGATAGTTTGGATTTTCCCCTGAAGTTGTGCAATCTGTTCTCCACCTACCAGGTGTCCCAGATAAACCACTTTTCCCTGCCCTATCTGGCACTTTGAAGCCTTGATAGTGAGGCTTGCCTTCTGCAGGGCCTCCAGAACTTTCCACAGGTGGACCAGGTGATCATCCCAGGTGGAGCTGAAGACAGCTATATCGTCCAGATATGCTGCACTAAAAGCCTCCAACCCCTGCAGGACTGTATTCACCAACCTCTGAAAAGTGGCAGGTGCATTTTTAAAACCAAAGGCATTACTGTGAATTGGTAGTGCCCTCCAATAGTCTAAAATGCAGTTTTTGCTTTATCATCCTCTGCTAACTTGATCTGCCAATACCCTGCAGTCAAATCAACGGTGCTTAGATACTTGGCTGTTGCCAGTGTATCTATGAGCTCATCTGCCCTGGGTATAGGGTGAGCATCAGTTTTAGTTACCTGGTTGAGACCTCTGTAATCTACACAAAACCTCATCTCTCTTTTCCCATCTTTAGAGTGAGGTTTTGGTACAAGCACCACAGGAGAGGCCCATGGTCTTTCAGAATGTTCAACCACTCCCAGTTCAAGCATTTTCTGAACTTCTTGTTTTACGGAGTCCCTGACATGGTCAGGCTGCCTATAGATCTTACTTTTGGCAGGCATGCTGTCTCCAGTATCTATAGTGTGCTCACACCAAGAAGTGGTGCCTGGCATAGTAGAAAAGAGTTCAGAAAACTGACCTAGGAGATTTATGCAGTTGTCTTCTGCTCAGCAGTAAGACAGTCTGCCAAAACTACACCTTCCACTAGAGCATCTTGTTCCGTGGAAAAGAAGAGATCAGGGAGAGGGTCACTCTCTTCTTCCTGTCCTTCATCTGTTGCCATGAGCAGGATGAGATCAGCCCTGCCATAGTAGGGTTTAAGGCGATTGACATGGAGCACCCTAAGGGGACTCCTGGCAGTGCCCAGGTCAACCAAGTAGGTGACCTCTCCCTTCTTTTCAACAATGATGTGGGGTCCACTCCATTTGTCTTGGAGTGCTCTCGGGGCCACAGGCTCCAATACCCACACCTTCTGTCCTGGTTAGTACTGAATCAGAACAGCCTTCTGGGCATGCAATTGCTTTTGGAGCTCTTGGCTGGCCTGAAGGTTTTTACTGGCCTTTTTCATGTACTCAGCCATACTGGATCTTAGTCTGAGTACATAGTCCACTATGTCTTGCTTAGGAGCTTTTAAATTTTGTTCCCAACCCTCCTTCACAAGTGTTAGGGGACCTCTTACAGGGTGTCCAAATAGGAGTTCAAAGTGGCTGAAGCCCACTCCTTTCTGGGGAACCTCCCTGTAAACAAAAAGAAGGCAAGGTAACAGGACATCCCATCTCCTCCTGAGTTTTTCAGGGAGTCCCATTATCATTCCTTTCAGAGTTTTATTAAACCTCTATACCAGTCCATTTGTTTGTGGATGATAAGGTGTGGTGAATTTGTATGTTACACCACATTCCTTCCACATGGCCTTCAAGTTTTCAGGCATAAAGTTGCTACCCCGTCTGATACAACCTCTTTTGGGAAACCCATCCTGGAAAAGATTCCCAGGAGGGTTTTTGCCGCTGCAGGAGCTGTAGTGGTCCTTAGAGGAATAGCTTCAGAATATCTTGTGGCATGGTCCACTACCACGAAGATAAACCTATTGCCTGAAGCAGTAGGAGGGTCAAGGGGGCCAACTATGTCAACCCCTACCCTTTCAAAGGGAACCCCAACCGCAGGCAGTGGAATAAGGGGAGCCTTTGGGGTGCCACCAGTCTTGCCACTGGCTTGGCAGGTCACGCAGGACTTACAAAAATCCTTTGTGTCCTCTGACATCCTAGGCCAGTAAAACAGGGGGACAAGCCTTTCCGATGTTTTAATCTGACACAAATGTCCAGCCAAGGGAATGTCGTGTGCCAGAGTTAGGAGGAACTCTCTGTACTGCAGGGGAATGACCAATCTCCTGGCTGCTCCAGGTTTTGGGTCCCTTGCCTATGTGTACAAGAGGTTGTCCTCCCAGTAAACTCTATGTGAGTCACTGACATCCCCATTTTGCTGTTTGACAGCTTGCTGTCTTAGACCATCTAATGTGGGACAGGATTGCTGTGCCACACTCAGCTCCTCCCTGGCAGGCCCCCCTCCACCCAAAAGCTCAGCAGTTTCTGTTGCCAGCTCCTCTGGTGAAGGTTCTGCACAGGGGGGAAATTCTTCTTCCTCAGAAGTTGAATCATCTGTAGAGGGAGGGATAGTGGGTAGGGATTTACCCTTACTAACCCTAGCTTTAGGGAGCACTTGGTCCATTGTTCCAGGATCCAAGTCACCCTGTCCTTTTTGTTTTTTGGCCTGAGCCCTTGTCAAAGCAAAAATATGCCCAGGAATGCCCAGCATTGCTGCATGAGCCTCCAACTCCACTTCTGCCCAAGCTGATGTCTCTAAATAATTCACTAGTAGACAGTCTACAGGTACATCTGAGGCAACCACAACTTTCTTTGGACCAGTAACCCCCCCAATTGAGATTTACAACAGCCATGGGGTGGCTAAGAGTGTTGGTATGAGCGTCTGTCACTTGGTACTGGTGACCAAGAAGGTGTTGTTCAGGGTGTACCAGTTTCTCTATTACCATGGTAACACTGGCACCTGTGTCCCTGTAGGCCTGAACCTCAACACCATTGATTAGGGGAAGTTGCTTGTACCTATCCATATTAAGGGGACAAGCAACCAAGGTGGCCAAATCAATGGCCCCTTCAGAGACTAACACAGCCTCTGTGGTCTCCCTAACAAGACCAGCCCCAACTAAATTACCAAGACTGAGCCCAGCTACTCCCTTGGATTGGCTATTAGTAGGTTTGCTCCCACCACCACTGCTATTACTAGGGGCGCTAGAGGTTGCAGTAGGGGTTGTGGTAGTGGGAGGCTTGGTGCTTTTCTTTGGACAACTGGCATCAGTTGTCCAATGGCCTTTTACTTTACATAAATAGCACCATGGTTTCTTTACTTGATTAGAAGAAGATTTGGAACCCACCACCCCCACCAGAGTGTTTTTGTGGGCCTGATGAAGACTCGTTTTTAGATTTGTCCCCACCCTTGTCTGAAGACTTACCATCCTTCTTCTTGCCATCCTTGTCACCCCCTGTATGAACTTTACTGTTCACTCTTGTTATGACCCATTTGTCTGCCTTATTTCCCAATTCTTGGGGAGAGGTCAGATCTGAGTCCACTAGATATTGGTGTAACAAATCAGACACACAGTTATTCAGAATATGCTCTCTCAAGATTAGATTGTACAGGCTTTCATAGTCAGAAACTTTACTGCCATGTAACCACCCCTCCAAGGCCTTCACTGAATAGTCAACAAAGTCTACCCAGTCTTGTGAGGACTCTTTTCTGGTTTCTCTGAACTTAATCCTGTATTGTTCAGTGGTTAAGCCAAATCCATCTAAGAGTGCATTCTTCAAAACTGTAAAATTATTGGCATCACTTTCATTCACAGTAAGGAGCCTATCCCTACCCTTTCCACTGAAAGATAGCCATAGGATAGCAGTCCACTGCCTTTGAGGGACCCCCTGTACCATACAGGCCCTCTCAAGTGCAGCAAACCACTTTTTAAAGTCATCCCCCTCCTTGTAAGGGGGAACTATCTTATGCAGATTCCTAGAATCATGCTCTCTCACAGGATTGCTATCGGGAATACTGCTGCTGCCACCAAGGGGTCCAAACCCCAACCTCTGTCTCTCTTTTTCTAAGTCTAGGGATTCCCTGTCTAGAGTCAGCTGTTGCTGTTTAAGCTTCAGCCTGGACTCTTCCACTCTCAACTTATTGAGCTCCCTTTCTAACATCTTGTCATCAGGGTGGGTGGGTTGGGAATGTTTTGACACAGAAGAAAGATTTGAATGAGCAGAGAGAGAAATGTCCCTAACAGTTGGCACCCTAACAACCTGGCCTCCAGGAATAAAAACATCCCTACTGTAATGGGAGCTTCTATTACTACCAGCATTTCTAGGTGGTCTGCTAAGGGGCAAATTAAGAAGGGAACCCTGCAACACTCCTACTGGGGGCTCCCCTGAGTCATAGTGTGAGCTATCCATTAACTTTTCAGATGAGGTGCCACCCTGGGCCTTATCATTCTCAATAAGAATATTAGACAGTAACTCTCTAGAAGGGTTCTTACCTATCACTAAACCTCTATCAATGCAGAGACTCCTTAGGCTCTTAAAGTTAAGGTGGTCATAAGTAGTATTGACCAAATTAAGAGTAGTTCCTACACCAGACATGATAGAAAAAGGTTTAGAGACAGATAAAGGATAGAAAACGTTTTAGGACTTTTTAAAAAACAGAAAAAAAACGTTTTCAAACTTTTTGAAACTTTTAGAAAGTTTAGAGGTACTTTTCAGCACTTAGCAGATAGTGTAAGAGAAGAAAAGCAAAACTCTTTGGTTAGGTGTACATACACTGAACTTATTTTGTATATTTTTTTCTTATGAAAAGTACAAAATGACAAAGTGGTAAGTAGTTGCAAGTACTTATCCCACCGCTGCACAACCAATGTAGGAGGCTGGCCTGGCTTGTAGTGGGTACTAAGGGGTACTTACACTCTGTACCAGGTCCAGTTATCCCTTATTAGTGTAGAAGAGGTGTTTCTAGCAGCTTAGGCTGATAGAAGGTAGCTATAGCAGAGCAGCTTAGGCTGAACTAGAAGACATGCAAAGCTCCTACTATACCATTGGTGTCATATGCACAATATCATAAGAAAACACAATACACAGATGTACTAAAAATAAAGGTACTTTATTTTTATGACAATATGCCAAAAGTATCTCAGTGAGTACCCTCAGTATGAGGATGCCAAATATACACAAGACATATGTACACAATACCAAAAATATGCAGTAATAGCATAAGGAAGTAATTCAAGCAGTGTAAAGTTACAGTAGATTGCAATAGGAGCACATAGGTATAGGGGCAACACAAACCATATACTCCAAAAGTGGAATGCGAACCACGAATGGATCCCAAACCTATGTGAGCTTGTAGAGGGTTGCTGGGACTGTAAGAAAACAGTGAGGGTTAGAAAAATAGCCCACTCCAAGACCCTGAAAAGTAGGTTTAAAGTGCACCTATAACCCCCAGAGAGCACAGAAGTCGTGATAGCGGGTTTCTGCAAGGAAGACCAACACCAGCAATGAAACAACAGTGGATTTCCGGACCTGACTACCTGTGAAATAAGGGGACCAAGTCCAGGAGTCGCGACAATGTCGAGAGTGGGCAGATGCCCAGGAAATACCAGCTGAGGGTGCAAGGAAGCTGCCACCGGATGGAAGAAGCTTTGGTTTCTGCAAGAATGAAGAGGACTAGGAACTGCCCCTATGGAGGATGGATGTCACACGTCTTGAAGAAGCTTGCAGAGGTGTTCCCACGCAGAAAGACCGCAAACAAGCCTGGCTAGCTGCAAGGGTCGCGGTTAGGGTTTTTGGGTGCTGCTGTGGCCCAGGAGGGACCAGGATGTCACCACTTGGATGAGGAGACAGAGGGGGCGCCCAGCAAGTCAGGGACCCCTCACAGAAGCAGGCAGCACCTTCAGAAGTACCAGAACAGGCATTTGGAAGTGAACCGGAGTCCACCCAAAGTCAGAAAAGGGAGTCCCACGACGCCGGAGGACAACTCAGAAGGTTGTGCACTGCAGGTTAGAGTGTCGGGGACCCAGGCTTGGCTGTGCACAAAGAAAATCCTGGAAGAGTGCACAGGAGCCGGAGCAGCTGCAGACCACGCGGTACCCAGCAATGCAGTCTAGCGTGGGGAGGCAAGGACTTACCTCCACCAAACATGGAATGAAGAGTCACTGGACTGTGGGAGTCACTTGGACAGAGTTGCTGAGTTCCAGGGACCACGCTCGTTGTGCTGAGAGGGGACCCAGAGGACCGGAGATGCAGTCTTTTGTTTCCTGCGGTTGCAGGGGGAAGATTCCGTCGACCCACTGGAGATTTCTGCAGAGCTCCTGTTGCATGAAGGAGGCAGGCTACCCCCAGAGCATGCACCACCAGGAAACAGTCAAGAAAGCCGGCAGGATGAAGCGATACAAGGTTGCAGTAGTCGTCTTTGCTACTTTGTTGCGGTTTTGTAGGCGTCCTGAGCAGTCAGCGGTCGATCCTTTTGCAGAAGGTGAAGAGGGAGATGCAGAGGAACTCTGATGAGCTCTTGGATTCGGTATCTGAAGAATTACCCAAAGCAGAGACCCTAAATAGCCAGAAAAGGAGGTTTTGCTACCTAGGAAGGAGGATAGGCTAGTAACACAGATAAGAAGGAGTCTCTGACGTCACCTGATGGCACTGGCCACTCAAAGCAGTCCAGTGTGCCAGCAAGACCTCTGTTTCCAAGATGGCAGAGGTCTGGAGCACACTGGAGGAGCTCTGGGCACCTCCCCTGGGAGGTGCAGGTCAGGGGAGTGGTCACTCCCCTTTCCTTTGTCCAGTTTCGCGCCAGAGCAGGGCTGGGGGATCCCTGAACCGGTGTAGACTGGCTTATGCAGAGATGGGCACCATCTGTGCCCATCAAAGCATTTCCAGAGGCTGGGGAGGCTACTCCTCCCCAGCCCTGTCACCTTTTTCCAAAGGGAGAGGGTCTAACACCCTCTCTCTGAGGAAGTACTTTGTTCTGCATTCCTGGGCCAGGCCTGGCTGGACCCCAGGAGGGCAGAAACCTGTCTGAGGGGTTGGCAGCAGCAGCAGCTGCAGTGAAACCCCAGGAAAGGCAGTTTGGAAGTACCCGGGTCTGTGCTAGAGTCTTGGGGGATCATGGAATTGTCTCCCCAATGCCAGAATGGCATTGGGGTGACAATTCCGTGATCTTAGACATGTTACATGGCCATGTTCAGAGTTACCATTGTGACGCTATACCTATGTATAGTGCACGCGTTTAATGGTGTCCCCGCACTCACAAAGTCTAGGGAATTTGCCCTGAACAATGTGGGGGCAACTTGGCTAGTGCCAGGGTGCCCACACACTAAGTAACTTAGCACCCAACCTTCACCAAGTGAAGGTTAGATGTATAGGTGACTTATAAGTTACTTAAGTGCAGTGGTAAATGGCTGTGAAATAACGTGGCTTTCCGCTTCTGGCCGCGGCTGTACCGCCGCGGTCAGAATGCCCGGCGGAGCACCGCCAGCCTGTTGGCGGTGCTACCGCCGACCCCGGCCCTTGCGGTATTTACCGCCAGGGTCAGAATGACCCCCTAAGTAACTTAGCACCCAACCTTCACCAGGTGAAGGTTAGACATATAGGTGACTTATAAGTTACTTAAGTGCAGTGGTAAATGGCTGTGAAATAACGTGGACGTTATTTCACTCAGGCTGCAGTGGCAGGCCTCTGTAAGAATTGTCAGAGCTCCCTATGGGTGGCAAAATAAATGCTGCAGCCCATAGGGATCTCCTGGAACCCCAATACCCTGGGTACCTCAGTACCATATACTAGGGAATTATAAGGGTGTTCCAGTATGCCAATGTGAATTGGTGGAATTGGCCACTAGCCTGTTAGTGACAATTTAGATTGCCTGTGAGTGACAATTTAGAAAGTGACAATTGTTAGTGACAATTTAGAAAGCAGAGAGAGCATAACCACTGAGGTTCTGGTTAGCAGAGCCTCAGTGAGACAGTTAGTCATCACACAGGGAACACATACAGGGCACACTTATGAGCACTGGGGCCCTGGCTGGCAGGGTCCCAGTGATACATACACTAAAACAACATCTATACAGTGAAATATGGGGGTAACATGCCAGGCAAGATGGTACTTTCCTACACTGACCGCCCATGTGTTTCCTACAGGGTCAAACTGGGTCACCCCATCTGGGAGAGTGACTGGAAGGGAACATGTTTGTGGCCAAACTCCTTGCAAGAAGCTCTTGGCACAACCTACCACGTGCTACAAAAAGGAAAATGTACCTAAGCCTTAGTAAAGCAGCAACCTGTAGACTCCAGCATGCCCAAAGTGCTGCCGCTAGGCTGCTGTTTCCTCTCCCAAAGTCTTGTTCAGCTTCTGGCCTGCTTCATAAACTGCACTGGCTTCCAGTGGAGAAGTGGGTGCAGTTCAAAGCACTGTGCACCGCTCACAAATTCCTCCCCGGGGGCTCCTATTCTGGCGAGTAACCTGAACCTATAGTAACCACCTTGACCTCAGTGGTCAGCCAATCTTAAGCTTCAGGGATGTTGTCTTGGGACTAGCGCTGGGAAGACTTATTGTCTCTGCAGGTAAGTGCTTTACCAAACCACTAAAATAGCATAAAACCTTCTGGCACTTTAGTGCCAACTCCTGATGGTATTTCAGCCTTTTCTGAAATCTATCCAGAATGCATTCTAAAACATCCTAGGATCCCTGAAAACTCCTTGAGAGTCAATACATATCAAGCTGATTTAAAGATGATCAGGAGTAAGGCCATGGCAGCTGAGGTCTGAATGTGTTAGATAATGTTGTGAACTGCCCCTGGGACATTTTAGGTCTCAACAATATAGGTATTAAGTTGCTAGGCACAAGAATGAAATGATTAGATTTCTAATTCAACCGATTATAACATGTGGCCATATACAAGCCCTTTAGTATACATGGGGTTGGCACCACGGTGACCTCAGGTGTGCCTGTTATTGTAGATTTACACATTATTTGAACTGGTGCCTATGACATCCAGTCATTCAGTGCTAATGCTGATTGCTTTTATTACATTATGTTGACAACATATTAATATAACAATGTCTTGGATCTGTTAAATTATCCGACTATCAAAAAGAAGAACAGAGTCATACCAGGTAGTTTGTGGGACGTCCATTTTCCCTGCCCCAAATGATAAGTTGGTGAATCTGTACTGACTCAAAGTAAAGAAAATCTACTGAGTGTGAACAACATTAGTTTTAAACTACTTGGCAAGCGATGCTACTCACCTGTGAGCATGGCTAAGAAGAAGGAACAGAGCATTCTGGTCTCCATGGGGATGCTTTATTTCACACAACTGGAAGAATCCTTTATCCTGAAAAACATTAAAAATGATTATTTGATGAGGATTCAGTCAAATATGTGGTGCCTGAAAGGGTTGCGTGAAGTGTTTTCCCAACTGTCCATTCACTACTGGTGTAGGTCTTCTTCTGAAGGATGCATATCTCCTCGTGTATGGTGCCTCACCCATCACTCTAAATGGACTGATAATCCAAGCGGCGTCTCACAGGAGAATCCGAAGGAAGCACAGCTGTCGTGTGCGGTGCCTCACTCACCCATCACAGTATAAGGACTGATCATCCAAGTGAAGCTGCAGAGTGCAGATTCCCAAAGATTAAGGGGTTTATTTTGGAAGCGATTGCCTATGCCAATGTGAAAGGACAGGAATGCATCATATTTATGCAATACAGCGCATTCCTGTCCTTTCCCCCTTTGCGGGCACATAATTGGCCTCCTAGCTCCAGCGCAGGCATCCTTGAACCATGATGCAAGGGTGTCTGCGTGGCATGCAAGATTGAATTTGTGCAGGAAGGTGCACCTTCCTGCACAAAAACAATCCTGAAAGGTGGTTTCTGCTTTCTCTGCATGGTAAGTGGAAACAACGAAGAGAAATACAAATATTTCTCCTTGTTACGCCTCCCCTGGGGAGGCGTAAGGTTTTTGCACTTTCCCAGGTATATGTGCTTAAGCAAGTCTGGGGCAGCATAAAAATTCCTGGTTGTTGTGTGGGAAAACCCACTGCAATGCCCATGGAACGACTCCCTGGTGCAGACTAAGGCAACGCTGCGACTGGCGCTGCCTTGCCCTACTCCAAATCTATGGGGCCATTCAAAGCCACGCAAAGTGGCCTCATAGATATGGTTGAGAGGCTTTGGCTGCCAAGGTGTCAGAAAAAGTGACGCATCAACGGCGCAACAAGCCCCAAAGTGATTGATTTGTATCACAACCAAGTCAAGTTAAATGCAAATGATGGAAGAAAGGTTATTAGAATGAACAGTGGGACACAATGTGGTGTCATGGGGTGCAGGGCGCGTCTCCAGGTGAGAAGATGTGTTCTCCGCTCACTTGGACGTGCAAGTGATCTAGAACAGAAGTGTGGGGGCCGTAGTGAAGTCACAGTGCTCTGGCTGCTTTACCTGTGAAGTGGGGGTCACCTGGGCACGAGGTGGATGTCATATTGTGCATTGGGAAGAAAGCCCCCCGCAAGCCATCCCAGCTCACTCACTCATTCACTCTTTCCTCCACTCATTCACTCCCTCCCTCACTGTCTAGGCTGACTCATTCACTCTCTCCCTCAATGTCTAGGCTCACTCATTCACTCTCTCCCTCACTGCCTAAGCTCACTCAGTAACTCACTGATCCCTATAGAAAACTGTAGATACATTATCAAGGACCTATTCACAAGTTGGGGTTCTCTGTTTCAGCTGTACACTGAAGATGGGGGGAGCTGGTAATTCCCAAGGCCGCTAGTATAGAACAATCATCTCTATGTGTTTGAGATCATAAATTCCTCTTCAAACAATCCAGTGAGTGGCAGGCGGTCCTCCCTTCGCTTAGGATACCGAGGGGAGCCGGTGGGATTGGAGGTGCATCGAGTGCCCTCGGGAATGTTTGGAAGAGCGGGAAAGGGGGTGCTTTGTTTCCGTCCACCCATAAACAAATCCCGCTGCACTTCCCAACCCCAAACGTGCGCACAATGTTACTCGAAAAATACTGCACTAATTGAGAATTCATACTGAGGAAGTGCATCTAAACAATATAATTTATACGGAAATATGGAGAAAAGTGTATCCTTATAGAAAGATGCTCGTCGTGCGCACACCACCCCTGAACCTGAACGTTCATTGGTCCCCTGGGACAAGCCACCAGCAAGCGGAGCAGACTATCATCCTTTAGTTGTTAGTCTATTAGGCATGGCCACTGGAATTATGCGGCGTTTCTGACCTAGTTATGAAAGGGCTGCACTTGCCACTTAATCCACCGTCTTGTGCATAGTTTGCAGATTTTACAAAAAAATGTTTGCTCCTCGAGTGGCTCAAAAGTTATTAAAGTTGCTGCTAATTTTGTCCCCTTTGCTGCTCAGTAACAGGTCGCATTTCCCTAGATGATTTCAGTATCTAGTATCTGATACCAGTGAGGTGGAAATTTTGCCCACACAATATTAAGTGTAAAAATGGCAAAGTAGTAAAGGTGGTGTATTAAGTCGCATATTTGCTTTTACCTGTCACACAATGTAGTCCTCCCCTGCCACATAATTCCATTTCCCTCCTTATAAGATAGTTACCTTCAGAAACCTCTTGGGCTCGTGCCTCCTGTGCCAACTACTTGAGAATCAGACCCTGAATATGAAGAATGATGTGACTTACTTTGAAGTAAGATATATTATAACTAGAACTCCCCGTTTTATGGTGTTTATTACTTTAACAATTCCGCCTCTATTTATCCATACTTATTTTTGCTCATTTTATCTGTATTCATCAATATTTATTTTGTGTTTTGCTGATAAATGAATATGTAAAATTGTACGTTTCCATATTTAACTGATAGACGTGTACGCATACTTTGATATCTGTCGTGTTTAGCTGCATCAGCTGCTAAATATTACATAACAGCACCCCCGCTGATAAATATTAGCATTACACCACAAATGTATGTTGACCTATATAAAGAAATTTCATCCTGTTTTTTCATTTGCCAAGCTGTCCATCTGCTCAGCTGATGGCCAATAATTCATGAAAGACAACACCGAGGGTCACTTAAAAGAAGCCCCGTTTTCTATATTTATCAGCTTATAGATATAAAAGCAGGCAGAAAACACATTACTTTATGTCTGTCTTTATCTGTAAAAACGGAAAAATGGGAGCCTTAATTACAATTAATCATAATACAAAGGTTGCCATGGCACCCGGGAGGGGGGTGGAGGACGTGCCTGGTGCTTCCATCACCAGTGAGTGGCTGGCATCCCTGGCATTGGCCCATGACAGAGGTCCATTGGCAGCTCATGCCCGCGCGGGCCTTACCTTGCGTCCGGAGATGCTCTGCGCTGCTCAGGGGGGGCCCAGCCTGCTCTGGGAGGACTCTGCACAGAGCCCGGACCTGGGCACCGACGTGAAGATATGCAGAGCCTGGAATTCAGATCATGAGGAAGCAGAGTGGGTTGTTCCTTCACAGCCACGCCGATAAGTCATCGAGAGCCTGGGAGAGGTGTAAGAAAGGCGGAGAACTGCGCGTAAGTATGGAGTATTTGACTATTCACTGCACAAACACAGGAGAACAAGTGCAGATTATCAGAATCAGTAGTTTCGCTTTGAGCAGTTCTCACATTTTGAAGAAAAAAAATCCTGCAGGTTTTCTCATAACATACCTTTGTCGTCTTCACCAGGGGTAATATTATTACAGCATTCATGTTTCCTGCACATAAAACCAAGAATAAGCCATACTTTTGTCCTATCTCTCAGACCATAGATGTAGAAAGACATGCTTCCCTCAGTTTGGCGAGCTTTAATTCCCCCTTGAAGAGCATTGATTTGTACAAATCAAAATGTGCATCTGATGATTGTGGTGAGTGCATCATGGTTAATTCACCGAGGCTTTCTCTGAATCTGTGCTCTTCTGTCTAGTTTACGTTTTCAATCTGTGGTCATCTCATGATGGGCTTCTCTGGTGCAGGATATAGCCCAGTTCCTGAATCAATTTAACCCAACATTTCCCATAAATAGTACCTGATTTGCAGATAGTCTAGTATGGAAAGTTTGAGCAAGGTTTGCCTCTTTCTAAGCTATGCTAACTCAGAAGTATTAGTTAGATAAATTCACTTTATGCCCTGCAGGCTCACACATCAGGCGCTCAGCTTCACGCTGTGCAAGCTAAGCCCATCATGCTGCAGTCCTGGAGCTAAATACAACTGTCCATATATTGAGTTGGTTAAGAGTATCGATCATATTCTTAACACACAATCTTGTCTGTTTCATGCCCTGGAAATGATTAGGGTTAGAGGTATCTAGTTTTAACCTAGATATGATAATTATGGGGCAGAAACAGTTACAAGATTGGGAGATTAGGGAAGAAACAGGGTTGTCACAGATGTGAACGTTTAGGGAAAGAAGATTGAATCCAATATCTCCCTACAAAGTGGTGACTTTGGTTAGTGCCCACCTCCCTTCTTTGTCCATTCTGAATGATTTAAAAAACTACCACTGAAAATCAATATTATATATCATCTAGTATTTGTGGAGAAAGAGTTTAAATTATTATAGATTTTGAACCTTTTTATCTTTTAGGAATAAAATTATCACAGGTGAAGTGAGACAGAGTGTATGTACAATAATGTGACAGCTTCAGACAATGTCCAATTCACTGATATTCCTGCGAATAATCTTAACTTTGAATCAGGAAATACAGTTTGTTTTTGCTTGGATAAAAAAAAATCTGTTGCACTTTTTTCGCCAGCTACATTCTCTTTTTTTCCCTGTTTTGTCTTCCCTTCCCCTCCTATCCTACAACACCATTTACTAGTCTCCTCACATCTTCCATGGTGTACCAGTTGGAAGCACAGATATTTTGAGAAATTAGGTTGTTGGTTGACTGTGGTGTGAGCCCTGGTCAAGCAACAGCCTCAATCCCTTGCAAGGTGAGCCACAAAAAGTCACTATTTTAATTTATACTTAACCCTGGGTAGCTTGATACAAAAACCAATCAGGGTAAACTTAGAGCACTGCGTTAAGTATTTATGCAGTACACAAACAGTAACAAAATGAAAACGCAGCACAATAAAAATCCCAAAAAATTTAGAAAAATAGAGAACATTTGAATAAATTATGTGGCACTGATACCATCACATTCTAATTAGTAGAACTGGAGTTATGAATTTTTAAAGTTTAAAGTTCAAAATAGTGATTAAAAAAAACAAAAGTGCCAGCGGTGGACATATGGTCACGCTAGACTGGGGCAAAGCCAAAAGTTAAGGCTGACCGCAATGGATACACAAAGTGGATTCACATTTGTGAAGAAAAAGTCTCTGAGGAGGTAGAAATTCAGTGGGAGAAGGCTGCAGTCATGTTTGAGAAAGGAGTGTCATCATTGGATAGCCATGGAGTGAAACCACAGTGAAAACATTTACCTTTGGACTTAGTTTTCAAGTTGGAAGTCAAAAATCCCCAGAACAACGAAGCAGAATGCTGTAATCGTAGACAGTTCCATGAGGTCAGATACCCCTTTTGCAAAGGACCGCTGAAATGGATTTGATGCTGTGGAGAAGAATTTAGCAGGAGAAGTGCAAAATCAATCTGACTGGCAATGCACCTCGGGTGGATAGGCAAGCAGATTGGTTCTAGTCTCCTCCTGGTTTTAAGAGCACTTCTTGGCCAAAGTTTGTCTAAGTCCTCAGTTCTTAAAATTGGCTATCTGGGTACGTTTAGCAACACAATCAAGGGTCCAAGAGTGGATGGAGACCTCTTGGTGGGGGGGTTCAGGACTCACTCAGGCTGGGTCCAGGTGCGGATACCTGGTGGGAGCCTGGTATGTCTCCGTGACACTGAACAGGAGGCCAGCAAACTAGTCCTTGAAGTAATTTGGGGAAGTCCTGGTTGCAGGTCAAGATGCAGGGCTCCACAGCAGGTCTGGCCACTGAGAGGTCAATGAAGGCTCCAGGCAGCAAAGCCATCTTTCCAGGTACAGCAGCAGTCTGGCAGCATGCACAGCAGGTCACAGCAGCAGACAGTTCTCTGAGAGTCCTTCAGCAGATCCAGTAGTGAACTGAAGAGTGGGTCTGAGAGCCCTATTTTTATACACTGGTGCCCTGCTCCTAGAAGGTAGGAGAAGTTTGCAGAAATCTTCCTTGAAGTTCCAGGAGTTTCCTGCCTCTCCTTCCCTGGCTCCTATCTGGCTCCATTGACAATTCAGGGTCTTAAGCCTATTGTGTGGAGGCAGAGCTGGTGCTTAGCAGGTGCAAGTGGGGCTGCACGTAGCTATGCCCCTCCTATGCTGCCAGGGGAAAGGTCCTTCACACACTGGTAATCCCATTATTGTGTGACTGTCTGGGGTGAATTCTCAAAGTCTCAACTGTCAGTTACACCCAGTCATGTGACCTAAAGCAGGCTGCAGACACAAAGGTCCAAGGTCAGGAAAATGCCACATTTCTAAAATTGGCATTTTCAAACTTAAAATGATAACTTTGACTTTACCATTAAAAAGGGTTTATCATTGCCAGTTCATAGATACCAAACATGACATAACAACCTAATTTCATTTAGGAAATACAGCTTTTTAAATGTAATAAGAAATCCACTATGTCATCCTGTGGAAGGGGCAGGCCTCACAGTAGTGAAAAACAAAGCTGAAGGGTTTCCCTACTAGACCATGTAAAACTTAAAAGTACATGTTCTACCTTTTAATTACACAGCACCCTGCCCTCTGGGCTACCTAGGGGCTACCTTAGGGCTGACATATTAAATGTAATAAAAGGGGAGTTTAAGGCTTGGCAAGAGGATTTCAATGCCAAGTTGACATGGAAGTAGGACACTGCATTCAGGCAGCAAAGGCGGGCTTGGGACGTTTTAAGGTGCTACTTATGTGGGTGGCACAATAAGTCCTGCAGGCCTACACTTAGCATTTAAATTACAGGAACTGGTTAAATGGTATGGCACTCTAAAAGGGACTTACAAGCAAATTAAATATGCCATTTGGGCAGAAACAATTAAACCATGTTAAGGGGGTGAGCACAAGCACTCTAGCACTGTTTAGCAGCGGTAAAGTGCACGGAGTCCTAAGGTCAACATGCAAAAATCCTGCAAAAATAAGGAGGATGAAGGCAAAAACTTTGGAGGTGATCATGTAGAGATGGACATTTCCGACATATACATCTGGTAATAAGGAAGAGAGAGCCCCCCCCCTTGCTGCCCTTTCCACTTACCGTAAATTATATTTCTGTCGCCATTAGAATTCATTATGACAAGTTTCTTAGCAACAAGCAGAAAAGAAGAGTTTTACATGTGGTGGTTCAGGAAGGATTTAAAACTATCTTGCCAATTGATTTTCAAAGAGGCTCTAGTTATCACTGTGGGAGGAACTGAGAGAGTTTGCAATGAAAACTATAATTTTACAATGTTATGTGGCAGTTTCCCCATGCTTAATCTTGAAACACCATAAACGTGAAGTCTTCCTAAAGTGAATAGCCAGCAACCACAATTCTTTCCTTGATATTAAAATTCAGTAAAAATAATAATGATGTGGCATTTGTTGCGGGATTTCAGGGGTCCCAAATAAACCTATTGCACACTAGCTACAGAGAGATTTTGCTCAGGTTACAAATTGAGGCTGGAGTCTGTATTAAGGATGCATTTCTTATTTAGGTTTGTGACCCAATGTAGTGAATGCCAACAAAATGTAAAGTGAATCTTGAACTATTTTTCCATGCCAATGATTCAATCTGAAGACAAGTATTCCCCTGACAATGCTCCATGGTGCTTTGCATTTGTATTATTTTTGTTTCAACCTCTTTCTTAGCAACTGTGAAGTAGGAAATAATGTTTTTGTTTAAAATGTTTATGCTTGACTTCTCAAGGTGTGGTGGACCCCAAGATCTGATAGGTTTAAATGACAAAGGGGCTTTGGACACCAAGATCAGATGAGTTTGCTAAGCCATTTGACCAAGTAAGCATTATTTGTGGTAACATCAGTGAATAGCACAGTTCCAAATAGTGTTGTAGTCATTTGGACATTATGCAGGAGGATTATTTTTTGTCACAAGCACAATCTTCTGTAAATTCTCATTATTTTTTCTCATACTTCACATAGTTTTTGTTTTTCTTATCCTTAAGCTAATTACATGACATTTGAGAATTCTGTGGTAAATGTGTGGTCTACAATTTCAAATTGCATGCCTAATGTATAGGGAACACAAGCAAATGTTATTGGAATCCATTTTGCACATTATCACTATTTTTTGGAGTTTTCTGCTCAACAATACTGAACATATTACAACTACTTGCTAAAATCTAAATTTTAATTAGTGCAAAACAGGGGTAAAATAGATGTGTGGTCATTTCTGTGTCAGTATCAGGGTCTAATAATGTTTTCGTCTAAGCGTGGCCTATTTAATTTTGGCATGCAATCTTGTTATTCTCTTTGCAATACGGTGTTATATTCAGCATTGTTTCTGTCTTTTTGATGAAACTGTGAACTCACCACATGTTTGAAAGAGAAGCAATAGTTGTCCTCTTTCAACTGAGTTATTTGTATCACTTGCAGGGTCATTGCTAATTACATAAAAGCCATAAAAAGAGAAAAACAGATGTACACAGTGACATGTGCCAACTAAATAATGCCACAGCTCTTAATGTATATTCTCACCAGTCAGACATATGAATAGCCTTGGTGAAGGCCATTATGGTCCCCACCAAGGCTGAAATATGTTTGCGGTTAATTGTGGTTCCATTCCAGAAATGTTCAAACTTGCAGCTCAGAATGGACATTCCCTTCTGGGATGCGATCAATACTTCTTTTGGCATGGGAGGTCATTATTTGAAAATCACACCGGTATGTTTTAATGTAAAATGCTTCAGAAAAGGTAACGCCTGGCTCCCAGATTATTTTATGGAATGCAACTGCCCTGTTTATGTCTCTGCAACGTCCTTTGTGTGTGATACAAGATGATAAGATCTTGACACCAATGTGAAGAAGACTGAAAAGTATGAGGAATCTAGCTCCTACCAAGTCACTGAAAAGAGAAAGAGGCAGAACTGATTCTTTGCTGGTAAAGTTAGACCAAATGGCTTTACAATACTAGAAATAATGCTATTGTTTTTGCTTATTGGTAATAATTGAGCCTGAACCCCTTCCACAATTTAAATATTAGCTATATGTTACCAGCATATGTACTAAAAAACACAAATTCATCCAGCATGGTGGTGAATGTGGCAACCAGTTATCAGCAATGCATTATTTGCAAAAAGTAGTCGTATTTGAAAAGTGTTTGAAAAGGTAGCAGGTAGCATTCAACAGGTGCCCAACAAACGTAAACATATGTACAGAAAGCCAGTGACTTTCTTTCCAGCTATCTCTTAATGATTCCTTGTCACCCCTGCCTCTTTGCTATTGATCTTAAAATATGAGGAACAAAGTGCTGAAGTAGGAAGAAAATAATGAGCAAAACATTCCTTTGAAATTACTCACATGCAAATTAGTTCCTCTTCTGCCATAAACCTGTAGTCTGACCGCTGTGCTTTGTTTCTGACTGTCCTTATTGTACCTTTCAGAAATATAATGAAATATACACAGCTATAAGTGTGAAGCTGTTTAAAGTGTTTTTTTTTTGTACATTGCAGGATGATTCTGAGTGGGTACTCAGTTATGTATCTTGAGTTTGTCTTCAGTTAACTCTCTGGTTAGGAACTCTTGCTTATAGGAAGAGTGGATTCTTATACGTTGGCAATCAGGCATATCTCACCGGGTCCCAGGCCTCTAAATTTATTGGGCCCTCAGGTTTATAAATTGAATAGGTCCTCAGTAGTCTATCTTAATAGGGTCCACAGGCTTCTATCTTAAGGTGTTTTGGGATCTGTCCTGTATATGTCCCCAGGGTTTATCATAAGTGGGTCCTAAAGCTTATGGTTTGATCTTCAACCTTCAATAACTGTTTAGTCCTAAGGCCTTTATACTGTTGCATAGTTAGGAATTTGTTTTCTGTGGGTCTTCAAGCTTTCATCTTGAGTAGATCCTCATAGCTCTGTTTTGAGTAGGTCCTCATACCTCTGTTTTGGGCAGGTTGTTAGGCCACTATCTTGAGTTGGTCACCAGACTCATGCTAAAGTGGGTTATTCGGTTTTACTTTGTGTGGGTCTCAGTTTCTGTCTTGAGAATGTTCACAGTCCTTCAGGTTTCCCCATTGGGTGCGACTTCAGGCTGTTTCCTGATTGGATCCTCAGACCTCCATCTTGGGTAAGCCCATCTTGGGTAAGTCCTCACGATATTGTCTGTGGTTGTTCCTCAGTTGCTGTTTTGAGTAGGTCCTTAGAAATCGATCTGTCTGAAGTGCTGTTTCACTGTTGTAGCCTGCTCCATGGGTGGTTCTTTCTGGCCAGTAATGCACCAGCTTTTGTGTTTGCAGAGACTGCTTCTGGTTACTTCATCGACATTAATGACTTTTATTCAACTTCATCCACACCTGCTATTGAAACTGTTTCAAAGACACTTAAGCTGTACATATGGCTTAAAAATAACTATTACATTTATCCAAAGAACTATCTGTGGTTATCACTGACATTGCTAGCGCTTTTTCTCTGGATTGGTTTTGTGACTGTTTTCTTCCTGCTTTTAAATGGTCATTACCCTCCTGAAGGCTCCTCTGTTGTGCCTGTGGGGGAAGATCCTAACTCCATATCTTTCCTCATATAAGGTCCGAAGAGACTTGTCCCTTGTGAACATTTCAGTGGTACCAATTCCTGATGGGATTGTGTGGGATAAAGTTCCATTTGATATATACGGGCCTACTGAGGTCATTCAAATTCCACATGTCTTTAAAATGTATATGACTGATGTAATTACACCTGGTGTTGTACCTGATGACTGGGATGTCCAAACAGTTGATTCGATGTTAGATAAAATTAAGGATTACACTGTATTTGAAAGTGATGATGTGTATACTAACACAAAGAATTATGGAGAAATGTTTGCTATAACAACTAGGAACATTCATCATCAACACAGACTTTATTTGGTCAACAGACCATCAAAGCAACACAAACATTATAAATATCATAAAAACATATACAATCCTGAATTAAAACTAATAAATGATAAATACTTTTAAAACCCAAATTACCCAAATTAAAACCCATCCAATCGTTCTTCATGCTTCCTTAATTACAAAGGAATTACGTATATACCATGCTGCTACTAAAAACTTGCTAACGGCAAAAATTAACACATTGGACCTGTGGCTTTTAAAAACCCTCAAAGCTATGGCACATTTACTCATCCTCATTTCCCGCCAGATTTTGCAAATCCATTTAGACCTTGGGGATGAGTAAGCAGGGCAAAAAAACATAAAATGTTCAACTGTTTCAGAGGCACCTCCGCACACAGATATCGGAAGTGGCAGTTGGTCCCCAACTGCTCGTCAAAGACTTCAAAGGCAAGGACCCGAAACGAAATCTAGCGTATAAACCTTTACCTAATACATCAGGTATCATATCTAGGTAGGGTTCATACTGTGGGTACCACTTAAAAACAATAAAAAGGTTAGTTAATCGGCCATGGGATTTGCGACAAATATAATAATTTCTTACATGAGACCAGTATACAGATTTTATAACTTTTTTGTGGGATTTCTCTAAATTATGGGGATTCTCCCAGAAGTCTCCTAAGCCCAGGGTGCGAAACCAATTAGATACATGCTTAACCCAAGGAATAGTAGCTGCATTTGGTCTCCTTAACAGTTCGAGAAGTGAAGTCTTGTAAATATCGAATATGGGAACATTCCAAAGCCTTACCAATATAATAGAGGTCTCGGGGCGATTAAATCAGCTATTCGATTTAGACCCAAGTCAAAAAACATTGGAGTCAGTGGTGTACTAAGAGGGCATGCAATCAGAGCCCTCGCAAAGTTATTCTCACACACGGCTAATCTATTGCTATTGGAAGGTCCCCAGACCTCCACACCATAGACAGCAGCTCCCTGCGCATTAGCCACATAAATCTTAATTGCTGGGGATACAGCTTTGGTGGTCGTATTCTTATAAAAGCGCAGTGTAGTGGTGTAGGAGGCTGGACTGGCTTGTAGTGAGTACCAAGGGGTACTTGCACCTTGCACCAGGCCCAGTTATCCCTTATTAGTGTAGAGGGTGTCTAGCAGCTTAGGCTGATAGATAATGGTAGCTTAGCAGAGCAGCTTAGGCTGAACTAGGAGACGTGTGAAGCTACTACAGTACCACTTAGTGTCATATGCACAATATCATAAGAAAACACAATACACAGTTATACTAAAAATAAAGGTACTTTATTTTTATGACAATATGCCAAAGTATCTTAGAGTGTACCCTCAGTGAGAGGATAGGAAATATACACAAGATATATATACACAATAGCAAAAATATGCAGTATAGTCTTAGAAAACAGTGCAAACAATGTATAGTTACAATAGGATGCAATGGGGAAACATAGGGATAGGGGCAACACAAACCATATACTCCAAAAGTGGAATGCGAACCACGAATGGACCCCAAACCTATGTGACCTTGTAGAGGGTCGCTGGGACTATTAGAAAATAGTGAGAGTTAGAAAAATAACCCTCCCCAAGACCCTGAAAAGTGAGTGCAAAGTGCACTAAAGTTCCCCTAAGGACAAAGAAGTCGTGTTAGAGGAATAATGCAGGAAAGACACAAACCAGCAATGCAACAACTGTGGATTTCCAATCTAGGGTACCTGTGGAACAAGGGGACCTAGTCCAAAAGTCACAAGCAAGTCGGAGATGGGCAAATGCCCAGGAAATGCCAGCTGCGGGTGCAAAGAAGCTTCTACTGGACCGAAGAAGCTGAGGTTTCTGCAGGAACAAAAAGGGCTAGAGACTTCCCCTTTGGTGGACAGATCCCACTTGCCGTGGAGAGTCGTGCAGAAGTGTTTTCCCGCCGAAAGACGCCAACAAACCTTGCTAGCTGCAAATCGTGCGGTTAGCGTTTTTGGACGCTGCTGAGGCGCAGGAGGGACCAGGAGTTAGCAAATTAGACCAGCAGAGAGAGGAGACGGCGAGCAAGACAAGGAGCCCTCTCTGAAGCAGGTAGCACCCAGAGAAGTGCCAGAAACAGGCACTACGAGGATGCGTGAAACAGTGCTCGCCGAAGTTGCACAAAGGAGTCCCACGTCGCCGGAGACCAACTTAGAAAGTCGTGCAATGCAGGTTAGAGTGCCGTGGACCCAGGCTTGGCTGTGCACACAGGATTTCCGCCGGAAGTGCACAGGGGCCGGAGTAGCTGCAAAAGTCGCGGTTCCCAGCAATGCAGCCCAGCGAGGTGAGGCAAGGACTTACCTCCACCAAACTTGGACTGAAGAGTCACTGGACTGTGGGGGTCACTTGGACAGAGTTGCTGGATTCGAGGGACCTCGCTCGTCGTGCTGAGAGGAGACCCAAGGGACCGGTAATGCAGCTTTTTGGTGCCTGCGGTTGCAGGGGGAAGATTCCGTCGACCCACGGGAGATTTCTTCTGAGCTTCTGGTGCAGAGAGGAGGCAGACTACCCCCACAGCATGCACAAGCAGGAAAACAGTCGAGAAGGCGGCAGGATCAGCGTTACAGAGTTGCAGTAGTCGTCTTTACTACTATGTTGCAGGTTTGCAGGCTTCCAGCGCGGTCAGCAGTCGATTCCTTGATAGAAGGTGAAGAGAGAGATGCAGAGGAACTCGGATGAGCTCTTGCATTCGTTATCTAAAGTTTCCCCAGAGACAGAGACCCTAAATAGCCAGAAAAGAGGGTTTGGCTACCTAGGAGAGAGGATAGGCTACTAACACCTGAAGGAGCCTATCAGCAGGAGTCTCTGACGTCACCTGGTGGCACTGGCCACTCAGAGCAGTCCAGTGTGCCAGCAGCACCTCTGTTTCCAAGATGGCAGAGGTCTGGAGCACACTGGAGGAGCTCTGGACACCTCCCAGGGGAGGTGCAGGTCAGGGGAGTGGTCACTCCCCTTTCCTTTGTCCAGTTTCGCACCAGAGCAGGGCTAAGGGGTCCCCTGAACCGGTGTAGACTGGCTTATGCAGAATTGGGCACATCTGTGCCCAACAAAGCATTTCCAGAGGCTGGGGGAGGCTACTCCTCCCCTGCCTTCACACCATTTTCCAAAGGGAGAGGGTGTAACACCCTCTCTCAGAGGAAGTCCTTTGTTCTGCAATCCTGGGCCAGGCCTGGCTGGACCCCAGGAGGGCAGATGCCTTTCTGAGGGGTTGGCAGCAGCAGCAGCTGCAGTGAAACCCCAGGAAGGGCAGTTTGGCAGTACCAGGGTCTGTGCTACAGACCACTGGGATCATGGGATTGTGCCAACTATGCCAGGATGGTATAGAGGGGGCAATTCCATGATCATAGGCATGTTACATGGCCATATTCGGAGTTACCATTGTGAAGCCACATATAGGTAGTGACCTATATGTAGTGCACGCGTGTAATGGTGTCCCCGTACTCACAAAGTTCAGGGAATTGGCTCTGAACAATGTGGGGGCACCTTGGCTAGTGCCAGGGTGCCCTCACACTAAGTAACTTTGCACCTAACCTTTACCAGGTAAAGGTTAGACATATAGGTGACTTATAAGTTACTTAAGTGCAGTGTAAAATGGCTGTGAAATAACGTGGACGTTATTTCACTCAGGCTGCAGTGGCAGGCCTGTGTAAGAATTGTCAGAGCTCCCTATGGGTGGCAAAAGAAATGCTGCAGCCCATAGGGATCTCCTGGAACCCCAATACCCTGGGTACCTCAGTACCATATACTAGGGAATTATAAGGGCGTTCCAGTAAGCCAATGTAAATTGGTAAAAATGGTCACTAGCCTGTTAGTGACAATTTTGAAAGAAATGAGAGAGCATAACCACTGAGGTTCTGATTAGCAGAGCCTCAGTGAGACAGTTAGTCACTACACAGGTAACACATTCAGGCACACTTATGAGCACTGGGGCCCTGGGTTACCAGGGTCCCAGTGACACATACAACTAAAACAACATATATACAGTGAAAAATGGGGGTAACATGCCAGGCAAGATGGTACTTTCCTACACAACCCCCCCCCCAAACGAAGGACAATAAGACTAGCCATGACCTGACGAGTCTTCATTGTCTAAGTGGAAATATCTGGAGAGTCCATCTGCATTGGAGTGGCTACTCCCAGGTCTATGTTCCACTGTATAGTCCATTCCCTGTAGGGATATGGACCACCTCAACAATTTAGGATTTTCACCTTTCATTTGTTTTAGCCAAAGTAGAGGTTTGTGGTCTGTCTGAACAATGAAGTGAGTGCCAAACAGGTATGGCCTCAACTTCTTCAGTGCCCAGACCACAGCAAAGGCCTCCCTCTCAATGGCAGACCAACGCTTTTCTCTAGGGGTCAACCTCCTACTAATAAAAGCAACAGGTTGATCCTGGCCCTCAGAATTAAGTTGTGATAGGACTGCCCCTACTCCTAATTCAGATGCATCAGTTTGGACATAGAATTTTTTAGAGTAACAAGGGCTTTTCAGGACAGGTGCAGAGCACATGGCCTGCTTCAGCTCCTCAAAAGCTTTCTGACAGTTTGCTGTCCATAATACCTTTTTAGGCATTTTCTTGGATGTGAGGTCATTAAGAGGGGCTGCAATGGAGCCATAGTTCTTAATGAACCTCCTGTAATACCCAGTGAGGCCTAGGAAGGCTCTCACCTGAGTCTGAGTGGTAGGGGGAACCCAATCAATAATTGTTTGGATTTTCCCCTGAAGTGGTGCAATCTGTTCCCCACCAACAAGGTGTCCCAGATAAACCACCTTACCCTGCCCTATCTGGCACTTTGAAGCCTTGATAGTGAGGCCTGCCTTTTGCAGGGCCTCCAAAACTTTCCATAGGTGGACCAGGTGATCATCCCAGCTGGAGCTAAAGACAGCTATATCGTCCAAATATGCTGCACTGAAAGCTTCCAGCCCTTGCAGGACTGTGTTCACCAACCTCTGAAAAGTGGCAGGTGCATTTTTCAAACCAAAAGGCATTACAGTAAACTGGTAATGTCCTCCAATGGTAGAAAATGCAGTCTTAGGTTTAGCATCTTCTGACAATTTGATCTGCCAATACCCTGCAGTCAAATCAAAAGTGCTTAGATACTTGGCAGATGCCAGTGTATCTATGAGCTCATCTGCCCTGGGTATAGGGTGAGCATCAGTTTTGGTTACCAAGTTGAGACCTCTATAGTCTACACAAAACCGCATTTCCTTCTTTCCATCTTTGGAATGAGGTTTTGGTACCAGTACCACAGGAGAAGCCCATGGACTGTCAGAGTGCTCAACCACTCCTAGTTCTAACATTTTCTGGACCTCTTGCTTTATGCAGTCCCTGACATGGTCAGGCTGCCTATAGATCTTACTTTTGACAGGTAAACTGTCTCCAGTATCTATAGTGTGCTCACACCAAGAAGTGGTACCTGGCACAGTAGAGAAGAGTTCAGAGAATTGATCTAGGAGATTTATGCAATTATCTTTCTGCTCAGCAGTAAGACAATCAGCCAAAACTACACCTTCCACAAGAGCATCTTTTTCTGTGGAAGAGAAGAGATCAGGTAGAGGATCACTGTCTTCTTCCTGTCCCTCATCAGTTGCCATGAGCAGAGTGAGATCAGCCCTGTCATAGTAGGGTTTCAGGGGGTTGACATGGAGTACCCTAAGGGGACTCCTGGCAGTGCCTAAGTCAACTAAATAGGTGACTTCTCCCTTCTTTTCAACAATTGTGTGGGGACCACTCCATTTATCTTGGAGTGCTCTTGGGGCCACAGGCTCCAAGACCCACACTTTCTGCCCTGGTTGGTACTGAACCAAAACAGCCTTCTGATCATGCCATTGCTTCTGGAGCTCTTGGCTGGCCTGAAGGTTTTTACTGGCCTTTTTCATGTACTCAGCCATCCTTGATCTGAGGCCAAGTACATAATCCACAATATCCTGCTTAGGAGCTTTTAAAGGTTGTTCCCAACCCTCCTTTACAAGTGTGAGTGGACCCCTAACAGGGTGTCCAAAAAGAAGTTCAAAGGGGCTGAAGCCCACTCCTTTCTGGGTACCTCCCTGTAGGCAAAAAGGAGGCATGGTAGAAGGATATCCCATCTCCTGCGGAGTTTTTCAGGGAGACCCATAATCATGCCTTTGAGAGTTTTATTAAATCTCTCCACCAGTCCATTTGTTTGTGGATGATAGGGTGTTGTGAACTTGTACGTTACACCACACTCCTTCCACATGGCCTTTAAGTATGCAGACATGAAATTGCTTCCTCTGTCTGATACCACTTCCTTTGGGAAGCCCACCCTGGAAAATATTCCCAGGAGGGCCTTTGCCACTGCAGGTGCTGTAGTGGTCCTTAAAGGAATAGCTTCAGGATATCTTGTGGCATGGTCCACTACCACCAAGATAAACCTATTGCCTGAAGCAGTAGGAGGGTCAAGGGGGCCAACTATGTCAACCCCTACCCTTTCAAAGGGAACCCCAACCACAGGCAGTGGAATAAGGGGTGCCTTTGGTGTGCCACCTGTCTTGCCACTGGCTTGACAGGTTTCACAGGACTTACAAAATTCCTTTGTGTCCTCAGACATCCTAGGCCAATGAAACAATGGAACCAGTCTGTCCCAAGTTTTCATTTGACCCAGGTGCCCAGCTAGGGGAATGTCATGTGCCAGGGTTAGGAGGAACTTTCTGTACTCCTGAGGAATCACTAATCTCCTGGCAGCTCCAGGTTTAGGATCCCTATGCTCAGTGTACAAGAGGTTGTCCTCCCAGTAAACTCTGTGAGAGTCACTGACATCCCCATTAGCCTGTTTGACAGCTTGCTGTCTGAGACCCTCTAATGTGGGACAGGTTTGCTGTGCCACACTCAGCTCCTCTCTGGCAGGCCCCCCTTCACCCAAAAGCTCAGCAGTGTCTGCTTCCAGCTCCTCTGGTGTAGGTTCTGCACAGGGAGGGAATTCTTCTTCCTCAGAAGTTGAATCCACTGTAGAGGGAGGGATAGTAGGAAGTGGTTTGCTTCTACTAGCCCTAGCTTTAGGGAGCACTTGGTCCATTGTTCCAGGATCCAAGCTTCCCTGTCCTTTTTGCTTTTTGGCCTGAGCGCTTGTCAAAGCAAAAATATGCCCTGGGATGCCCAGCATTGCTGCATGGGCCTCCAACTCCACATCTGACCAAGCTGATGTCTCCAAATCATTCCCTAATAGACAGTCTACAGGTAAATCTGAAGCTACCACAACTTTCTTTGGACCAGTAACCCCCCCCCCAGTTGAGATTTACAACAGCCATGGGGTGGCTAAGTGTGTTGTTGTGAGCATCGGTTACTTGGTACTGGTGACCAAGTAGGTGTTGTTCAGGGTGGACCAGTTTCTCTATGACCATAGTCACACTGGCACCAGTGTCCCTGTAGGCCTGAACCTCAACACCATTTATTAGGGGTAGCTGCTTGTACTTATCCATATTAAGGGGACAAGCAACTAAGGTGGCTAAATCAATAGCCCCCTCAGGGACTAACACAGCCTCAGTGGCCTCCCTAACAAGGCCAACCCCAACTAAGTTACCAATAGTGAGCCCAGCTACTCCCTTGGATTGGCTATTAGTAGGTTTGCTCCCACCACCACTGCTATTAGTAGGGACACTAGGTGTAGCAGTAGGGGTTGTAGTGGTAGGAGGCTTGGTGCCTTTCTTTGGACAACTGGGATCTGTTGTCCAATGGCCTTTTATTTTACATAAATAGCACCATGGTTTCTTTTCCTTGTTCTGATTAAAAGAGGATTTGGGCCCACCACCCCCACCAGAGTGTTTTTGTGGGCCTGATGAAGACTCATTTTTAGATTTGTCCCCACCCTTGTCAGAAGACTTACCATCCTTCTTTTTGTTGCCATCTTTGTCACCCCCTGTATGAACTTTTCTGTTCACCCTTGTTCTGACCCATTTGTCTGCCTTCTTTCCCAATTCTTGGGGAGAGGTCAGATCAGAGTCCACCAAGTATTGGTGCAACAAATCAGACACACAATTATTAAGAATATTCTCTCTCAGGATCAAGTTATACAGGCTGTCATAATCAGTAACTTTACTGCCATGTAACCACCCCTCCAAGGCCTTCACTGAATGGTCAATGAAATCAACCCAGTCTTGTGAAGACTCCTTTTTGGTCTCTCTGAACTTTATCCTGTATTGTTCAGTGGTTAAGCCATAACCATCCAGGAGTGCATTCTTAAGAACTTGGAAATTATTAGCATCATTTTCTTTCACAGTAAGGAGCCTATCCCTACCTTTTCCACTAAATGATAGCCATAGGATAGCAGCCCACTGCCTTTGAGGGACATCCTGTACAACACAGGCCCTCTCAAGTGCAGCAAACCACTTGTTAATGTCATCCCCCTCCTTGTAAGGGGGAACTATCTTGTGCAGATTCCTGGAATCATGCTCTTTTGCAGGATGACTATGGGGAATACTGCTGCTGCCACCATGGGTTTCTAAACCCAGTTTCTGTCTCTCCTTCTCTACTTCTAAAGTCTGTCTATCCAAATCCAGCTGTTGCTTCTTGAGCTTCAGTCTGGTTTGTTCCACTCTCAATCTATTGAGCTCCCTTTCTAACAATCTGTCATCAGGGTGGGTGGGAGGGACATTCCTTGAAACAGAAGTATGGTGAGAATGGACAGAAGGAGACCTGTCCCTTACAGAAGCCACCCTAACAGCTTGGCTAACAGAAACATCACTACCAGTATGGTGAGAATAAATGCTTTTGCTATGATGTGAGACAACACTATTTATATGGTGTGGCTCATCATCATTACCAACTATGCTAGACTGTCTAGTAATGGGCAGGCTAAGATGTTTCTTTCCTGAATCTTTTCCTGGGGGAGTCCCTGGATCAGATTGAGAACCATTAGCTACTTTTTCAACAGATGGGGCACTTATGGCCTTATCCTGTACTCTAAGCATGTTAATTAACAGTTCTAAGGAAGGATTCTTCCCTACACTCAAACCTCTCTCTATGCAGAGATTCCTTGCTCCTTTCCAGCTAAGGTGATCATATGCAAGTTTGGACAGATCAACATTTTGGCCTGTGCCAGACATTTTTTAGAGAGAGTTAAAGTGATAGCAAAAGATAAAAAGTTTGTCAGAGCTTTCAGAAAGACAGAGAAAAAAAACTTTTAAAACTTTTTAGAACTTTTTAGAAAGTTAGAAGTACTTTTCAGCACTTAGAAAAGAGTAAAAAAAGGAAATGCAAAACTTTTTGGATATGTGTATATACACTGACCTTGTTTTGTATATTTTTCTCTTATGAAAAGTACAATGACAAGAGTGGTAAGTAGTCTCAAAGCACTTATCCCACCGCTGCACAACCAATGTAGGAGGCTGGACTGGCTTGTAGTGAGTACCAAGGGGTACTTGCACCTTGCACCAGGCCCAGTTATCCCTTATTAGTGTATAGGGTGTCTCGCAGCTTAGGCTGATAGATAATGGTAGCTTAGCAGAGCAGCTTAGGCTGAACTAGGAGACGTGTGAAGCTACTACAGTACCACTTAGTGTCATAAGCACAATATTATAAGAAAACACAATACACAGTTATACTAAAAATAAAGGTACTTTATTTTTATGACAATATGCCAAAGTATCTTAGAGTGTACCCTCAGTGAGAGGATAGGAAATATACACAAGATATATATACACAATAGCAAAAATATGCAGTATAGTCCTAGAAAACAGTGCAAACAATGTATAGTTACAATAGGATGCAATGGGAAACATAGGGATAGCGGCAAAACAAACCATATACTCCAAAAGTGGAATGCGAACCACGAATGGACCCCAAACCTATGTGACCTTGTAGAGGGTCGCTGGGACTATTAGAAAATAGTGAGAGTTAGAAAAATAACCCTCCCCAAGACCCTGAAAAGTGAGTGCAAAGTGCACTAAAGTTCCCCTAAGGACAAAGAAGTCGTGTTAGAGGAATAATGCAGGAAAGACACAAACCAACAATGCAACAACTGTGGATTTCCAATCTAGGGTACCTGTGGAACAAGGGGACCAAGTCCAAAAGTCACAAGCAAGTCGGAGATGGGCAAATGCCCAGGAAATGCCAGCTGCGGGTGCAAAGAAGCTTCTACTGGACAGAAGAAGCTGAGGTTTCTGCAGGAACAAAAAGGGCTAGAGACTTCCCCTTTGGTGGACGGATCCCGCTTGCCGTGGAGAGTCGTGCAGAAGTGTTTTCCCGCCAAAAGGACGCCAACAAGCCTTGCTAGCTTCAAATCGTACGGTTAACGTTTTTGGACGCTGCTGAGGCCCAGGAG
Source organism: Pleurodeles waltl (assembly GCF_031143425.1). NCBI lineage: Eukaryota > Metazoa > Chordata > Amphibia > Caudata > Salamandridae > Pleurodeles > Pleurodeles waltl. The sequence goes on along the minus strand of NC_090437.1, from coordinate 1,325,894,563 downwards.
GGACCAGGAGGTCGCAAATTGGACCAGCAGAGAGAGGGGACGTCGAGCAAGACAAGGAGTCCTCTCTGAAGCAGGTAGCACCCAGAGAAGTGCCAGAAACAGGCACTACGAGGATGCATGAAACGGTGCTCTCCGAAGTTGCACAAAGGAGTCCCACGTCGCCGGAGACCAACTTAGAAAGTCGTGCAATGCAGGTTAGAGTGCCGTGGACCCAGGCTTGGCTGTGCACACAGGATTTCCGCCGGAAGTGCACAGGGGCCGGAGTAGCTGCAAAAGTCGCGGTTCCCAGCAATGCAGCCCAGCGAGGTGAGGCAAGGACTTACCTCCACCAAACTTGGACTGAAGAGTCACTGGACTGTGGGGGTCACTTGGACAGAGTCGCTGGATTCAAGGGACCTCGCTCGTCGTGCTGAGAGGAGACCCAAGGGACCGGTAATGCAGCTTTTTGGTGCCTGCGGTTGCAGGGGGAAGATTCCGTCGACCCACGGGAGATTTCTTCGGAGCTTCTGGTGCAGAGAGGAGGCAGACTACCCCCACAGCATGCACAAGCAGGAAAACAGTCGAGAAGGCGGCAGGATCAGCGTTACAGAGTTGCAGTAGTCGTCTTTGCTACTATGTTGCAGGTTTGCAGGCTTCCAGCGCGGTCAGCAGTCGATTCCTTGATAGAAGGTGAAGAGAGAGATGCAGAGGAACTCGGATGAGCTCTTGCATTCGTTATCTAAAGTTTCCCCAGAGACAGAGACCCTAAATAGCCAGAAAATAGGGTTTGGCTACCTAGGAGAGAGGATAGGCTACTAACACCTGAAGGAGCCTATCAGCAGGAGTCTCTGACGTCACCTGGTGGCACTGGCCACTCAGAGCAGTCCAGTGTGCCAGCAGCACCTCTGTTTCCAAGATGGCAGAGGTCTGGAGCACACTGGAGGAGCTCTGGACACCTCCCAGGGGAGGTGCAGGTCAGGGGAGTGGTCACTCCCCTTTCCTTTGTCCAGTTTCGCGCCAGAGCAGGGCTAAGGGGTCCCCTGAACCGGTGTAGACTGGCTTATGCAGAAATGGGCACATCTGTGCCCAACAAAGCATTTCCAGAGGCTGGGGGAGGCTACTCCTCCCCTGCCTTCACACCATTTTCCAAAGGGAGAGGGTGTAACACCCTCTCTCAGAGGAAGTCCTTTGTTCTGCCATCCTGGGCCAGGCCTGGCTGGACCCCAGGAGGGCAGATGCCTGTCTGAGGGGTTGGCAGCAGCAGCAGCTGCAGTGAAACCCCAGGAAGGGCAGTTTGGCAGTACCAGGGTCTGTGCTACAGACCACTGGGATCATGGGATTGTGCCAACTATGCCAGGATGGTATAGAGGGGGCAATTCCATGATCATAGACATGTTACATGGCCATATTCGGAGTTACCATTGTGAAGCCACATATAGGTAGTGACCTATATGTAGTGCACGCGTGTAATGGTGTCCCCGTACTCACAAAGTTCAGGGAATTGGCTCTGAACAATGTGGGGGCACCTTGGCTAGTGCCAGGGTGCCCTCACACTAAGTAACTTTGCATCTAACCTTTACCAGGTAAAGGTTAGACATATAGGTGACTTATAAGTTAATTAAGTGCAGTGTAAAATGGCTGTGAAATAACGTGGACGTTATTTCACTCAGCCTGCAGTGGCAGGCCTGTGTAAGAATTGTCAGAGCTCCCTATGGGTGGCAAAAGAAATGCTGCAGCCCATAGGGATCTCCTGGAACCCCAGTACCCTGGGTACCTCAGTACCATATACTAGGGAATTATAAGGGTGTTCCAGTAAGCCAATGTAAATTGGTAAAAATGGTCACTAGCCTGTTAGTGACAATTTTGAAAGAAATGAGAGAGCATAACCACTGAGGTTCTGATTAGCAGAGCCTCAGTGAGACAGTTAGTCACTACACAGGTAACACATTCAGGCACACTTATGAGCACTGGGGCCCTGGGTTACCAGGGTCCCAGTGACACATACAACTAAAACAACATATATACAGTGAAAAATGGGGGTAACATGCCAGGCAAGATGGTACTTTCCTACAAGTGGCTGCTCTATGTTGTAGGAGTCCCACACTTTTACTAATCTGGTCTTCCCAGTGTAATTTACTTGATAACCTCACTCCCAGATAATAAATTGTGCTAACCTTACTCAAGGGATCTCCATCCAATGTAATAGTACATTTCTTACAAGGTCCGGGATGGAATACCATCAATTTGGTTTTGTTAAAATTCAGCTCCATACCATAGTTCCGACAAAATAGGTTGAATCTATCGACAAGAATTTGTAGGCCCATTGGGGTCTTTGAGATGAGGAGTGAATCATCAGCAAAAAGAAGAATATAAATTTTCTGAGCATTTAAGGAGGGGGCATCATTCTGACATGAAACCATGTCCTGCACCACCTCGTTAATAAAAAGGGAAAACAAAAGTGGAGCCATCACACAACCCTGGCGAACTCCCCTATAAATGGGGATTTTTTCAGTCCGCTCACCTTGGTTGCCCCATCTCACTTGCGTGTATGTGTCTTCATGCAACCTCTTTAGTATTTGAATTATACTAACTGGGGTCCCTATTTTGTACAACACTACCCATAATTTCTCTCTTGGGACCAAGTCAAAATCAGATCGCAGATCTACGAAAACAACATACAAAGGTTGCTTGGCAAGAACTACATATTTCCAGTGGAAAACAGCCAGCCTAAAAACCTGGTCAACCGTACTGATTTTGGGTCGAAACCCCGCCTGGAGTGGAGGAAGGATCTGATGGTCAATGACCCAACTTGTTAGTCTTCCTAGAAGTTGTTTAGCAAAAATTTTTGTAGATTATCTATAAGACTAATTAGTCTATAATTAGTTGTAAGATTTACATTACCCTTTTTGTAAATAGGAAAAAATTCAGCCCCCTTCCACATGGTCTGTATTTGACCCCCTTTTGCTTTTTTATTCTAAAGTAAATTTATGTACCCGGTCCATATAACTGGTTCAGATCTATAAAGATCACCTGGAATCTTATCCGGTCCTGGAGCTTTAACTAATTTAAGAGAGTTAATTGCATCAAGGGTTTCTTCCATAGAAAAATAAAGGTAATCCTCAGGGTCATAAAGACCCTCTCCTAATGAATCAATGGAAGGGTTCACATGCAGCGATGTTAAAAGGCCCTGTTTCACATAATAATGAGTACCCAAGCCTCATTCCCAGAATGGTAAAAGGGAGATGAGGTTTTGTGTTGATTATAGAGGGCTCAATATAGTCACAAAGACTGATGCTCACCCTATACTCAGGACAGATGGGCTTGTAGATACACTGGCATCTGTGAAGTATCTAAGTACTTTTGACTTGAATGCAGTGTATTGGCAGATCAAGCTATCAGAAGAGGCTAAACCAAAAACTGCATTCTCTATGTAGGAAGGTAGCCTCTTTCTAGCCATGTTACCCCCACTTTTTGCCTGTTTGTGAGTATATGTCAGGGTGTTTTTACCATCTCACTGGGATCCTGCTAGCCAGGACCCAGTGCTCATAGTGAAAACCCTATGTTGTCAGTATGTTTGATATGTGTCACTGGGATCCTGCTAGCCAGGACCCCAGTACTCATAGGTTTGTGGCCTATATGTGTTCCCTGTGTGGTGCCTAACTGTATCCCTGAGGCTCTGCTAACCAGAACCTCAGTGTTTATGTTCTCTCTCTGCTTTAAAATTGTCACTGCAGGCTAGTAACTAATTTTACCAATTCTCATTGGCACACTGGTACACCCATATAATTCCCTTGTATATGGTACTTAGGTACCCAGGGTACTGGGGTTCCAGGAGATCCCTATGGGCTGCAGCATTTCTTTTGCCACGCATAGGGAGCTCTGACAATTCTTACACAGGCCTGCCAGTGCAGCCTGAGTGAAATAATGGCCACATTATTTCACAGCCGGCGCAGTTTTGCGTCAAAAATATTACCACCGGCTAACGCCATTTTGGTGCACCGTGCGGGCGTCAGATTTATACTTTGACGCACGGCGGCGCAAACAACAGGTGGGAGTCATTATTTTTTACGCACACCGCGGCGTCAAGTCGTAAAGGAAAACGACGTTAACGCAGCGGAAATGCCTGTGGGTCGATTTACGACACTGCAAACCGGATATGCGCCGTTTTTGTTTACACAATAGCGTCAAATAGGTGTTTATTTGCATTAGTTAACTAAAGTGGTGAAGGTGATCATATTCAGAAGAAATTATTTACAATCTGTTGCCGCCTGCGTATACCAGCAGCTGTGTTCTGTAGTTCCCCCTCCTGTTGCAGGCCAGATTCCTCCTATTCCTCCTCTTCAGGCATGTGTGGCTGATCCTACAGACCATCTCGGGGGAATATAGGAGGCTCCCACCAGTGATGTCGAGGCAGCAGAACCTTGACTTGAGGATGCCGAAGGTCCTCTCGACAATGCTGCGTGTCCTCCTATGGGCCTCGTTGTATGCACACTCTGCAGCTGTACTCTGGTTGCCAAATGGTGTCATAATCCATGGCAGGATGCCATACCCCTGATCAGCTGCAAGAGAAAATGAATGGGATCATGTTAATGTAGATGGCACTATTGAAAAGACCTTTAATGGCAGTAGTTGTCTTGTGTTGTCTGTGACTCTTTTGAGTACTAATGTGACATCCTATGCTTGTAGGCTATACCATCTGCATTTTGTTGTTTCCTTGGATGAACAAGTGTTTGTCTGCTAACCATTTGTCAGCAGTATGTTTTGGGATTTTCAGTACAGTGTGCCCTAGCATTGTGACTTGTGATACAGGTGTCCGTGTGTCTTCACTGGGGGTGAGATGATAGTTCCATGCACAGTTAAAATTGAAAGTGTTGTTAACACGTTCATGTGAAAGTACCCTGGACATCCCATACCTTTAGACGTTGGCAATGTATTAATGTAAAGGTCATTGGGACACTTACAATTTGCAAGGTGACATTTAGGCAACCACACTCATTGACATCTTCACATTAGGCTGTACAGTAAATTCCGATGTGTGACAGGTTCAATGGTGACTTAAGAAACATGGCTAGCGATGTCACGACCTCAGTGTGTTCCTGTTGACATGTTGCTGCTGTGGTGTATGTGTTGTGTGTCCTAGAGGGTTGCTGTGCAGTGTATATATATGTAGGTTTTTGTACTTACCAACAGGTAGTCCACTGCCATGCCGTCCATCCTGGAAGTGTTGATTGATGGTGCAGTGACGGAAGATGTATGAGTCATGTACACTCCCAGGATATTTAGCCACGATGTTGGTGATCAATCCTTGGTGATCGACTATGGCCTGCACGTTGATGGAATGTGTGTGCTTCCTGTTGCGGTAGAGGTGTTCAGTTGCAGCAGGTGGCACAAGGCGTACATGTGTGCAGTTGATTGCACCAAGGACGTGCGGGAAGCCACTAATGAGGTAGAACCCCTGTTTAGTTTCCTGCTGCTTCTGCAGTGTGTTAGGGAAGCAGATGTGGCGGGGTGTCAGTCGAATGATGGCGTCCAGTACTTTGGGCAAAAAGGCAGAGAATGATGTTTGTGATATTCCACCAACCAGGGCACCAGTTGTTTGAAAAGAGCCACTTGCCAGCATATGAAGTACGGCAAGCAGCTTTGTTTCTGTTGGGATGGTGCGGGGTGTCACGAAAGTGGGGGCCTACTGCTGTTCAATGTTTCGCAGCAGCTGCTGAATGGCCTGCTAGTTCAACCGGTACCTCTGTATGATGTTGTGTTCCCTGAGGCCCTGAAGGGTTGTTCTTGGGCGGAATATCCTTTCCTGCCTTCTGCACTGCCTTCGGGGTCCCTGCTGGTGTTGTTGTAGCTGCTGTTGTTGCTGCTTGGCTCTGCGTCTGCGTGAATGCTGGATTAGAATCACCTCCATGTCTCCCTGTTACTGCTCTGCTGTTTGTTCTGTGTGTTCTGATTAAATACAGGTGTGTTTGCCCTATTTTAATGCCTGCCCTGACCCAGGCGTTAATTTTTGACACAAATCGGCCTGTGCATCATTTTCTGGCTCCGCCTCCCGGCTGTGCGTCATTTTTGCCCTGAAGCATAAATACGACGCACGGCCGCTTAAGCCATTTTTTGGACGGGAACGCCTACCTTGCATATAATTAACGCATCCAAAAAATGACGCACACGGCGGAATTTTGTCGCCCGCGGGCTCGAGCGTCAAAGTTTAAATACGGGGCAACGTTTGCGCTGATTGTGCGTCAAAAATTTTGATGCACAATCGGCACAGACGGAGTATAAATATGCCCCTTAGTGTGTGGGTAACCTGGCACTAGCCAAGGTGCCCCCACATTGTTCAGGGCAATTTCCCCAGACTTTGTGTGAGTGCGGGGACACCTTTACATGCGTGCCCTACACATAGGGCACCACCTATGTGTAGCGTCACAATGGTAACTCCGAACATGGCCATGTAACATGTCTAAGATCATGTTACATGGCCCCCAGGTCTCTAGCACAGAACCCGGGTACCGACAAACTGCCTTTCCGGGGTTTCACTGCAGCTGCTGCTGCTGCCAACCCCTCAGACAGGTTTCTGCCCCCCTGGGGTCCAGGCAGCCCTGGCCCAGGAAGGCAGGACAAAGGACTTCCTCAGAGAGAGGGTGTTACACCCTCTCCCTTTGGAAAAGGTGAGAAAGGCTGTGGAGGAGAAGCCTCCCCCAGCCTCTGGAAATTCTTTGATGGGCACAGATGCTGCCCATCTTTGCATAAGCCAGTCTACACCGGTTGAGGGATCCCCCAGCCGTGCTCTGGCACGAAACTGGCAAAAGGAAGGGGAGTGACCACTCCCCTGACCTGCACCTCCCAGGGGAGGTGCCCAGAGCTCATCCAGTGTGCCCCAGACCTCTGCCATCTTGGATTCAGAGGTGTTGCTGGCACACTGGGCTGCTCTGAGTGCCAGCAGGTGACGTCAGAGGCTCCTTCTGATAGGCTCTTACCTCTCTTGGTAGCCAATCCTCCTAACCTGGTAGCCAAACCTCCTTTTCTGGCTATTTAGGGTCTCTGCTTTGGGGAATTCTTCAGATAACGAATGCAGGAGCTCATCAGAGTTCCTCTGCGTCTTCCTCGTCACCTTCTACCAAGGGATCGACCGCTGACTGCTCGAGGGCGCCTGCAATCCCGCAACAAAGTAGCAAGATGACTACCAGCAACATTGTAGTGCCTCATCCTGCCCGCTTTCTCGACTGTTTCCAGGTGGTGCATGCTCTGGGGGTAGCCTGCCTTCACCCTGCACCAGAAGCTCTGAAGAAATCTCCTGTGGGTCGACGGAATCTTCCCCCTGCTAACGCAGGCACCAAAAGAACATATAGAAACTTCCCATTCTGATTCAGGAGAGTTACTTGAGAAGGGTAGGGAGGGTTCTGATCAGTGCCTGCCCCCTAGCAGGACACCCAGTAATGCTGGTAGTAATGGAGGTTCCCATCACATTAGGGCATCCTTTATTCCTAGAGGTCAAGTTACAAGGGTCCAGATAGTTAGGACAGGCCCCCCTCAGTAAACTCACACATTTCTTCTGTCTCAAAGCATTCCCAACCCACCCACCCTGAGGATAACTTGTTAGAAAGGGAACTCAAAAAGTTGAGGGTTGAAGAGACCAGACTGAAGCTTAAACAGCAACAGCTGGCCTTAGAATGTCTAGACATTAAGAAGGAAAGACAGAGGTTGGGATTAGGACCCCATGGTGGCAGCAGCAGTATTCCTGACAGTAATCCTGTTAGAGAGCATGATTCTAGGAATCTGCACAAGATAGTCCCCCCTTACAAGGAGGGGGATGACATCAACAAGTGGTTTGCTGCACTTGAAAGGGCCTGTATGGTACAATTGGTCCCTCAAAGGCAGTGGGCTGCTATTTTGTGGCTATCTTTCACTGGAAAGGGTAGGAATAGGCTCCTTACTGTTAGAGAAAGTGAAGCTAACAATTACACAGCATTGAAGGATGCACTCTTGGATGGATTTGGCTTAACCACTGAACAATACAGGATTAAGTTCAGAGACACCAGAAAAGAGTCCTCTCAAGACTGGACAGATTTTGTGGACTGTTCAGTGAAGGCCTTGGAGGGGTGGTTACATGGCAGTAAGGTATCTGACTATGACAGCCTGTATAATCTTATTCTGAGAGAGCATATTCTGAACAACTGTGTGTCTGACTTGTTGCACCAATACCTAGTGGACTCGGATCTGACCTCTCCCCAAGAATTGGGAAAGAAGGCAGACAAGTGTGTCAGAACAAGGGTGAACAGAAAAGTTCATACAGGGGGTGACAAGGATGGCAAGAAGAAGGATGGTAAGTCTTCTGACAAGGGTGGGGACAAAAGTAAGCATACTGAGTCTTCATCAGGCCTACAAAAATCCACAGGTGGGGGTGGTGGGTCCAAATCCTCTTCAAACAATCGACCTAAAAAGCCTTGGTGTTATTTGTGTAAAGTCAAAGGTCATTGGACAACTGTTGCTAGTTGTCCAAAGAAAAACACCAAACCTCCCACTACCACATCCCCTGCTGCAAATTCTAGTGTCCCTAGTAATAGCAGTGGTGGTGGGAAACCTACTACTAATAGCCAAACCAAGGGAGTACCTGGGCTCACTATTGGCAATGTAGTTGAGGTTGGTCTTGTTAGGGAGACCACAGAGGCTGTTTTAGTCTCTGAAGGTGCCATTGATTTAGCCACCTTGGTTGCTTGTCCCCTTAATATGGATAAGTACAAGCAACTGCCCCTAATAAATGGTGTTGAGGTCCAGGCCTACAGGGACACAGGAGCCAGTGTTACCATGGCGATAGAGAAACTGGTACACCCTGAACAACACCTACTTGGTCACCAGTACCAAGTGTCAGACGCTCATAACAACACTCTTAGCCACCCCATGGCTGTTGTGAATCTCAACTGAGGGGGTGTTAATGGTCCAAAGAAAGTTGTGGTTGCCTCAGATTTACCTGTAGACTGTCTACTAGGGAATGATTTAGAGACATCAGCTTGGGCAGAAGTGGAGTTGGAGGCTCATGCAGCAATGCTGGGCATTCCTGGGCATATTTTTGCTTTAAACCAGGGCTCAGGCCAAAAAGCAAAAAGGATAGGGTAACTTGGATCCTGGAACAATGGACCAAATGCTCCCTAAAGCTAGGGGTAAAAAGGGTAAATCCCTACTCATTATCCCTCCCTCTACAGATGATTCCCCTTCTGAGAAAGAGGAATTTCCTCCCTGTGCAGAACCTTCACCAGATGAGCTGGCAGCAGACACTGCTGAGCTTTTGGGTGGAGGGAGGCCTGTCAGGGAAGAGCTGAGTGTGGCACAGCATACCTGTCCCACATTAGAGGGTCCCAGACAGCAAGCTGTCAAACAGCAAAATGGGGATGTCAGTGACAGTCATAGAGTATACTGGGAAGACTCTTGTACCTCCTGTACACAGAGTCAAGAGATCCAAACCCTGGAGCAGCCAGGAGATTTGTCATTCCTCTGCAGTACAGAGAGTTTCTTCTCACTCTAGCACATGACATTCCTTTGGCTGGGCATTTGGGGCAGATCAAAACATGGGAAAGACTTGTCCCCTTGTTTCACTGGCCTAGGATGTCAGAGGACACTAATGCTTTTTGCAGGTCTTGTGTGACCTGCAAAGCCAGTGGCAAGACTGGTGGCACTCCAAAGGCCCCCCTAATTCCACTACCTGTGGTTGGGGTGCCCTTTGAAAGGGTAGGGGTTGACATAGTTGGCACCCTTGACCCTCGTACTGCTTCAGGCAATAGGTTTATCTTGGTGGTTGTGGACCATGCCACAAGATATCCTGAAGCAATTCCTCTAAGGACCACTACAGCCCCTGCAGTGGCAAAGGCCCTCCTGTGAATCTTTTCCAGAGTGGGTTTCCCTAAAGAGGTAGTATCAGACAGAGGTAGCAACTTCATGTCTGCATACTTGAAAGCAATGTGGAAGGAGTGCGGTGTTACCTACAAGTTCACCACTCCTTACCATCCACAGACTAATGGACTGGTAGAGAGGTTTAATAAAACTCTCAAAGGTATGATAATGGGACTCCCTGAAAAACTCAGAAGGAGTTGGGATGTCCTGTTACCTTGCCTCATTTTTGCTTACAGGCAGGTACCCCAGAAAGGAGTGGCCGTCAGGCCCTTTGAACTCCTCTTTGGACACCCTGTAAGAGGTCCACTCACTCTTGTGAAGGAGGGTTGGGAACAACCTTTAAAATCTCCCAAACAGGACATAGTGGATTATGTACTTGGCTTAAGATCCAGAATGGCTGAGTATATGAAAAAGGCCAGTAAAAACCTTCAGGCCAGCCAGGAGCTGCAAAAGCAATGGCATGACCAGAAGGCTGTTCTTATCCAGTACCAACCAGGACAGAAGATGTGGGTATTGGAGCCTGTGGCCCCAAGAGCACTCCAAGACAAAAGAGTGGACCCCATCTAATTGTTGAGAAGAAAGGTGAGGTTACTGATTTGGTAGACCTGGGCACTGCCAGGAGTCCCCTTAGGGTGATTCATGTCAACCTCCTAAAACCCTACTATGACAGGGCTGATCTCACCCTGTTCATGGCAACAGATGAGGGACAGGAAGAAGAGAGTGACCCTCTCCCTGATCTCTTCTCCTCCACTGAAGAAGATGCCTTAGTGGAAGGAGTAGTTTTAGCAGATTGTCTGACTGCAGAACAGAAAGACAACTGCATAAATCTCTTAAAACCAATTTTCTGACCTCTTTTCACTAATACCAGGTACCACATCCTGGTGTGAATACACAATTGACACTGGAGACAGCCTGCCTGTCAAAAGTAAAATTTATAGGCAGCCTGACCTTGTCAGAGACTGCATTAAACAAGAGGTGTGGAAAATGCTGGATTTAGGAGTGGTTGAACCTTCTGAAAGCCCATGGGCTAGCCCTGTGGTGCTTGTACCAAAGCCTCACACAAAAGATGGAAAAAGGGAGATGAGGTTTTGTGTAGATTACAGAGGTCTCAATCAGGTAACAAAAACTGATGCTCACCCTATACCCAGGGCAGATGAGCTCATTGATACACTGGCTTCTGCCAAGTATCTTAGCACTTTTGATTTGACTGCAGGGTATTGGCAGATCAAATTGGCAGAAGATGCTAAACCCAAAACTGCATTTTCAACTATACGAGGGCACTACCAATTTACAGTGATGCCCTTTGGTTTGAGAAATGCACCTGCCACTTTTCAGAGGTTGGTGAACACAGTCCTGCAAGGGTTGGAGGCTTTCAGTGCAGCATATCTAGATGATATTGCTGTCTTTAGCTCAAATTGGGATGATCACGTGGTCCACCTTTGGAAAGTTTTGGAGGCCCTGCAAAAGGCAGGCCTCCCTATCAAGGCCTCAAAGTGCCGGATAGGGCAGGGAAAGGTGGTTTATCTGAGACACCTGGGAGGTGGAGAACAGATTGCACCACTACAGGGGAAAATACAGACAATCTTGGATTGGGTGTCCCCTACAACTCAGACCCAGGTGAGAGCCTTTTTAGGCCTCACATGGTATTACAGGAGATTCATTAAAAATTATGGCTCCATAGCAGCCCCTCTTAATGATCTCACAAGTAAGAAAATGCCTAAGAAGGTATTATGGACAGCTAGCTGTCAGAAAGCTTTTGAGGAGCTAAAACAGGCCATGTGCTCTGCACCTGTCCTAAAAAGCCCAACTTCCTCCAAGAAATTCATTGTTCAAACTGATGCATCTGAATTAGGGGTAGGGGCAGTCTTATCACAACTGAATTCTGAGGGCCAGGATCAACCAGTTGCTTTTATCATCAGAAGGTTGACCGCTAGAGAAAAGCATTGGTCTGCCATAGAGAGGGAGGCCTTTGCTGTGGTCTGGGCACTGAAAAAGTTGAGGCCATACCTGTTTGGCACTCACTTTATTGTTCAGACAGACCACAAACCTCTACTTTGGCTAAAACAAATGAAAGGTGAAAACCCTAAATTATTGAGGTGGTCCATATCTCTACAGGGAATGGACTATACAGTGGAATATAGACCTGGGATTACCCACTCCAATGCAGATGGACTCTCCAGATATTACCACTTAGACAATGAAGACTCATCAGGTCATGGCTAGTCTTATTGTCCTTCGTTTGGGGTGGGGTGTTTGTGTAGGAAAGTACCATCTTGCCTGGAATATTACCCCCATATTTCACTGTATGTATGTTGTTTTAGTCCATGTGTCACTGGGACCCTGCCAGGCAGGGCCCCAGTGCTCATAAGTATGTGCCCTGTATGTGTTCCCTGTGTCATGCTTAACTGTCTCACTGAGGCTCTGCTAACCAGAACCTCAGTGGTTATGCTCTCTCTGCTTTACAAATTTGTCACTAACAGGCTAGTGACTAAATTTACCAATTCACATTGGCATACTGGTACACCCAAATAATTCCATTGTATATGGTACTGAGGTACCCAGGGTATTGGGGTTCCAGGAGATCCCTATGGGCTGCAGCATTTCTTTTGCCACCCATAGGGAGCTCTGACAATTCTTACACAGGCCTGCCACTGCAGCCTGAGTGAAATAACGTTGATGTTATTTCACAGCCATTTACCACTGCACATAAGTAACTTATAAGTCACCTCTATGTCTAACCTTCACCTGGTGAAGGTTGGGTGCAAAGTTACTTAGTGTGTGGGCACCCTGGCACTAGCCAAGGTGCCCCCACTTCGTTCAGGGCAAATTCCCCGGACTTTGTTAGTGCGGGGACACCATTACACACGTGCCCTACACATAGGGCATTACCTATGTGTAGCGTCACAATGGTAACTCCGAACATGGCCATGTAACATGTCTAAGATCATGGAATTGTCACCCCAATACCATTCTGGTATTGGGGAGATGATTCCATTATCTCCCGGGTCTCTAGCACAGAACCCGGGTACTGCCAAACTGCCTTTCCGGGGTTTTCACTGCCAATGCTGCTGCTGTCAACCCCTCAGACAGGTTTCTGCCCCCCTGGGGTCCAGGCAGCCCTGGCCCAGTGAGGCAGAACAAAGGACTTCCTCAGAGAGAGGGTGTTACACCCTCTCCCTTTGGAAAAGGTGAGAAAGGCTGGGGAGGAGTAGCCTCCCCCAGCCTCTGGAAATGCTTTGATGGGCACAGATGCTGCCCATCTCTGCATAATCCAGTCTACACCGGTTTAGGGATCCCCCAGCCCTGCTCTGGCGCTAAACTGGACAAAGGAAAGGGGAGTGACCACTCCCCTGACCTGCACCTCCCAGGGGAGGTGCCCAGAGCTCCTCCAGTGTGTCCCAGGCTCACAGCAACTCTGTCCAAGTGACTCCCACAGTCCAGTGACTCTTCAGTCCAAGTTTGGTGGTGGTAAGTCCTTGCCTCCCCACGCTAGACTGCAAAGCTGTGTTCCCCGTGATTTGCAGCTGCTCCTGTGCACTCTTCCAGGATTTCCTTCATGCACAACCTAGCCTGGGTCCCCAGCACTCCGTCCTGCAGTGCCCAGCTCGCAGACTTGGCATCAGACGTCGTGGGACTCCCTTTTGTAACTTCACATGGGTTTTGGTTCACTCTTCTTCTAAGTGCCGGTTGGGGTACTTCTGCGGGTGCTGCCTGCTTCTGTGAGGGCTCTATGAGGTTCTGAGTGCCCCCTCTGTCTCCTCCTCCAAGTGGTGACATCCTTCTCCCTCCTGGGCCCCTGCAGCACCCAAAAACCTCTAACGTGACTCCTGCAGCTAGCAAGGCTTGTTGGCAGTCATTCTGCACAGAAACACCTCTGCAAGCTTCATCACTACATGGGACATCAGTCTTCCAAAGGAGAAGTCCCTAGTCCTTTTCTTTCTTGCAGAACTCCAAGCTTCTTCCAACCAGTGGCAGCTTCCTTGCATCTTCAGCTGGCATTTCCTGGGCTCCTGCCCACTCTCGACACTGTCGTGAGTATTGGACTTTGTCCCCTTGTCTTACAGGTACTCAAGTCTGGAAATCCACTGTTGTTGCATTGCTGGTGTTTGTTCTTCCTGCAGAATCCCCCTATCACGACTTCTGTGCTCTCTGGGGGTAGTAGGTGTACTTTACTCCTACTTTTCAGGGTCTTGGGGTGGGGTATTTTTCTAACCCTCACTGTTTCCTTACAGTCCCAGCGACCCTCTACAAGCTCACATAGGTCTGGGGTCCATTCGTGGTTCGCATTCCACTTTTGGAGTATATGGTTTGTGTTGCCCCTATCCCTATGTGCTACTATTGCAACCTATTGTAATTCTACACTGTTTGCATTACTTTTCTTTCTATTATTTACCTAATTTTGGTTTGTGTATATATATCTTGTGTATAGTACTCACCTTCTTACTGAGGGTACTCACTGAGATACTTGTGGCATATTGTCATAAAAATAAAGTACCTTTATTTTTAGTAACTCTGAATATTGTGTTTTCTTATGATATTGTGCTTATGTTACAAGTGTTATAGTAGGAGCTTTGCATGTCTCCTAGTTCAGCCTAAGCTGCTTTGCCATAGCTACCTTCTATCAGCCTAAGCTGCTAGTAACACCTCTTCTACACTAATAAGGGATAGCTTGACCTGGCACAGAGTGTAAGTACCCTTGGTACCCACTATAAGCCAGGCCAGCCTCCTACATGCATCCAATCACAATAATAACAATAACTTGTAATACTTCCTTTAAAATCACACAACTCCCCATCAGTGTAAATAGCAACTCTGCAAGTTTCACAGTTTAAGGATATTTTATTTGTAAACCTTTGTCACCCTTGTAGGGTGAACTGTTGACTTAATCTGGCTAGATTCAAATCTGCCACTAGAGAATACATACATATATTTTTGGAAAACATTTAAAACATGAACCTCTAAGTTGTACAGCACTTAGAATGAAGACACAACATGCATCAATCTGATATTGTTTTATTAGATCATGTAATAGTATAGAAGAAATGGTTATAGCATACAGAAAAAAAGTGTACTGTCAATAACAATATAGAAAATCCATGAGCATATAAAAGCCATGAGTTATTTAATTTAGATCTCAGACAAATCAATGTTATCCTCCTGAGAAACACAAATGACACCTAGAAATAACCAAACAAAACATAACACACAGCTAGTTAGATTCTTACTATTTAGTAGGTCTTCAAATTCGTTCAGCAATTATGTAGCCAATAATATCTAAATCTCTAAAAATATATCTGTTTTCTAAATTTGAACAACAGAGGATTGCCCCTATATGCAGGCCAATATAGCTTCTGCTATAAATAGAGCAATAGAAACCATCTCTGCATATATTGATCCTTATTATACACCTTGTACTAACTCTCTAAGTCCGTACATTAAGGATCTGCTAAATATACTCAGCCTCCTATTTGGTACTACATTGCAATGCAAAGGACACTATTAATAGGTTTTATTGAAAACCCATTACAGGTTATTTGTAATTCTTTAAGTGTCCTATGCTTATCCAAAAATCACAAAAAGTGTTCCCCCAATGGGGAGTATGCCACACATGAAGAGAAGTTGTCTGTTAGAACACAGGTGTTACACTAAATTACATAATTGGAGAAAACAATCTTTAAAAGAGATGATGACTAACACATTTTAGCTGAGGCAAACATGAAAGCTCTGCCAGTTCCTTCTTCAACTTTGTTGATCCAGAAACACATGTATTCCATGGTAACATGCTTAGCAATAACATGTTACTCAGCAGGCAGCCATAAACTAGTTAGCTGTTTCATGAGAATTCTGCATATTTCACATCTTGAAAGCACAATTCAAAATGTTATTGGAGCACATGCCAAATAGTCAATTGATAAAGATAAATGTATTGTGATAGAAAATAGCTTACCGCTTCTAAGCACATGCCCCAATTTACTCTCAGTTTTACCAAGCGCAGCCATAGAATACATCTATTTAAACATTTGATTAAATCATTGTATCTGATTGATGAGAGCTCACAGGAAATACAAATTCTCAGGATGCCTTATAGTTTGTAATCTGTAAAACCCCTTGCATTGGACATCCTTTGCACAAGTAGCTCTGAACTTTACACTCCTGTGAATCCAAGGTGCTTTGAAGTGCCTAATGATGCCAAAAGCTGCTTAAGAGGGAGACTTTAAAAGAGGAATTGCAAGACTGTACATTCCATCCTCAGCTTTGATTTAGCTATACATGCCTCACTATTATAACACTGAAGTATTATTACTCTGCTGAAATAGCAAGTCAAACTCTTGTTTGTAGAGTCACATAGTGGTAGTGATCACCTGCTGCAGTCCTAAATTATCAGTCAACCAGAAGATCAAAAACAAAAAGTCAACGCCTAGCTCACACCTTTTCATGTGGAAGATCAATGTGAGATGCTGCGATAAGGTGTAGTGCACTACTTCCTTTCCACCAATAAGGCATTCTTGCAAAATACTTCAATACAAAATGGTTAGCAGTATATATGATGAAATGCGAGGAAAGCAATACATTTTACATAAGATTCATTTATTCACTGATTCACGGAAAAGCAACAATAGCTAATTTTGCAAAATATTTCTAATATGGCCAGCATTAGCATTGACTAGTTTTTTACATTGGGACAGAATTACGCTGGTGCAGTCTGGACATGTGACAAAATGACCACGCCCAAAATCCATGGATTACAAAATGATTTCTGCATGGCTTGATAGACACGTTTGTTTTCAAAGAGTATATTTGAGGAAATAAATGAATTCTTCAAATATTACATATTTTACTTCCTTTTCACAAAAGCATTCATGTAAAATGTGTCTCTCTAAGGATCCAAAATGGCAGTCCTTGTATCCTAAAAATATCCATAGTTTTTCCTAGTTCCCATCTGAAAAACATCAATAAAACCTCATGTTCAGTAAAAATATGCCACATCTGAGAATTAGTTGCTGTTTTACTGTCCAATATAAATGCACTCATTTTTTTATAAAAAATACTTCCTCACATCCACCAAAATGTCTCTCATTCAACTGAAAAATATTGATAATCTTCTCCACCTGTACTGTCCTCTCCTGTGAGTGTGCCAATTTACAATGCTGTGATTCACTCTCCCACATTGTATTACAATAGGTTTGACTATCCATTAAATGGTAACATGTATTCAGGACCTTATGACATCTATACCTCAAGAGCTTCACCCTAGTGCTCCTTGTTTTTATGGTGTACCATCTCTGGTCAGCAATGGCCACTTTCACAGTCAGTGATGTTAGTCTGAGAGGGGGACAAAAAACAAAGACATACTATAGAAAATAAAGGATAGAAGAATCAGATTATATGAGGGGTAATTGATACACACTGCATGGTGTGGCTACAGGATTTCCTGAGGGGCTTTGCTCCTGGCGGCTGCCGCATCCTTCACTTTACGGTTGGCTTGCTCCAACTTCTCTACGATCGTAGGTAGTCTTACTGTAATTAACAGTTGGAAATTTCTGTCACCTCCAGCTAGGGGCCCCGCAGCCTTCACAATGTCGTCCATGGCTGGCAGGAGAGCATCAAGCATTCCACTAAACTGGACAAACATGTTGGCCACACGGCTCCTACCAGCCATGGTACTAAGGAAGGTGCTACATTGTCTCACTGGATTGAGGAAATTTGTCACTTGTTGTTGAAGAGCATTTTCTCTGTTAATGTCACCCAGGATGGCTTGAATTTTCCCCTTGTTGGCAGTGATGGATTCTTCCATGGACTTGATCGACTGACTGCGGGCCTTGCATTGCTGCTGGCACATGTTCACAGTATTCAACTGTGCTTGGAGGCTACGTCTTGCTGCGTTAGCTTGGTCATTTGCATTTCTTATAGCAGTGTCCACTGCATTGACTGCATTTATAGCTAACAAAAGAAAAGAAAAAAATATATTTTGATGTTACAAATTTACTTAAAACATGTAGTTTTCATCAGCTTTTGGTATTTATCATGGGAGGTTCCAGGAGAGAAGGCATCCTCTCCTATTGAAGTGTACGGTTTTACAGATAGGAGATGTGCGAAGAACGAGGACACAGACATCAGTAGCATAGACAAGAATAAGCAAGAGGTAGCAGGAACTACCTGTGACTTGCAGTTTACCTGCTTTTGTGTTGCGCCCGAAACTCCTGGTCGTTAAAGCAGCAGTAAGAGAAAGTAAGCATGGTTCTAAGAGGCATGTTTACTTTCTGAAGTTTACAAGAAATGTCCTTCAAACTTCTGTGCAGCAAATACAGGGCTGCAGAAGGGGTAGAAGTGGGGCAGGCCATCAACAATGTCATGGATCACTGCAAGAATATTGGAGCTAAAATATTGTGTGGACAGAATATTATGTCAAACATATCAAGGACCAAAATATCAAGAAGGTAAGTGGAAATAGGTAAATATAGATTTAATCCTCTTAACTCCACATCTACGTACCTTTCGGATATATATCTTCAGGGGACATACATGTAAAGTTATATATAGAAATACCTTACTGACCTATAGAAACTTACCTCCACAGTATTTTTGTCCTTGATATTCTTGAGACAATATTTCGTCCCACAGTATTTTCGGTTCTGATATTCTGTGTAAACCCTCCCATCTATTTGACTGGTCCCTTGAATCACATTTGTCTTCTAATTTTCCACTGCTTCTCAATTTCTCTCCAAACTTGCTCCTGATCTCCCACCCATTATCCTACTCCTTGCCACCCACCACTTGTGCCCACTCCCTACCTAAGATGTATATCTCTGCTCTTTTCAGACTCTTTGTTCAACTGTGTTGAGCTATGTTTACATGATTAAATCCCAGAGCATACATACAAACATACATACTTTCTCATTTGCACTAATGGATCACCACAATGTCACTGCAGATGTGCCAACTAAGGCTCAGCATGACTGTGTTAAGAGTAACTTGGGGTGACTTTAAATAAGAGAGTCAGACACACTCAAATTCTCAAAGAAGATCAACACGCACTGTCAGGTTTTAACCTGGTTAGTTCAGGATGTACTTTATGGATTCTAAATGTGAATCTAATGTGAAAGACTTCAACATTACGGGTGTTTTAGGATATTAATTTCTATGAATGACCTCTGCACGCACATGCCATTGCCTATAGTGCTTAGGTTTTGCTTCCTTATGGCTGGGTTCCTGCTAGACGCATACAGCATACATACAATGTGTGATTGAGTAAACAACTATCTTAAATGGGGTAAATTTGAATGTGAATTTGTACCTTGAAGTATGCAATGCAAAGGATCTTCAGTTCTTCATAAAGTGTCTGCTTGACTGCCATAAAATATTATTCCCAGTCTTTCTATAATTAGGGCCAGATGTATCATGAAGGCCTTTTGCAATTCGGAATTTGCAATTTTTAAGAAATCGCTATTTCCGACTCGCAAAATGCCATGTATCACATTTGCGAATTGGTAATAGCGATTTCTTAAAAATCGCAATGCTATTACCGAATCGCAAATTGCGATACCGGCCCCATTCGCACCTATGGGCCCATTGGCCCATATCTGTGAATTATTTGCATTTCCAAAATTGCGATTTCTTAACTAGAAATTGCAATTTTGGAAATGCAAAACCCCAGGGTGCTGGGGTCCTAAAGTCCCCTCTGCTGCCCCCAAAAATTATTTTTTCACCATGTAAGGTGCACACATGCCAAAAGGGCATGTGTGCTTTACATGTAAATTTTAAAAATGCATTTTAAATGCTTTTTAAAAATTTGCACATGGTTACCACCGAGTTCAACTTGGTGGTAAATAGCGATTCCTAAATGCCCAAATCACATTTAGGAATTGCTTCATACATGTGCTAAGGAATCGCAAATAAGGAATCCTTATTTGCCATTTCTTACTTAGAGAGTCGCAATTTGCGACTCTCTGAACAGGGTCGCAATTTTAAGGAATCGCTATTTTAGCGATTCCTTAAAACTGCATTCAGAATGTATTTCATAAATTCTGAAATGGCATTTTGCATTCGCAAACGGGCATTCGCACCGTTTGCGAATGCAAAAAACCTTGATACATCCGGCCCTTAATCTGATAAAAACATGTATTGATATGAAGTACCTCAAATGACCTCTGATTCCCTTGAAGTTTGCCTTCTGGTGGGTTACAGTGATATAAGCCCTGTAAGCATTTTTAGAATATACCTGATTGTGACATTTCCACCAATCAACGCTGTCCTTCTCATCAAACGTCATTGGATATCAACAAGTGCTTTGAGTTGGCGCCTGTGAGTTCAGACTTTCAAGTCACTCCAGCATGCCACAGCCCACAGTGTCTTCTGGTGGTAGCCAATGAATGAACTGCTCTGGTATGCAATGCTCCTGCTCTCCTGTGTCCCATTGTGAATGGATAAGATGGCTGCAGGAACAGAGACACAGCAGAACTGCCTTACCACAAAGTATCTACGTATGTACGTACCAGGGGCTGGGCTGCAAGTGCATGAATGCTTCTGAATGTTTGTTTCTCAGACTGGGGCCTGTGACTGTGGCCCTCACAAGTAGCCTGTACATTCTGACTGGCCCAGTAACAGGATTTGCTGGTCCCATTGGAATTATAAATTGTGTTGTTTCTCACAGAGATCCATGTGAAACATCAGAGAAAAAGACGTGAAAGTCAGTCTGGACACCCTGACTTCAACGTTTTCCCCCTAAATCTTATAATTCCTGAATTTTTTCACCGCCTGATTACGGAGAAACCCGGGGCACAGGTTGGGAGTACATGCGTGTAGACGACATTCTCCCACTATTTTCAAAGGGTGGACGTTGTCCACCCTGCTAAGAAGTTAGGCTCTAATAAAACATGCTGAATTTGTCTCAGTGTAGATCTCAGACACGGGGACACCTTCGGTAGCATGTGTACATTGTCTACTTTCATTTTTTCAGCCGGAGGAGGACTTTCTTATTTTAAATTCCAGCTGGCATGGAACAAAGTCAAATTTAAGGGGGCATCAGGCATCCTTGTGTTTGAGTGTCCTCTCTGGCAACTATATGGAGTCTCACACCTACATACAATGAAGGAGAAACAAAGGCACACAGCTTACCGCGTCACATGTCCTTCAGAGAGTCATGTGTTTGACTTTGTTCAGTTCTTGTGTACAGAGATGTTTTAAGGGATGGGCAAACATATGTCTTAGGTGTTAAGATCTGATGTTGCTTCTTGTGATGTAACTTCCTGTGAGGTTGTGCGTTGTAATACCTCTTCCTGTATAGTCACTTCCTGTGATGCCACATGTGATATAATGCAACGTGATGTCATGCACCATGATGTCATCTGCACACTGCCTAAATTGGTTAGTCCATCCACTTCTTTTTTCAAGACTTGTGCCCTGGGATAACCCTAGAAAAGGCAAGTCTGAGTGAGGGGAAATTCCTGCAATTTTAAGGGGCTGCTTGCAATGAAGGCCTATATATGTGCATGTCGCATGCATCTTGATGAACAGGGATTCCGGTAGAGGTAGTTCATGGATGCCAACAGCAGTGGCGTAACAAAACTGGAGGGGACCCCTGCACAGAACATGGAGGGGCCCCCTCTGGACTCACTCGGGCTAGGTCCTGTGTTGAGGGACCCCCTGGAGCTCCGGGGCCTCCCACACTGCGGGGCTGTGGGGTGCCTTTGTTACGCCCCAGGCCAACAGGGCCGATTCACATGGAAGATACCCCATTTTTTGTTTTTTTTATAAATTTTTTTACATGTCTTCCGCCGGAAATTGTCTCAGATTCAATGTTGGGTCACCGGGAAAATACATTCCCCATTTCTTTTTCACTATCTCCCCCATTCCTGTTTAGAAACGCTGGCATGTATGTGGGCCAGTGGGCGTGTAATATAGCTGTGAAGTGTGTAGGTTAAACAAGAGAACTGCGTACTTAGAAAGGGCCCCGCAAAGGGGATGAATAGAAAGAAGAAGGATCGGCTCCGCGCCTGCTCCGCATCCCTCCTCTGCTGCTCCGCGCGCCACAGCCCCTCGGTGGCCGTGTCCACGGCTCTCTGCGCCCCGGCCAGCTGCTGCCTGCTGAGCTCCGCCTGGGACCGCAGTCCAAGCAGCTGCTGCTGGAGGCCCTGCTGCCGAGCCTGCAGCGCCGCCTGCTCGTTCCTCATGGACTTCAAGGTGTTCAGGCGCTCCTCGGCGTTGGCGCTCAGGAGCCTGACCTGCTCCAAGGACACCTGCTCCGCCGCGGACAGGCTCCTGTAGGCGTACTTGAGGTCACAGCGGATGTTGGGGAGGTCCTCGTCCAGGTTAGAGCTGTTCTGCAGGGTCTCGGCCACAGACTTCAAGAGGTTCAAGCCCTCCAGGAAGGGCTGCAGGACGGCCTGCCTGTAACTGGCCTCGGTGACGGGGACAAGGGCCAGCGCGTGGCCCGGAAGCAGCAGGACTGGACCTAAGATGGGGGAGGAGAGAACAAGGATTAGAGGCCTTTGGGAAGAGCAGTGAAGCTTCCCTTCCAGTCGCCGGCATAACAACTCCGTAACACCCAAGAGAAAAAGAGACATTAGACTATAGGTGTATTCTTCTTACCAAAACACATTTAGCATTTATTTCTCAGAATTTATTCGGGCAACCCCAGTCATCGGAGTCAGCATGTTTTGTAGGATTGCAAGTCTGGGAGGGAGGGTGTCTCTAACACATTGTGATACAGGCTCATCACCTTTAGGAAGGCACTCTACAAACGGGTTATTTCTATGCGCTTCCAGCAGGTGATGATAATGCCCAACATTTCCATCCATCAGTTTCTTGCTGTCAAAGGGAGTCTTCCGAACCAATTTCACAGGAAGTGACGTCATCTGAAGTGCCTGATCAGGATGGAATGTATGGCGCTGACCGCCCAGGTATTTCCTACAGGGTCAAACTGGGACACCCCATCTGGAGAGTGACTGGACTGGAACATGTTTTTGTGGCCAAACTCCTTACAAGAAGCTCTTGGCACAACCTACCATGTGCTACAAAAAGGAAAATGTACCTAAGCTCCAGTAAAGCAGCAACCTGTAGACTCCAGCATGCCCAAAGTGCTGCCACCAGGCTGCTGTTCTCTCTCCCAAAGTCTTGTCCAGCTTCTGTCCTGCTTCATACACTGCACTGGCTTCCAGTGGAGAAGTGGGTGCAGTTCAAAGCACTGTGCACCGCTCACAAATTCCTCCCTGGGGGCTCCTATTCTGGCGAGTAAGCTGAACCTATAGTAACCACCTTGACCTCTGTGGTCAGCCAATCTTAAGCTTCGGGATGTTGTCTTGGGACTAGCGCTGGGAAGCCTTATTGTCTCGGCAGGTAAGTGCTTTACCAAACCTCTAAAATAGCATAACACCTTCTGGCACTTTAGTGCCAACTCCTGATGGTATTTCAGCCTTTTCTGAAATCTATCCAGAATGCATTCTAAAACATCCTAGGATCCCTGAAAACTCCTTGAGAGTCAATACATATCAAGCTGATTTAAAGATGATCAGGAGTAAGGCCATGGCAGCTGAGGTCTGAATGTGTTAGATAATGTTGTGAACTGCCCTTGGGACATTTTAGGTCTCAACAATATGAGTATTAAGTTGCTAGGCACAAGAATGAAATGATTAGATTTCTATTTCCACCGATTATAACATGTGGCCATATACAAGCTCTTTACTATACAATGGGTTGGCACCTCGGTGACCTCAGGTGTGCCTGTTATTGTAGATTTACACATTATTTGAACTGGTGCCTATGACATCCAGTCATTCAGTACTAATGCTGATTGCTTTTATTACATTATGTTGACAACATATTTATATAACAATGTCTTGGATCTGTTAAATTATCCGACTATCAAAAAGAAGAACAGAGTCATACCAGATAGTTTGTGGGACGTCCATTTTCCCTGCCCCAAATGATAAGTTGGTGAATCTGTACTGTCTCAAAGTAAAGAAAATCTACTGAGTGTGAACAACATTAGTTTTAAACTACTTGGCAAGCGATGCTACTCACCTGTGAGCATGGCTAAGAAGAAGGAACAGTGCATTCTGGTCTCCATGGGGATGCTCTATTTCACACAACTGGAAGAATCCTTTATCCTGAAAAACATTAAAAATGATTATTTGATGAGGATTCAGTCAAGTATGTGGTGCCTGAAAGGGTTGCGTGAAGTGTTTTCCCAACTGTCCATTCACTACTGGTGTAGGTCTTCTTCTGAAGGATGCATAGCTCCTCGTTTATGGTGCCTCACCCATCACTCTAAATGGACTGATAATCCAAGCAGCGTCTCACAGGAGAATCTGAAGGATGCCCAGCTGTTGTGTGCGGTGCCTCACTCACCCATCACAGTATAAGGACTGATCATCCAAGTGAAGCTGCAGAGTGCAGATTCCCAAAGATTAAGGGGTTTATTTTGGAAGCGCTTGCCTATGCCAATGCGAAAGGACAGGAATGCATCATATTTATGCAATACAGCGCATTCCTGTCCTTTCCCCCTGTGCGGGCACATAATTGGCCTCCTAGCTCCAGCGCAGGCATCCTTGAACCATGATGCAAGGGTGTCTGCGTGGCATGCAGGATTGATTTTGTGCAGGAAGGTGCACCTTCCTTCACAAAAACAATCCTGAAAGGTGGTTTCTGCTTTCTCTGCATGGTAAGTGGAAACAACAAAGAGAAATACAAATATTTCTCCTTGTTACGCCTCCCCTGGGGAGGCGTAAGGTTTTTGCACTTTCCCAGGTATATGTGCTTAAGTAAGTCTGGGGCAGCATCAAAATTCCTGGTTGTTGCGTGGGAATACCCACTGCAAAGCCCATGGAACGACTCCCTGGTGCAGACTAAGGCAACGCTGCGACTGGCGCTGCCTTGCCCTACTCCAAATCTATGGGGCCATTCAAAGCCACGCAAAGTGGCCTCATAGATATGGTTGAGAGGCTTTGGCCGCCAGGGTGTCAGAAAAAGTGACGCATCAACGGCGCAATAAGCCCCAAAGTGATTGATTTGTATCACAACCAAGTCAAGTTAAATGCAAACGATTGAAGAAAGGTTATTAGAATGAACAGTGGGACACAATGTGGTGTCATGGGGTGCAGGGCGCTTCTCCAGGTGAGAAGATGCGTTCTCCGCTCACTTGGACGTGCAAGTGCTCTAGAACTGAAGTGTGGGGGCCGTAGTGAAGTCACAGTGCACTTGCTGCTTTACCTGTGAAGTGGTGGTCACCTGGGCACAAGGTGGGTGTCATATTGTGCATTGGGAAGAAAGCCCTCCCGCAAGCCATCCCGCTCGCTCACTCATTCACTGTTTCCCTCACTCATTCACTCTCTCCCTCACTGTCTAAGCTGACTCATTCACTCTTTCCCTCACTCATTCACTCTCTCCCTCAATGTCTAAGCTGACTCATTCACTCTTTCCCTCACTCATTCACTCTCTCCCTCAATGTCTAGGCTCACTCATTCACTCTCTCCCTCACTGCCTAAGCTCACTCAGTAACGCACTGATCCCTATAGAAAACTGCAGATACAATATCAAGGACCTATTCACAAGTTGGGGTTCTCTGTTTCAGCTGTACACTGAAGATGGGGGGAGCTGGCAATTCCCAAGGCCACTGTTATAGAGCAATCATCTATATGTGTTTGAGATCATAAATTCCTCTTCAAACAATCCAGTGAGTGGCAGGCGGTCCTCCCTTCGCTTAGGACACCGAGGGGAGCCGGTGGGATTGGAGGTGCATCGAGTGCCCTCGGGAATGTTTGGAAGAGCGGGAAAGGGGGTGCTTTGTTTCCGTCCATCTATAAACAAATCCCGCTGCACTTCCCAACCCCAAACGTGCGCACAATGTTACTCGAAAAATACTGCACTAATTGAGAATTCATACTGAGGAAGTGCATCTAAACAAGATCATTTGTACGGAAATATGGCGAAAAGTGTATCCTTATAGAAAGATGCTCTTGGCGCGCACACCTCCCCTGAACCTGAACGTTCATTGGTCCCCTGGGACGAGCCACCAGCAAGCGGAGCAGACTATCATCCTTTAGTTGTTAGTCTATTAGGCATGGCCACTGGAATTATGCGGCGTTTCTTGCCGAGTTATGAAAGGACTGCATTTGCCACTTAATCCCTCGTTTTGTGCATAGTTTGCAGATTTTACAAAATAATGTTTGCACCTCGAGTGGATCAAAAGTTATTAAAGTTGCTGCTAATTTTGTCCCCTTTGCTGCTGAGTAACATGTCGCATTTCCCTAGATGATTGCAGTATCTAGTATCTGATACCAGTGAGGTGGAAATTTTGCCCACACAATATTAAGTGTAAAAATGGCAAAGTAGTAAAGGTGGTGTATTAAGTCGCATATTTGCTTTTTCCTGTCACACAATGTAGTCCTCCCCTGCCACATAATTCCAGTTCCCTCCTTATAAGACAGTTACCTTCAGAAACCTCTTGGGCTCGTGCCTCCTGTGCCAACTACTTGAGAATCAGACCCTGAATATGAAGAATGATATAACTTACTTTGAAGTAAGATATATTATAACTAGAACTCCCCGTTTTATGGTGTTTATTACTTTAACAATTCCGCCTCTATTTATCCATACTTATTTTTGCTCATTTTATCTGTATTCATCAATATTTATTTTGTGTTTTGCTGATAAATGAATATGTAAAATTGTACGTTTCCATATTTAACTGATAGACGTGTACGCATACTTTGATATCTGTCGTGTTTAGCTGCATCAGCTGCTAAATATTACATAACAGCACCCCCGCCGATAAATATTAGCATTACACCACAAATGTATGTTGACCTATATAAAGAAATTTCATCCTGTTTTTTCATTTGCCAAGCTGTCCATCTGCTCAGCTGATGGCCAATAATTCATGAAAGACAACACCGAGGGTCACTTAAAAGAAGCCCCGTTTTCTATATTTATCAGCTTATAGATATAAAAGCAGGCAGAAAACACATTACTTTATGTCTGTCTTTATCTGTAAAAACGGAAAAATGGGAGCCTTAATTACAATTAATCATAATACAAAGGTTGCCATGGCACCCGGGAGGGGGGTGGAGGACGTGCCTGGTGCTTCCATCACCAGTGAGTGGCTGGCATCCCTGGCATTGGCCCATGACAGAGGTCCATTGGCAGCTCACCCACGCGCGGGCCTTACCTTGCGTCCGGAGATGCTCTGGCTGCTCAGGGGGGGCCCAGCCTGCTCTGGGAGGACTCTGCACAGAGCCCGGACCTGGGCACCGACGTGAAGATATGCAGAGCCTGGAATTCAGATCATGAGGAAGCAGAGTG
Source organism: Pleurodeles waltl (assembly GCF_031143425.1). Lineage (NCBI taxonomy): Eukaryota > Metazoa > Chordata > Amphibia > Caudata > Salamandridae > Pleurodeles > Pleurodeles waltl. The sequence goes on along the minus strand of NC_090437.1, from coordinate 1,325,867,404 downwards.
GGTTGTTCCTTCACAGCCACGCCGATAAGTCATCGAGAGCCTGGGAGAGGTGTAAGAAAGGCGGAGAACTGCGCGTAAGTATGGAGTATTTGACTATTCACTGCACAAACACAGGAGAACAAGTGCAGATTATCAGAATCAGTAGTTTCGCTTTGAGCAGTTCTCACATTTTGAAGAAAAAAAATCCTGCAGGTTTTCTCATAACATACCTTTGTCGTCTTCACCAGGGGTAATATTATTACAGCATTCATGTTTCCTGCACATAAAACCAAGAATAAGCCATACTTTTGTCCTATCTCTCAGACCATAGATGTAGAAAGACATGCTTCCCTCAGTTTGGCAAGCTTTAATTCCCCCTTGAAGAGCATTGATTTGTACAAATCAAAATGTGCATCTGATGATTGTGGTGAGTGCATCATGGTTAATTCACCGAGGCTTTCTCTGAATCTGTGCTCTTCTGTCTAGTTTACGTTTTCAATCTGTAGTCATCTCATGATGGGCTTCTCTGGTGCAGGATATAGCCCAGTTCCTGAATCAATTTAACCCAACATTTCCCATAAATAGTACCTGATTTGCAGATAGTCTAGTATGGAAAGTTTGAGCAAGGTTTGCCTCTTTCTAAGCTATGCTAACTCAGAAGTATTAGTTAGATAAATTCACTTTATGCCCTGCAGGCTCACACATCAGGCGCTCAGCTTCACGCTGTGCAAGCTAAGCCCATCATGCTGCAGTCCTGGAGCTAAATACAACTGTCCATATATTGAGTTGGTTAAGAGTATCGATCATATTCTTAACACACAATCTTGTCTGTTTCATGCCCTGGAAATGATTAGGGTTAGAGGTATCTAGTTTTAACCTAGATATGATAATTATGGGGCAGAAACAGTTACAAGATTGGGAGATTAGGGAAGAAACAGGGTTGTCACAGATGTGAACGTTTAGGGAAAGAAGATTGAATCCAATATCTCCCTACAAAGTGGTGACTTTGGTTAGTGCCCACCTCCCTTCTTTGTCCATTCTGAATGATTTAAAAAACTACCACTGAAAATCAATATTATATATCATCTAGTATTTGTGGAGAAAGAGTTTAAATTATTATAGATTTTGAACCTTTTTATCTTTTAGGAATAAAATTATCACAGGTGAAGTGAGACAGAGTCTATGTACAATAATGTGACAGCTTCAGACAATGTCCAATTCACTGATATTCCTGCGAATAATCTTAACTTTGAATCAGGAAATACAGTTTGTTTTTGCTTGGATAAAAAAAAATCTGTTGCACTTTTTTCGCCAGCTACATTCTCTTTTTTTCCCTGTTTTGTCTTCCCTTCCCCTCCTATCCTACAACACCATTTACTAGTCTCCTCACATCTTCCATGGTGTACCAGTTGGAAGCACAGATATTTTGAGAAATTAGGTTGTTGGTTGACTGTGGTGTGAGCCCTGGTCAAGCAACAGCCTCAATCCCTTGCAAGGTGAGCCACAAAAAGTCACTATTTTAATTTATACTTAACCCTGGGTAGCTTGATACAAAAACCAATCAGGGTAAACTTAGAGCACTGCGTTAAGTATTTATGCAGTACACAAACAGTAACAAAATGAAAACGCAGCACAATAAAAATCCCAAAAAATTTAGAAAAATAGAGAACATTTGAATAAATTATGTGGCACTGATACCATCACATTCTAATTAGTAGAACTGGAGTTATGAATTTTTAAAGTTTAAAGTTCAAAATAGTGATTAAAAAAAACAAAAGTGCCAGCGGTGGACATATGGTCACGCTAGACTGGGGCAAAGCCAAAAGTTAAGGCTGACCGCAATGGATACACAAAGTGGATTCACATTTGTGAAGAAAAAGTCTCTGAGGAGGTAGAAATTCAGTGGGAGAAGGCTGCAGTCATGTTTGAGAAAGGAGTGTCATCATTGGATAGCCATGGAGTGAAACCACAGTGAAAACATTTACCTTTGGACTTAGTTTTCAAGTTGGAAGTCAAAAATCCCCAGAACAACGAAGCAGAATGCTGTAATCGTAGACAGTTCCATGAGGTCAGATACCCCTTTTGCAAAGGACCGCTGAAATGGATTTGATGCTGTGGAGAAGAATTTAGCAGGAGAAGTGCAAAATCAATCTGACTGGCAATGCACCTCGGGTGGATAGGCAAGCAGATTGGTTCTAGTCTCCTCCTGGTTTTAAGAGCACTTCTTGGCCAAAGTTTGTCTAAGTCCTCAGTTCTTAAAATTGGCTATCTGGGTACGTTTAGCAACACAATCAAGGGTCCAAGAGTGGATGGAGACCTCTTGGTGGGGGGGTTCAGGACTCACTCAGGCTGGGTCCAGGTGCGGATACCTGGTGGGAGCCTGGTATGTCTCCGTGACACTGAACAGGAGGCCAGCAAACTAGTCCTTGAAGTAATTTGGGGAAGTCCTGGTTGCAGGTCAAGATGCAGGGCTCCACAGCAGGTCTGGCCACTGAGAGGTCAATGAAGGCTCCAGGCAGCAAAGCCATCTTTCCAGGTACAGCAGCAGTCTGGCAGCATGCACAGCAGGTCACAGCAGCAGACAGTTCTCTGAGAGTCCTTCAGCAGATCCAGTAGTGAACTGAAGAGTGGGTCTGAGAGCCCTATTTTTATACACTGGTGCCCTGCTCCTAGAAGGTAGGAGAAGTTTGCAGAAATCTTCCTTGAAGTTCCAGGAGTTTCCTGCCTCTCCTTCCCTGGCTCCTATCTGGCTCCATTGACAATTCAGGGTCTTAAGCCTATTGTGTGGAGGCAGAGCTGGTGCTTAGCAGGTGCAAGTGGGGCTGCACGTAGCTATGCCCCTCCTATGCTGCCAGGGGAAAGGTCCTTCACACACTGGTCATCCCATTATTGTGTGACTGTCTGGGGTGAATTCTCAAAGTCTCAACTGTCAGTTACACCCAGTCATGTGACCTAAAGCAGGCTGCAGACACAAAGGTCCAAGGTCAGGAAAATGCCAAATTTCTAAAATTGGCATTTTCAAACTTAAAATGATAACTTTGACTTTACCATTAAAAAGGGTTTATCATTGCCAGTTCATAGATACCAAACATGACATAACAACCTAATTTCATTTAGGAAATACAGCTTTTTAAATGTAATAAGAAATCCACTATGTCATCCTGTGGAAGGGGCAGGCCTCACAGTAGTGAAAAACAAAGCTGAAGGGTTTCCCTACTAGACCATGTAAAACTTAAAAGTACATGTTCTACCTTTTAATTACACAGCACCCTGCCCTCTGGGCTACCTAGGGGCTACCTTAGGGCTGACATATTAAATGTAATAAAAGGGGAGTTTAAGGCTTGGCAAGAGGATTTCAATGCCAAGTTGACATGGAAGTAGGACACTGCATTCAGGCAGCAAAGGCGGGCTTGGGACGTTTTAAGGTGCTACTTATGTGGGTGGCACAATAAGTCCTGCAGGCCTACACTTAGCATTTAAATTACAGGAACTGGTTAAATGGTATGGCACTCTAAAAGGGACTTACAAGCAAATTAAATATGCCATTTGGGCAGAAACAATTAAACCATGTTAAGGGGGTGAGCACAAGGACTCTAGCACTGTTTAGCAGCGGTAAAGTGCACGGAGTCCTAAGGTCAACATGCAAAAATCCTGCAAAAATAAGGAGGATGAAGGCAAAAACTTTGGAGGTGATCATGTAGAGATGGACATTTCCGACATATACATCTGGTAATAAGGAAGAGAGAGCCCCCCCCCTTGCTGCCCTTTCCACTTACCGTAAATTATATTTCTGTCGCCATTAGAATTCATTATGACAAGTTTCTTAGCAACAAGCAGAAAAGAAGAGTTTTACATGTGGTGGTTCAGGAAGGATTTAAAACTATCTTGCCAATTGATTTTCAAAGAGGCTCTAGTTATCACTGTGGGAGGAACTGAGAGAGTTTGCAATGAAAACTATAATTTTACAATGTTATGTGGCAGTTTCCCCATGCTTAATCTTGAAACACCATAAACGTGAAGTCTTCCTAAAGTGAATAGCCAGCAACCACAATTCTTTCCTTGATATTAAAATTCAGTAAAAATAATAATGATGTGGCATTTGTTGCGGGATTTCAGGGGTCCCAAATAAACCTATTGCACACTAGCTACAGAGAGATTTTGCTCAGGTTACAAATTGAGGCTGGAGTCTGTATTAAGGATGCATTTCTTATTTAGGTTTGTGACCCAATGTAGTGAATGCCAACAAAATGTAAAGTGAATCTTGAACTATTTTTCCATGCCAATGATTCAATCTGAAGACAAGTATTCCCCTGACAATGCTCCATGGTGCTTTGCATTTGTATTATTTTTGTTTCAACCTCTTTCTTAGCAACTGTGAAGTAGGAAATAATGTTTTTGTTTAAAATGTTTATGCTTGACTTCTCAAGGTGTGGTGGACCCCAAGATCTGATAGGTTTAAATGACAAAGGGGCTTTGGACACCAAGATCAGATGAGTTTGCTAAGCCATTTGACCAAGTAAGCATTATTTGTGGTAACATCAGTGAATAGCACAGTTCCAAATAGTGTTGTAGTCATTTGGACATTATGCAGGAGGATTATTTTTTGTCACAAGCACAATCTTCTGTAAATTCTCATTATTTTTTCTCATACTTCACATAGTTTTTGTTTTTCTTATCCTTAAGCTAATTACATGACATTTGAGAATTCTGTGGTAAATGTGTGGTCTACAATTTCAAATTGCATGCCTAATGTATAGGGAACACAAGCAAATGTTATTGGAATCCATTTTGCACATTATCACTATTTTTTGGAGTTTTCTGCTCAACAATACTGAACATATTACAACTACTTGCTAAAATCTAAATTTTAATTAGTGCAAAACAGGGGTAAAATAGATGTGTGGTCATTTCTGTGTCAGTATCAGGGTCTAATAATGTTTTCGTCTAAGCGTGGCCTATTTAATTTTGGCATGCAATCTTGTTATTCTCTTTGCAATACGGTGTTATATTCAGCATTGTTTCTGTCTTTTTGATGAAACTGTGAACTCACCACATGTTTGAAAGAGAAGCAATAGTTGTCCTCTTTCAACTGAGTTATTTGTATCACTTGCAGGGTCATTGCTAATTACATAAAAGCCATAAAAAGAGAAAAACAGATGTACACAGTGACATGTGCCAACTAAATAATGCCACAGCTCTTAATGTATATTCTCACCAGTCAGACATATGAATAGCCTTGGTGAAGGCCATTATGGTCCCCACCAAGGCTGAAATATGTTTGCGGTTAATTGTGGTTCCATTCCAGAAATGTTCAAACTTGCAGCTCAGAATGGACATTCCCTTCTGGGATGCGATCAATACTTCTTTTGGCATGGGAGGTCATTATTTGAAAATCACACCGGTATGTTTTAATGTAAAATGCTTCAGAAAAGGTAACGCCTGGCTCCCAGATTATTTTATGGAATGCAACTGCCCTGTTTATGTCTCTGCAACGTCCTTTGTGTGTGATACAAGATGATAAGATCTTGACACCAATGTGAAGAAGACTGAAAAGTATGAGGAATCTAGCTCCTACCAAGTCACTGAAAAGAGAAAGAGGCAGAACTGATTCTTTGCTGGTAAAGTTAGACCAAATGGCTTTACAATACTAGAAATAATGCTATTGTTTTTGCTTATTGGTAATAATTGAGCCTGAACCCCTTCCACAATTTAAATATTAGCTATATGTTACCAGCATATGTACTAAAAAACACAAATTCATCCAGCATGGTGGTGAATGTGGCAACCAGTTATCAGCAATGCATTATTTGCAAAAAGTAGTCGTATTTGAAAAGTGTTTGAAAAGGTAGCAGGTAGCATTCAACAGGTGCCCAACAAACGTAAACATATGTACAGAAAGCCAGTGACTTTCTTTCCAGCTATCTCTTAATGATTCCTTGTCACCCCTGCCTCTTTGCTATTGATCTTAAAATATGAGGAACAAAGTGCTGAAGTAGGAAGAAAATAATGAGCAAAACATTCCTTTGAAATTACTCACATGCAAATTAGTTCCTCTTCTGCCATAAACCTGTAGTCTGACCGCTGTGCTTTGTTTCTGACTGTCCTTATTGTACCTTTCAGAAATATAATGAAATATACACAGCTATAAGTGTGAAGCTGTTTAAAGTGTTTTTTTTTTGTACATTGCAGGATGATTCTGAGTGGGTACTCAGTTATGTATCTTGAGTTTGTCTTCAGTTAACTCTCTGGTTAGGAACTCTTGCTTATAGGAAGAGTGGATTCTTATACGTTGGCAATCAGGCATATCTCACCGGGTCCCAGGCCTCTAAATTTATTGGGCCCTCAGGTTTATAAATTGAATAGGTCCTCAGTAGTCTATCTTAATAGGGTCCACAGGCTTCTATCTTAAGGTGTTTTGGGATCTGTCCTGTATATGTCCCCAGGGTTTATCATAAGTGGGTCCTAAAGCTTATGGTTTGATCTTCAACCTTCAATAACTGTTTAGTCCTAAGGCCTTTATACTGTTGCATAGTTAGGAATTTGTTTTCTGTGGGTCTTCAAGCTTTCATCTTGAGTAGATCCTCATAGCTCTGTTTTGAGTAGGTCCTCATACCTCTGTTTTGGGCAGGTTGTTAGGCCACTATCTTGAGTTGGTCACCAGACTCATGCTAAAGTGGGTTATTCGGTTTTACTTTGTGTGGGTCTCAGTTTCTGTCTTGAGAATGTTCACAGTCCTTCAGGTTTCCCCATTGGGTGCGACTTCAGGCTGTTTCCTGATTGGATCCTCAGACCTCCATCTTGGGTAAGCCCATCTTGGGTAAGTCCTCACGATATTGTCTGTGGTTGTTCCTCAGTTGCTGTTTTGAGTAGGTCCTTAGAAATCGATCTGTCTGAAGTGCTGTTTCACTGTTGTAGCCTGCTCCATGGGTGGTTCTTTCTGGCCAGTAATGCACCAGCTTTTGTGTTTGCAGAGACTGCTTCTGGTTAATTCATCGACATTAATGACTTTTATTCAACTTCATCCACACCTGCTATTGAAACTGTTTCAAAGACACTTAAGCTGTACATATGGCTTAAAAATAACTATTACATTTATCCAAAGAACTATCTGTGGTTATCACTGACATTGCTAGCGCTTTTTCTCTGGATTGGTTTTGTGACTGTTTTCTTCCTGCTTTTAAATGGTCATTACCCTCCTGAAGGCTCCTCTGTTGTGCCTGTGGGGGAAGATCCTAACTCCATATCTTTCCTCATATAAGGTCCGAAGAGACTTGTCCCTTGTGAACATTTCAGTGGTACCAATTCCTGATGGGATTGTGTGGGATAAAGTTCCATTTGATATATACGGGCCTACTGAGGTCATTCAAATTCCACATGTCTTTAAAATGTATATGACTGATGTAATTACACCTGGTGTTGTACCTGATGACTGGGATGTCCAAACAGTTGATTCGATGTTAGATAAAATTAAGGATTACACTGTATTTGAAAGTGATGATGTGTATACTAACACAAAGAATTATGGAGAAATGTTTGCTATAACAACTAGGAACATTCATCATCAACACAGACTTTATTTGGTCAACAGACCATCAAAGCAACACAAACATTATAAATATCATAAAAACATATACAATCCTGAATTAAAACTAATAAATGATAAATACTTTTAAAACCCAAATTACCCAAATTAAAACCCATCCAATCGTTCTTCATGCTTCCTTAATTACAAAGGAATTACGTATATACCATGCTGCTACTAAAAACTTGCTAACGGCAAAAATTAACACATTGGACCTGTGGCTTTTTAAAACCCTCAAAGCTATGGCACATTTACTCATCCTCATTTCCCGCCAGATTTTGCAAATCCATTTAGACCTTGGGGATGAGTAAGCAGGGCAAAAAAACATAAAATGTTCAACTGTTTCAGAGGCACCTCCGCACACAGATATCGGAAGTGGCAGTTGGTCCCCAACTGCTCGTCAAAGACTTCAAAGGCAAGGACCCGAAACGAAATCTAGCGTATAAACCTTTACCTAATACATCAGGTATCATATCTAGGTAGGGTTCATACTGTGGGTACCACTTAAAAACAATAAAAAGGTTAGTTAATCGGCCATGGGATTTGCGACAAATATAATAATTTCTTACATGAGACCAGTATACAGATTTTATAACTTTTTTGTGGGATTTCTCTAAATTATGGGGATTCTCCCAGAAGTCTCCTAAGCCCAGGGTGCGAAACCAATTAGATACATGCTTAACCCAAGGAATAGTAGCTGCATTTGGTCTCCTTAACAGTTCGAGAAGTGAAGTCTTGTAAATATCGAATATGGGAACATTCCAAAGCCTTACCAATATAATAGAGGTCTCGGGGCGATTAAATCAGCTATTCGATTTAGACCCAAGTCAAAAAACATTGGAGTCAGTGGTGTACTAAGAGGGCATGCAATCAGAGCCCTCGCAAAGTTATTCTCACACACGGCTAATCTATTGCTATTGGAAGGTCCCCAGACCTCCACACCATAGACAGCAGCTCCCTGCGCATTAGCCACATAAATCTTAATTGCTGGGGATACAGCTTTGGTGGTCGTATTCTTATAAAAGCGCAGTGTAGTGGTGTAGGAGGCTGGACTGGCTTGTAGTGAGTACCAAGGGGTACTTGCACCTTGCACCAGGCCCAGTTATCCCTTATTAGTGTAGAGGGTGTCTAGCAGCTTAGGCTGATAGATAATGGTAGCTTAGCAGAGCAGCTTAGGCTGAACTAGGAGACGTGTGAAGCTACTACAGTACCACTTAGTGTCATATGCACAATATCATAAGAAAACACAATACACAGTTATACTAAAAATAAAGGTACTTTATTTTTATGACAATATGCCAAAGTATCTTAGAGTGTACCCTCAGTGAGAGGATAGGAAATATACACAAGATATATATACACAATAGCAAAAATATGCAGTATAGTCTTAGAAAACAGTGCAAACAATGTATAGTTACAATAGGATGCAATGGGGAAACATAGGGATAGGGGCAACACAAACCATATACTCCAAAAGTGGAATGCGAACCACGAATGGACCCCAAACCTATGTGACCTTGTAGAGGGTCGCTGGGACTATTAGAAAATAGTGAGAGTTAGAAAAATAACCCTCCCCAAGACCCTGAAAAGTGAGTGCAAAGTGCACTAAAGTTCCCCTAAGGACAAAGAAGTCGTGTTAGAGGAATAATGCAGGAAAGACACAAACCAACAATGCAACAACTGTGGATTTCCAATCTAGGGTACCTGTGGAACAAGGGGACCTAGTCCAAAAGTCACAAGCAAGTCGGAGATGGGCAAATGCCCAGGAAATGCCAGCTGCGGGTGCAAAGAAGCTTCTACTGGACCGAAGAAGCTGAGGTTTCTGCAGGAACAAAAAGGGCTAGAGACTTCCCCTTTGGTGGACGGATCCCACTTGCCGTGGAGAGTCGTGCAGAAGTGTTTTCCCGCCGAAAGGACGCCAACAAACCTTGCTAGCTGCAAATCGTGCGGTTAGCGTTTTTGGACGCTGCTGAGGCGCAGGAGGGACCAGGAGTTAGCAAATTAGACCAGCAGAGAGAGGAGACGTCGAGCAAGACAAGGAGCCCTCTCTGAAGCAGGTAGCACCCAGAGAAGTGCCAGAAACAGGCACTACGAGGATGCGTGAAACAGTGCTCGCCGAAGTTGCACAAAGGAGTCCCACGTCGCCGGAGACCAACTTAGAAAGTCGTGCAATGCAGGTTAGAGTGCCGTGGACCCAGGCTTGGCTGTGCACACAGGATTTCCGCCGGAAGTGCACAGGGGCCGGAGTAGCTGCAAAAGTCGCGGTTCCCAGCAATGCAGCCCAGCGAGGTGAGGCAAGGACTTACCTCCACCAAACTTGGACTGAAGAGTCACTGGACTGTGGGGGTCACTTGGACAGAGTTGCTGGATTCGAGGGACCTCGCTCGTCGTGCTGAGAGGAGACCCAAGGGACCGGTAATGCAGCTTTTTGGTGCCTGCGGTTGCAGGGGGAAGATTCCGTCGACCCACGGGAGATTTCTTCTGAGCTTCTGGTGCAGAGAGGAGGCAGACTACCCCCACAGCATGCACAAGCAGGAAAACAGTCGAGAAGGCGGCAGGATCAGCGTTACAGAGTTGCAGTAGTCGTCTTTGCTACTATGTTGCAGGTTTGCAGGCTTCCAGCGCGGTCAGCAGTCGATTCCTTGATAGAAGGTGAAGAGAGAGATGCAGAGGAACTCGGATGAGCTCTTGCATTCGTTATCTAAAGTTTCCCCAGAGACAGAGACCCTAAATAGCCAGAAAAGAGGGTTTGGCTACCTAGGAGAGAGGATAGGCTACTAACACCTGAAGGAGCCTATCAGCAGGAGTCTCTGACGTCACCTGGTGGCACTGGCCACTCAGAGCAGTCCAGTGTGCCAGCAGCACCTCTGTTTCCAAGATGGCAGAGGTCTGGAGCACACTGGAGGAGCTCTGGACACCTCCCAGGGGAGGTGCAGGTCAGGGGAGTGGTCACTCCCCTTTCCTTTGTCCAGTTTCGCGCCAGAGCAGGGCTAAGGGGTCCCCTGAACCGGTGTAGACTGGCTTATGCAGAATTGGGCACATCTGTGCCCAACAAAGCATTTCCAGAGGCTGGGGGAGGCTACTCCTCCCCTGCCTTCACACCATTTTCCAAAGGGAGAGGGTGTAACACCCTCTCTCAGAGGAAGTCCTTTGTTCTGCAATCCTGGGCCAGGCCTGGCTGGACCCCAGGAGGGCAGATGCCTTTCTGAGGGGTTGGCAGCAGCAGCAGCTGCAGTGAAACCCCAGGAAGGGCAGTTTGGCAGTACCAGGGTCTGTGCTACAGACCACTGGGATCATGGGATTGTGCCAACTATGCCAGGATGGTATAGAGGGGGCAATTCCATGATCATAGGCATGTTACATGGCCATATTCGGAGTTACCATTGTGAAGCCACATATAGGTAGTGACCTATATGTAGTGCACGCGTGTAATGGTGTCCCCGTACTCACAAAGTTCAGGGAATTGGCTCTGAACAATGTGGGGGCACCTTGGCTAGTGCCAGGGTGCCCTCACACTAAGTAACTTTGCACCTAACCTTTACCAGGTAAAGGTTAGACATATAGGTGACTTATAAGTTACTTAAGTGCAGTGTAAAATGGCTGTGAAATAACGTGGACGTTATTTCACTCAGGCTGCAGTGGCAGGCCTGTGTAAGAATTGTCAGAGCTCCCTATGGGTGGCAAAAGAAATGCTGCAGCCCATAGGGATCTCCTGGAACCCCAATACCCTGGGTACCTCAGTACCATATACTAGGGAATTATAAGGGCGTTCCAGTAAGCCAATGTAAATTGGTAAAAATGGTCACTAGCCTGTTAGTGACAATTTTGAAAGAAATGAGAGAGCATAACCACTGAGGTTCTGATTAGCAGAGCCTCAGTGAGACAGTTAGTCACTACACAGGTAACACATTCAGGCACACTTATGAGCACTGGGGCCCTGGGTTACCAGGGTCCCAGTGACACATACAACTAAAACAACATATATACAGTGAAAAATGGGGGTAACATGCCAGGCAAGATGGTACTTTCCTACACAACCCCCCCCCCAAACGAAGGACAATAAGACTAGCCATGACCTGACGAGTCTTCATTGTCTAAGTGGAAATATCTGGAGAGTCCATCTGCATTGGAGTGGCTACTCCCAGGTCTATGTTCCACTGTATAGTCCATTCCCTGTAGGGATATGGACCACCTCAACAATTTAGGATTTTCACCTTTCATTTGTTTTAGCCAAAGTAGAGGTTTGTGGTCTGTCTGAACAATGAAGTGAGTGCCAAACAGGTATGGCCTCAACTTCTTCAGTGCCCAGACCACAGCAAAGGCCTCCCTCTCAATGGCAGACCAACGCTTTTCTCTAGGGGTCAACCTCCTACTAATAAAAGCAACAGGTTGATCCTGGCCCTCAGAATTAAGTTGTGATAGGACTGCCCCTACTCCTAATTCAGATGCATCAGTTTGGACATAGAATTTTTTAGAGTAACAAGGGCTTTTCAGGACAGGTGCAGAGCACATGGCCTGCTTCAGCTCCTCAAAAGCTTTCTGACAGTTTGCTGTCCATAATACCTTTTTAGGCATTTTCTTGGATGTGAGGTCATTAAGAGGGGCTGCAATGGAGCCATAGTTCTTAATGAACCTCCTGTAATACCCAGTGAGGCCTAGGAAGGCTCTCACCTGAGTCTGAGTGGTAGGGGGAACCCAATCAATAATTGTTTGGATTTTCCCCTGAAGTGGTGCAATCTGTTCCCCACCAACAAGGTGTCCCAGATAAACCACCTTACCCTGCCCTATCTGGCACTTTGAAGCCTTGATAGTGAGGCCTGCCTTTTGCAGGGCCTCCAAAACTTTCCATAGGTGGACCAGGTGATCATCCCAGCTGGAGCTAAAGACAGCTATATCGTCCAAATATGCTGCACTGAAAGCTTCCAGCCCTTGCAGGACTGTGTTCACCAACCTCTGAAAAGTGGCAGGTGCATTTTTCAAACCAAAAGGCATTACAGTAAACTGGTAATGTCCTCCAATGGTAGAAAATGCAGTCTTAGGTTTAGCATCTTCTGACAATTTGATCTGCCAATACCCTGCAGTCAAATCAAAAGTGCTTAGATACTTGGCAGATGCCAGTGTATCTATGAGCTCATCTGCCCTGGGTATAGGGTGAGCATCAGTTTTGGTTACCAAGTTGAGACCTCTATAGTCTACACAAAACCGCATTTCCTTCTTTCCATCTTTGGAATGAGGTTTTGGTACCAGTACCACAGGAGAAGCCCATGGACTGTCAGAGTGCTCAACCACTCCTAGTTCTAACATTTTCTGGACCTCTTGCTTTATGCAGTCCCTGACATGGTCAGGCTGCCTATAGATCTTACTTTTGACAGGTAAACTGTCTCCAGTATCTATAGTGTGCTCACACCAAGAAGTGGTACCTGGCACAGTAGAGAAGAGTTCAGAGAATTGATCTAGGAGATTTATGCAATTATCTTTCTGCTCAGCAGTAAGACAATCAGCCAAAACTACACCTTCCACAAGAGCATCTTGTTCTGTGGAAGAGAAGAGATCAGGTAGAGGATCACTGTCTTCTTCCTGTCCCTCATCAGTTGCCATGAGCAGAGTGAGATCAGCCCTGTCATAGTAGGGTTTCAGGGGGTTGACATGGAGTACCCTAAGGGGACTCCTGGCAGTGCCTAAGTCAACTAAATAGGTGACTTCTCCCTTCTTTTCAACAATTGTGTGGGGACCACTCCATTTATCTTGGAGTGCTCTTGGGGCCACAGGCTCCAAGACCCACACTTTCTGCCCTGGTTGGTACTGAACCAAAACAGCCTTCTGATCATGCCATTGCTTCTGGAGCTCTTGGCTGGCCTGAAGGTTTTTACTGGCCTTTTTCATGTACTCAGCCATCCTTGATCTGAGGCCAAGTACATAATCCACAATATCCTGCTTAGGAGCTTTTAAAGGTTGTTCCCAACCCTCCTTTACAAGTGTGAGTGGACCCCTAACAGGGTGTCCAAAAAGAAGTTCAAAGGGGCTGAAGCCCACTCCTTTCTGGGTACCTCCCTGTAGGCAAAAAGGAGGCATGGTAGAAGGATATCCCATCTCCTGCGGAGTTTTTCAGGGAGACCCATAATCATGCCTTTGAGAGTTTTATTAAATCTCTCCACCAGTCCATTTGTTTGTGGATGATAGGGTGTTGTGAACTTGTACGTTACACCACACTCCTTCCACATGGCCTTTAAGTATGCAGACATGAAATTGCTTCCTCTGTCTGATACCACTTCCTTTGGGAAGCCCACCCTGGAAAATATTCCCAGGAGGGCCTTTGCCACTGCAGGTGCTGTAGTGGTCCTTAAAGGAATAGCTTCAGGATATCTTGTGGCATGGTCCACTACCACCAAGATAAACCTATTGCCTGAAGCAGTAGGAGGGTCAAGGGGGCCAACTATGTCAACCCCTACCCTTTCAAAGGGAACCCCAACCACAGGCAGTGGAATAAGGGGTGCCTTTGGTGTGCCACCTGTCTTGCCACTGGCTTGACAGGTTTCACAGGACTTACAAAATTCCTTTGTGTCCTCAGACATCCTAGGCCAATGAAACAATGGAACCAGTCTGTCCCAAGTTTTCATTTGACCCAGGTGCCCAGCTAGGGGAATGTCATGTGCCAGGGTTAGGAGGAACTTTCTGTACTCCTGAGGAATCACTAATCTCCTGGCAGCTCCAGGTTTAGGATCCCTATGCTCAGTGTACAAGAGGTTGTCCTCCCAGTAAACTCTGTGAGAGTCACTGACATCCCCATTAGCCTGTTTGACAGCTTGCTGTCTGAGACCCTCTAATGTGGGACAGGTTTGCTGTGCCACACTCAGCTCCTCTCTGGCAGGCCCCCCTTCACCCAAAAGCTCAGCAGTGTCTGCTTCCAGCTCCTCTGGTGTAGGTTCTGCACAGGGAGGGAATTCTTCTTCCTCAGAAGTTGAATCCACTGTAGAGGGAGGGATAGTAGGAAGTGGTTTGCTTCTACTAGCCCTAGCTTTAGGGAGCACTTGGTCCATTGTTCCAGGATCCAAGCTTCCCTGTCCTTTTTGCTTTTTGGCCTGAGCGCTTGTCAAAGCAAAAATATGCCCTGGGATGCCCAGCATTGCTGCATGGGCCTCCAACTCCACATCTGACCAAGCTGATGTCTCCAAATCATTCCCTAATAGACAGTCTACAGGTAAATCTGAAGCTACCACAACTTTCTTTGGACCAGTAACCCCCCCCCCAGTTGAGATTTACAACAGCCATGGGGTGGCTAAGTGTGTTGTTGTGAGCATCGGTTACTTGGTACTGGTGACCAAGTAGGTGTTGTTCAGGGTGGACCAGTTTCTCTATGACCATAGTCACACTGGCACCAGTGTCCCTGTAGGCCTGAACCTCAACACCATTTATTAGGGGTAGCTGCTTGTACTTATCCATATTAAGGGGACAAGCAACTAAGGTGGCTAAATCAATAGCCCCCTCAGGGACTAACACAGCCTCAGTGGCCTCCCTAACAAGGCCAACCCCAACTAAGTTACCAATAGTGAGCCCAGCTACTCCCTTGGATTGGCTATTAGTAGGTTTGCTCCCACCACCACTGCTATTAGTAGGGACACTAGGTGTAGCAGTAGGGGTTGTAGTGGTAGGAGGCTTGGTGCCTTTCTTTGGACAACTGGGATCTGTTGTCCAATGGCCTTTTATTTTACATAAATAGCACCATGGTTTCTTTTCCTTGTTCTGATTAAAAGAGGATTTGGGCCCACCACCCCCACCAGAGTGTTTTTGTGGGCCTGATGAAGACTCATTTTTAGATTTGTCCCCACCCTTGTCAGAAGACTTACCATCCTTCTTTTTGTTGCCATCTTTGTCACCCCCTGTATGAACTTTTCTGTTCACCCTTGTTCTGACCCATTTGTCTGCCTTCTTTCCCAATTCTTGGGGAGAGGTCAGATCAGAGTCCACCAAGTATTGGTGCAACAAATCAGACACACAATTATTAAGAATATTCTCTCTCAGGATCAAGTTATACAGGCTGTCATAATCAGTAACTTTACTGCCATGTAACCACCCCTCCAAGGCCTTCACTGAATGGTCAATGAAATCAACCCAGTCTTGTGAAGACTCCTTTTTGGTCTCTCTGAACTTTATCCTGTATTGTTCAGTGGTTAAGCCATAACCATCCAGGAGTGCATTCTTAAGAACTTGGAAATTATTAGCATCATTTTCTTTCACAGTAAGGAGCCTATCCCTACCTTTTCCACTAAATGATAGCCATAGGATAGCAGCCCACTGCCTTTGAGGGACATCCTGTACAACACAGGCCCTCTCAAGTGCAGCAAACCACTTGTTAATGTCATCCCCCTCCTTGTAAGGGGGAACTATCTTGTGCAGATTCCTGGAATCATGCTCTTTTGCAGGATGACTATGGGGAATACTGCTGCTGCCACCATGGGTTTCTAAACCCAGTTTCTGTCTCTCCTTCTCTACTTCTAAAGTCTGTCTATCCAAATCCAGCTGTTGCTTCTTGAGCTTCAGTCTGGTTTGTTCCACTCTCAATCTATTGAGCTCCCTTTCTAACAATCTGTCATCAGGGTGGGTGGGAGGAACATGCCTTGAAACAGAAGTATGGTGAGAATGGACAGAAGGAGACCTGTCCCTTACAGAAGCCACCCTAACAGCTTGGCTAACAGAAACATCACTACCAGTATGGTGAGAATAAATGCTTTTGCTATGATGTGAGACAACACTATTTATATGGTGTGGCTCATCATCATTACCAACTATGCTAGACTGTCTAGTAATGGGCAGGCTAAGATGTTTCTTTCCTGAATCTTTTCCTGAGGGAGTCCCTGGATCAGATTGAGAACCATTAGCTACTTTTTCAACAGATGGGGCACTTATGGCCTTATCCTGTACTCTAAGCATGTTAATTAACAGTTCTAAGGAAGGATTCTTCCCTACACTCAAACCTCTCTCTATGCAGAGATTCCTTGCTCCTTTCCAGCTAAGGTGATCATATGCAAGTTTGGACAGATCAACATTTTGGCCTGTGCCAGACATTTTTTAGAGAGAGTTAAAGTGATAGCAAAAGATAAAAAGTTTGTCAGAGCTTTCAGAAAGACAGAGAAAAAAAACTTTTTAAACTTTTTAGAACTTTTTAGAAAGTTAGAAGTACTTTTCAGCACTTAGAAAAGAGTAAAAAAAGGAAATGCAAAACTTTTTGGATATGTGTATATACACTGACCTTGTTTTGTATATTTTTCTCTTATGAAAAGTACAATGACAAGAGTGGTAAGTAGTCTCAAAGCACTTATCCCACCGCTGCACAACCAATGTAGGAGGCTGGACTGGCTTGTAGTGAGTACCAAGGGGTACTTGCACCTTGCACCAGGCCCAGTTATCCCTTATTAGTGTATAGGGTGTCTCGCAGCTTAGGCTGATAGATAATGGTAGCTTAGCAGAGCAGCTTAGGCTGAACTAGGAGACGTGTGAAGCTACTACAGTACCACTTAGTGTCATAAGCACAATATTATAAGAAAACACAATACACAGTTATACTAAAAATAAAGGTACTTTATTTTTATGACAATATGCCAAAGTATCTTAGAGTGTACCCTCAGTGAGAGGATAGGAAATATACACAAGATATATATACACAATAGCAAAAATATGCAGTATAGTCCTAGAAAACAGTGCAAACAATGTATAGTTACAATAGGATGCAATGGGGAAACATAGGGATAGCGGCAACACAAACCATATACTCCAAAAGTGGAATGCGAACCACGAATGGACCCCAAACCTATGTGACCTTGTAGAGGGTCGCTGGGACTATTAGAAAATAGTGAGAGTTAGAAAAATAACCCTCCCCAAGACCCTGAAAAGTGAGTGCAAAGTGCACTAAAGTTCCCCTAAGGACAAAGAAGTCGTGTTAGAGGAATAATGCAGGAAAGACACAAACCAACAATGCAACAACTGTGGATTTCCAATCTAGGGTACCTGTGGAACAAGGGGACCTAGTCCAAAAGTCACAAGCAAGTCGGAGATGGGCAAATGCCCAGGAAATGCCAGCTGCGGGTGCAAAGAAGCTTCTACTGGACAGAAGAAGCTGAGGTTTCTGCAGGAACAAAAAGGGCTAGAGACTTCCCCTTTGGTGGACGGATCCCGCTTGCCGTGGAGAGTCGTGCAGAAGTGTTTTCCCGCCGAAAGGACGCCAACAAGCCTTGCTAGCTTCAAATCGTACGGTTAACGTTTTTGGACGCTGCTGAGGCCCAGGAGGGACCAGGAGGTCGCAAATTGGACCAGCAGAGAGAGGGGACGTCGAGCAAAACAAGGAGTCCTCTCTGAAGCAGGTAGCACCCAGAGAAGTGCCAGAAACAGGCACTACGAGGATGCATGAAACGGTGCTCTCCGAAGTTGCACAAAGGAGTCCCACGTCGCCGGAGACCAACTTAGAAAGTCGTGCAATGCAGGTTAGAGTGCCGTGGACCCAGGCTTGGCTGTGCACACAGGATTTCCGCCGGAAGTGCACAGGGGCCGGAGTAGCTGCAAAAGTCGCGGTTCCCAGCAATGCAGCCCAGCGAGGTGAGGCAAGGACTTACCTCCACCAAACTTGGACTGAAGAGTCACTGAACTGTGGGGGTCACTTGGACAGAGTCGCTGGATTCAAGGGACCTCGCTCGTCGTGCTGAGAGGAGACCCAAGGGACCGGTAATGCAGCTTTTTGGTGCCTGCGGTTGCAGGGGGAAGATTCCGTCGACCCACGGGAGATTTCTTCGGAGCTTCTGGTGCAGAGAGGAGGCAGACTACCCCCACAGCATGCACAAGCAGGAAAACAGTCGAGAAGGCGGCAGGATCAGCGTTACAGAGTTGCAGTAGTCCTCTTTGCTACTGTGTTGCAGGTTTGCAGGCTTCCAGCGCGGTCAGCAGTCGATTCCTTGATAGAAGGTGAAGAGAGAGATGCAGAGGAACTCGGATGAGCTCTTGCATTCGTTATCTAAAGTTTCCCCAGAGACAGAGACCCTAAATAGCCAGAAAATAGGGTTTGGCTACCTAGGAGAGAGGATAGGCTACTAACACCTGAAGGAGCCTATCAGCAGGAGTCTCTGACGTCACCTGGTGGCACTGGCCACTCAGAGCAGTCCAGTGTGCCAGCAGCACCTCTGTTTCCAAGATGGCAGAGGTCTGGAGCACACTGGAGGAGCTCTGGACACCTCCCAGGGGAGGTGCAGGTCAGGGGAGTGGTCACTCCCCTTTCCTTTGTCCAGTTTCGCGCCAGAGCAGGGCTAAGGGGTCCCCTGAACCGGTTTAGACTGGCTTATGCAGAAATGGGCACATCTGTGCCCAACAAAGCATTTCCAGAGGCTGGGGGAGGCTACTCCTCCCCTGCCTTCTCACCATTTTCCAAAGGGAGAGGGTGTAACACCCTCTCTCAGAGGAAGTCCTTTGTTCTGCCATCCTGGGCCAGGCCTGGCTGGACCCCAGGAGGGCAGATGCCTGTCTGAGGGGTTGGCAGCAGCAGCAGCTGCAGTGAAACCCCAGGAAGGGCAGTTTGGCAGTACCAGGGTCTGTGCTACAGACCACTGGGATCATGGGATTGTGCCAACTATGCCAGGATGGTATAGAGGGGGCAATTCCATGATCATAGACATGTTACATGGCCATATTCGGAGTTACCATTGTGAAGCCACATATAGGTAGTGACCTATATGTAGTGCACGCGTGTAATGGTGTCCCCGTACTCACAAAGTTCAGGGAATTGGCTCTGAACAATGTGGGGGCACCTTGGCTAGTGCCAGGGTGCCCTCACACTAAGTAACTTTGCATCTAACCTTTACCAGGTAAAGGTTAGACATATAGGTGACTTATAAGTTAATTAAGTGCAGTGTAAAATGGCTGTGAAATAACGTGGACGTTATTTCACTCAGCCTGCAGTGGCAGGCCTGTGTAAGAATTGTCAGAGCTCCCTATGGGTGGCAAAAGAAATGCTGCAGCCCATAGGGATCTCCTGGAACCCCAGTACCCTGGGTACCTCAGTACCATATACTAGGGAATTATAAGGGTGTTCCAGTAAGCCAATGTAAATTGGTAAAAATGGTCACTAGCCTGTTAGTGACAATTTTGAAAGAAATGAGAGAGCATAACCACTGAGGTTCTGATTAGCAGAGCCTCAGTGAGACAGTTAGTCACTACACAGGTAACACATTCAGGCACACTTATGAGCACTGGGGCCCTGGGTTACCAGGGTCCCAGTGACACATACAACTAAAACAACATATATACAGTGAAAAATGGGGGTAACATGCCAGGCAAGATGGTACTTTCCTACAAGTGGCTGCTCTATGTTGTAGGAGTCCCACACTTTTACTAATCTGGTCTTCCCAGTGTAATTTACTTGATAACCTCACTCCCAGATAATAAATTGTGCTAACCTTACTCAAGGGATCTCCATCCAATGTAATAGTACATTTCTTACAAGGTCCGGGATGGAATACCATCAATTTGGTTTTGTTAAAATTCAGCTCCATACCATAGTTCCGACAAAATAGGTTGAATCTATCGACAAGAATTTGTAGGCCCATTGGGGTCTTTGAGATGAGGAGTGAATCATCAGCAAAAAGAAGAATAGAAATTTTCTGAGCATTTAAGGAGGGGGCATCATTCTGACATGAAACCATGTCCTGCACCACCTCGTTAATAAAAAGGGAAAACAAAAGTGGAGCCATCACACAACCCTGGCGAACTCCCCTATAAATGGGGATTTTTTCAGTCCGCTCACCTTGGTTGCCCCATCTCACTTGCGTGTATGTGTCTTCATGCAACCTCTTTAGTATTTGAATTATACTAACTGGGGTCCCTATTTTGTACAACACTACCCATAATTTCTCTCTTGGGACCAAGTCAAAATCAGATCGCAGATCTACGAAAACAACATACAAAGGTTGCTTGGCAAGAACTACATATTTCCAGTGGAAAACAGCCAGCCTAAAAACCTGGTCAACCGTACTGATTTTGGGTCGAAACCCCGCCTGGAGTGGAGGAAGGATCTGATGGTCAATGACCCAACTTGTTAGTCTTCCTAGAAGTTGTTTAGCAAAAATTTTTGTAGATTATCTATAAGACTAATTAGTCTATAATTAGTTTTAAGATTTACATTACCCTTTTTGTAAATAGGAAAAAATTCAGCCCCCTTCCACATGGTCTGTATTTGACCCCCTTTTGCTTTTTTATTCTAAAGTAAATTTATGTACCCGGTCCATATAACTGGTTCAGATCTATAAAGATCACCTGGAATCTTATCCGGTCCTGGAGCTTTAACTAATTTAAGAGAGTTAATTGCATCAAGGGTTTCTTCCATAGAAAAATAAAGGTAATCCTCAGGGTCATAAAGACCCTCTCCTAATGAATCAATGGAAGGGTTCACATGCAGCGATGTTAAAAGGCCCTGTTTCACATAATAATGAGTACCCAAGCCTCATTCCCAGAATGGTAAAAGGGAGATGAGGTTTTGTGTTGATTATAGAGGGCTCAATATAGTCACAAAGACTGATGCTCACCCTATACTCAGGACAGATGGGCTTGTAGATACACTGGCATCTGTGAAGTATCTAAGTACTTTTGACTTGACTGCAGTGTATTGGCAGATCAAGCTATCAGAAGAGGCTAAACCAAAAACTGCATTCTCTATGTAGGAAGGTAGCCTCTTTCTAGCCATGTTACCCCCACTTTTTGCCTGTTTGTGAGTATATGTCAGGGTGTTTTTACCATCTCACTGGGATCCTGCTAGCCAGGACCCAGTGCTCATAGTGAAAACCCTATGTTGTCAGTATGTTTGATATGTGTCACTGGGATCCTGCTAGCCAGGACCCCAGTACTCATAGGTTTGTGGCCTATATGTGTTCCCTGTGTGGTGCCTAACTGTATCCCTGAGGCTCTGCTAACCAGAACCTCAGTGTTTATGTTCTCTCTCTGCTTTAAAATTGTCACTGCAGGCTAGTAACTAATTTTACCAATTCTCATTGGCACACTGGTACACCCATATAATTCCCTTGTATATGGTACTTAGGTACCCAGGGTACTGGGGTTCCAGGAGATCCCTATGGGCTGCAGCATTTCTTTTGCCACGCATAGGGAGCTCTGACAATTCTTACACAGGCCTGCCAGTGCAGCCTGAGTGAAATAATGGCCACATTATTTCACAGCCGGCGCAGTTTTGCGTCAAAAATATTACCACCGGCTAACGCCATTTTGGTGCACCGTGCGGGCGTCAGATTTATACTTTGACGCACGGCGGCGCAAACAACAGGTGGGAGTCATTATTTTTTACGCACACCGCGGCGTCAAGTCGTAAAGGAAAACGACGTTAACGCAGCGGAAATGCCTGTGGGTCGATTTACGACACTGCAAACCGGATATGCGCCGTTTTTGTTTACACAATAGCGTCAAATAGGTGTTTATTTGCATTAGTTAACTAAAGTGGTGAAGGTGATCATATTCAGAAGAAATTATTTACAATCTGTTGCCGCCTGCGTATACCAGCAGCTGTGTTCTGTAGTTCCCCCTCCTGTTGCAGGCCAGATTCCTCCTATTCCTCCTCTTCAGGCATGTGTGGCTGATCCTACAGACCATCTCGGGGGAATATAGGAGGCTCCCACCAGTGATGTCGAGGCAGCAGAACCTTGACTTGAGGATGCCGAAGGTCCTCTCGACAATGCTGCGTGTCCTCCTATGGGCCTCGTTGTATGCACACTCTGCAGCTGTACTCTGGTTGCCAAATGGTGTCATAATCCATGGCAGGATGCCATACCCCTGATCAGCTGCAAGAGAAAATGAATGGGATCATGTTAATGTAGATGGCACTATTGAAAAGACCTTTAATGGCAGTAGTTGTCTTGTGTTGTCTGTGACTCTTTTGAATACTAATGTGACATCCTATGCTTGTAGGCTATACCATCTGCATTTTGTTGTTTCCTTGGATGAACAAGTGTTTGTCTGCTAACCATTTGTCAGCAGTATGTTTTGGGATTTTCAGTACAGTGTGCCCTAGCATTGTGACTTGTGATACAGGTGTCCGTGTGTCTTCACTGGGGGTGAGATGATAGTTCCATGCACAGTTAAAATTGAAAGTGTTGTTAACACGTTCATGTGAAAGTACCCTGGACATCCCATACCTTTAGACGTTGGCAATGTATTAATGTAAAGGTCATTGGGACACTTACAATTTGCAAGGTGACATTTAGGCAACCACACTCATTGACATCTTCACATTAGGCTGTACAGTAAATTCCGATGTGTGACAGGTTCAATGGTGACTTAAGAAACATGGCTAGCGATGTCACGACCTCAGTGTGTTCCTGTTGACATGTTGCTGCTGTGGTGTATGTGTTGTGTGTCCTAGAGGGTTGCTGTGCAGTGTATATATATGTAGGTTTTTGTACTTACCAACAGGTAGTCCACTGCCATGCCGTCCGTCCTGGAAGTGTTGATTGATGGTGCAGTGACGGAAGATGTATGAGTCATGTACACTCCCAGGATATTTAGCCACGATGTTGGTGATCAATCCTTGGTGATCGACTATGGCCTGCACGTTGATGGAATGTGTGTGCTTCCTGTTGCGGTAGAGGTGTTCAGTTGCAGCAGGTGGCACAAGGCGTACATGTGTGCAGTTGATTGCACCAAGGACGTGCGGGAAGCCACTAATGAGGTAGAACCCCTGTTTAGTTTCCTGCTGCTTCTGCAGTGTGTTAGGGAAGCAGATGTGGCGGGGTGTCAGTCGAATGATGGCGTCCAGTACTTTGGGCAAAAAGGCAGAGAATGATGTTTGTGATATTCCACCAACCAGGGCACCAGTTGTTTGAAAAGAGCCACTTGCCAGCATATGAAGTACGGCAAGCAGCTTTGTTTCTGTTGGGATGGTGCGGGGTGTCACCAAAGTGGGGGCCTACTGCTGTTCAATGTTTCGCAGCAGCTGCTGAATGGCCTGCTAGTTCAACCGGTACCTCTGTATGATGTTGTGTTCCCTGAGGCCCTGAAGGGTTGTTCTTGGGCGGAATATCCTTTCCTGCCTTCTGCACTGCCTTCGGGGTCCCTGCTGGTGTTGTTGTAGCTGCTGTTGTTGCTGCTGGGCTCTGCGTCTGCGTGAATGCTGGATTAGAATCACCTCCATGTCTCCCTGTTACTGCTCTGCTGTTTGTTCTGTGTGTTCTGATTAAATACAGGTGTGTTTGCCCTATTTTAATGCCTGCCCTGACCCAGGCGTTAATTTTTGACACAAATCGGCCTGTGCATCATTTTCTGGCTCCGCCTCCCGGCTGTGCGTCATTTTTGCCCTGAAGCATAAATACGACGCACGGCCGCTTAAGCCATTTTTTGGACGGGAACGCCTACCTTGCATATAATTAACGCATCCAAAAAATGACGCACACGGCGGAATTTTGTCGCCCGCGGGCTCGAGCGTCAAAGTTTAAATACGGGGCAACGTTTGCGCTGATTGTGCGTCAAAAATTTTGATGCACAATCGGCACAGACGGAGTATAAATATGCCCCTTAGTGTGTGGGTAACCTGGCACTAGCCAAGGTGCCCCCACATTGTTCAGGGCAATTTCCCCAGACTTTGTGTGAGTGCGGGGACACCTTTACATGCGTGCCCTACACATAGGGCACCACCTATGTGTAGCGTCACAATGGTAACTCCGAACATGGCCATGTAACATGTCTAAGATCATGTTACATGGCCCCCAGGTCTCTAGCACAGAACCCGGGTACCGACAAACTGCCTTTCCGGGGTTTCACTGCAGCTGCTGCTGCTGCCAACCCCTCAGACAGGTTTCTGCCCCCCTGGGGTCCAGGCAGCCCTGGCCCAGGAAGGCAGGACAAAGGACTTCCTCAGAGAGAGGGTGTTACACCCTCTCCCTTTGGAAAAGGTGAGAAAGGCTGTGGAGGAGAAGCCTCCCCCAGCCTCTGGAAATTCTTTGATGGGCACAGATGCTGCCCATCTTTGCATAAGCCAGTCTACACCGGTTGAGGGATCCCCCAGCCGTGCTCTGGCACGAAACTGGCAAAAGGAAGGGGAGTGACCACTCCCCTGACCTGCACCTCCCAGGGGAGGTGCCCAGAGCTCATCCAGTGTGCCCCAGACCTCTGCCATCTTGGATTCAGAGGTGTTGCTGGCACACTGGGCTGCTCTGAGTGCCAGCAGGTGACGTCAGAGGCTCCTTCTGATAGGCTCTTACCTCTCTTGGTAGCCAATCCTCCTAACCTGGTAGCCAAACCTCCTTTTCTGGCTATTTAGGGTCTCTGCTTTGGGGAATTCTTCAGATAACGAATGCAGGAGCTCATCAGAGTTCCTCTGCGTCTTCCTCGTCACCTTCTACCAAGGGATCGACCGCTGACTGCTCGAGGGCGCCTGCAATCCCGCAACAAAGTAGCAAGATGACTACCAGCAACATTGTAGTGCCTCATCCTGCCCGCTTTCTCGACTGTTTCCAGGTGGTGCATGCTCTGGGGGTAGCCTGCCTTCACCCTGCACCAGAAGCTCTGAAGAAATCTCCTGTGGGTCGACGGAATCTTCCCCCTGCTAACGCAGGCACCAAAAGAACATATAGAAACTTCCCATTCTGATTCAGGAGAGTTACTTGAGAAGGGTAGGGAGGGTTCTGATCAGTGCCTGCCCCCTAGCAGGACACCCAGTAATGCTGGTAGTAATGGAGGTTCCCATCACATTAGGGCATCCTTTATTCCTAGAGGTCAAGTTACAAGGGTCCAGATAGTTAGGACAGGCCCCCCTCAGTAAACTCACACATTTCTTCTGTCTCAAAGCATTCCCAACCCACCCACCCTGAGGATAACTTGTTAGAAAGGGAACTCAAAAAGTTGAGGGTTGAAGAGACCAGACTGAAGCTTAAACAGCAACAGCTGGCCTTAGAATGTCTAGACATTAAGAAGGAAAGACAGAGGTTGGGATTAGGACCCCATGGTGGCAGCAGCAGTATTCCTGACAGTAATCCTGTTAGAGAGCATGATTCTAGGAATCTGCACAAGATAGTCCCCCCTTACAAGGAGGGGGATGACATCAACAAGTGGTTTGCTGCACTTGAAAGGGCCTGTATGGTACAATTGGTCCCTCAAAGGCAGTGGGCTGCTATTTTGTGGCTATCTTTCACTGGAAAGGGTAGGAATAGGCTCCTTACTGTTAGAGAAAGTGAAGCTAACAATTACACAGCATTGAAGGATGCACTCTTGGATGGATTTGGCTTAACCACTGAACAATACAGGATTAAGTTCAGAGACACCAGAAAAGAGTACTCTCAAGACTGGACAGATTTTGTGGACTGTTCAGTGAAGGCCTTGGAGGGGTGGTTACATGGCAGTAAGGTATCTGACTATGACAGCCTGTATAATCTTATTCTGAGAGAGCATATTCTGAACAACTGTGTGTCTGACTTGTTGCACCAATACCTAGTGGACTCGGATCTGACCTCTCCCCAAGAATTGGGAAAGAAGGCAGACAAGTGTGTCAGAACAAGGGTGAACAGAAAAGTTCATACAGGGGGTGACAAGGATGGCAAGAAGAAGGATGGTAAGTCTTCTGACAAGGGTGGGGACAAAAGTAAGCATACTGAGTCTTCATCAGGCCTACAAAAATCCACAGGTGGGGGTGGTGGGTCCAAATCCTCTTCAAACAATCGACCTAAAAAGCCTTGGTGTTATTTGTGTAAAGTCAAAGGTCATTGGACAACTGTTGCTAGTTGTCCAAAGAAAAACACCAAACCTCCCACTACCACATCCCCTGCTGCAAATTCTAGTGTCCCTAGTAATAGCAGTGGTGGTGGGAAACCTACTACTAATAGCCAAACCAAGGGAGTACCTGGGCTCACTATTGGCAATGTAGTTGAGGTTGGTCTTGTTAGGGAGACCACAGAGGCTGTTTTAGTCTCTGAAGGTGCCATTGATTTAGCCACCTTGGTTGCTTGTCCCCTTAATATGGATAAGTACAAGCAACTGCCCCTAATAAATGGTGTTGAGGTCCAGGCCTACAGGGACACAGGAGCCAGTGTTACCATGGCGATAGAGAAACTGGTACACCCTGAACAACACCTACTTGGTCACCAGTACCAAGTGTCAGACGCTCATAACAACACTCTTAGCCACCCCATGGCTGTTGTGAATCTCAACTGAGGGGGTGTTAATGGTCCAAAGAAAGTTGTGGTTGCCTCAGATTTACCTGTAGACTGTCTACTAGGGAATGATTTAGAGACATCAGCTTGGGCAGAAGTGGAGTTGGAGGCTCATGCAGCAATGCTGGGCATTCCTGGGCATATTTTTGCTTTAAACCAGGGCTCAGGCCAAAAAGCAAAAAGGATAGGGTAACTTGGATCCTGGAACAATGGACCAAATGCTCCCTAAAGCTAGGGGTAAAAAGGGTAAATCCCTACTCATTATCCCTCCCTCTACAGATGATTCCCCTTCTGAGAAAGAGGAATTTCCTCCCTGTGCAGAACCTTCACCAGATGAGCTGGCAGCAGACACTGCTGAGCTTTTGGGTGGAGGGAGGCCTGTCAGGGAAGAGCTGAGTGTGGCACAGCATACCTGTCCCACATTAGAGGGTCCCAGACAGCAAGCTGTCAAACAGCAAAATGGGGATGTCAGTGACAGTCATAGAGTATACTGGGAAGACTCTTGTACCTCCTGTACACAGAGTCAAGAGATCCAAACCCTGGAGCAGCCAGGAGATTTGTCATTCCTCTGCAGTACAGAGAGTTTCTTCTCACTCTAGCACATGACATTCCTTTGGCTGGGCATTTGGGGCAGATCAAAACATGGGAAAGACTTGTCCCCTTGTTTCACTGGCCTAGGATGTCAGAGGACACTAATGCTTTTTGCAGGTCTTGTGTGACCTGCAAAGCCAGTGGCAAGACTGGTGGCACTCCAAAGGCCCCCCTAATTCCACTACCTGTGGTTGGGGTGCCCTTTGAAAGGGTAGGGGTTGACATAGTTGGCACCCTTGACCCTCGTACTGCTTCAGGCAATAGGTTTATCTTGGTGGTTGTGGACCATGCCACAAGATATCCTGAAGCAATTCCTCTAAGGACCACTACAGCCCCTGCAGTGGCAAAGGCCCTCCTGTGAATCTTTTCCAGAGTGGGTTTCCCTAAAGAGGTAGTATCAGACAGAGGTAGCAACTTCATGTCTGCATACTTGAAAGCAATGTGGAAGGAGTGCGGTGTTACCTACAAGTTCACCACTC
The DNA here is from genome assembly GCF_031143425.1 of Pleurodeles waltl. Taxonomy (NCBI): domain Eukaryota; kingdom Metazoa; phylum Chordata; class Amphibia; order Caudata; family Salamandridae; genus Pleurodeles; species Pleurodeles waltl. The sequence goes on along the minus strand of NC_090437.1, from coordinate 1,325,839,595 downwards.
CTTACCATCCACAGACTAATGGACTGGTAGAGAGGTTTAATAAAACTCTCAAAGGTATGATAATGGGACTCCCTGAAAAACTCAGAAGGAGTTGGGATGTCCTGTTACCTTGCCTCATTTTTGCTTACAGGCAGGTACCCCAGAAAGGAGTGGCCGTCAGGCCCTTTGAACTCCTCTTTGGACACCCTGTAAGAGGTCCACTCACTCTTGTGAAGGAGGGTTGGGAACAACCTTTAAAATCTCCCAAACAGGACATAGTGGATTATGTACTTGGCTTAAGATCCAGAATGGCTGAGTATATGAAAAAGGCCAGTAAAAACCTTCAGGCCAGCCAGGAGCTGCAAAAGCAATGGCATGACCAGAAGGCTGTTCTTATCCAGTACCAACCAGGACAGAAGATGTGGGTATTGGAGCCTGTGGCCCCAAGAGCACTCCAAGACAAAAGAGTGGACCCCATCTAATTGTTGAGAAGAAAGGTGAGGTTACTGATTTGGTAGACCTGGGCACTGCCAGGAGTCCCCTTAGGGTGATTCATGTCAACCTCCTAAAACCCTACTATGACAGGGCTGATCTCACCCTGTTCATGGCAACAGATGAGGGACAGGAAGAAGAGAGTGACCCTCTCCCTGATCTCTTCTCCTCCACTGAAGAAGATGCCTTAGTGGAAGGAGTAGTTTTAGCAGATTGTCTGACTGCAGAACAGAAAGACAACTGCATAAATCTCTTAAAACCAATTTTCTGACCTCTTTTCACTAATACCAGGTACCACATCCTGGTGTGAATACACAATTGACACTGGAGACAGCCTGCCTGTCAAAAGTAAAATTTATAGGCAGCCTGACCTTGTCAGAGACTGCATTAAACAAGAGGTGCGGAAAATGCTGGATTTAGGAGTGGTTGAACCTTCTGAAAGCCCATGGACTAGCCCTGTGGTGCTTGTACCAAAGCCTCACACAAAAGATGGAAAAAGGGAGATGAGGTTTTGTGTAGATTACAGAGGTCTCAATCAGGTAACAAAAACTGATGCTCACCCTATACCCAGGGCAGATGAGCTCATTGATACACTGGCTTCTGCCAAGTATCTTAGCACTTTTGATTTGACTGCAGGGTATTGGCAGATCAAATTGGCAGAAGATGCTAAACCCAAAACTGCATTTTCAACTATACGAGGGCACTACCAATTTACAGTGATGCCCTTTGGTTTGAGAAATGCACCTGCCACTTTTCAGAGGTTGGTGAACACAGTCCTGCAAGGGTTGGAGGCTTTCAGTGCAGCATATCTAGATGATATTGCTGTCTTTAGCTCAAATTGGGATGATCACGTGGTCCACCTTTGGAAAGTTTTGGAGGCCCTGCAAAAGGCAGGCCTCCCTATCAAGGCCTCAAAGTGCCGGATAGGGCAGGGAAAGGTGGTTTATCTGAGACACCTGGGAGGTGGAGAACAGATTGCACCACTACAGGGGAAAATACAGACAATCTTGGATTGGGTGTCCCCTACAACTCAGACCCAGGTGAGAGCCTTTTTAGGCCTCACATGGTATTACAGGAGATTCATTAAAAATTATGGCTCCATAGCAGCCCCTCTTAATGATCTCACAAGTAAGAAAATGCCTAAGAAGGTATTATGGACAGCTAGCTGTCAGAAAGCTTTTGAGGAGCTAAAACAGGCCATGTGCTCTGCACCTGTCCTAAAAAGCCCAACTTACTCCAAGAAATTCATTGTTCAAACTGATGCATCTGAATTAGGGGTAGGGGCAGTCTTATCACAACTGAATTCTGAGGGCCAGGATCAACCAGTTGCTTTTATCATCAGAAGGTTGACCGCTAGAGAAAAGCATTGGTCTGCCATAGAGAGGGAGGCCTTTGCTGTGGTCTGGGCACTGAAAAAGTTGAGGCCATACCTGTTTGGCACTCACTTTATTGTTCAGACAGACCACAAACCTCTACTTTGGCTAAAACAAATGAAAGGTGAAAACCCTAAATTATTGAGGTGGTCCATATCTCTACAGGGAATGGACTATACAGTGGAATATAGACCTGGGATTACCCACTCCAATGCAGATGGACTCTCCAGATATTACCACTTAGACAATGAAGACTCATCAGGTCATGGCTAGTCTTATTGTCCTTCGTTTGGGGTGGGGTGTTTGTGTAGGAAAGTACCATCTTGCCTGGAATATTACCCCCATATTTCACTGTATGTATGTTGTTTTAGTCCATGTGTCACTGGGACCCTGCCAGGCAGGGCCCCAGTGCTCATAAGTATGTGCCCTGTATGTGTTCCCTGTGTCATGCTTAACTGTCTCACTGAGGCTCTGCTAACCAGAACCTCAGTGGTTATGCTCTCTCTGCTTTACAAATTTGTCACTAACAGGCTAGTGACTAAATTTACCAATTCACATTGGCATACTGGTACACCCAAATAATTCCATTGTATATGGTACTGAGGTACCCAGGGTATTGGGGTTCCAGGAGATCCCTATGGGCTGCAGCATTTCTTTTGCCACCCATAGGGAGCTCTGACAATTCTTACACAGGCCTGCCACTGCAGCCTGAGTGAAATAACGTTGATGTTATTTCACAGCCATTTACCACTGCACATAAGTAACTTATAAGTCACCTATATGTCTAACCTTCACCTGGTGAAGGTTGGGTGCAAAGTTACTTAGTGTGTGGGCACCCTGGCACTAGTCAAGGTGCCCCCACTTCGTTCAGGGCAAATTCCCCGGACTTTGTTAGTGCGGGGACACCATTACACACGTGCCCTACACATAGGGCATTACCTATGTGTAGCGTCACAATGGTAACTCCGAACATGGCCATGTAACATGTCTAAGATCATGGAATTGTCACCCCAATACCATTCTGGTATTGGGGAGATGATTCCATTATCTCCCGGGTCTCTAGCACAGAACCCGGGTACTGCCAAACTGCCTTTCCGGGGTTTTCACTGCCAATGCTGCTGCTGTCAACCCCTCAGACAGGTTTCTGCCCCCCTGGGGTCCAGGCAGCCCTGGCCCAGTGAGGCAGAACAAAGGACTTCCTCAGAGAGAGGGTGTTACACCCTCTCCCTTTGGAAAAGGCGAGAAAGGCTGGGGAGGAGTAGCCTCCCCCAGCCTCTGGAAATGCTTTGATGGGCACAGATGCTGCCCATCTCTGCATAATCCAGTCTACACCGGTTTAGGGATCCCCCAGCCCTGCTCTGGCGCTAAACTGGACAAAGGAAAGGGGAGTGACCACTCCCCTGACCTGCACCTCCCAGGGGAGGTGCCCAGAGCTCCTCCAGTGTGTCCCAGGCTCACAGCAACTCTGTCCAAGTGACTCCCACAGTCCAGTGACTCTTCAGTCCAAGTTTGGTGGTGGTAAGTCCTTGCCTCCCCACGCTAGACTGCAAAGCTGTGTTCCCCGTGATTTGCAGCTGCTCCTGTGCCCTCTTCCAGGATTTCCTTCATGCACAACCTAGCCTGGGTCCCCAGCACTCCGTCCTGCAGTGCCCAGCTCGCAGACTTGGCATCAGACGTCGTGGGGCTCCCTTTTGTAACTTCACATGGGTTTTGGTTCACTCTTCTTCTAAGTGCCGGTTGGGGTACTTCTGCGGGTGCTGCCTGCTTCTGTGAGGGCTCTATGAGGTTCTGAGTGCCCCCTCTGTCTCCTCCTCCAAGTGGTGACATCCTTCTCCCTCCTGGGCCCCTGCAGCACCCAAAAACCTCTAACGTGACTCCTGCAGCTAGCAAGGCTTGTTGGCAGTCATTCTGCACAGAAACACCTCTGCAAGCTTCATCACTACATGGGACATCAGTCTTCCAAAGGAGAAGTCCCTAGTCCTTTTCTTTCTTGCAGAACTCCAAGCTTCTTCCAACCAGTGGCAGCTTCCTTGCATCTTCAGCTGGCATTTCCTGGGCTCCTGCCCACTCTCGACACTGTCGTGAGTATTGGACTTTGTCCCCTTGTCTTACAGGTACTCAAGTCTGGAAATCCACTGTTGTTGCATTGCTGGTGTTTGTTCTTCCTGCAGAATCCCCCTATCACGACTTCTGTGCTCTCTGGGGGTAGTAGGTGTACTTTACTCCTACTTTTCAGGGTCTTGGGGTGGGGTATTTTTCTAACCCTCACTGTTTCCTTACAGTCCCAGCGACCCTCTACAAGCTCACATAGGTCTGGGGTCCATTCGTGGTTCGCATTCCACTTTTGGAGTATATGGTTTGTGTTGCCCCTATCCCTATGTGCTACTATTGCAACCTATTGTAATTCTACACTGTTTGCATTACTTTTCTTTCTATTATTTACCTAATTTTGGTTTGTGTATATATATCTTGTGTATAGTACTCACCTTCTTACTGAGGGTACTCACTGAGATACTTGTGGCATATTGTCATAAAAATAAAGTACCTTTATTTTTAGTAACTCTGAATATTGTGTTTTCTTATGATATTGTGCTTATGTTACAAGTGTTATAGTAGGAGCTTTGCATGTCTCCTAGTTCAGCCTAAGCTGCTTTGCCATAGCTACCTTCTATCAGCCTAAGCTGCTGGTAACACCTCTTCTACACTAATAAGGGATAGCTTGACCTGGCACAGAGTGTAAGTACCCTTGGTACCCACTATAAGCCAGGCCAGCCTCCTACATGCATCCAATCACAATAATAACAATAACTTGTAATACTTCCTTTAAAATCACACAACTCCCCATCAGTGTAAATAGCAACTCTGCAAGTTTCACAGTTTAAGGATATTTTATTTGTAAACCTTTGTCACCCTTGTAGGGTGAACTGTTGACTTAATCTGGCTAGATTCAAATCTGCCACTAGAGAATACATACATATATTTTTGGAAAACATTTAAAACATGAACCTCTAAGTTGTACAGCACTTAGAATGAAGACACAACATGCATCAATCTGATATTGTTTTATTAGATCATGTAATAGTATAGAAGAAATGGTTATAGCATACAGAAAAAAAGTGTACTGTCAATAACAATATAGAAAATCCATGAGCATATAAAAGCCATGAGTTATTTAATTTAGATCTCAGACAAATCAATGTTATCCTCCTGAGAAACACAAATGACACCTAGAAATAACCAAACAAAACATAACACACAGCTAGTTAGATTCTTACTATTTAGTAGGTCTTCAAATTCGTTCAGCAATTATGTAGCCAATAATATCTAAATCTCTAAAAATATATCTGTTTTCTAAATTTGAACAACAGAGGATTGCCCCTATATGCAGGCCAATATAGCTTCTGCTATAAATAGAGCAATAGAAACCATCTCTGCATATATTGATCCTTATTATACACCTTGTACTAACTCTCTAAGTCCGTACATTAAGGATCTGCTAAATATACTCAGCCTCCTATTTGGTACTACATTGCAATGCAAAGGACACTATTAATAGGTTTTATTGAAAACCCATTACAGGTTATTTGTAATTCTTTAAGTGTCCTATGCTTATCCAAAAATCACAAAAAGTGTTCCCCCAATGGGGAGTATGCCACACATGAAGAGAAGTTGTCTGTTAGAACACAGGTGTTACACTAAATTACATAATTGGAGAAAACATTCTTTAAAAGAGATGATGACTAACACATTTTAGCTGAGGCAAACATGAAAGCTCTGCCAGTTCCTTCTTCAACTTTGTTGATCCAGAAACACATGTATTCCATGGTAACATGCTTAGCAATAACATGTTACTCAGCAGGCAGCCATAAACTAGTTAGCTGTTTCATGAGAATTCTGCATATTTCACATCTTGAAAGCACAATTCAAAATGTTATTGGAGCACATGCCAAATAGTCAATTGATAAAGATAAATGTATTGTGATAGAAAATAGCTTACCGCTTCTAAGCACATGCCCCAATTTACTCTCAGTTTTACCAAGCGCAGCCATAGAATACATCTATTTAAACATTTGATTAAATCATTGTATCTGATTGATGAGAGCTCACAGGAAATACAAATTCTCAGGATGCCTTATAGTTTGTAATCTGTAAAACCCCTTGCATTGGACATCCTTTGCACAAGTAGCTCTGAACTTTACACTCCTGTGAATCCAAGGTGCTTTGAAGTGCCTAATGATGCCAAAAGCTGCTTAAGAGGGAGACTTTAAAAGAGGAATTGCAAGACTGTACATTCCATCCTCAGCTTTGATTTAGCTATACATGCCTCACTATTATAACACTGAAGTATTATTACTCTGCTGAAATAGCAAGTCAAACTCTTGTTTGTAGAGTCACATAGTGGTAGTGATCACCTGCTGCAGTCCTAAATTATCAGTCAACCAGAAGATCAAAAACAAAAAGTCAACGCCTAGCTCACACCTCTTCATGTGGAAGATCAATGTGAGATGCTGCGATAAGGTGTAGTGCACTACTTCCTTTCCACCAATAAGGCATTCTTGCAAAATACTTCAATACAAAATGGTTAGCAGTATATATGATGAAATGCGAGGCAAGCAATACATTTTACATAAGCTTCATTTATTCACTGATTCACGGAAAAGCAACAATAGCTAATTTTGCAAAATATTTCTAATATGGCCAGCATTAGCATTGACTAGTTTTTTACATTGGGACAGAATTACGCTGGTGCAGTCTGGACATGTGACAAAATGACCACGCCCAAAATCCATGGATTACAAAATGATTTCTGCATGGCTTGATAGACACGTTTGTTTTCAAAGAGTATATTTGAGGAAATAAATGAATTCTTCAAATATTACATATTTTACTTCCTTTTCACAAAAGCATTCATGTAAAATGTGTCTCTCTAAGGATCCAAAATGGCAGTCCTTGTATCCTAAAAATATCCATAGTTTTTCCTAGTTCCCATCTGAAAAACATCAATAAAACCTCATGTTCAGTAAAAATATGCCACATCTGAGAATTAGTTGCTGTTTTACTGTCCAATATAAATGCACTCATTTTTTTATAAAAAATACTTCCTCACATCCACCAAAATGTCTCTCATTCAACTGAAAAATATTGATAATCTTCTCCACCTGTACTGTCCTCTCCTGTGAGTGTGCCAATTTACAATGCTGTGATTCACTCTCCCACATTGTATTACAATAGGTTTGACTATCCATTAAATGGTAACATGTATTCAGGACCTTATGACATCTATACCTCAAGAGCTTCACCCTAGTGCTCCTTGTTTTTATGGTGTACCATCTCTGGTCAGCAATGGCCACTTTCACAGTCAGTGATGTTAGTCTGAGAGGGGGACAAAAAACAAAGACATACTATAGAAAATAAAGGATAGAAGAATCAGATTATATGAGGGGTAATTGATACACACTGCATGGTGTGGCTACAGGATTTCCTGAGGGGCTTTGCTCCTGGCGGCTGCCGCATCCTTCACTTTACGGTTGGCTTGCTCCAACTTCTCTACGATCGTAGGTAGTCTTACTGTAATTAACAGTTGGAAATTTCTGTCACCTCCAGCTAGGGGCCCCGCAGCCTTCACAATGTCGTCCATGGCTGGCAGGAGAGCATCAAGCATTCCACTAAACTGGACAAACATGTTGGCCACACGGCTCCTACCAGCCATGGTACTAAGGAAGGTGCTACATTGTCTCACTGGATTGAGGAAATTTGTCACTTGTTGTTGAAGAGCATTTTCTCTGTTAATGTCACCCAGGATGGCTTGAATTTTCCCCTTGTTGGCAGTGATGGATTCTTCCATGGACTTGATCGACTGACTGCGGGCCTTGCATTGCTGCTGGCACATGTTCACAGTATTCAACTGTGCTTGGAGGCTACGTCTTGCTGCGTTAGCTTGGTCATTTGCATTTCTTATAGCAGTGTCCGCTGCATTGACTGCATTTATAGCTAACAAAAGAAAAGAAAAAAATATATTTTGATGTTACAAATTTACTTAAAACATGTAGTTTTCATCAGCTTTTGGTATTTATCATGGGAGGTTCCAGGAGAGAAGGCATCCTCTCCTATTGAAGTGTACGGTTTTACAGATAGGAGATGTGCGAAGAACGAGGACACAGACATCAGTAGCATAGACAAGAATAAGCAAGAGGTAGCAGGAACTACCTGTGACTTGCAGTTTACCTGCTTTTGTGTTGCGCCCGAAACTCCTGGTAGTTAAAGCAGCAGTAAGAGAAAGTAAGCATGGTTCTAAGAGGCATGTTTACTTTCTGAAGTTTACAAGAAATGTCCTTCAAACTTCTGTGCAGCAAATACAGGGCTGCAGAAGGGGTAGAAGTGGGGCAGGCCATCAACAATGTCATGGATCACTGCAAGAATATTGGAGCTAAAATATTGTGTGGACAGAATATTATGTCAAACATATCAAGGACCAAAATATCAAGAAGGTAAGTGGAAATAGGTAAATATAGATTTAATCCTCTTAACTCCACATCTACGTACCTTTCGGATATATATCTTCAGGGGACATACATGTAAAGTTATATATAGAAATACCTTACTGACCTATAGAAACTTACCTCCACAGTATTTTTGTCCTTGATATTCTTGAGACAATATTTCGTCCCACAGTATTTTCGGTTCTGATATTCTGTGTAAACCCTCCCATCTATTTGACTGGTCCCTTGAATCACATTTGTCTTCTAATTTTCCACTGCTTCTCAATTTCTCTCCAAACTTGCTCCTGATCTCCCACCCATTATCCTACTCCTTGCCACCCACCACTTGTGCCCACTCCCTACCTAAGATGTATATCTCTGCTCTTTTCAGACTCTTTGTTCAACTGTGTTGAGCTATGTTTACATGATTAAATCCCAGAGCATACATACAAACATACATACTTTCTCATTTGCACTAATGGATCACCACAATGTCACTGCAGATGTGCCAACTAAGGCTCAGCATGACTGTGTTAAGAGTAACTTGGGGTGACTTTAAATAAGAGAGTCAGACACACTCAAATTCTCAAAGAAGATCAACACGCACTGTCAGGTTTTAACCTGGTTAGTTCAGGATGTACTTTATGGATTCTAAATGTGAATCTAATGTGAAAGACTTCAACATTACGGGTGTTTTAGGATATTAATTTCTATGAATGACCTCTGCACGCACATGCCATTGCCTATAGTGCTTAGGTTTTGCTTCCTTATGGCTGCGTTCCTGCTAGACGCATACAGCATACATACAATGTGTGATTGAGTAAACAACTATCTTAAATGGGGTAAATTTGAATGTGAATTTGTACCTTGAAGTATGCAATGCAAAGGATCTTCAGTTCTTCATAAAGTGTCTGCTTGACTGCCATAAAATATTATTCCCAGTCTTTCTATAATTAGGGCCAGATGTATCATGAAGGCCTTTTGCAATTCGGAATTTGCAATTTTTAAGAAATCGCTATTTCCGACTCGCAAAATGCCATGTATCACATTTGCGAATTGGTAATAGCGATTTCTTAAAAATCGCAATGCTATTACCGAATCGCAAATTGCGATACCGGCCCCATTCGCACCTATGGGCCCATTGGCCCATATCTGTGAATTATTTGCATTTCCAAAATTGCGATTTCTTAACTAGAAATTGCAATTTTGGAAATGCAAAACCCCAGGGTGCTGGGGTCCTAAAGTCCCCTCTGCTGCCCCCAAAAATTATTTTTTCACCATGTAAGGTGCACACATGCCAAAAGGGCATGTGTGCTTTACATGTAAATTTTAAAAATGCATTTTAAATGCTTTTTAAAAATTTGCACATGGTTACCACCGAGTTCAACTTGGTGGTAAATAGCGATTCCTAAATGCCCAAATCACATTTAGGAATTGCTTCATACATGTGCTAAGGAATCGCAAATAAGGAATCCTTATTTGCCATTTCTTACTTAGAGAGTCGCAATTTGCGACTCTCTGAACAGGGTCGCAATTTTAAGGAATCGCTATTTTAGCGATTCCTTAAAACTGCATTCAGAATGTATTTCATAAATTCTGAAATGGCATTTTTCATTCGCAAACGGGCATTCGCACCGTTTGCGAATGCAAAAAACCTTGATACATCCGGCCCTTAATCTGATAAAAACATGTATTGATATGAAGTACCTCAAATGACCTCTGATTCCCTTGAAGTTTGCCTTCTGGTGGGTTACAGTGATATAAGCCCTGTAAGCATTTTTAGAATATACCTGATTGTGACATTTCCACCAATCAACGCTGTCCTTCTCATCAAACGTCATTGGATATCAACAAGTGCTTTGAGTTGGCGCCTGTGAGTTCAGACTTTCAAGTCACTCCAGCATGCCACAGCCCACAGTGTCTTCTGGTGGTAGCCAATGAATGAACTGCTCTGGTATGCAATGCTCCTGCTCTCCTGTGTCCCATTGTGAATGGATAAGATGGCTGCAGGAACAGAGACACAGCAGAACTGCCTTACCACAAAGTATCTACGTATGTACGTACCAGGGGCTGGGCTGCAAGTGCATGAATGCTTCTGAATGTTTGTTTCTCAGACTGGGGCCTGTGACTGTGGCCCTCACAAGTAGCCTGTACATTCTGACTGGCCCAGTAACAGGATTTGCTGGTCCCATTGGAATTATAAATTGTGTTGTTTCTCACAGAGATCCATGTGAAACATCAGAGAAAAAGACGTGAAAGTCAGTCTGGACACCCTAACTTCAACGTTTTCCCCCTAAATCTTATAATTCCTGAATTTTTTCACCGCCTGATTACGGAGAAACCCGGGGCACAGGTTGGGAGTACATGCGTGTAGACGACATTCTCCCACTATTTTCAAAGGGTGGACGTTGTCCACCCTGCTAAGAAGTTAGGCTCTAATAAAACATGCTGAATTTGTCTCAGTATAGATCTCAGACACGGGGACACCTTCGGTAGCATGTGTACATTGTCTACTTTCATTTTTTCAGCCGGAGGAGGACTTTCTTATTTTAAATTCCAGCTGGCATGGAACAAAGTCAAATTTAAGGGGGCATCAGGCATCCTTGTGTTTGAGTGTCCTCTCTGGCAACTATATGGAGTCTCACACCTACATACAATGAAGGAGAAACAAAGGCACACAGCTTACCGCGTCACATGTCCTTCAGAGAGTCATGTGTTTGACTTTGTTCAGTTCTTGTGTACAGAGATGTTTTAAGGGATGGGCAAACATATGTCTTAGGTGTTAAGATCTGATGTTGCTTCTTGTGATGTAACTTCCTGTGAGGTTGTGCGTTGTAATACCTCTTCCTGTATAGTCACTTCCTGTGATGCCACATGTGATATAATGCAACGTGATGTCATGCACCATGATGTCATCTGCACACTGCCTAAATTGGTTAGTCCATCCACTTCTTTTTTCAAGACTTGTGCCCTGGGATAACCCTAGAAAAGGCAAGTCTGAGTGAGGGGAAATTCCTGCAATTTTAAGGGGCTGCTTGCAATGAAGGCCTATATATGTGCATGTCGCATGCATCTTGATGAACAGGGATTCCGGTAGAGGTAGTTCATGGATGCCAACAGCAGTGGCGTAACAAAACTGGAGGGGACCCCTGCACAGAACATGGAGGGGCCCCCTCTGGACTCACTCGGGCTAGGTCCTGTGTTGAGGGACCCCCTGGAGCTCCGGGGCCTCCCACACTGCGGGGCTGTGGGGTGCCTTTGTTACGCCCCAGGCCAACAGGGCCGATTCACATGGAAGATACCCCATTTTTTGTTTTTTTTATTAATTTTTTTACATGTCTTCCGCCGGAAATTGTCTCAGATTCAATGTTGGGTCACCGGGAAAATACATTCCCCATTTCTTTTTCACTATCTCCCCCATTCCTGTTTAGAAACGCTGGCATGTATGTGGGCCAGTGGGCGTGTAATATAGCTGTGAAGTGTGTAGGTTAAACAAGAGAACTGCGTACTTAGAAAGGGCCCCGCAAAGGGGATGAATAGAAAGAAGAAGGATCGGCTCCGCGCCTGCTCCGCATCCCTCCTCTGCTGCTCCGCGCGCCACAGCCCCTCGGTGGCCGTGTCCACGGCTCTCTGCGCCCCGGCCAGCTGCTGCCTGCTGAGCTCCGCCTGGGACCGCAGTCCAAGCAGCTGCTGCTGGAGGCCCTGCTGCCGAGCCTGCAGCGCCGCCTGCTCGTTCCTCATGGACTTCAAGGTGTTCAGGCGCTCCTCGGCGTTGGCGCTCAGGAGCCTGACCTGCTCCAAGGACACCTGCTCCGCCGCGGACAGGCTCCTGTAGGCGTACTTGAGGTCACAGCGGATGTTGGGGAGGTCCTCGTCCAGGTTAGAGCTGTTCTGCAGGGTCTCGGCCACAGACTTCAAGAGGTTCAAGCCCTCCAGGAAGGGCTGCAGGACGGCCTGCCTGTAACTGGCCTCGGTGACGGGGACAAGGGCCAGCGCGTGGCCCGGAAGCAGCAGGACTGGACCTAAGATGGGGGAGGAGAGAACAAGGATTAGAGGCCTTTGGGAAGAGCAGTGAAGCTTCCCTTCCAGTCGCCGGCATAACAACTCCGTAACACCCAAGAGAAAAAGAGACATTAGACTATAGGTGTATTCTTCTTACCAAAACACATTTAGCATTTATTTCTCAGAATTTATTCGGGCAACCCCAGTCATCGGGTTCAGCATGTTTTGTAGGATTGCAAATCTGGGAGGGAGGGTGTCTCTAACACATTGTGATACAGGCTCATCACCTTTAGGAAGGCACTCTACAAACGGATTATTTCTATGCGCTTCCAGAAGGTGATGATAATGCCCAACATTTCCATCCATCAGTTTCTTGCTGTCAAAGGGAGTCTTCCGAACCAATATCACAGGAAGTGACGTCATCTGAAGTGCCTGATCAGGATGGAATGTATGGGGCTGACCGCCCAGGTATTTCCTACAGGGTCAAACTGGGTCACCCCATCTGGGAGAGTGACTGGAAGGGAACATGTTTGTGGCCAAACTCCTTACAAGAAGCTCTTGGCACAACCTACCACGTGCTACAAAAAGGAAAATGTACCTAAGCCTTAGTAAAGCAGCAACCTGTAGACTCCAGCATGTCCAAAGTGCTGCCGCCAGGCTGCTGTTTTCTCTCCCAAAGTCTTGTTCAGCTTCTGGCCTGCTTCATAAACTGCACTGGCTTCCAGTGGAGAAGTGGGTGCAGTTCAAAGCACTGTGCACCGCTCACAAATTCCTCCCCGGGGGCTCCTATTCTGGCGAGTAAGCTGAACCTATATTAACCACCTTGACCTCTGTGGTCAGCCAATCTTAAACTTCAGGGATGTTGTCTTGGGACTAGCGCTGGGAAGCCTTATTGTCTCGGCTGGTAAGTGCTTTACCACACCTCAACAAAGCATAACACCTTCTGGCACTTTAGTGCCAACTCCTGATGTTATTTCAGCCTTTTCTGAAATCTATCCAGAATGCATTCTAAAACACCCTAGGATCCCTGAAAACTCCTTGAGAGTCAATACATATCAAGCTGATTTAAAGATGATCAGGAGTAAGGCCATGGCAGCTGAGGTCTGAATGTGTTAGATAATGTTGTGAACTGCCCTTGGGACATTTTAGGTCTCAACAATATGGGTATGAAGTTGCTAGGCACAAGAATGAAATGATTAGATTTCTATTTCAACCGATTATAACATGTGGCCATATACAAGCTCTTTACTATACAATGGGTTGGCACCACAGTGACCTCAGGTGTGCCTGTTATTTTAGATATACACATTATTTTAACTAGTGCCTATGACATCCAGTCATTCAGTGCTAATGCTGATTGCTTTTATTACATTATGTTGACAACATATTTATATAACAATGTCTTGGATCTTTAAATTATCCGACTATCAAAAAGAAGAACAGAGTCATACCAGGTAGTTTGTGGGACGTCCATTTTCCCTGCCCCAAATGATAAGTTGGTGAATCTGTACTGTCTCAAAGTAAAGAAAATCTACTGAGTGTGAACAACATTAGTTTTAAACTACTTGGCAAGCGATGCTACTCACCTGTGAGCATGGCTAAGAAGAAGGAACAGAGCATTCTGGTCTCCATGGGGATGCTCTATTTCACACAACTGGAAGAATCCTTTATCCTGAAAAACATTAAAAATTATTATTTGCTGAGGATTCAGTCAAGTATGTGGTGCCTGAAAGGGTTGCGTGAAGTGTTTTCCCAACTGTCCATTCACTACTGGTGTAGGTCTTCTTCTGAAGGATGCATATCTCCTCGTTTATGGTGCCTCACCCATCACTCTAAATGGACTGATAATCCAAGCAGCGTCTCACAGGAGAATCTGAAGGATGCCCAGCTGTTGTGTGCGGTGCCTCACTCACCCATCACAGTATAAGGACTGATCATCCAAGTGAAGCTGCAGAGTGCAGATTCCCAAAGATTAAGGGGTTTATTTTGGAAGCGCTTGCCTATGCCAATGCGAAAGGACAGGAATGCATCATATTTATGCAATACAGCGCATTCCTGTCCTTTCCCCCTGTGCGGGCACATAATTGGCCTCCTAGCTCCAGCGCAGGCATCCTTGAACCATGATGCAAGGGTGTCTGCGTGGCATGCAGGATTGATTTTGTGCAGGAAGGTGCACCTTCCTTCACAAAAACAATCCTGAAAGGTGGTTTCTGCTTTCTCTGCATGGTAAGTGGAAACAACAAAGAGAAATACAAATATTTCTCCTTGTTACGCCTCCCCTGGGGAGGCGTAAGGTTTTTGCACTTTCCCAGGTATATGTGCTTAAGTAAGTCTGGGGCAGCATAAAAATTCCTGGTTGTTGCGTGGGAATACCCACTGCAAAGCCCATGGAACGACTCCCTGCTGCAGACTAAGGCAACGCTGCGACTGGCGCTGCCTTGCCCTACTTCAAATCTATGGGGCCATTCAAAGCCACGCAAAGTGGCCTCATAGATATGGTTGAGAGGCTTTGGCCGCCAAGGTGTCAGAAAAAGTGACGCATCAACGGCGCAATAAGCCCCAAAGTGATTGATTTGTATCACAACCAAGTCAAGTTAAATGCAAACGATTGAAGAAAGGTTATTAGAATGAACAGTGGGACACAATGTGGTGTCATGGGGTGCAGGGCGCTTCTCCAGGTGAGAAGATGTGTTCTCCGCACACTTGGACGTGCAAGTGCTCTAGAACTGAAGTGTGGGGGCCGTAGTGAAGTCACAGTGCACTTGCTGCTTTACCTGTGAAGTGGGGGTCACCTGGGCACGAGGTGGATGTCATATTGTGCATAGGGAAGAACGCCCTCCCGCAAGCCATCCCAGCTCGCTCACTCATTCACTCTTTCCCTCACTCATTCACTCTCTCCCTCACTGTCTAGGCTGACTCATTCACTCTCTCCCTCAATGTCTAGGTTCACTCATTCACTCTCTCCCTCACTGCCTAAGCTCACTCAGTAACTCACTGATCCCTATAGAAAACTGTAGATACAATATCAAGGACCTATTCACAAGTTGGGGTTCTCTGTTTCAGCTGTACACTGAAGATGGGGGGAGCTGGCAATTCCCAAGGCCACTGTTATAGAGCAATCATCTATATGTGTTTGAGATCATAAATTCCTCTTCAAACAATCCAGTGAGTGGCAGGCGGTCCACGCTTCGTTTAGGACACCGAGGGGAGCAGGTGGGATTGGAGGTGCATCGAGTGCCCTCGGGAATGTTTGGAAGAGCGGGAAAGGGGGAGCTTTGTTTCCGTCCACCCATAAACAAATCTTCCCAATCCCAAACGTGCGCACAATGTTACTCCTTGATAATTCATACTGAGGAAGTGCATCTAAACAAGGTCATTTATACGGAAATCTGGAGAAAAATGTCTCCTTATGGAAAGATGCTCTTGGCGCGCACACGTCCCCTGAACCTGAACGCACCGCATTGGTCCCCTGGGACAAGCCACCAGCAAGCGGAGCAGACTATCATCCATTAGTTGTTAGTCTATTAGGCATGGCCACTGGAATTATGCGGCGTTTCTGACCTAGTTATGAAAGGGCTGCACTTGCCACTTAATCCACCGTCTTGTGCATAGTTTTCAGATTTAAAAAAATAATGTTTGCACCTTGAGTGGATCAAAAGTTATTAAAGTTGCTGCTAATTTTGTCCCCTTTCGCTGCTCAGTAACAGGTCGCATTTCCCTAGCTGATTTCAGTATCTAGTATCTGATACCAGTGAGGTGGACGTTTTGCCCACACAATATTAAGTGTAAACATGACAAAGTAGTAAAGTCGCATATTTGCTTTTACCTGTCACACAATGTAGTCCTCCCCTGCCACATAATTCCATTTCCCTCCTTATAAGACAGTTACCTTCAGAAACCTCTTCGGCTCGTGCCTCCTGTGCCAACCACTTGAGAATCAGACCCTGAATATGAAGAATGATATGACTTACTTTGAAGTAAAATGTATTATAACTAGGCCTCCCCGTTTTATGGTGTTTATTTCTTTAACAATTCCGCCTCTATTTATCCATACTTATTTTTTCTCATTCTATAAGTATTTATCAATATTTAGTTTGTGTTTTGCTGGTAAGTGAATTTGTCAAATTGTACGTTTCCATATTTAACTGATAGACGTGTACGCATACTTTGATATCTGTCGTGTTTAGCTGCATCAGCTGCTAAATATTACATAACAGCACCCCCGCTGGTAAATATTAGCATTACACCACAAATGTATGTTGACCTATATAAAGACATTTCATCCTGTTTTTTCATTTGCCAAGCTGTCCATCTGCTCAGCTGATGGCCAATAATTCATGAAAGACAACACCGAGGGTCACTTAAAAGAAGCCCCGTTTTCTATATTTATCAGCTTATAGATATAAAAGCAGGCAGAAAACACATTACTTTATGTCTGTCTTTATCTGTAAAAACGGAAAAATGGGAGCCTTAATTACAATTAATCATAATACAAAGGTTGCCATGGCACCCGGGAGGGGGGTGGAGGACGTGCCTGGTGCTTCCATCACCAGTGAGTGGCTGGCATCCCTGGCATTGGCCCATGACAGAGGTCCATTGGCAGCTCATGCCCGCGCGGACCTTACCTTGCGTCCGGAGATGCTCTGCGCTGCTCAGGGGGGGCCCAGCCTGCTCTGGGAGGACTCTGCACAGAGCCCGGACCTGGGCACCGACGTGAAGATATGCAGAGCCTGGAATTCAGATCATGAGGAAGCAGAGAGTGGGTTGTTCCTTCACAGCCACGCCGATAAGTCATCCAGAGCCTGGGAGAGGTGTAAGAAAGGCGGAGAACTGCGCGTAAGTATGGAGTATTTGACTATTCACTGCACAAACACAGGAGTGCAGATTATCAGAATCAGTAGTTTCGCTTTGAGTAGTTCTCAAATTTTGAAAAAAAAATCCTCCAGGTTTTCTCATAACATACCTTTGTCGTCTTCAACAGGGTTAATATTATTACAGCATTCATGTTTCCTGCACATAAAACCAAGAATAAGCCATACTTTTGTCCTATCTCTCAGACCATAGATGTAGAAAGACATGCTTCCCTCAGTTTGGCGAGCTTTAATTCCCCCTTGAAGAGCATTGATTTGTACAAATCAAAATGTGCATCTGATGATTGTGGTGAGTGCATCATGGTTAATTCACCGAGGCTTTCTCTGAATCTATGCTCTTCTGTCTAGTTTACATTTTCAATCTGTGATCATCTCATGATGGGCTTCTCTGGTGCAGGATATAGCCCAGTTCCTGAATCAATTTAACTCAACATTTCCCATAAATAGTACCTGATTTGCAGATAGTCTAGTATGGAAAGTTTGAGCAAGTTTTGCCTCTTTCTAAGCTATGCTAACTCAGAAGTATTAGTTAGATAAATTCACTTTATGCCCTGCAGGCTCACACATCAGGCGCTCAGCTTCACGCTGTTCAAGCTAAGCCCATCATGCTGCAGTCCTGAAGCTAAATACAACTGAGTTGCATCCCTGATGTCACATTTTAAGTTATCAGAAATTATCCCAGGAGTTGACGGATATAAATTAAATTTATTAAACTCTGAAGGTTGAATCCTTAGATAGTTAGCATATTCTTCTCGATTAAGTAAATAGTTTATGCTATCCCTTGAACTTTGTGGTTGCACCCAGGGTAGATCATCTATCACAGGCCAATGTGTTATCTAAAGTAAGATTAGTTTATGAATATTGATTACGAAGGCTGGGAAAGAGCGTATAAGCTTTTTTAATCTGATTCCAATATATCCATATATTGAGTAGGTTAAGAGCATCAATCATATTCTTAACACAAAATCTTGTCTGTTTCATGCCCTGGAAATGATTAGGGTTAGAGGTATCTAGTTTTAACTTAGATATAATTGCGGTTGCCGTTAATAATAATGGGGCAGAAACAGTTACAAGATTGGGAGTTTGGGGAAGAAACAGGGTTGTCACGGATGTGAACATTTAGGGAAAGAAGATTGAATTCAATATCTCCCTACAAAGTGGTGACTTTGGTTAGTGCCCATCTCCCTTCTTTGTCCGTTCTGAATGATTTAAAAAATAAACTACCACTGCAAATCAATATTATATATCATCTAGTATATGTGGAGAAAGAGTTAAAATTATTATAGATTTTGAACCTTTTTATCTTGAATCAGGCAATACAGTTTGTTTATGCTTGGATAAAAAAAAAAAATCTGTTGCACTTTTTTTGCCAGCTATATCCTCTTTTTTCCCCTGTTTTGTCTTCCCTTCCCCTCCTATCCGACAACACTCTTGACTAATCTCCTCATATCTTCCATGGTGTACCAGTTGGAAGCACAGATATTGTGAGAAATTAGGTTGTTGGTTGACTGTGGTGTGAGCCTTGGTCAAGCAACAGCCACAATCCCTTGCAAGGTGAGCCACAAAAAAGTCATTTTTTAAATCTGTACTTAACCCTGGGTAGCTTGATACAAAAAACAGTCAGGGTAAACTTAGAGCACTTTGTTAAGTATTTATGCAGTACACAAACAGTAACAAAATGAAAACGCAGCACAATAAAAACCCCAAACAAATTTAGAACAATAGCGAACATTTGAATAAATTGTGTGGCACTGACACCATCAAATTCTACTTAGTAGAACTGGAGTTATGAAATTTTAAAGTTTAAAGTTCAAAATAGTGGTTACAAAAAACAAAAGTGCCAGCTGTGGACATATGGTCATGCTAGACTGGGGCAAAGTCAAAAGTTAAGATGGACCGCAATGGAGTGGGGTTCAGATACACAAAGTGGATTGCGCCCGGACAGCGCTTACTTTCGGACTTTCACATTTTTAGAAGACAAAGGCGGTCATTACAACATTGGCGGTAAAAGCGGCTTACCGCCGTGCACAAGACTGCCAACACACCGCCGCAGCCGCGGAATTCCGCCACAGCTATCATGACCCACATCTCGGAATCCGACAAAATTCAGACACCCACACAAGTCCGCCACACCAAATGTCAGTGATAAACTGTCGATACCAAAACCGACACCGTCACGCCAACAGAAATACGCCCACACTATCATGACACACAAATCCACGCGGCAGTCTTTCAACCGCGGTATTCTATTGGCGGTACACACCGCTGCGCTCAAAATACACACACATTTACAAACCACATTGGACGATTCAAAATACACACGCCTGAGACACATACACACACCACTCCCGCACATCCAATACAATATAAAACACACACCCACATCACCCACAAACCCCACTGACAAAAATTGAGAATGAAGGCCAGAGAGAGACACCACCAGCAAGTACAACAGCATCCACAGGCACATAACACCATCACCCACAAAACTTCCACGCACCTCACACAACACACCACTACATATCACCACACTTATCACCACACACTCCACCCCACACATCACCTACACCACCCCATGGCACAACAAAGACACCCCAGGTTCTCGGAGGAGGAGCTCCGGGTCATGGTGGAGGAAATCGTCCGGGTAGAGCCACAGCTATTTGGATCACAGGTGCAGCACACCTCCATTGCAAGGAAGATGGAGCTATGGCGAAGAATAGTGGACAGGGTCAAGGCAGTGGGACAGCACCCAAGAAATCGGGAGGACATCAGGAAAAGGTGGAGCGACCTACGGGGGAAGGTGCGTTCCGTGGTCTCAAGACACCACCTGGTGGTTCAGTGGACTGGCGGCGGACCCCCACCTCCTCACCCACAACTAACAATATGGGAGGAGCAGGTCTTGGCGATTCTGCATCCTGACGGCCTCGCAGTAGTAGGTGGAGGAATGGACTCTGGTAAGTAAAATCTTAACTATTACATCCCCCACCCTACCTGCATGCTAACACATACCCCCACCCTTGCCCTCACCCCTATCACGCCAACTCCTCACAAATGTACCAATATCACAAACCACCCATTCCAACACCAAGCCCTGCATGCAACAACAAAGCATGGACACCGATCACCAAAGCATGCACACTGCACATACCCATACACCCCCCTAAACCATCCTTGCACAAGGTCCCACACAGGAATGCCAGCACTGGGGTACACGGTCACCCACCCATTGCACACCATGACACACACAGATGCAATAATCATGCCTTTCCACCCCTGCAGGACCCCTACCCAACGTCACCAGACAGGAGGGTCCAGACATGTCCACTCCACCCACAGAAGAGGCCCACAGTGATGACACCACCTCTGTCCAACTGGATCTAGATGACCAGCCCGGATCATCGGGGACCTCTGGACAGTCGGTTCACCTCACACAGGCACAGGCCACCACAGACCTTCCCCCCTCTGGAAACACCAGCACAGCACACACCCAGTGGGCCCATAACTCCGTCCCCAGGACACGTCAATAAGCTGTGTGTCCACCACTACAGGGAACCAAGGATAACCCACCACCCCAACAATAACAGGGACCTGGGGGCAGTGGCCGTGGGCACACGGTCCAGGGGACAGAGGCCCAGGAACACAGGGGAAATGGGATGGCTGTCGTGCGACAGGGGGCGGACAGGCCAAGGGAACCCACTATCCATGAGGCCCTCTCCTCCATCATGGGAGCATACCACCACTCCCAGGAGACAATGGCAACGGTACTGGACAAGTTTCAGGAGACCCAGCGCATGCAGGAGGAACAGTATATGGGCTTCAGGGAGGAACTCAGAACCATCAGCTCCGCCCTGGGCACCATCGTAGGGGTGCTGAAGGAACTACTCAACACCAGGAGGGACACTGTGACACTCCAAGGGGCCCCTGACACTAGCATGGACGATGAACTGCCCACCACCTCCACCGGCGCTAGTGGACAGGATGCCCCGCCACAAGACCACCACACCAGCACCCTACCCCCTGCAGATGGAGAACCACCCCGCAAACGGTCCCTGAGATCCAGGAACAAGACAGAGAACAATGCCACGACCCCCGCCAAGAAATGAGACCACCCTGATTGTCATCCCACTGTCCCACTTTGTCACCCTGTCCATAATTAAACTGCCCCAGCTCCACTTCCTAAGCCCATACGGGCAATGCACCTGTGAGACTAATAGACTGGACTCTGCCATGGACACTCCTCCACCATCACCCCTCACCATTTAACTTCCCCCTCCAATATTTTGCATTTAAATAAACACACCTAAAGCACAAAATGATCTGGATTCTGTCAGTGATTTTGAAATAGTGTATTTGCAATTACAGTGACAAAATGTTCTTGAAATAGTAATGTCAACATACCTATGTCACATAGCTCTAGTCCATGAGGAATCTAAGCAGATGACACACAGTGGGGCCCACATCTGTGAAACCGTAAGGGAGAATGACAACTCAGTGACCATACACTGGGTTAAAACGACAGACAGGATAGAGGTAGTAGTGTAAAAGTACATGTAGTAGGCAGGATTGTATTCTCACCTGTATTTCACTGGAACTATTACTGGATCACTGAGTCCCTGTTCTGCATGTCTTCTTCCTCTGCTTCCTCCTCATCACTGTCCACAGGCTCCACAGCTGCAACAACACTGCCATCTGGACCATTCTCCTGCAGAAAAGGCACCTGTCGTCGCAAAGCCAAGTTGTGAAGCATACTGCAGGCCATGATGATCTGGCACACTTTCTTTGGTGAGTAGAATAGGGATCCACCTGTCATATGGAGGCACCTGAACCTGGCCTTCAGGAGGCCGAAGGTCCGCTCGATCACCCTCCTAGTTCGCCCAGGGGCCTCATTGTAGCGTTCCTCTGACCTGGTCCTGGGATTCCTCACTGGGGTCAGTAGCCATGACAGGTTGGGGTACCCAGAGTCACCTGCAAATGGCGAGGGACAACTGTTAGACACACACTAACCTGTAGGGATAACCCCAGACAACCATTCCCACTGTCTTGCTTCCAGGGGCTCACCTAATAGCCTCTGGAGTTGACCCATCACATAAGGGATGCTGCTATTCCGCAGGATGTATGCGTCATGCACTAAGCAAGGGAACATGGCATTCACATGGGAGATGTACTTGTCTGCCAAACATACCATCTGTACATTCATCGAATGATAACTCTTCCGGTTTCTGTACACCTGTTCACTCCTGTGGGGGGGGGGGGACCAAAGCCACATGGGTCCCATCAATGGCACCTATGATGTTGGGGATATGTCCCAGGGCATAGAAATCACCTTTCACTGTAGGCAAATCCTCCACATGAGGTAGCTCCCCATGTGTTTCTGAAGGGCAGACAACACACTGGACAATACGTTGAAAAACATAGGCTGGGACATCCCTGATGCCATGGGCACATTTGTTTGAAAAGACCCACTTGCAAGGAAATGGAGCACTGACAGCACCCGCACCTGAGGGGGGATTCCTGTGGGATGGCAGATTGCTGACATCAGGTCTGGCTCCAACTGGGTACACAGTTCCTGGATTGTGGCACGGTCAAACCTGTAGGTGATTATCAAATGTGGCTTCTCCATTGTCGACAGGTCCACCAACAGTCGGTACACTGGAGGATGCCGCCATCTCCTCACATGTCCCAGCGGACGGTGCCTATGAAGGACAACAGCGACCACAGAGTCAAACAACTCAGAGGTACGTACCCACAGTTTACACAGAACACCAATCATACACAAAAGGTGGCCTGTATGTGTGTTGAGACTAGGCCTAGGTATGTGTGACGCAGTTAAAAATGAGGCCATGTGGGACCCTGAAATGGCGGCTGCCTGACCTGTAAAGTGGGACAATGGGATGTGAGGTAACTGTGCTGGCGTTGTACACTGTTGCGGTAGGCGGTCAGAGACCGCGGCGCAATGCTGCATTGGTTAACATTGGACCCTATGGGTCACAGGAGCCGATGACGATGTACGCCGGCGATGATGGTACGCACCGCTGCGGACGTGACTGCCGCGGACGTGACCGCCGTTTTCTATCACTTCAATCACTCGATACCTGATCTTCGACAGGAGAGAACCTACACTGCAAGTGCTGCTGTGACCTCAGTCTGGAAGAGACAATGGCTCGTGCGCCTGGGGAAAGGGCCCCTGCCTTCACATTGGAGGAGTTGGAGATGCTCGTAGATGGGGTCCTCCCCCAGTACACGCTACTCTACGGTCCTCCAGACAAACAGGTAAGTACACAGGGAGGCTGTTGTATGGGCTATGCCTGTGTGGAGACAGCTGGATGTAGGAAGGAAGGGGGCAGAGTACTGCGTGCATGAAAGACGGTGAGTGCATGTGCCACATGGCAAGGGTAGGGATGGGGGCCACTCACTTTGACGGTGCAGTTGGTAATGACTTCTCTTCTTCCCCTGTACATTTCATGAAGTTCAGCGCCCACCAGAAGAAAGATATTTTGCGTGCCATCGCCAAGGACGTCCGGACCCTGGGGGTCTACCACAGACGGAGCACCCACTGCCGGAAAAGATGGGAGGACATTCGCCGCTGGAGCAAGAAGACGGCGGAGGCACAGCTGGGGATGGCCTCCCAACGTGGGAGGGGTGCCCGTCGAACCATGACCCCCTGATGTTTAGGATCCTGACGGTGGCCTACCCGGAACTGGATGGGCGCTTGAGGGCATCACAGCAGGTACAAGGGGGTGAGTACACTCTCATTCAGCTGACTTTGCGCACAGTGGAATGTCTGGTTGGGGGAGGAGGGCTGTGGTTTTCCCTAGGCCACGGCACGTTCCGTAAGGCATGGCCCTGTGGCCCCCCACCCCACCTCTGTAGAGTGCCAAATACAGCTATTCATGCCCCTGTGTCATCTATGTGTGCAGATGTCATCCATAGCCTAGTAGGCCATTTCCCAGGAATTGCACTGTAGAGCCTAAGAGCGCTGCGTAGTGCAGCGGGCTTCTGTGTCTGTCTTGTCTGCCAACGGTAGGAGTAATCCATGCACTCAACATGTCTTTCTTCTGTCTCCCCCCCCTTTTTGTGGTCTTCCTGTTCTTGTGTGCATTAGCATCATTAGGCAGAGGAGCAGTGGCACTGGAGCACGAGGGAGCTGCATCCCACATGGCCATGGAGGGCGAGACTACGGACTCTGAATTCACCAGTGAGACGGAGGGCAAGGAGAGCTCCACAGCGGGGACTGGAGCTGAGACCAGTGACACGGACTCGTCCTCTGATGGGAGCTCCCTTGTGGTGGTGGCAACATCTGTGCCCCCTGAATTTACAGGTACAGCCGCCACCCCTCCTACCAGCACCGCCCTCCCAGCAGCCCCTCAGCCTTCGCCCTGTGCCCATTCACCCAGGAGGGTGGGCATCGCCTTTGCCCAGGCACCTCAGGCCCTGCCCCAGTCACCCCTGCTGCCCTCAGTGAGGAGGCCATTGACCTCCTTCTTCTGGTCAGGCGGCCCTTCAACGAGCTTTTCAAACTCTGGCCTCAACACTGATCGCAGCCTTTGTCCCCGTCTCTAGCCTCCCCCCTCCAACTTCCTCCACCCAGACCCAATCCCCTGTACCTCTGCCTATCCCAAGCACACCATCAGACCAGCCTGCACACACCTCAACACACAAGGGAAGCTCAGACAAACATAAGCACCACACATCCCACAGGCACTCACGCAAGCATCACACACATGCAGACACACCAACATCCACTGCCTCCACTGTGTCCCCCTCCTTGTCGTCTCCCTCCTCCCTCCCAGTCTCGTCTACACACACAGCTGCATGCACTACCTCTACAGCCACTACGTCCCTCACCAGCACACCCCGCTCACGTGCAGTCACCACCCCCACTACCATTCACACATCCCCTGTGTCCTCTCCCAGTGTGTCTGTGACGCCCCCTCCGAAGATACACAAACGCAGACACACACCCACCCAACAGCCATCCACCTCACGGCAGCCTCCAGCGCATGCACCTGCACCCAAAGTCACCAAACGTACACCTCCTACTACCACCACCTCTTCCTCCACTCCCAAACCTCCTCCCGCTACCCGTCCCAGTGTGTCCAAAAGAATTTTCCTGTCCAGCCTTGACCTTTTTCCCACACCTCCCCCACCCCGTCCATCTCATAGGTCCCGAAGTAGCACCTCAGCCACAACAGCTCCGGGACCAGTGGTGCCTGTAGTCACAGGTATGTGGAGTTCACCGGCCACCAGGACAGCCAGTGTGGACCGGGCCCAGCACAGCCAGTCCCCCCCGTGAAGCATCAGAAGTTGGCCAGTGCACGGCGGGAGAAGGGGAAGACTCCAGCCACCAAAGCTGCTCCCAGGGGTCCCGGTGGGAGTCTGGAGTCAGCTGTTACACCTCCCAAGGTGGGGAAGGGCCACAAGAAATCCGGCAAGTCTGGGAATAGCAGCACAGCGGAGAAGACCGCCATCATCCCCGCTGCCCAGGAGGGCCCCGCCAGCCCCAGCCCAGCTGCCCAGGAGGGCCCCGCCAGCCCCAGCCCAGCTGCCCAGGAGGGCCCCGCCAGCCCCAGCCCTGCTGCCCAGGAGGCCACCGCCAGCCCAGCTGCCCAGGAGGGCACCGCCAGCCCCAGCCCAGCTGCCCAGGAGGCCACCAGCAGCCCCAGCCCCGCTGCCCAGGAGGCCACCGCCAGCACAAGCCCCGCTGGGTCATGAAGGACCGCCAGCACAAGCCCCGCTGGGCCATGAAGGACCATCAGCACAAGCCCCGCTGGGCCATGAAGGACCGCCAACACAAGCACCACTGAACAGGGCATCGCCAAATCAAGCACCGCTGAACAGGGCACCGCCAACTCAAGCACCGCTGAACAGTTCACCGCCAAATCAAGCACCGCTGAACAGGGCACTGCCAAATAAAGCACCGCTGAACAGGGCACCGCCAACTCAAGCACCGCTGAACAGGGCACCGCCAAATCAAGCACTGCTAAACAGGGCACCGCCAAATCAAGCACTGCTGAACAGAGCACTGCCAACTCAAGCCCCGCTGGGCCATGAAGGATCGCCAGCACAAGCCCCGCTGGGCCATGAAGGACCACCAACTCAAGCACCGCTGAACAGGACACCGCCAAATCAAGCACTGCTGAACAGGGCACCGCCAACTCAAGCCCCGCTGGGCCATGAAGGACCGCCAGCACAAGCCCTGCTGGGCCATGAAGGACCGCCAACTCAAGCACTGCTAGCCCATGAGCGGCAGGGGCACTGACACAACTGGGCCCGTCACGGGGTGAGTGATGCACTCTGGGCACCAGTCCCCCTCCAGAACCAGTGGAGACATCCATCCACTACCTCTGTCCTACACAGGATGAAGCACTCTGGGCACCAGTCCCCCTCCAGAACCAGTGGAGACATCCATCCACTACCTCTGTCCTACACAAGATGAAGCACTCTGGGCACCAGGCCCCCTCCAGAACCACTTGAGAGACTGTGGCTTTGCACTCCCAGGATATGGCAGTGGGCAAACCACCCACTGGAGAGACTTGAGAGACTGTGGCTTTGCACTCCCCAGGATATGGCAGTGGGCAAACCACCCACTGGAGAGACTTGAGAGACTGTGGCTTTGCACTCCCCAGGATAAAGCAGTGGGCAAACCACCCACTGTAGAGACTTGAGAGACTGTGGTTTTGCACTCCCCAGGATTGAACAGTGGGCATTGAGCCCCCTCGTGGATCTGGCGTCGTGCACTCATCCAGCTGAGGTGCCCCCCCTTCCCTTCCTCCTGAGGTGCCTGTTGTATTTCTATCTGATGCCCCTGCAGTGTTCTCTCTGTTTTGATCGGGTATCTTGTGTGGGCCTCGCCCATGCATTTTGGGCCCAGTGGTCCACGGACTATAAATGGTGCAATACCTGGACTTGTATTATTGGTGTGTATATTTGTTTATGGTGTAGATATAATTTGGAGTACTGTATTTAACCCCTTCCCCGCCACGGACGTAATGGTTACGTCCATGGCAGCGCCCGTGTGGCGCCATGGACGTAACCATTACGTCCAGGGACTGGCAGTCGGGGGAAGCGCTAGCGCTTCCCCCGAGGGCCGCCCCCCAACACCCCCAGGCCAGGGCTGAAAGGGGAATCCCTTCCCCTTTCACGCCCACCCCCCCCACCCCCCCCCCATGACGTCAGCGCGCGATCGCGCGCTGATTTCATGGAAAGGGGGAATGACGCGCTGGAAGCCATTTGCTTCCAGCGCGTCAAGGGAGAAGGTGAGTATTTCACCTTCCTGCGGGGTGGGGGTGCTCTCAGAGAGGCATTGAGGGAAAGGAAAGGGTTTTCCTTTCCCTCGATGTCTCTTTGAGCATTCCTGCTGCCCGATCGCGATGCGATCGGGCAGCAGGAATGCCCATTAGACACCAGGGATTTCAGTATGTGTGTGTGTGTGTGTGTGAATATTAGTGTAGGGGAGCAACCCCTTGGGCAAGGGTCGCTCCCCTTTGGGGGCACATGCATTTTACGTCGTTTCTGCCCCCCCTGGGGGCAGATTGGCCCTATTTTTAGGCCGATCTGCCCCCAAGGGGGGCAGAAAGCCACTAGACACCAGGGATTTTATTGTTGCTTTGTATTTTTTGTGTTGGGGGGCGGCCCCTTGGGCAAGGGTCGCTCCCCTTTGGGGGCACATGTATTTTACGTCGTTTCTGCCCCCCCTGGGGGCAGATTGGCCCTATTTTTAGGCCGATCTGCCCCCAAGGGGGGCAGAAAGCCACTAGACACCAGGGATTTTATTGTTGATTTGTATTTTTTGTGTTGGGGGGCGGCCCCTTGGGCAAGGGTCGCTCCCCTTTGGGGGCAAATGTATTTTACGTCGTTTCTGCCCCCCCTGGGGGCAGATTGGCCCTATTTTTAGGCCGATCTGCCCCCAAGGGGGGCAGAAAGCCACTAGACACCAGGGATTTTATTGTTGATGTGTATTTTTTGTGTTGGGGGGCGGCCCCTTGGGCAAGGGTCGCCCCCAGGGGCCCTCATGTATTTTTGGGCAGTTCTGCCCCCCTTGGGGACAGAGAGGCCTATTTTTTTTAGGCCTTTCTGCCCCCAAGGGGGGCAGAATCCCAATAGCGCCAGAAATAGTATGTATGTATGTGTGCTTTGTGTTGGGGGGTGGCCCCTTGGGCAAGGGTCGCTCCCCCCAGGGGCGCAATGTATTTATTGTCGTTTCTGCCCCCCTTGGGGGCAGATTGGCCCTATTTTTAGGCCGATCTGCCCCCAAGGGGGGCAGAAAGCCACTAGACACCAGGGATTTTATTGTTGATTTTTATTTTTTGTGTTGGGGGGTGGCCCCTTGGGCAAGGGTCGCCCCCAGGGGCCCACATGTATTTTTGGGCAGTTCTGCCCCCCTAGGAGGCAGATATGCCTATTTTTTAGGCCTTTCTGTCCCCAAGGGGGGCAGAATCCCCATAGCGCCAGGGATACTATGTATGTGTGTGTGTGCTTTGTGTGGGGGTGTGGCACCTTGGGCAAGGGTCGCCCCCCCCCAAAGGGTGCAATGTAATCTGGGCGATTTCTGCCCCCTCCCCTTGGGGGTAGATTGGCCTATTTTTTTTTAGGCCCATCTTCCCCCAAGCAGAGAAGACTAGACACGGGAAAATGAAAAAATGGTTAGTGGCGGAGTGTTTGTCAACTGGCGAAGTATTTGCTTTTATGATAATAACAGTTTTTCTCCTTTTTGTTTTAGTTCAAAGCTTTTGCTGACTTTGCTGTGGCTTGTTGCAGTTTTGGCAGTAGTTGTCCTGCGGTTTGCGTAGTTGCATGTTTTAGGTAAGTAAATAAATTTACTCCAAGTGAGTATTGTTGCAATGCATGAATGACATGTTTGTAGGTGGTGTACTGAATGCAGGATTGTGTGAAATTGTCCTTAAAGTTATGCACAATGATTATTGTGTTGTCTTATGTCTAATTTGCTTTTTTTTTTCTCTTTTTAGTGGGATATCGTTGGTGATTGCTGTGGCTGTGCAGAGTAGTTGCTGGTGAGTCAAGCTTTTTCAGGCAAGTGAGCAGTATAGTTTTTGAGTTTATAATTCTTAGTGATAAACCTATACTTTGTTACTTATCTTACACAGTGCTGGTTGTTGGTGGTGTATTTGTCCAGTTAATTTTAGTAGGAAGGATCATGGCCAGCCGTAGGATGACCGCTCAGCAGGTTGTTAGTGTGCTTTT
This sequence comes from Pleurodeles waltl, assembly GCF_031143425.1. Classification (NCBI taxonomy): domain Eukaryota; kingdom Metazoa; phylum Chordata; class Amphibia; order Caudata; family Salamandridae; genus Pleurodeles; species Pleurodeles waltl. Next base: position 1,325,810,198 of record NC_090437.1, on the reverse strand, counting down.
TGAGTCATCTTCTGACCATGAATATGAGACTGACTCTGCATCTGAGGCAGAGGAGGAAGTGCAGGATTCTGGAAGTGAATTTTCTGTCAGAGATGAATCATCTGATGATGAAGCCACTCTCAGTGCTGATGAAGGGCCTGTTTTAGAGGAGGACAGTGATGTGCCAATGGTGCAGGAGCCAGCGGCTGAAAGGCTTCCCATTGGAAGACCTGACGCATGGGTTGCACCAAACATGGAGCAGCCACAGTTGCCTGCGTTTACTGGTTTTCCAGGGTGTCGAGTTAATACGGAAAACTTTTTGCCCGTCAACTTTTTTGAGTTGTTTATGGACGATATATTTTTGGAAGAGATTGTTGAGCAGACTAATTTGTATGCAGAGCAGTTTTTGAGGGACAACGCTGCCAGACTTAGGCCACACTCTAGAGCTAGCCGGTGGATTCCCACAAATCTGGAAGAGTTGAAAAAGTTCTTGGGTTTAACTTTTTTGATGGGGCTGATAAGGAAGCCGTCGCTGTCTTCATATTGGTCTACTAGTCCCTTGATGGCAACTGCTATATTTCCTGCCATCATGAGTCGTAACCGGTATGAGCTTCTTCTTCGGATGTTGCATTTTGTAGATAATGCTTTAGCCTTGCCACGAGATCATCCTGATTCTGACCGTCTTTTTAAGATTAGACCTGTCCTTGATCATTTGGTAGATCGGTTTTCAGAGATCTATGTTCCAGGGAAAGAAATATCTGTAGATGAGTCTTTGGTCCTGTTCAAGGGTCGTTTGGTTTTTAGGCAGTACATTCCTAGCAAGAGGGCACGGTATGGAATTAAATTGTATATGCTGTCAGAAAGTAGTACAGGATATGTTTATAATTTCCGGGTCTACACTGGTAGGGATTCCAATATTGACCCCCCTGGTTGTCCTCCCACTTTTGGAGTTAGTGAGAAAATTGTGTGGGAACTTGGTAGACGACTGTTTAACAAAGGTCACCATTTATATGTAGATAACTTCTACACTGGAGTTCGGTTGTTCAAGGAGTTGTTCAGAGTGGACACTGTTGCTTGTGGCACAATCCGCTCTAATCGGAAAGGCTATCCAAAAGAGCTTGTCTGTAAAAAACTTGAGAAGGGACAGTGCAGTGCCTTGCGGAATGATGAGCTGCTAGCTCTGAAATTTGTAGACAAGAGGGATGTATACATGCTAAGCACCATCCATGATGAGAGTACTTCACCTGTGGCTGTTTGGGGTCAGGTTGCCGAAGTGCGCAAACCTGTGTGCATCTTAGACTATAATAAGCACATGGGTGGTGTTGATAGAGTAGATCAGAGGTTAGAACCTTACACTGCTGCTCGTAAGTCTTATGTGTGGTATAAGAAATTAGCGCTTCACTTGTTCCACTTGGCAACTTTTAATGCTTTTGTTGTGTTTAAGGATAGTTCTCCAGAGTCAAGGATGACATTTGTGAAATTTCAGGAGTCTATCATAGCTAGCCTTGTTGTGCTGGAACAGGCAAGAGTTCCTAGAGAAGCAGTGGTGGAGGATGTGGCTAGATTGAAAGATCGTCACTTTGCTGAGCACATTCCTCCCACGGCCCAAAAAAACTTTCCTGCTAAGAGATGTAGAGTCTGTGCTCGAAGAGGTATCAGGAAGGAGACTAGGATGTACTGCCCTGATTGTCCTTCAAAGCCTGGGCTGTGTGTGGGTGGCTGTTTCAGGAGCTACCACACACAGAAGAATTATTGGGAAATTCCGTGAGCGTAAACTGGTGTTTTATATTTTTATATGTTCGGTTTCACGGTTGGCATTAGTCATGTATTCAGTTAGAGCTTTTGTGTTTGTAGTTTTGTACTAATTTATGATTAGTGGTTTCTTTGTTGTTTAAAAACAAAAAAAAGGGGATGGCATGTGTAGAGTGGCGCTTGGCTGGCGGCGTGGGTGTGGTGGCGCTTGGCTGGCGGTGTGTGTGGGGTGGCGCTTGGCTGGAGGTGTGTGTGGGGTGGCGCTTGGCTGGCGGTGTGTGTGGGGTGGCGCTGGGCTGGCGGTGTGTGTGGGGTGGCGCTTGGCTGGTGGTGTGGGTGGGGTGGCGCTTGGCTGGTGGTGTGGCGCTTGGCTGGCAGTGCCGGCCAAACGCCAGTCCACACACTCATCAGCTGGTGTGATTGCTGTATCAGGCATGTGGGCGTATGAAAGTGATGGGCCCTTGACTGGCGCTGTCTGTGGATGCGAGTCTTGTAATGTGCTGGGCCCGTGGCTGGCGGCGTGAATGGTCTAGTGCATGTCATGTATGAAAGGTGTGTGAATGGACTGTAAAGCGGTTGGTGCCTTGTCGTGGCTTTACAGCTCACGAGCTGTGAGTCATTGGTTCAGTTTTTTGGCCTTTCAGTTATTACCAGTGCATTTCACTTTTGTGAAATCTCTTGTTAATAAAATTTGATCTACTGAACCATCACTCACCCTCGTGCCAAATCCAACCAGTATGTGTGGTACAAATGACAAAACCTGCTCCGCTGTAATCAGGCGTCGCAGCACACTTGAGACACGCTAGGTGCCTCAGGTGGGACCCCGATGATGAAGCATGCCACCAACTTGGTTGGTGGGTGAGGGGTCTTCTTCACATAACCTAAGTGTGTTTCTTTTCACAATTTTAGTGTTTGGCACATCACGGACGTATGTGCACACATCAAAGTGATATATTCCAAAAATACCTGTGTTTGGGGGGGAGGGCCCACCTATGTTTTTGGTCCTGGGTGCGGCCGTCATGTAGGGAAACCTACAAAACCCAGAAACTTTTTAAAACTAGGCACCCCAAGGAGACTAGGGAGGTGTGGCTTGTGTGGCTCCCCCAACATTTTCTTACCCAGACTCCTCTGTAAACCTCACAATTTGCATAAAAAAGCATATTTTCCTGATTTTTCTTAGTAGGATCACCGCTCCAGCACAAAATTCCTACTCCCCAGTTTTCCCCTCAGTCTCCCAAGTAAAATGACACCTCACTTATGTGGGTCCCCAAAGCAGAGTCCGTCTAAAGATGTATAAAAGAATATGCCCTTATAAACTTGCTGTGCTATCCCTTCTATCCCTTCAGGTTTTGGGCCTTATTATGTTGCAGGCACCTGGGCCACCCACACAAGTGAGGTATCATTTTTATCGGGAGACTTGGGGGAACGCTGGGTGGAAGGAAATTTGTGGCTCCTATCAGATTCCAGAACTTTCTGCCACAGAAATGTGAGGAACATGTGTTTTTTTTAGCCAAATTTTGAGGTTTGCAAAGGATTCTGGGTAACAGAACCTGGTCCGAGCCCCGCAAGTCACCCCTCCTTGGATTCCCCTAGGTCTCTAGTTTTCAGAAATGCACTGGTTTGGTAGGTTTCCCTAGGCGCCGGGTGAGCTACAGGCCAAAATCCGCAGGTAGGCACTGTTTTCTCCCAAAATTGTGGATGTGTCCACGTTGCGCTTTGGGGTGTTTCCTGTCGCAGGCGCTAGGCCTACCCACGCAAGTGAGGTATCATTTTTATCAGGAGACTTGGGGGAACGCTGGGTGGAAGGAAATTTGTAGCTCCTCTCAGATTCCAGAACTTTCTGCCACAGAAATGTGAGGAACATGTGTTTTTTTAGCCAAATTTTGAGGTTTGCAAAGGATTCTGGGTAACAGAACCTGGTCCGAGCCCCGCAAGTCACCCCTCCTTGGATCCCCCTAGGTCTCTAGTTTTCAGAAATGCACAGGTTTGGTAGGTTTCCCTAGGTGGCGGCTGAGCTAGAGGCCAAAATCTACAGGTAGTCACTTTGCTAAAAACAGCTCTGTTTTCTGTGATATGTCCACGTTGTGTTTTGGGGCATATCCTGTCGCGGGCGCTAGGCCTACCCACACAAGTGAGGTATCATTTTTATCGGGAGACGTGGGGGAACGCTGGGTGGAAGGAAATTTGTAGCTCCTCTCAGATTCCAGAACTTTCTGCCACAGAAATGAGAGGAACACGTGTTATTTTAGCCAAATTTTGAGGTTTGCAAAGGATTCTGGGTAACAGAACCTGGTCCGAGCCCCGCAAGTCACCCCTCCTTGGATTCCCCTAGGTCTCTAGTTTTCAGAAATGCACAGGTTTGGTAGGTTTCCCTAGGTGCCGGCTGAGCTAGAGGCCAAAATCTACAGGTAGGCACTTCGCAAAAAACACCTCTGTTTTTTTCCAAAATTTAGGATGTGTCCACGTTGCGCTTTGGGGTGTTTCCTGTCGCCGGCGCTAGGCCTACCCACGCAAGTGAGGTATCATTTTTATCGGGCGACTTGGGGGAACGCTGGGTGGAAGGAAATTTGTAGCTCCTCTCAGATTCCAGAACTTTCTGCCACAGAAATGTGAGGAACATGTGTTTTTTTAGCCAAATTTTGAGGTTTGCAAAGGATTCTGGGTAACAGAACCTGGTCCGAGCCCCGCAAGTCACCCCTCCTTGGATTCCCCTAGGTCTCTAGTTTTCAGAAATGCACAGGTTTGGTAGGTTTCCCTAGGTGCCGGCTGAGCTAGAGGCCAAAATCTACAGGTAGGCACTTCGCAAAAAACACCTCTGTTTTTTTCCAAAATTTAGGATGTGTCCACGTTGCGCTTTGGGGTGTTTCCTGTCGCCGGCGCTAGGCCTACCCACGCAAGTGAGGTATCATTTTTATCGGGAGACTTGGGGGAACGCTGGGTGGAAGGAAATTTGTAGCTCCTCTCAGATTCCAGAACTTTCTGCCACAGAAATGTGAGGAACATGTGTTTTTTTAGCCAAATTTTGAGGTTTGCAAAGGATTCTGGGTAACAGAACCTCGTCCGAGCCACACAAGTCACCCCTCCTTGGATTCCCCTAGGTCTCTAGTTTTCAGAAATGCATAGGTTTGGTAGGTTTCCCTAGGTTGCGGCTGAGCTAGAGGCCAAAATCTACAGGTAGTCACTTTGCTAAAAACAGCTCTGTTTTCTGTGATATGTCCACGTTGTGTTTTGGGGCATATCCTGTCGCGGGCGCTAGGCCTACCCACACAAGTGAGGTATCATTTTTATCGGGAGACGTGGGGGAACGCTGGGTGGAAGGAAATTTGTAGCTCCTCTCAGATTCCAGAACTTTCTGCCACAGAAATGTGAGGAACATGTGTTTTTTTAGCCAAATTTTGAGGTTTGCAAAGGATTCTGGGTAACAGAACCTGGTCCGAGCCCCGCAAGTCACCCCTCCTTGGATTCCCCTAGGTCTCTAGTTTTCAGAAATGCACAGGTTTGGTAGGTTTCCCTAGGTGCCGGCTGAGCTAGAGGCCAAAATCTACAGGTAGGCACTTCGCAAAAAACACCTCTGTTTTTTTCCAAAATTTAGGATGTGTCCACGTTGCGCTTTGGGGTGTTTCCTGTCGCCGGCGCTAGGCCTACCCACGCAAGTGAGGTATCATTTTTATCGGGAGACTTGGGGGAACACTGGGTGGAAGGAAATTTGTAGCTCCTCTCAGATTCCAGAACTTTCTGCCACAGAAATGTGAGGAACATGTGTTTTTTTAGCCAAATTTTGAGGTTTGCAAAGGATTCTGGGTAACAGAACCTCGTCCGAGCCACACAAGTCACCCCTCCTTGGATTCCCCTAGGTCTCTAGTTTTCAGAAATGCATAGGTTTGGTAGGTTTCCCTAGGTGGCGGCTGAGCTAGAGGCCAAAATCTACAGGTAGTCACTTTGCTAAAAACAGCTCTGTTTTCTGTGATATGTCCACGTTGTGTTTTGGGGCATACCCTGTCGCGGGCGCTAGGCCTACCCACACAAGTGAGGTATCATTTTTATCGGGAGACGTGGGGGAAAGCTGGGTGGAAGGAAATTTGTGGCTCCTCTCAGATTCCAGAACTTTCTGCCACAGAAATGTGAGGAACATGTGTTTTTTTAGCCAAATTTTGAGGTTTGCAAAGGATTCTGGGTAACAGAACCTGGTCCGAGCCCCGCAAGTCACCCCTCCTTGGATCCCCCTAGGTCTCTAGTTTTCAGAAATGCACAGGTTTGGTAGGTTTCCCTAGGTGGCGGCTGAGCTAGAGGCCAAAATCTACAGGTAGTCACTTTGCTAAAAACAGCTCTGTTTTCTGTGATATGTCCACGTTGTGTTTTGGGGCATATCCTGTCGCGGGCGCTAGGCCTACCCACACAAGTGAGGTATCATTTTTATCGGGATACGTGGGGGAACGCTAGGTGGAAGGAAATTTGTGGCTCCTCTCAGATTCCAGAACTTTCTGCCACAGAAATGTGAGGAACATGTGTTTTTTTAGCCAAATTTTGAGGTTTGCAAAGGATTCTGGGTAACCGAACCTGGTCCGAGCCACACAAGTCACCCCTCTTTGGATTCCCCTAGGTCTCTAGTTTTCAGAACTGCACAGGTTTGGTAGGTTTCCCTAGGTGGCGGCTGAGCTAGAGGCCAAAATCTACAGGTAGTCACTATGCTAAAAACAGCTCTGTTTTCTGTGATGTGTCCAGGTTGTGTTTTGGGGCATATCCTGTCGCGGGCGCTAGGCCTACCCACACAAGTGAGGTATCATTTTTATCGGGAGACGTGGGGGAATGCTGGGTGGAAGGAAATTTGTCGCTCCTCTCAGATTCCAGAACTTTCTGCCACAGAAATGTGAGGAACATGTGTTTTTTTAGCCAAATTTTGAGGTTTGCAAAGGATTCTGGGTAACACACCCTGGTCCGAGCCCCGCAAGTCACCCCTCCTTGGATCCCCCTAGGTCTCTAGTTTTCAGAAATGCACAGGTTTGGTAGGTTTCCCTAGGTGCCGGCTGAGCTAGAGGCCAAAATCTACAGGTAGTCACTTTGCTAAAAACAGCTCTGTTTTCTGTGATGTGTCCACGTTGTGTTTTGGGGCATATCCTGTCGCGGGCGCTAGGCCTACCCAAACAAGTGAGGTATCATTTTTATCGGGAGACTTGGGGGAACATAGAATAGCAAAACAAGTGTTATTGCCCCTTGTCTTTCTCTACATTTATTCCTTCCAAATATAGGGGTGTGTGTAAAAAAGACATCTATTTGAGAAATTCCATGTAATTCACGTGCTACTATGGTCACCCCGGAATTCAGAGATGTGCAAATAACCACTGCTCCTCAACACCTTATCTTGTGCCCTTTTTGGAAATGCAAAGGTTTTCTTGATAGCTATTTTTTACTCCTTATATTTCAGCAAATGAATTACTGTATACCCGGTATAGAATGAAAACGCACTGCAGGGTGCAGCTCATTTATTGTCTCTGGGTTCCTCGGGTTCTTGATGAACCTACAAACCCTATATATCCCCACAACCAGAGGAGTCCAGCAGACGTAACGGTATATTGCTTTCGATAATCTGACATTGCAGGGAAAAGTTACAGAGTAAAAAGTAGAGAAAAATTGATGTTTTTTTCACCTCAATTTCAATATTTTTCTTTTTCAGCTGTTATTTTCTGTAGGAAACCCTTGTAGGATCTACACAAATGACCCCTTGCTGAATTCAGAATTTTGTCTACTTTTCACAAATGTTTAGGTTTCTGGGATCCAGCATTGGTTTCATGACCATTCCGGTCACTGACTGGAAGGAGGCTGAAAGCACAAAAAATTGCACAAATGGGGTATGCCCCAGTAAAATGCCAAAATTGTGTTGAAAAATTGGGTTTTCGGATTCAAATCTGCCTGTTCCTGAAAGCTGGGAAGCTGCTGAGTTTAGCACCGCAAACCCTTTGTTGATGCCATTTTCAGGGGAAAAACCACAAGCCTTCTTCTGCAGCCCCTTTTTCCAATTTTTTGAAAAAAAACGAAATTTTCACTGTATTTTGGCCAATTTCTTGGCCTCCTTCAGGGGAACCCACAAAGTCTGGGTACCTTTAGAATCGCTAGGATGTTGGAAAAAAAGGACGCAAATTTGGCTTGGTTAGCTTATGTGGACAAAAAGTTATGAGGGCCTAAGCGCGAACTGCCCCAAATAGGCAAAAAAAGGCCTGGCACAGGAGGGGGAAAAGGCCTGGCAGCGAAGTGGTTAATATATTACAATGGTTGTAACTGTAACTGGGGGGTGTAACTGTGATGTATTGATATGCATTAGTGTGTGTGTTGTAGTGGGGGAGGGTGGGGGTGGGGGTGTTACGTGTGTGTGTCCCTGTTTTTTGCCTCCCCCGTGTCGTAGGTGCAATACTCACCGTGGTTTTCGCCGCCGGCGTTTGTGCTCCTGGTAGAGGAGCAGGAAGACTATCGCAGGCAGAATTTGGAGTTCCGGTTCCATGGTGTCCTCGTTCCTCGTGGGGTGTGTAGAGGTGACCGTTTTCCCTTCGAAATTCCTGTTTCCGCCGTGTTTTTACCCGCGGTGATTCCCCCGCGGAAAAGGTGGCGGATTGGCCTGTCATGATAGTGTGGGCGGTACATTGTCTCCCGCCTGTCTGTTGGCGGTGACCGCCGCGTTGTTTGTTTGTACCGCCGTGGCTGTCTGAGTGCTAAAGTGGCTGTCTTTGTTGGCGGTTTCCGCCACGGTTGTAATTGCAAATTTTTTACAGCCGGCCTGTTGCCGGTCTTACCGTCGCTTTAACACCATCCACCAGGGATGTAATGAGGGCCAAAGTCTCTTAGGAGGTAAAAATACAGTGGGACAAGGCTGCAGTCGTGTATGAGGAAGAAGTGTCATTGTTGGATAGCCATTGAGTGAAACCACTTACCTTTGGACTTAGCTTTCAAGTTGGAAGACGAAAATCCCCAGAGCGATGAAGCAGAATGCTGTAGTCGTGGACAGCTCCATGAGGTCAGATACCCCTTTTGCAAAGGACCGCTGAAATGGATTTGATGCTGTGGAGAAGAATGAAGCGGGAGAAGCGCAAAATCAATCTGACTGGCAATGCACCTCATGTGGATAGGCAAGCAGGTTGGTTCTAGTCTCCTCCTGGTTCTCAGAGCACTTCTTGGCCAAAGTTTGTCTAAGTCCTCAGTTCTGAAAATTGGCTATCTGGGCACGTTTAGCAACATAATCAAGGGTCCAGGAGTGGATGGAGACCTCTTGGAGGGGGGTGTTTCAGGACTCTCTCAGGCTGGGTCCAGGTGCGGGTACAAGATGGTGGAAGCCTGTTATGTCCCAATGACTCTGAACAGGAGGCCAGCAAACTAGTCATTGAAGTCACTTATGGAAGTCCTGGGTGCAGGTCAAGATGCAGGGCTCCACAGCAGGGCTGGCCACTGAGAGGTCAATGAAGGCTCCAGGCAGTAAAGCCATATTTCCAGGTACAGCAGCAGTCTGGCAGCATGCACAGCAGGTCACAGCAGCAGACAGCTCTCTGAGAGTCCTTCAGCAGGTCCAGTAGTGAACTGAAGAGTGGGTCTGAGAGCCCTATTTTTATACACTGGTGCCCTGCTCCTAGAAGGTGGGAGACGTTTGCAGAAATCTTCCTTGAAGTTCCAGGAGTTTCCTGCCTCTCCTTCCCTGGCTTCTATCTGGCTCCACTGACAATTCAGGATTGTTAAGCCTATTGTGTGGAGGCAGAGCTGGTGCTTAGCAGGTGCAAGTGGGGCTGCACGTAGCTCTGCCCCTCCTATCCTGCCAGGGGAAAGGTCACTCAGGCTCTGCTAATCCCACTATTGTGTGACTGTCTGGGGTGAATTCTCAAAGTCTCTACTGTCAGTTACACTCAGTAATGTGACCTAAAGCAGGCTGCAGACAAAAAGGGCCAAGGTCAGGAAAATGCCAACTTTCTAAAAGTGGCATTCTCAAACTTAAAATGATAAATTTTACTTTACCATTAAAAAGGGTATATCATTGCCAGTTCATAGATACCAAACATGAAATAACAACCTCATTTCATTTAGGAAATACAGCTTTTTAAATGTAATAAGAAATCCTCAATGTTATCCTGTGGAAGGGGCAGGCCTCACAGTAGTGAAACACAAAGCTGAAGGGTTTCCCTACTAGACCATGCAAAACTTAAAAGTACGTGTTCTACCTTTTAATTACACAGCACCCTGTCCTCTGGGCTATCTAGGACCTACCTTAAGGATGACATATTAAATGTAATAAAAGGGGAGTTTAAGGCTTGGCAAGGGGTTTTCAATGCCAAGTCGACATGGAAGTAGGACACTGCATTCAGGCAGCAAAGGCGGGCTTGGAACGTTTTAAGGTGCTACTTATGTGGGTGGCACAATAAGTCCTGCAGGCCTACTCATAGCATTTAAATTACAGGAACTGGTTAAATGGTATTCCACTCTAAAATGAATTTACAAGCAAATTAAATATGCCAGTTGGGCAGAAACCAATTAAACCATGTTAAGGGGGTGAGCACAAGCACTCTAGCACTGATTAGCAGTGGAAAAGTGCACGGAGTCCTAAGGTCAACATGCAAAAATCCAGCAAAATGTTGGATAATGAAGGCAAAAACTTTGGGGATGATCCTGTAGAGATGGACATTTCCAACAGATATACATCTGGTAATAAGGAAAAGAGAGCCCCCCCCCCGTCCTACCGTTTCCACTTGCCGTAAATTATATTTCTGTCACCATTACAATTCATTCTGACAAAGTTTCTTAACGACAAGCAGAAAAGAAGAGTTTTACTTGTGGTGGTTCAGTAAGGATTTGAAACTATCTTGCCAATTGATTTTCAAAGAGGCTCTAGTTATCACTGTGGGAGGAATTGAGAGAGTTTCCAATGAAAACTATAATTTTTCAATGTTATGTGGCAGTTTCCCATGCTTAATCTGGAAACACCATAAAAGTGAAGTCTTCCTAAAGTGAATGGCCAGCAACCACAACTCTTTCTTTGCTATTAGAATTCTGTAAACATAATAATGATGTGGCATTTGTTGCAGGATTTCAGGGGGCCCAAGGAAACCTATTGCACACTAGCTGCAGAGAGATTTTGCTCAGGTTACAAATTGAGGATGTAGTCTGTATTAAGGATGCATTTCTTAATTAGGTTTGTGACCCAATGTAGTGAATGCCAACAAAATGTAAATTGGATCTTGAACTATTTTCAAGGTCCTCATTAGTTCCATGCCAATGATTCAATCTGGAGAAAAGTATTCCCCTGACAATGGTCCACATTGCTCTGCATTTGTAGTATTTTTGTTTCAACCTCTTTCTTAGCAAATATGAAGGAGGAAATAGTGTTTATGTTTGAAATGTTAATGCTTGACTTCTCAAGGTGTGTTGGACCCCAAGATCTGATAGGTTTCAATGACAAAGGGACTTTGGACACCAAGATCAGATGAGTTTGTTAAGCCATTTGACCAAAGAAGCATTATTTGTGGTAACATCAGTGAATATCACAGTTCACAATAGTGTTGTAGTCATTTGGACTATATGCAGGGGAATTATTTTTTGTCACAAGCACAATCTTTTGTAAACTCTCATTATTTTGTCTCATACTTCACATAGTTTTTGTTTTTCTTATCCTTAAGCTAATTACATGACATTTGAGAATTCAGTGGTAAAAGTGTGGTCTACCATTTCAAGTTGCATGCCTAATTTATAGGGAACAACACAAGCAAATGTTATTTGTATCCATTTTGCACATTATCACTATTTTGGGGGGTTTTCTGCTCAACAGTACTAAACATATTACAACTACTTGCTAAAATCTACATTTTCATTAGTGCAAAACAGGGGTAAAATAGATGTCTGGTCATTTCTGTGTCAGTATCAGGGTCTAATGATGCTTTCGTCTAAGCGTGGCCTATTTAATTTTGGTATGCAATCTTGTTACTCTCTTTGCAATACGGTGTTATATTCAGCATTGTTTCTGTTTTTTTGATGAAACTGTGAACTCACCACATGTTTGAAAGAGAAGCAATAGTTGTCCTCTTTCAACTGAGTTATTTGTATCACTTGCAGGGTCATTGCTAATTACGTAAAAGCCATAAAAAGAGAAAAACAGATGTACACAGTGACATGTGCCAACTAAATAATGCCACAGCTCTTAATGTATATTCTCACCAGTCAGATGTATGAATGGCCTTGGTGAAGGCCGTTATTGTCCCCACCAAGGCTGAAATATGTTTGCGGTAACTTATGGTTCCATTCAAGAAATGTGCAAACTTGCAGTTCAGAATGGACTTTCCCTTCTGGGATGCAATAAATACTTCTTTGGGCATGGGAGGTCATTATTTGAAAATCACACCAGTATGTTTCAATGTAAACTGCTTCAGAAAAGGTAACACCTGGCTCCCAGAGTATCTTATGGAATGCAACTGCCCTGTTTATGTCTCTGAAAAGTCCTCTGTGTGTGATAGAAGATTATAAGATATTGACACCAATGTGAAGAAGACTGAAAAATGTGCAGAATCCAGGCTCCTACCAAGTCACTGAAAAGAGAAAGAGGCAGAAGTGATTCTTTGCTGGAAAAGTTAGACAAAATGGCTTTACAATACTAGAAAGAATGGTATTATTTTTGCTTATTGATAATAATTGAGCATCAACCCCTTCCACAATTTAAATATTAGGGATATGTTACCAGCATATGTACTAAAAACACAAATTCATCCAGCATGGTGGTAAATGTATCAACCAGTTATCAGCAATGCATTATTTGCAAAAAGTAGTTGTATTTAAAAAGTGTCCTGGTAGCAGGTAGCATTCAACAGGTGCCCAACAAATTTAAACATATATACAGAAAGCCAGTGACTGTCTTTCCAGCTATCTCGAAATATGAGGAACAAAGTGCTGCAGTAGGAAGAAGATAATGAGCAAAACATTCCTTTGAAATCACTCACAAGCAAATGTACTCAGTCCATTAGTTCCTCTGCTACAATAAACCTGTAGTCTGCCCCCCTGTGCTTTGTGTCTGAATGTCCTTATTGTACCTTTCAGAAATGTAATGAGAAATACACAGCGATAAGTGTGAATCTGTTCAAAGTGTGTTTTTTGTACAGTGCAGGATGATTCTGAGTGTGTACTCAGTTATGTATCTTGAGTTTGTCTTCAGTTAACTCTCTGGTTAGGTACTCTCGCTTCTAGGAAGAGTGGATTCTTATACTTGTGTTGGCAATCAGGCATATCTCACTGGGTCCTCAGGCCTCTAAATTCATTGTGCCCTCAGGTTTATAAATAGAATAGGACCTCAGTAGTCTATCTTAATAGGGTCCACGGGCTTCTTTCTTAAGGGGTTTTGGGATCTGTCCTGTATATGTCTCCAGGGCTTTATCATAAGTGGGTCCTAAAGCTTTTGGTTGGATCTTTAACCTTCAATAACTGTTTAGTCCCAAGGGCGTTATCCTGTTGCATAGTCAGGAATTTGTTTTCTGTGGGTCTTCAAGCTTTTATCTTGAGTGGATCCTCATAGCTCTGGTTTTGAGTAGGTCCTCATGCCTATGTCTTGGGTGGGTTGTTAGGCCACTATCTTGAGTTGGCCTCCAGACTCATGCTAAAGTGGGTTATTCGGTTTTACTTTGTGTTGGTCTCAGTTTCTGTCTTGAGAATTGTTAGACTTTTCATCCTTGGCGTGGTCTCCCTTAACTTTTTGCCTCTGTTCCCCAGGTTGTTGATGTGTGCTGGACTCTGATTTACTGTTACTCTGGGCACTTTACCACTGCTAACCAGTGCTAAAGTGCAAGTTCTCCTGTTTAAAATGTGTACGTAATTGGTTCTCCATGATTGGCATATTTGTTTTACTGTTAAGTCCCTAGTAAAGTGCACTAGAGGTGCCCAGGGCCTGTAAATCAAATGTTACTAGTGGGCCTGCAGCACTGGTTGTGCCACCCACACAAGTAACCCTGTAATCATGTCTCAGACCTGCCACTGCAGTGTCCGTAAGTGTATTTTTACACTGTAAATTCGACTTGGCAAGTGTACCCACTTGCCAGGCCTAAACCTTTCCTTTTCTTACATGTAAGGCACCCCTAAGGTAGGCCCTAGGTAGCCCCAAGGGCAGGGTGCAGTGTATGGATAAGGTAGGACATATAGTAATGTGGTTTATATGTCCTGACAGTGAAATACTGCCAATATCGTTTTTCACTGTAGCCAGGCCTGTCTCTCTCATAGGATAATATGGGGGCTACCTTTATATATGATTAAAGTGTAGATTCCCCTAGAGAGTAGATGGACATGTAGAGTTTGGGGTCCCTGAACTCACAATTAAAAAATACATCTTTTAGTAAAGTTGATTTTAAGATTGTGCGTTTGAAAATGCCACTTTTAGAAAGTGAGCATTTTCTTGCTTAAACCATTCTGTGACTCTGCCTTGTTTGTGGATTCCCTGTCCGGGTCAGTTTGACAGTTGGGTTGTTTTTCGCCTCGCACTAGACAGTGACACAAAGGGGGCTGGGGTGTAACCTGCATTTCCTGATTAGCCATCTCTGCTAGGAGGGAGGGGTGGAGTGGTCACTCTCATCTGAGAGGACTGTGCCTGCCTCTGACAATGCCGGCTCCGACCCCCTGGTGTGTGTCTGAGGCCTTGCCTGGGCAAGGCAGGATTTCACAAGTGGGTGTGAGTCACCTTTGAAGAAAGGTGACTTCAAAGACTAAAATGGGTATAAGAAGGGCATCCAAATCTACAGACTTTAGAAACACTTCTGGAACCAAGAGGAACCTCTGCCTGGAAAAGAGCTGATAGCTGCGGAAGAAGTGCTGCCCTGTCTGTGACTGTGCTTTGTGGAGCTTTCCTGCAGTGCTGCTTCTGCCAGAGTAAGACGGCAAAGACTGGACTTTGTGTGCCTTCCATCTTGTGAAGAAATCTCCAAGGGCTTGATTTAGAGCTTGCCTCCTGTTGTTTGCAGTCTCAGGGACAGCAAAGACTTCTCTCTGCCAGCACCTGGAGTCTCTGGAGAGACTCCTGCTCTGACAAGTGGTGCCCTATCCAGTCCCTGGGCCCTTGAAAGGAAAGCTGGTGGAATCCAAGGAAATCAACTTCGGACGACTCCGGACCGCCGCCGCTGCTGAATCCGGTAACGCCGCCTGCACCCGACGCCGTGACCTTCGCTGGAACGCGACGCTCTTCGCAGGCCCGATGCCGCAGCAGCCCCGCTGAAGTCCGCGACTCCATGGAAGTCGCCGCACCACGTCGTGACCGACGCCGCTCGAAGTGCGCGGATTCAACGTTTCGCACAGATGCCGCGATCCCCGACTTCGCACATCAGCTTGTTTTCACTCTTCACCAAAGGTACTGTACTTGGGGGTCTACACGACGCCGTTGGTTTGGTGGCTGTTTTCTTTCTGCTTTTAAATGGTCATTACCTTCCTGAAGGATCCTCTGTTGAGCCTGTGGATCAAGTCCTAACTCCATATCTTTCCTCAAATAATGTCCGAAGAGACTTGTCCCTTGTGAACATTTCAGTGGTACCAATTCCTGATGGGATTGTGTGGGATAAAGTTCCATTTGATATAAACGGGCCTACTGAGGTCATTCAAATTCCATATGTCTTTCAAATTTCTATGACTGATGTAATTACACCTGGTGTTGTATCTGATGACTGGGATGTCCAAACAGTTGATTCCATGTTAGATGAAATTAAGGATTACACTGTATTTGAAAGTGATGATGTGTATACTAACACAAAGAATCATGGAGAAATTTTCTGCTATAACAACTAAGGACATTAATACCTGCACTGTTGTAGGAAAGTACCCTCTTTTTGCCATGGTTACACCCATTTCTGCCTGATGTCAGTGTGCTTGACTGTGTTCACTGGGATCCTGCCAACCAAGAACCCAGTGATTATGCTCTCTATCTTTTAAATGTTGTTGCTGCAAACTGGTAACCCAGTATTTCACCCAAAATTGGCATACTGGTGCCCCCTTATGACCCCTAGAGAAAAGTGTTGCTGGCAGGAGCTGAAGATACAATGTTGCAGAAGCAGCCTTTGCTTCTTTGTTGCAGTTTGTAGAGTTCCTGGAGGGTCCAGATGCAGTTACTTCGGTGAGAAGGTGAATTAAAGGATACAGAGGATTCCTGCTTGAGTCTTCCAATCCGAATCTGAAGAACCAACCAAGAGACAGACCCTAAATAGCCCTGAAAGGGGGATTGGTAAGCTAAAAAGGTAAGCACCTATCAGGGGAGGGCTCTGACGTCACCTGCTGGCACTGGCCACTCATATGCTCCCAGTTCTCTGTCAACTTGGAATCCAAGATTGTAAAACCCTGGGACTCCCCTTTCCTTTGTCCAATTTCGAGCCAGAGAAGGGACAGCGGGTCCCTGAAGTTATGTAGACTGGATTATGCAAGGAGGGCACCAAATGTGCCCTTCAAAACATTTCCAGTGGCTTGGGAAGGCTACCCCTCCCAAGCCTGTTACACCTATTTCCAAAGGGAGAGGGTGTAACACCCACACCCAAAGGAAATCCTTTGTTCGGCATTCCTGGGCTTGAGCTGATCAAGCAACAGGAGGGCAGAAACCTGTCTGAGTGGTGACAGCAGCTGGGGGTGCCTGGAAAAAGTCAGAAGGCTGGAATGGCAATACTAGAGCTCCTATAAGAAGCCCCCAGAGTGCATGGAATCATACAACTAATGCTTGCATAAGCATTGGGGTATGATTCCAACATGTTTGATACCAACATGCCTATTTTCGGAGTTACCATTATATAACTGGACATAGGTAGTGACCTATGTCCAATACATGTGTAAAATGGTGTCCACGCTCTTGTGAAGTCCGGGAAAATGGTCCTGGAGGTCATGGGTGCCCTCACACACAGGTACTCTGCATCCTTCCCTCAGGGTTGGAGGGCCTGCTATAGGGTTGACTTGTAAGTGACCTGGTGCAGTGTAAATGGCAGTGAAAGGGTGCATGCACCATTTCACACAGGCTGCAATAGCAGTCCTGCAGAAGCCTGTGCATGGGCTCCCTATGGGTGGCAAAAGAAATGCTGCAGCCCATAGGGATCCCCTGATACCCCAATGCCCTGGGTACCTAGGCACCCTATACTAGGGACTTATAAGGGGGCACCAGTATGCCAATTTTGGGAGAAATACTGTGTTACCAGTATGCAGTAACAACATTTAGAAGAGAGAGAGCATTATCATTGGTTTCCTGGCTAGCAGGATCCTAGTGAACACAGTCAAGCACACTGACATCAGGCAGAAATAGGGGTAACCATGGCAAATCCCCCCAAACGGGGGTGTAGGAGGCTGGACTGGTTTGTAGTGAGTACCAAGGGGTACTTGCACCTTGCACCAGGCCCAGTTATCCCTTATTAGTGTATAGGGTGTCTAGCAGCTTAGGCTGATAGATAATGGTAGCTTAGCAGAGCAGCTCAGGCTGAACTAGGAGACGTGTGAAGCTACTACAGTACCACTTAGTGTCATATGCACAATATCATAAGAAAACACAATACACAGTTATACTAAAAATAAAGGTACTTTATTTTTATGACAATATGCCAAAGTATCTTAGAGTGTACCCTCAGTGAGAGGATAGGAAATATACACAAGATATATATACACAATAGCAAAAATATGCAGTATAGTCTTAGAAAACAGTGCAAACAATGTATAGTTACAATAGGATGCAATGGGGAAACATAGGGATAGGGGCAACACAAACCATATACTCCAAAAGTGGAATGCGAACCACAAATGGACCCCAAACCTATGTGACCTTGTAGAGGGTCGCTGGGACTATTAGAAAATAGTGAGAGTTAGAAAAATAACCCTCCCCAAGACCCTGAAAAGTGAGTGCAAAGTGCACTAAAGTTCCCCTAAGGACAAAAGAGTCGTGTTAGAGGAATAATGCAGGAAAGACACAAACCAGCAATGTAAAAACTGTGGATTTCCAATCTAGGGTACCTGTGGAACAAGGGGACCAAGTCCAAAAGTCACAAGCAAGTCGGAGATGGGCAGATGCCCAGGAAATGCCAGCTGCGGGTGCAAAGAAGCTTCGACTGGACAGAAGAAGCTGAGGTTTCTGCAGGAACGAAAAGGGCTAGAGACTTCCCCTTTGGTGGACGGATCCCTCTCGCCTTGGAAAGTCGTGCAGAAGTGTTTTCCCGCCGGAAGGACGCCAACAAGCCTTGGTACACGCAAATCATGCGTTTGACGTTTTCGGACGCTGCTGGGGCCCAGGAGGGACCAGGAGGTCGCAAATTGGACCTGCAGAGAAAAGAGACGTCGAGCAAAACAAAGAGCCCTCACTGAAGCAGGTAGCACCCGGAGAAGTGCCAGAAACAGGCACTACGAGCATGCGTGAAACAGTGCTCACCGAAGTTGCACAAAGGAGTCCCACGTCGCCGGAGACCAACTTAGAAAGTCGTGCAATGCAGGTTAGAGTGCCGTGGACCCAGGCTTGGCTGTGCACGAAGGATTTCCGCCGCAAGTGCACAGGGGCCGGAGCAGCTGCAAAGTCGCGGTTCCCAGCAATGCAGCCCAGCGAGGTGAGGCAAGGACTTACCTCCACCAAACTTGGGCTGAAGAGTCACTGGACTGTGTGGGTCACTTGGACAGAGTCGCTAGATTCGAGGGTCCTCGCTCGTCGTGCTGAGAGGAGACCCAAGGGACCGGTAATGCAGCTTTTTGGTGCCTGCGGTTGCAGGGGGAAGATTCCGTCGACCCACGGGAGATTTCTTCGGAGCTTCTGGTGCAGAGAGGAGGCAGGCTACCCCCACAGCATGCACAAGCAGGAAAACAGTTGAGAAGGCGGCAGGATCAGCGTTACAGAGTTGCAGTAGTCGTCTTTGCTACTATGTTGCAGGTTTGCAGGCTTCCAGCGCGGTCAGCGGTCGTTTCCGTATCAGAAGGTGAAGAGAGAGATGCAGAGGAACTCGGCTGAGCTCATGCATTCGTTATCTAAGTTTCCCCAGAGACAGAGACCCTAAATAGCCAGAAAAGAGGGTTTGGCTACCTAGGAGAGAGGAAAGGCTACTAACACCTGAAGGAGCCTATCAGCAGGAGTCTCTGACGTCACCTGGTGGCACTGGCCACTCAGAGCAGTCCAGTGTGCCAGCAGCACCTCTGTTTCCAAGATGGCAGAGGTCTGGAGCACACTGGAGGAGCTCTGGACACCTCCCAGGGGAGGTGCAGGTCAGGGGAGTGGTCACTCCCCTTTCCTTTGTCCAGTTTCGCGCCAGAGCAGGGGCTAAGGGGTCCCTGAACCGGTGTAGACTGGCTTATGCAGAATTGGGCACATCTGTGCCCAACAAAGCATTTCCAGAGGCTGGGGGAGGCTACTCCTCCCCTGCCTTCACACCATTTTCCAAAGGGAGAGGGTGTCACACCCTCTCTCAGAGGAAGTTCTTTGTTCTGCCATCCTGGGCCAGGCCTGGCTGGACCCCAGGAGGGCAGCTGCCTGTCTGAGGGGTTGGCAGCAGCAGCAGCTGCAGAGAAACCCCAGGAAGGGCAGTCTGGCAGTACCAGGGTCTGTGCTACAGACCACTGGGATCATGGAATTGTACCAACAATGCCAGGATGGCATAGAGGGGGCAATTCCATGATCATAGACATGTTACATGGCCATATTCGGAGTTACCATGGTGAAGCTACATATAGGTAGTGACCTATATGTAGTGCACGCGTGTAATGGTGTCCCCGCACTCACAAAGTTCAGTGAATTGGCTCTGAACAATGTGGGGGCACCTTGGCTAGTGCCAGGGTGCCCTCACACTAAGTAACTTTGCACCTAACCTTTACCAGGTAAAGGTTAGACATATAGGTGACTTATAAGTTACTTAAGTGCAGTGTAAAATGGCTGTGAAATAACGTGGACGTTATTTCACTCAGGCTGCAGTGGCAGGCCTGTGTAAGAATTGTCAGAGCTCCCTATGGGTGGCAAAAGAAATGCTGCAGCCCATAGGGATCTCCTGGAATCCCAATACCCTGGGTACCTCAGTAGCATATACTAGGGAATTATAAGGGTGTTCCAGTAAGCCAATGTAAATTGGTAAAAAATGGTCACTAGCCTGTCAGTGACAATTTGGAAAGAAATGAGAGAGCATAACCACTGAGGTTCTGATTAGCAGAGCCTCAGTGAGACAGTTAGTCACTACACAGGTAACACATTCAGGCACACTTATGAGCACTGGGGCCCTGGGTTACCAGGGTCCCAGTGACACATACAACTAAAACAACATATATACAGTGAAAAATGGGGGTAACATGCCAGGCAAGATGGTACTTTCCTACAGGGGGACAATAAGGCTAACCTTGCCCACATGATTCTTCATTGTATAAGTGGAAATATCTGGAGAGTCCACTTGCATTGGAGTAGTTACTCCCAGGCCTATGTTCCACTCTAAAGTCCATCCCCTTTAGGGAAATGGACCTCTTCAACAATTTAGAGTTTTCACCTTTCATTCGTTTTAACCATAAGAGAGTGTGGTCTGTCTGAACTATGAAGTGAGTCCCAAAAAGTATGGTCTCAGCTTCTTCAGGGCCCAGACCACAACAAAGGCCTCCCTCTCTATGGCAGACCAAGGCTTTTCTCTAGGGGTCAACCTTCTACTAATAAAAGCAACAGGTTGATCCTGGCCCTCTGAATTGAGTTGTGGTAATACTGCCCCAATCCCTAACTCTGAAGCATCTGTCTGGACAGTAAGCTTCTTTGAATAGTTTGGGCTTTTTAGGACAGGTGCAATACATATTGTCTGTTTAAGCTTTTCAAAAGCTTTCTGACAGCTGGCTATCCATAATACCTTCTTAGGCATTTTCTTGGAAATGAGGTCATTAAGAGGGACGACAATGGAGCCATAGTTCCTAATGAACCTACTTTAGTACCCAGTAAGACCAAGAAAGGCTCTGACCTGGGTCTGTGTCGTAAGGAGAAGCCAGTCTAGAATAGTCTGGATGTTCCTTTGTAGTGGTTTAATCTGTTCCCCACCAACTAGGTGTCCCAGATAAACCACCTTCCCCTGCCCTATCTTGCACTTTGAAGCCTTGATAGTGAGGCCTGCCTTTAGCAAGGCCTCCAGAAATTTCCATAGGCGGACCAGGTGGTCATCCCAGGTGAATACAGCAATATCATCTAGATGTGCTGCACTGAAAGCTTCCAGACCTTGGAGGACTGTGTTCACCAGCCTCTGGGAAGTGGCAGGTGCATTCTTCAAGCCAAAGGGAATAACAGTAAACTGATAATTCCCTCCAATAGTAGAGAATGCAGTTTTTGGTTTAGCCTCTTCTGATAGCTTGATCTGCCAATACACTGCAGTCAAGTCAAAAATGCTTAGATACTTCACAGATGCCAGTGTATCTATAGGCCCATCTGTCCTG
Source organism: Pleurodeles waltl (assembly GCF_031143425.1). Taxonomy (NCBI): domain Eukaryota; kingdom Metazoa; phylum Chordata; class Amphibia; order Caudata; family Salamandridae; genus Pleurodeles; species Pleurodeles waltl. Next base: position 1,325,789,099 of record NC_090437.1, on the reverse strand, counting down.
GGTATAGGGTGAGCATCAGTCTTTGTGACTGTATTGAGCCCTCTATAATCAACACAAAACCTCATCTTCCTTTTACCATTCTGAGAATGAGGCTTGGGTACTAGCACCACTGGGCTGGCCCAGGGGCTATCTGAGTGCTCAATCACTCTTAAGTCCAACATTTTCTGAACTTCAGATTTAATGCAGTCCCTGACATGGTCAGGCTGGCTATAAAACTTACTTTTGACAGGCAAACTGTTTCCAGTATCTATGATGTGTTCACACCAAGTGATCTGACCTGGTGTCAGCGAGAATAGCTTAGAAAATTGGCCTAGAAGGCTCCTGCAATCTTTCTTTTGCCCTTCTGAAAGGCAATCTGCAAGATCTACTCCTTACACTGAGCGATCAGCTGCAGTGTTGGAGAAGAGATCAGGGAGAGGGTCACTCTCTTCTTCCTGTTCCTCATCAGTGGCCATGAGTAGGGTTAAGTCTGCCCTATCATAATAGGGTTTCAGGCGGTTCACATGAAGTACTCTTAGAGGATTTCTAGGAGTTCCTATGTTTACTAAATAAGTGACCTCACCCTTTTTCTCCACTATCAGATGTAGGCCATTCCATTTGTCCTGGAGTGCTCTGGGTGCCACAGGCTCCAGTACCCACACCTTCTGTCCTGGGTGGTACTCAGTAACGACAGCCTTCTGGTCATGCCATTGTTTTTGCAACTCCTACCTTGCATGAAGGTTTTTGGTGGACTTTTTCAAGTACTCGGCCATTCTAGATCTTAGGCCAAGTACATACTCCACTATATCCTGTCTGGGGGGCTTTATGGGTTGTTCCCACCCTTCCTCACAAGTGCAAGTGGACTTCTAACCGGGTGACCAAAAAGGAGTTCAAATAGGCTGTAGCTCACTCCCTTTTGGGTACCTCCCTGTAGGCAAAAAGGAGGCATGGCAATAGGACATCCCATCTCCTTCTAGCTTTTCAGACAGTCCCATGACCATACCTTTGAGAGTTTTATTAAACCTCTCAGCCAACCCATTTGGCTGCGGATGGTAAGGTGTAGTGAATTTATAAGTTACACCACACTCTTTACACATTGCTTCAAAGTATGAAGACATGAAGTTACTATCCCTGTCTGATACTACCTCTTTTGGAAAGCCCACCCTGTAAAATATTCCCAGGAGGGCCATTGCCACTGCAGGAGCTGTTGTGGTCTTCAGAGGAATTGCTTCTGGATATCTAATGGCATGGTCCACTACCACCAAGATAAACCTATTGCCAGAAGCAGTAGAAGGGTCAAGGGGGGCAACTTGGGATCAAGGGGGCCTTTGGGGTGCCACCAGTCTTAGTGAGGGACTAGTCTGTCCCAGGTCTTCCTTTGCCCCAAATGTCCAGCAAGGGGAATGTCATGTGCCACTGTGAGAACAAACTCCCTATACTGCAAGGGAATGACCAGTCTCCTGGTAGCACCAGGTTTTGGGTCCCTTGCCTCTGTATAAAGGAGATTGTTTTCCCAGTACACTTTGTGAGAGTCACTGACATCCTCTGCATCCTGTTGAACAGCTTGGTGTCTCAAACCCTCTAGTGTGCGACAGGTCTCCTGTGCCACAATCAACTCCTCCCTGGCAGGCCCCCTGCACCCAAAAGCTCAGCTGTGTCAGCCTGGAGCTCCTCTGGTAGAGGTTCTGCACAGGGAGTAGACGACTCTTCATCAAAAGGGGAATCTTCAGTGGAGCGAGGGATAGTGGATAAGGGTTTACCCTTTCTACCCCTAGTTTTTGGGAGCACCTTTTCCATTGTTCCAGGATCCAAGTTTCCCTGTCCTCTTACTTCTTGGCCTGAGCCCTTGTGAGACCAAAGATGTGCTCAGGAATGCCTAACATTGCTGCATAAGCCTCCAATTCCACTTCAGCCCAAAATGAAGTCCTCAAATCATTGCTTAGTAGACATTCTTCAGGTAGGTCAGTGGCTACAACAACTTTCTTTGGACCAGTAAACGTCCTCCCCCTATAGTTGAAATTCGCAACAGCCATGGGGTGGCTAACAGTGTTATTATGGGCATCTGTCACTAGGTACTCATGACCTAGTAGGTGTTGCTCAGGGGCTACCAGTTTTTCTATCACCATAGTGACACTGGCACCTGTGTCCCTGTAGGCCTTAACCTGAACACCATTGATTAGGGGTTGTTGATTGTACTTTTTCACTCCCTGTATGAGCTTTTCTGCTCACCCTTGTTCTGACCCATTTGCCTGCAATCTCTCCTAATTCTTGAGGAGAGGTCAGATCTGGGACTACCAAGTAGTGGTGCAACAAATCGAGCACCCAATTGTTTAGAATATGCTCTATCAGAATCAGATTATAAAGATTATAAAGACCCTCATAGTCAGACACTTTGCTGCCATTTAACCCACCTTCTAAAGCCTTCACAGAACAGTCCACAAAGTCTATCCAATCTTGTGAAGACTCTTTTCTGGTTTCTCTGAACGTTATCCTGTATTGTTCACTGGTTAAGCCAAATCCATCCAAGAGTGCTGTCTTCAAAACATTGTAATTATCTGAATCTTCCTTCCCTGACAGTGAGAAGTCTATCCGTCCCCTTGCCAGAAAAGGACAACCACAGAATAGCAGCCCACTGCAGCTGAGGGACCCTCTGTACTTTACAGACCCTCTCAAGTGCAGGAAACCACTTGTAGATGTCATCCCCCTCCTTGTAAGGGGGAACAATTTTGTGCAAGTTCCTGGAATCAAAGGTATTCTCTCTAACACCATAATTCCTGAAACTGCTGCTGCTGCCACCATGGGGAACTAACCACAACTCCTGTCTTTCTTTCTCCACAGCTAAGGCCTCCCTATCTAGGGCCAGTTGTTGCTGCTGCAGCCTCAGCTTGGCCTCCTCCAACCTCAGCTTTCTGAGCTCCCTATCCACGGAGTCATCACCTGGGGTGGAAGTGTGGGACCCCCTCAGAAACTGAGGTGACATGAAAATTGGCAGAGGCAGAACTTTCCCTAGCTTTGCTGACTCTAGTGACCTGACCTGTAGGTGTGAGGGGAGCCCTACTTGTGTGTGAACCCCCCTCCACTGCCAGCTACACTAGTAGGTCTGCTAAATGGAAGATCTTTGGAAGAGTCCTTCCCTGAATCTTCAGGATGATTCCCTGACTCTAAAGTGTTAGAATAGCCTTCACCGTCCTCCTGGTTATCAGCATGCTGCTGATCATCCTGGAGGAGAAGACTCAACAGAAAATTCTTGTTTGGGTTCTTCCCTACCTCTAAGCTTCTCTCTGAGCAAAGCCCTCTTAGTACTTTGAAAGTCATGTTCTCATAGGGAGTTCCCATGACTCCAGGGGTGGCCGCAGAGGAAGACAGAGTGTAGTGAGTGTTAGAGTAGAGTGAGAGGAAAGAAAATACCTCCTCTACATAACCCCTAGTCTCTTAGAAAGGAAAGTAAGAGACTAGATCATGTACTAGGTATAAGTATGTATAGCTCTAGGAATAGAGTACACTTTCCTGTGGAAAGCACCGGTGACAGAGTGATAAGGCAATTGAAAGTACTTATCCCACCGCTGCACCACCAATGTAGGAGGCTGGCCTGGTTTGTAGTGGGTACCAAAGGTACGTACACCTTATACCAGGTCCAGTTATCCCTTATTAGTGAAATGTAGTCAGTGTCTAGAAGCTAGGCTGTCTAGGGGTAGCTGTAGCTGAGCAGCCAAGGCTTATCTACGAGACATGCAAAGCTCATCCAATATCACTATAGTCACACAGTATTTAAACACATGAAAGAAAATACTCAGTGTTACAAAAATAAAAGTACTTTATTTTGATGACACAAATGCCATAAATACCTTAGGGACTATGCTCCCTTAGGAGGTAAGTAATATACACAGTATATACACTAGAATTCAGAAATAGCTGTAAAAACAGTTAGAAAACAGTGCAAATAGTGAAAATCACAATAGGTTGCACACAAACACAACCATATACTAAAATAGTGAAATGTGAAAGTTGGTTTCCCACATAGGCAAGGGTAGTGTGTAGAGGGGTGCTGGGAGTGTAAGAAAATACCAAAGGAAAGTAATAGAACCCAGGGCCCAGGGAAGCAGGAGTAAATCACAGTAAGTTTCCTAGAACACACCATAACACGTGATAGAAGATGATGCAAGAACCAGAAGAGATTGCAAGACACCAACGATGGATTCCTGGACCTGAAGACCTATGAAAGAAGGGGACCAAGTCCAAGAAGCACTGAAGAGTCCAGGGAAACAGGAGCCCCTGCTAACCTGTATGAAAGTGTAAAAGAAGAACCACTGGTGAGGAAGAACAGTCAGTTTTCACCCAAGAACATGGATGCGGGTTCCTGGTTGGTGCAGCTGATGTCCCAGGCCAGATGGATGATTGCAGTCTGGTTTGCATCACAGGATTCCACCTGCAAGTTTTGGCACACACAAAGCACGCATTTAGCGGAAAATGGCGCTGCCCGGCACCAGGGAGGGACCAGGTGGCCTCTATCCAAGAGGAGAAGACAGAGGGAGCTCTCAGCAACTCAGAGAGCCCTCAGAAGACCAGGCAGCACGCACAGGAGTCAAACAGCCTGGGGACAAAGAAGGTGCAAATGGAGGCCCACGCAGCATGACACAAAGGGATCCCATTCTGCCAGAGAACCACTCAGGAAGCTGTGCTTCGCAGGAAGGAGTGTTGGGGGCCTGAGCTGTGCTGTGAACAAAGAACTTCATGGAAGGTCACACACAAACCTTAGCAACTGCAATCATGTGGTGCACGGGGGTACTGTCTTACATGGAGAGGTAAGCTCTTACCTCGACCAGGTTGGACAGCTGGACCTTGGGACAGTCTGGGTCACTTCAGTCCACCACCTGTGTTGCTGGATCCACGCTCGTCATCAGGAGAGGGGACCCATGCCACCGGTCTTCGCTGCAGAAGGGTGCCTGCTGAAGCAGGGAAGGAACGCCTTCACTTCAAGGGAGATTCCTTTGCTTCTTTTGATGCAGGTTGAAGACGGGCAGTCCTCGGAGGATGCATGACCTAGAAACAGTTGCAGTTGCTGGCAGGAGCTGAAGTTATAATGTTGCAGAAGTCGTGTTTGCTTTCTTGTTGCAGTTTGTAGAGTTCCTTGAGGGTCCAGATGCAGTTTTTTCGGTAGAAGATGAAGTAAAGGATGCAGAGGATTCCTGCTGGATTCTTGAAATCCAAATCTGAGGAAACACCCAGAGGCGAGACCCTAAATAGCCCTGAAAAGGGGATTGGTCAGCTGCACAGGTAAGCACCTGTCAGGGGAGGGCTCTGATGTCACCCGCTGGCACTGGCCACTCAGATGCTCCCAGATTGCCCCACCACCTTGGAATCCAAGATGTCAAAACCCAGGTACACTCTGGAGGAGCTCTGGGCACCCCCTCTGGGGTGGTGATGGACAGGGGAGTGGGCAGTTTCACGCCAGAGAAGGGACTGGGGGTTTCTGAACCGGTGTAGACTGGATTATGCAAGGAGGGAACCAAATGTGCCCTTCAAAGCATTTCCAGAGGCTCCTCCCTCCCATGCCTGTAACACCTATTTCGAAAGGTAGAGGATGTAACACCCCTCTCCCAAAGGAAATGATTTGTTCTGCTTTCCTGAGCTCGAGCCGCGTGAGCAACAGGAGGGCAGAAACCTGTCTGTGAGGTGGCAGCAGCTGGGGCTGCCTGGAAAACCTCAGAAGGCTGGTATGGCAGTACTGGGGGTCCACTGTAGAGCCCCCAGAGTGCATGGAATTGTAAAACCAATACTATCATCAGTATTGGGGTACAATTCCCAAGTGTTAGACACCTTACATGGCCATATTCGGAGTTACCATTGTGAAGCTTGACATAGGTATTGATCTATGTCCAGTGCACACGTAAAGTGGTGTCCCCACACTCACAAATTCCAGGAAAATGGTCCTGGATGATGTGGAGGTACTTCTGCTAATGCAGGGGTGCCCTCACAAACAGGTACTTTGCAACCAGCCTTCAGGGTTTGAAGGCCTGACATATAGGTGACTTATAAGTGACCTGGTGCAGTGAAAATGGCTGTGAAAGGGTGCATGTACCATTTCACACAGGCTGCAATGGCAGTCCTGGAGAAGCCTTTGCATGGGCTCCCAATGGGTGGCAAAAGTAATTCTGCAGCCCAGAGGGACCCTCTGGAACCCCAATGCCCTGAGTACCTAAGTAACATATACTAGGGGCTTATAAGGGGTGACCAGTACGCCAGTTTGAGATGAAATACTTGGTTACCAGTATGTAGTGCTAAATTTGAGAGGAGAGCGAGCATAAGCACTGGGATCCTGTTTAGCAGGATCCCAGTGACACAGTCAAACACACTGATATCAGGCAGAAATTGGGGGTAACATGTCACAAAGAGGGTACTTTCCTACAGTCTTTCATTGCAACATCTGCCTTTGGTGTTCCTTGCTGTTCCGCCAGTGCCTCCTGTGAACAAGGGACTGCTGATGTTCCCAATGAGGATTCATTCACGGTCATGCCCCATGAGACTGAGGCTGATTCGCGAGGCCACTCATGAGCCACCCTTGGTGGACTGTCTGGCTTCTGTGGGCACTTTAAATGGTGCTGCTCCCCCTGCCGCTGCAGCTCCACCAGCCCAGGCTCCTGAGACCTCCTAGCAAGCCCAGCGAATTCACAGTAAGTAGCCCCCCCTCCACCGCCCAGCCCCTCGCCCTGCCCCGCGCTACTCACCGCCTCTCCTCTTCTTTTCTTCATCTCTGATCTTCCTCTGCACTCTTCATCTGTATTCTTCATCTGTACTCTTCTTTCTTCCCTGCTCCCGTCCTGCGCATTGTTTCTTCTGTCTTCATCTGTGTTTCTTCTTCTGTGTGCTTCTTTCTTCTCTCCTCTGCACCGCGACCTGCGTGTGCTTTCTTCTTCTGTGTCCCTCTTCGAGGCTCTTCTCTCCTCTGCTCCTCTTCCTTTTCACCGTCTTCTTGGCTCTTCTCTCTGCTGCTCCTCTTCCTTTTCACCGTCTTCTTGGCTCTTCTCTCTGCTGCTCGTCGCTCCTCTTCTTCTTTTCCTTCTTCTGTGATCTTCTCTCTTCTGCTCTTCTGCTCCTCCTCTTCTTTACCGTCTTCATGGCTCTTCTCTCTGCTGCTCGTCGCTCCTCTTCTTCTTTACCTTCTTCTGTGATCTTCTCTCTTCTGATCTTCCGCTCCTCCTCTTCTTCTTTACCTTCTTCTGTGTTCTTCTCTCTTCCGATCTTCCGCTCCTCTTCTTCTTTATCTTCTTATGTGATCTTCTCTCTTTTGCTCTTCTCTCTTCTGCTCCTCTTCTTCTTTTACCTTCTTCTTGGATCTTCCTGCGTCTGCCCCCCTGCTACTGACTCATTTCCCTGACCTCCCTCACTCGCCACCCCCTGTGTAACGCCCCTATCTTCCTATCTTTCTATCTTTCTCCCTCACTCGCCACCTCCTCTGTAACCCCCCCTATCTTCCTATCTTTTTACCCTTCTATCTCTCACCCTCACTCACCTCCACCTCCACCTCTGTAACCCCCTATCTTCTATCTCTCACCCTCACTCACCTCCACCTCTTTAACCCCCCCTCCCCTATCTTCCTAACTTTCCTCCTAACTTTCTTCCTAAACTCCCCGCCACCCTTAACCCCCACCATCTTTTCTCCCCTCTACCTGTCCCCCCTCCCGCCGCTTTCCCGCTGCCACCTCCTGCACGCCCCGCCCCCCCAGCTCCCATTCGTCGCCCCACTCCCGTCCCCCAACCCCAGCTGACCCCTCCTCCCTCTTATGGCGGCTGCTGCGCGACAGAGTTAGTGACCCTTGACCCAAGGGTAGGTCGCTCCCCCTGCCGCTGCAGCTCCACCAGCCCAGGCTCCTGAGACCTCCTAGCAAGCCCAGCAAATTCACAGTAAGTACCCCCCCCCACCGCCCAGCCCCTCGCCCTGCCCCGCGCTACTCACCTCCTCTCCTCTTCTTTTCTTCATCTCTAGTCTTCCTCTGCGCTCTTCATCTGTATTCTTCATCTGTACTCTTCTGTCTTCCCTGCTCCCGTCCTGCGTGTTGTTTCTTCTGTCTTCATCTGTGTTTCTTCTTCTGTGTGCTTCTTTCTTCTCTCCTCTGCACCACGACCTGCGTGTGCTTTCTTCTTCTGTGTCCCTCTTCTAGGCTCTTCTCTCCTCTGTTCCTCTTCCTTTTCACCGTCTTCTTGGCTCTTCTCTCTGCTGCTCCTCTTCGTTTTCACCGTCTTCTTGGCTCCTCTCTCTGCTGCTCGTCGCTCCTCTTCTTCTTTTCCTTCTTCTGTGATCTTCTCTCTTCTGCTCTTCTGCTCCTCCTCTTCTTTACCGTCTTCTTGGCTCTTCTCTCTGCTGCTCGTCGCTCCTCTTCTTCTTTACCTTCTTCTGTGATCTTCTCTCTTCTGATTTTCCGCTCCTCTTCTTCTTCTTTACCTTCTTCTGTGTTCTTCTCTCTTGTGATCTTCTGCTCCTCTTCTTCTTTATCTTCTTCTGTGATCTTCTCTCTTCTGCTCTTCTCTCTTCTGCTCCTCTTCTTCTTTTACCTTCTTCTTGGATCTTCCCGCATCTGCCCCCCTGCTCCTGACTCATCTCTCTGACCTCCCTCACTCGCCACCCCTTCTGTAACGCCCCTATCTTCCTATCTTTCTATCTTTCTCCCTCACTCGCCACCTCCTCTGTAACCCCCCCCTATCTTCCTATCTTTTTACCCTTCTATCTCTCACCCTCACTCACCTCCACCTCTGTAACCCCCTATCTTCTATCTCTCACCCTCACTCACCTCCACCTCTGTAACCCCCTCCCCTATCTTCCTAACTTTCCTCCTAACTTTCTTCCTAAACTCCCCGCCACCCTTAATCCCCCTCCCCCATCTTTTCTCCCCTCTACCTGTCACCCCTCCCTCTGCTTTCCCGCCGCCACCTCCTGCACGCCCCTGCCCCCCCAGCTCCCATTCGTCGCCCCACTCCCGTCCCCCGCCCCCAGCTGACTCCTACCCCCCTCCTCCCTCCTCTGGCAGCCGCTGCGCGACAGAGTTAGCGACCCTTGACCCAAGGGTAGGTCGCTCCCCCTGCCGCTGCAGCTCCACCAGCTCAGGCTCCTGAGACCTCCTAGCAAGCCCAGCGAATTCACAGTAAGTACCCCCCCCACCGCCCAGCCCCTCGCCCTGCCCCGCGCTACTCACCTCCTCTCCTCTTCTTTTCTTCATCTCTGATCTTCCTCTGCGCTCTTCATGTGTATTCTTCATCTGTACTCTTCTTTCTTCCCTGCTCCCGTCCTGCGTGTTGTTTCTTCTGTCTTCATCTGTGTTTCTTCTTCTGTGTGCTTCTTTCTTCTCTCCTCTGCACCGCGACCTGCATGTGCTTTCTTCTTCTGTGTCCCTCTTCTAGGCTCTTCTCTCCTCTGCTCCTCTTCCTTTTCACCGTCTTCCTGGCTCTTCTCTCTGCTGCTCTTCTTCCTTTTCACCGTCTTCTTGGCTCCTCTCTCTGCTGCTCGTCGCTCCTCTTCTTCTTTTCCTTCTTCTGTGATCTTCTCTCTTCTGCTCTTCTGCTCTTCTGCTCCTCCTCTTCTTTACCGTCTTTTTGGCTCTTCTCTCTGCTGCTTGTCGCTCCTCTTCTTCTTTACCTTCTTCTGTGATCTTCTCTCTTCTGATCTTCCGCTCCTCTTCTTCTTCTTTACCTTCTTCTGTGTTCTTCTCTCTTCTGATCTTCCGCTCCTCTTCTTCTTTATCTTCTTCTGTGATCTTCTCTCTACTGCTCTTCTCTCTTCTGCTCCTCTTCTTCTTTTACCTTCTTCTTGGATCTTCCCGCGTCTGCCCCCCTGCTCCTGACTTGTCTCTCTGACCTCCCTCACTCGCCACCCCCTCTGTAACGCCCCTATCTTCCTATCTTTCTATCTTTCTCCCTCACTCGCCACCTCCTCTGTAACCCCCCTATCTTCCTATCTTTTTACCCTTCTATCTCTCACCCTCACTCACCTCCACCTCCACCTCTGTAACCCCCTATCTTCTATCTCTCACCCTCACTCACCTCCACCTCTGTAACCCCCCCTCCCCTATCTTCCTAACTTTCCTCCTAACTTTCTTCCTAAACTCCCCGCCACCCTTAACCCCCCTCCCCCATCTTTTCTCCCCTCTACCTGTCCCCCCTCCCTCCGCTTTCCCGCCGCCACCTCCTGCTTGCCCCCGCCCCCCCAGCTCCCATTCGTCACCCCACTGCCGTCCCCGGCCCCCAGCTGACCCCACCCCCCCTCCTCCCTCTTACGGCGGGCGCGCCAATGACAAGCCCGTCTGCACCCGTGCGCGCCTGGACCGCACCCAGCGCCACGATCCCTGGCCCTCAGCACTCCTAAACCCCGCTGCACCGCTATGACCCCATCACCCTCCACGCCCTCAACCCAGGGCGTTCCAGCACCTGCTTCCAAGCCAACCCGAAACGTACCCACGGACCCTTCATATGTCACACCTACAAACGTACCTTCCACCACGAAACCACCGCGACCACCAGCCCACGCGCCATCAACCACCTCAAATGCATCCTGATCAACGCTCAATCCGTCCACAAGCACGCTGTTGAACTCTGGGACCTCCTGGACTCCACCGCAACAGACGTCGCCTTCATCACTGAGACCTGGATGAACGCCTCTTCGGCCCCTGACATCGCCATAGCCATCCCTGAAGGCTACAAGATCTCCAGAAAAGACCGCACCAACCAAGTAGGAGGAGGAATCGCCATCGTCTTCAAAGAATCCATCAACGTCACCACCTCCACCGAAGACACCCCCCTTGCCGCCGAACACCTGCACTTCCAGATCCGCACAGACCCCAGGACCACCCTCAGAGGATCCCTCATCTACCGTCCCCCCCGACCGCGCCCCCTCTTTAGCGACTCCATCACCGACTTCATCTCCCCGCACGCCCTCGCCGGACTTCATCCTCCTCGGCGACCTCAACTTCCATCTGGAATAGAACAACGACCCCAACACCACCGCCCTGCTTGACAACCTCGCCAACCTCGGCCTCAATGTAGGAGGCTGGACTGGCTTGTAGTGAGTAACAAGGGGTACTTGCACCTTGCACCAGGCCCAGTTATCCCTTATCAGTGTATAGGGTGTCTAGCAGCTTAGGCTGATAGATAATGGTAGCTTAGCAGAGCAGCTTAGGCTGAACTAGGAGACGTGTGAAGCTACTACAGTACCACAAGTGTCACTTGCACAATATCATAAGAAAACACAATACACAGTTATACTAAAAATAAAGGTACTTTATTTTCATGACAATATGCCAAAGTATCTTAGAGTGTACCCTCAGTGAGAGGATAGGAAATATACACAAGATATATATACACAATAGCAAAAATATGCAGTATAGTCTTAGAAAACAGTGCAAACAAAGTATAGTTACAATAGGATGCAATGGGGACACATAGGGATAGGGGCAACACAAACCATATACTCCAAAAGTGGAATGCGAACCATGAATGGACCCCAAACCTATGTGACCTTGTAGAGGGTCGCTGGGACTATTAGAAAATAGTGAGAGTTAGAAAAATAACCCTCCCCAAGACCCTGAAAAGTGAGTGCAAAGTGCACTAAAGTTCCCCTAAGGACAAAGAAGTCGTGTTAGAGGGATAATGCAGGAAAGACACAAACCAACAATGCAACAACGATGGATTTCCAATCTAGGGTACCTGTGGAACAAGGGGACCAAGTCCAAAAGTCACAAGCAAGTCGGAGATGGGCATATGCCCAGGAAATGCCAGCTGTGGGTGCAAAGAAGCTTCTACTGGACAGAAGAAGCTGAGGTTTCTGCAGGAACAAAAAGGGTTAGAGACTTTCCCTTTGGTGGACGGATCCCTCTTACCGTGGAGAGTCGTGCAGAAGTGTTTTCCCACCCAAAAATCGCCAACAAACCTTGCTAGCTGCAAATCGTGCGGTTAGAGTTTTTGGACGCTGCTGTGGCCCAGGAGGGACCAGGAAGTCGCAAATTGGACCAGGAGGTAGAGGGGACGTCGAGCAAGACAAAGAGCCCTCTCAGCAGCAGGTAGTACCCGGAGATGTGCCAGAAACAGGCACTACGTGGATGCATGAAACGGTGCTCACCCGAAGTTACACAAAGGAGTCCCACGTCGCCGGAGACCAACTTAGAAAGTCGTGCAATGCAGGTTAGAGTGCCGTGGACCCAGGCTTGGCTGTGCACAAAGGATTTCCGCCGGAAGTGCACAGGGGCCGGAGTAGTTGCAAAAGTCGCAGTTCCCAGCAATGCAGTCTAGCGAGGTGAGGCAAGGACTTACCTCCACCAAACTTGGACTGAAGAGTCACTGGACTGTGGGAGTCACTTGGACAGAGTTGCTGGATTCGAGGGACCTCGCTCGTTGTGCTGAGAGGAGACCCAAGGGACCGGTAATGCAGCTTTTTGGTGCCTGCGGTTGCAGGGGGAAGATTCCGTCGACCCACGGGAGATTTCTTCGGAGCTTCTAGTGCAGAGAGGAGGCAGACTACCCCCACAGCATGCACCACCAGGAAAACAGTCGAGAAGGCGGCAGGATCAGCATTACAGAGTTGCAGTAGTCGTCTTTGCTACTATGTTGCAGGTTTGCAGGCTTCCAGCGCGGTCAGCAGTCGATTCCTTGGCAGAAGGTGAAGAGAGAGATGCAGAGGAACTCGGATGAGCTCTTGCATTCGTTATCTAAAGTTTCCCCAGAGGCAGAGACCCTAAATAGCCAGAAAAGAGGGTTTGGCTATCTAGGAGAGAGGAAAGGCTACTAACACCTGAAGGAGCCTATCAGAAGGAGTCTCTGACGTCACCTGGTGGCACTGGCCACTCAGAGCAGTCCAGTGTGCCAGCAGCACCTCTGTTTCCAAGATGGCAGAGGTCTGGAGCACACTGGAGGAGCTCTGGACACCTCCCAGGGGAGGTGCAGGTCAGGGGAGTGGTCACTCCCCTTTCCTTTGTCCAGTTTCGCGCCAGAGCAGGGCTAAGGGGTCCCCTGAACCGGTGTAGACTGGCTTATGCAGAATTGGGCACATCTGTGCCCAACAAAGCATTTCCAGAGGCTGAGGGAGGCTACTCCTCCCCTGCCTTCACACCATTTTCCAAAGGTAGAGGGTGTAACACCCTCTCTCAGAGGAAGTTCTTTGTTCTGCCATCCTGGGCCAGGCCTGGCTGGACCCCAGGAGGGCAGATGCCTGTCTGAGGGGTTGGCAGCAGCAGCAGCTGCAGTGAAACCCCAGGAAAGGTAGTTTGGCAGTACCAGGGTCTGTGCTACAGACCACTGGGATCATGGGATTGTGCCAACTATGCCAGGATGGCATAGAGGGGGCAATTCCATGATCATAGACATGTTACATGGCCATATTCGGAGTTACCATTGTGAAGCTACATATAGGTAGTGACCTATATGTAGTGCACGCGTGTAATGGTGTCCCCGCACTCACAAAGTCCGGGGAATTGGCCCTGAACAATGTGGGGGCATCTTGGCTAGTGCCAGGGTGCCCTCACACTAAGTAACTTTGCACCTAACCTTTACCAGGTAAAGGTTAGACATATAGGTGACTTATAAGTTACTTAACTGCAGTGTAAAATGGCTGTGAAATAACGTGGATGTTTTTTCACTCAGGCTGCAGTGGCAGGCCTGTGTAAGAATTGTCAGAGCTCCCTATGGGTGGCAAAAGAAATGCTGCAGCCCATAGGGATCTCCTGGAACCCCAATACCCTGGGTACCTCAGTACCATATACTAGGGAATTATAAGGGTGTTCCAGTAAGCCAATGTAAATTGGTAAAATTGGTCACTAGCCTGTTAGTGACAATTTGGAAAGAAATGAGAGAGCATAACCACTGAGGTTCTGATTAGCAGAGCCTCAGTGAGACAGTCAGTCACTACACAGGTAACACATTCAGGCACACTTATGAGCACTGGGGCCCTGGTGAACAGGGTCCCAGTGACACATACAACTAAAACAACATATCTACAGTGAAAAATGGGGGTAACATGCCAGGCAAGATGGTACTTTCCTACACAACCCCCCCCCAAACGAAGGACAATAAGACTAGCCATGACCTGATGAGTCTTCATTGTCCAAGTGGAAATATCTGGAAAGTCCATCTGCATTGGAGTGGCTACTCTCAGGTCTATGTTCCACTGTATAGTCCATTCCCTGTAGGGATATGGACCACCTCAACAATTTAGGATTTTCACCTTTCATTTGTATTAGCCAAAGTAGAGGTTTGTGGTCTGTCTGAACAATGAAGTGAGTGCCAAACAGGTATGGCCTCAACTTCTTCAGTGCCCAGACCACAGCAAAGGCCTCCCTCTCTATGGCAGACCAACGCTTTTCTCTAGGGGTCAACCTCCTACTAATAAAAGCAACAGGTTGATCCTGGCCCTCAGAATTAAGTTGTGATAGGACTGCCCCTACTCCTAATTCAGATGCATCAGTTTGGACATAGAATTTTTTAGAGTAACAAGGGCTTTTTAGGACAGGTGCAGAGCACATGGCCTGCTTCAGCTCCTCAAAAGCTTTCTGACAGTTTGCTGTCCATAATACCTTTTTAGGCATTTTCTTGGATGTGAGGTCATTAAGAGGGGCTGCAATGGAGCCATAGTTCTTAATGAACCTCCTGTAATACACAGTGAGGCCTAGGAAGGCTCTCACCTGAGTCTGAGTGGTAGGGGGAACCCAATCAATAATTGTTTGGATTTTCCCCTGAAATGGTGCAATCTGTTCCCCACCAACAAGGTGTCCCAGATAAACCACTTTACCCTGCCCTATCTGGCACTTTGAAGCCTTGATAGTGAGGCCTGCCTTTTGCAGGGCCTCCAAAACTTTCCATAGGTGGACCAGGTGATCATCCCAGCTGGAGCTAAATACAGCTATATCGTCCAAATATGCTGCACTGAAAGCTTCCAGCCCTTGTAGGACTGTATTCACCAACCTCTGAAAAGTGGCAGGTGCATTTTTCAAACCAAAAGGCATTACAGTAAACTGGTAATGTCCTCCAATGGTTGAAAATGCAGTTTTAGGTTTAGCATCTTCTGACAATTTGATCTGCCAATACCCTGCAGTCAAATCAAAAGTGCTTAGATACTTGGCAGATGCCAGTGTATCTATGAGCTCATCTGCCCTGGGTATAGGGTGAGCATCAGTTTTGGTTACCAGGTTGAGACCTCTATAGTCTACACAAAACCGCATTTCCTTCTTTCCATCTTTGGAATGGGGTTTTGGTACAAGTACCACAGGAGAAGCCCATGGACTTTCAGAGTGCTCAACCACTCCTAGTTCTAACATTTTCTGCACCTCTTGCTTTATGCAGTCCCTGACATGGTCAGGCTGCCTATAGATCTTACTTTTGACAGGTAAACTGTCTCCAGTATCTATACTGTGCTCACACCAAGAAGTGGTACCTGGCACAGTAGAGAAGAGTTCAGAGAATTGATCTAGGAGATTTATGCAATGGTCTTTCTGCTCAGCAGTAAGACAATCAGCCAAAACTACACCTTCCACAAGAGCATCTTGTTCTGTGGAAGAGAAGAGATCAGGTAGAGGATCACTGTCTTCTTCCTGTCCCTCATCAGTTGCCATGAGCAGGGTGAGATCAGCCCTGTCATAGTAGGGTTTCAGGCGGTTTACATGGAGTACCCTAAGGGGACTCCTTGCAGTGCCTAAGTCAACTAAATAGGTGACTTCACCCTTTTTCTCAACAATTGTGTGGGGTCCACTCCATTTATCTTGGAGTGCTCTTGGGGCCACAGGCTCCAAGACCCACACTTTCTGCCCTGGTTGGTACTGAACCAAAACAGCCTTCTGATCATGCCATTGCTTCTGGAGCTCTTGACTGGCCTGAAGGTTTTTACTGGCCTTTTTCATATACTCAGCCATCCTTTATCTGAGGCCAAGTACATAGTCCCCAATATCTTGCTGAGGAGCTTTTAAAGGTTGTTCCCAACCCTCCTTTACAAGTGTGAGTGGACCCCTAACAGGGTGTGCAAAAAGAAGTTCAAAGGGGCTGAAGCCCACTCCTTTCTGGGGTACCTCCCTGTATGCAAAAAGGAGGCATGGTAACAGGATATCCCATCTCCTGCTGAGTTTTTCAGGGAGACTCATAATCATGCCTTTGAGAGTTTTGTTAAATCTCTCCACCAGCCAATTTGTTTGTGGATGATAGGGTGTAGTGAACTTGTAAGTTACACCACACTCCTTCCACATGGCCTTTAAGTATGCAGACATGAAATTGCTTCCCCTGTCTGATACTACTTCCTTTGGGAAGCCCACCCTGGAAAATATTCCCAAGAGGGCCTTTGCCACTGCAGGAGCTGTAGTGTTCCTTAAAGGACTTGCTTCTGGATATCTTGTGGCATGGTCCACTACCACCAAGATAAACCTACTGCCTGAAGCAGTAGGAGGGTCAAGGGGGCCAACTATGTCAACCCCTACCCTTTCAAAGGGAACCCCAACCACAGGCAGTGGAATAAGGGGTGCCTTTGGAGTGCCACCTGTCTTGCCACTGGCTTGACAGGTTTCACAGGACTTACAAAAATCTTTTGTGTCCTCAGACATTCTAGGCCAATGAAACAAGGGAACAAGTCTTTCCCAAGTTTTCATTTGTCCCAGATGCCCAGCTAGGGGAATGTCGTGTGCAAGATTTAGGAGGAACTTTCAGTACTCCTGAGGAATCACCAATCTCCTGGCAGTTCCAGGTTTAGGATCCCTTGCTTCAGTGTACAAGAGACTGTCCTCCCAGTAAACTCTGTGAGAGTCTCTGACATCCCCATTAGCCTGTTTGACAGCTTGCTGTCTTAGACCCTCTAATGTGGGACAGGTTTGCTGTGCCACACTCAGCTCCTCCCTGGCAGGCCCCCCTTCACCCAAAAGCTCAGCAGTGTCTGCTTCAAGCTCCTCTGGTGTAGGTTCTGCACAGGGAGGGAATTCTTCTTCCTCTGAAGTTGAATCCACTGTAGAGGGAGGGATAGTAGGAAGTGGTTTGCTTCTACTAGCCCTAGCTTTAGGGAGCACTTGGTCCATTGTTCCAGGATCCAAGCTTCCCTGTCCTTTTTGCTTTTTGGCCTGAGCCCTGGTTAAAGCAAAAATATGCCCTGGGATGCCCAGCATTGCTGCATGGGCCTCCAACTCCACATCTGGCCAAGCTGATGTCTCCAAATCATTTCCTAGTAGACAGTCTACAGGTAAATCTGTGGCTACCACAACTTTCTTTGGACCAGTAACCCCGCCCCCCAGTTGAGATTAACAACAGCCATGGGGTGGCTAAGTGTGTTGTTGTGAGCATCGGTTACTTGGTACTGGTGACCAAGTAGGTGTTGTTCAGGGTGGACCAGTTTCTCTATGACCATAGTCACACTGGCTCCAGTGTCCCTGTAGGCCTGAACCTCAACACCATTTATTAGGGGTAGTTGCTTGTACTTATCCATATTAAGGGGACAAGCAACTAAGGTGGCTAAATCAATAGCCCCCTCAGAGACTAACACAGCCTCTGTGGCCTCCCTAACAAGGCCAACCCCAACTAAGTTACCAATAGTGAGCCCAGCTACTCCCTTGGATTGGCTATTAGTAGGTTTGCTCCCACCACCACTGCTATTAGTAGGGACACTAGGTGTAGCAGTAGGGGTTGTAGTGGTAGGAGGCTTGGTGCTTTTCTTTGGACAACTGGGATCTTTTGTCCAATGGCCTTTTACTTTACATAAATAGCACCATGGTATCTTTTCTTTGTTTTGATTAAAGTAGGATTTGGACCCACCACCCCCACCAGAGTGTTTTTGTGGGCCTGATGAAGACTCATTTTTAGATTTGTCCCCACCCTTGTCAGAAGACTTACCATCCTTCTTTTTGTTGCCATCTTTGTCACCCCCTGTATGAACCTTTCTGTTCACCCTTGTTCTGACCCATTTGTCTGCCTTCTTTCCTAATTCTTGGGGAGAGGTCAGATCAGAGTCTACCAAGTACTGGTGCAACAAATCAGACACACAATTATTAAGAATATGCTCTCTCAGGATCAAGTTATACAGGCTGTCATAATCAGTAACTTTACTGCCATGTAACCACCCCTCCAAGGCCTTCACTGAATGGTCAATGAAATCAACCCAGTCTTGTGAAGACTCCTTTTTGGTCTCTCTGAACTTTATCCTGTATTGTTCAGTGGTTAAGCCATAACCATCCAGGAGTGCATTCTTAAGAACTGTAAAATTATTGGCATCACTTTCTTTCACAGTAAGGAGCCTATCCCTACCTTTTCCACTAAATGATAGCCATAGGATAGCAGCCCACTGCCTTTGAGGGACATCCTGTACAACACAGGCCCTCTCAAGTGCAGCAAACCACGTGTTAATGTCATCCCCCTCCTTAGAAGGGGGAAGTATCTTGTGCAGATATCCTGGAATCATGCTCTTTTGCAGGATGACTATGGGGAATACTGCTGCTGCCACCATGGGTTTCTAAACCCAACTTCTGTCTTTCCTTCTCTAATTCTAAAGACTGTCTATCCAAATCCAGCTGTTGCTTTTTAAGCTTCAGTCTGGTTTGTTCCACCCTCAACTTATTGAGTTCCCTTTCTAACAATCTGTCATCAGGGTTGGTGGGAGGGACATTTCTAGATACAGAGGTATGATGGGAATGAACAGAAGGAGACCTGTCCCTTACAGAGGGCACCCTAACAGCTTGGCTGACAGTGTAATGTGAGAGCACATCATCTGGATGATGTGACTCCACCTCAGTAACAACTATGCTAGACTGCCTTGTAATGGGCAGGCTAAGAAGTTTCTTTCCTGAACCTTTACCTGGGGGAGTCCCTGGATCAGATTGGGAACCATTAGCTACTTTTTCAACAGATGGGGCACTTTTAGCCTTATCTTGTTCTCTAAGCATGTTAAGTAACAATTCCAAGGAAGGATTCTTCCCTACACTCAAACCTCTCTCTATGCAGAGACTCCTTGCTCCTTTCCAGCTAAGGTGATCATATGCAAGTTTGCACAGATCAACATTTTGGCCTGTGCCAGACATTTTTAGAGAGAGTTAAAGTGATAGAAAAAGAGAAAAAAGTTTGTCAGAGCTTTTAGAAAGACAGAAAAAAAACTTTTAAAACTTTTTAGAACTTTTTAGAAAGTTAGAAGTACTTTTCAGCACTTAGAAAAGAGTGAAAAGAGGAAATGCAAAACTTTTTGGCAATGTGTATATACACTGAACTTGTTTTGTATATTTTTCTCTTATGAAAAGTACAATGACAAGAGTGGTAAGTAGTCTCAAAGCACTTATCCCACCGCTGCACAACCAATGTAGGAGGCTGGACTGGCTTGTAGTGAGTACCAAGGGGTACTTGCACCTTGCACCAGGCCCAGTTATCCCTTATTAGTGTATAGGGTGTCTAGCAGCTTAGGCTGATAGATAATGGAAGCTTAGCAGAGCAGCTTAGGCTGAACTAGGAGACGTGTGAAGCTACTACAGTACCACAAGTGTCACTTGCACAATATCATAAGAAAACACAATACACAGTTATACTAAAAACAAAGGTACTTTATTTTTATGACAATATGCCAAAGTATCTTAGAGTGTACCCTCAGTGAGAGGATAGGAAATATACACAAGATATATATACACAATAGCAAAAATACTCAGTATAGTCTTAGAAAACAGTGCAAACAATGTATAGTTACAATAGGATGCAATGGGGACACATAGGGATAGGGGCAACACAAACCATATACTCCAAAAGTGGAATGCGAACCACGAATGGACCCCAAACCTATGTGACCTTGTAGAGGGTCGCTGGGACTATTAGAAAATAGTGAGAGTTAGAAAAATAACCCTCCCCAAGACCCTGAAAAGTGAGTGCAAAGTGCACTAAAGTTCCCCTAAGGACAAAGAAGTCGTGTTAGAGGGATAATGCAGGAAAGACACAATCCAACAATGCAACAACGATGGATTTCCAATCCAGGGTACCTGTGGAACAAGGGGACCAAGTCCAAATGTCACAAGCAAGTCGGAGATGGGCATATGCCCAGGAAATGCCAGCTGTGGGTGCAAAGAAGCTTCTACTGGACAGAAGAAGCTGAGGTTTCTGCAAGAACGAAAAGGGCTAGAGACTTCCCCTTTGGTGTACTGATCCCTCTCGCCGTGGAGAGTTGTGCAGAAGTGTTTTCCCACCGAAAGAACGCCAACAAGCCTTGCTAGTTGCAAATTGTGTGGTTAGTGTTTTTGGATGCTGCTGTAGCCCAGGAGGGACCAGGAGGTCGCAAATTGGACCAGAAGGTAGAGGGGACGTCGAGCAAGACAAAGAGCCCTCTCAGCAGCAGGTAGCACCGAGAGAAGTGCCAGAAACAGGCACTACGAGGATGCATGAAACGGTGCTCACCCGAAGTTACACAAAGGAGTCCCACGTCGCCGGAGACCAACTTAGAAAGTCGTGCAATGCAGGTTAGAGTGCTGTGGACCCAGGCTTGGCTGTGCACGAAGGATTTCCGCCGGAAGTGCACAGGGGCCGGAGTAGTTGCAAAAGTTGCGGTTCCTAGCAATGCAGTCTAGCGAGGTGAGGCAAGGACTTACCTCCACCAAACTTGTTCTGAAGAGTCACTGGACTGTGGGAGTCACTTGGACAGAGTTGCTGGATTCGAGGGACCTCGCTCGTCGTGCTGAGAGGAGACCCAAGGGACCGGTAATGCAGCTTTTTGGTGCCTGCGGTTGCAGGGGGAAGATTCCGTCGACCCAGGGGAGATTTCTTCGGAGCTTCTAGTGCAGAGAGGAGGCAGACTACCCCCACAGCATGCACCACCAGGAAAACAGTCGAGAAGGCGGCAGGATCAGCGTTACAGAGTTGCAGTAGTCGTCTTTGCTACTATGTTGCAGGTTTGCAGGCTTCCAGCGCGGTCAGCAGTCGATTCCTTGGCAGAAGGTGAAGAGAGAGATGCAGAGGAACTCGGATGAGCTCTTGCATTCGTTATCTAAAGTTTCCCCAGAGACAGAGACCCTAAATAGCCAGAAAAGAGGGTTTGGCTACTTAGGAGAGAGGATAGGCTAGCAACACCTGAAGGAGCCTATCAGAAGGAGTCTCTGACGTCACCTGGTGGCACTGGCCACTCAGAGCAGTCCAGTGTGCCAGCAGCACCTCTGTTTCCAAGATGGCAGAGGTCTGGAGCACACTGGAGGAGCTCTGGACACCTCCCAGGGGAGGTGCAGGTCAGGGGAGTGGTCACTCCCCTTTCCTTTGTCCAGTTTCGCGCCAGAGCAGGGCTAAGGGGTCCCCTGAACCGGTGTAGACTGGCTTATGCAGAATTGGGCACATCTGTGCCCAAGAAAGCATTTCCAGAGGCTGGGGGAGGCTACTCCTCCCCTGCCTTCACACCATTTTCCAAAGGTAGAGGGTGTAACACCCTCTCTCAGAGGAAGTTCTTTGTTCTGCCATCCTGGGCCAGGCCTGGCTGGACCCCAGGAGGGCAGATGCCTGTCTGAGGGGTTGGCAGCAGCAGCAGCTGCAGTGAAACCCCAGGAAAGGTAGTTTGGCAGTACCAGGGTCTGTGCTACAGACCACTGGGATCATGGGATTGTGCCACCTATCCCAGGATGGCATAGAGGGGGCAATTCCATGATCATAGACATGTTACATGGCCATATTCGGAGTTACCATTGTGAAGCTACATATAGGTAGTGACCTATATGTAGTGCACGCGTGTAATGGTGTCCCCGCACTCACAAAGTCCGGGGAATTGGCCCTGAACAATGTGGGGGCATCTTGGCTAGTGCCAGGGTGCCCTCACACTAAGTACCTTTGCACCTAACCTTTACCAGGTAAAGGTTAGACATATAGGTGACTTATAAGTTACTTAAGTGCAGTGTAAAATGGCTGTGAAATAATGTGGATGTTATTTCACTCAGGCTGCAGTGGCAGGCCTGTGTAAGAATTGTCAGAGGTCCCTATGGGTGGCAAAAGAAATGCTGCAGCCCATAGGGATCTCCTGGAACCCCAATACCCTGGGTACCTCAGTACCATATACTAGGGAATTATAAAGGTGTTCCAGTAAGCCAATGTAAATTGGTAAAATTGGTCACTAGCCTGTTAGTGACAATTTGGAAAGAAATGAGAGAGCATAGCCACTGAGGTTCTGATTAGCAGAGCCTCAGTGAGACAGTTAGTCACTACACAGGTAACACATTCAGGCACACTTATGAGCACTGGGGCCCTGGTGAACAGGGTCCCAGTGACACATACAACTAAAACAACATATCTACAGTGAAAAATGGGGGTAACATGCCAGGCAAGATGGTACTTTCCTACACTCAAGCAACTGGTGAATACCCCCACCCTCATCGCAGGACACACGCTCGACCCCATCTTCTCCGCCAGCAAACACGTATCCTTCAGCCACACCTCCGCTCTACACTGGACCGACCACAGATGTGTCCACTTCACCTTCCGACGCGAGACTCGCCACCTCCGCACACAACCCATCCCACGTCGACAGTGGAACAAAATCCCCGAAGAACAGCTTCTCTCCACTCTCATCGACAACCAACCCACCTTCTCCGCCGACCCCAACGACACAGCCCTCAGCCTCACGAACTGGATCACCAACTGCGCAGACAACCTCGCTCCCCTCAGACGCCTTCCAAGACAGTCCAACACCAAAAAACCTCTCTGGTTCTCTGACTCCCTTAAGGAATCAAAGAAAACTTGTCGCACCCTCGAGAAAGCCTGGCGTAAGGACCACACCGCAGACAACATGACTGCCCTCAAGAACGCTACCCGCGAACACCATCACCTGATCCGCGCCGCCAAAAGGAATTTCTTCACAGACAGACTGGCCAAAAACAGCCACAAAAGCAGAGAACTCTTCAACATCGTTAAAGAGCTCTCCAACCCCAACGCCAACGCCATCACGCCCTCACAAGACCTTTGCAACTCCCTCCCCACCTTCTTCCATCGTTAGATTACCGACCCACACAACAGCTTCGGACACCAGACCCAGCCGACCACCACAGAACCCACAACCCCAGCCATCACCCTCAACGCCTGGACCCACATCAACACAGAAGAGACCAAAGCCACCATGAACTCCATCCACTCCGGTGCCCCCTCGGACCCCTGCTCACACTTCATCTTCAATAAAGCCGACGACATCATCGCCCCGCACCTCCAGAACATCATCAACACCTCGTTTTCGTCTGCTACCTTCCCCGAGAGCTGGAAACACGCTGAAGTCAACGCCCTACTGAAGAAACCTACGGCTGACCCAAGCGACCTGAAGAACTTCCGCCCCATCTCGCTCCTCCCCTTCCCTGCCAAAGTCATAGAGAAGACCGTCAACAAGCAGCTTACCAACTTCCTTGAAGACAACAACCTTCTCGACCCCTCTCAGTCCGGATTCCGAGCCAACCACAGCACAGAAACCGCCCTCATCTCAGTCACAGACGACATCAGAACCCTGATGGACAACGGAGAAACAGTCGCCCTCATCCTCCTCGACCTCTCGGCTGCCTTCGACACCATCTGTCACCGCACCCTAATAACCCGCCTCAGCTCCACCGGGATCCAAGGCCAGGCCCTGGACTGGATCGCCTCCTTCCTCTCCAACCGCTCCCAAAGAGTATACCTCCCACCTTTTCGCTCAGACCCCACTGAGATCATTTGCAGCATCCCACAAGGCTCCTCGCTCAGCCTGACACTCTTCAATGTCTACATGAGCCCCCTCGCCGACATCGTACTCAAACACAGCATCATCATCACCTCCTATGCCGACGACACTCAACTGATACTTTCCCTCACCAAGGACCCCACCAGCTCCAAGACCAACCTGCAAGATGGAATGAAGGACGTCGCAGATTGGATGAAACTCAGCCGTTTGAAACTGAACTCAGACAAAATGGAAGTCCTCATCCTCGGTAACACCCCGACCGCCTGGGACGACTCCTGGTGGCCCACGGCCCTTGGCACCGCACCGACCCCCTCAGACCACGCACGCAACCTCAGCTTCATCTTGGACCCACTTCTCACCTTGACCAAACAAGTCAACGTCGTGTCATCCTCCTGCTTCCTCACCCTCCGCATGCTCCGAAAGATCTTGCGTTGGATCCCCGCCGACACCAGAAAGACCGTGACCCACGCCCTCGTCACGAGCCGCCTGGACTACGGCAACACCCTTTACGCTAGTACCACCGCTAAACTCCAGAAACGTCTGCAACGAATTCAAAACGCCTTCGCCCGCCTCATCCTCAACATACCCCGCAACAGCCACTTCTCCACACACCTGAGACACCTGCACTGGCTTCCCGTCAGCAAAAGGATCACCTTCCGTCCCCTCACCCACGCACACAAAGCCCTTCACAACAAGGGACCAGAATACCTCAACCGTCGCCTCAGCTTCTACGCTCCCACCCGTCTTCTCCGCTCCACCAGCCTCGCTCTCGCAGCCGTCCCTCGCATCCGCTGCTCCACGGCGGGTCGGAGGTCCTTCTCCTACCTGGCGGCCAAGACTTGGAACACCCTCCCCACCACCCTCAGAACCACCCAGGACCACTCCACATTCCGGAGACTACTCAAGACCTGGCTCTTCGAGCAGCAGTAACCCCTTCCCCCTAGCGCCTTGAGACCTGCACGGGTGAGTAGCGCGCTTTATAAATGTTAATGATTTGATTTGATTTGATTTGCTGCTGCCACAGGAGATCCTGCGTCTGAGGCTGCTGCGCACTACTGCTCAGTGGATCCGTCTGCCAATCCTGTCTTCAATATATTTGACAATATGGCTTCCTTCTTGGATGCTTTTTCTTTTGATAGCTTCAAATACATTCTTCAAGATCAGTATTACTGTTAAATAAATTCTAAAGTTTCAAAGATTGCCAACATTGCCTTTAACTTTAGCCTGCTGTGCTTGTCGCGGTCAACATTGTGGGGGTGATTCTAACCCCAGGGTCGGCGGGAGCACCGCCGACAGACCGGCGGTGCCTCGCAGGGCATTCTGACCGCGGCGCTTTGGCCGCGGTCAGTGCAGGAAAACCGGCGGGCTCCCGCCGGTTTTCCGCTGCCCCTTGGAATCCTCCAAGGCGGTGCAGCTTGCTGCGCCGCCGAGGGGATTCCGACCCCCCCTACCGCCATCCAGTTCCCGGCGGTCCGCCCGCCGGGAACCGGATGGCGGTAGGGGGGGTCGCGGGGCCCCTGGGGGCCCCTGCAGTGCCCATGCCACTGGCATGGGCACTGCAGGGGCCCCCGTAAGAGGGCCCCTAAATGTATTTCACTGTCTGCTGCGCAGACAGTGAAATACGCGACGGGTGCAACTGCACCCGTCGCACAGCTTCCACTCCGCCGGCTCGATTCCGAGCCGGCTTCATCGTGGAAGCCTCTTTCCCGCTGGGCTGGCGGGCGGCCTGAAGGCGGCCGCCCGCCAGCCCAGCGGGAATGTCAGAATTACCGCCGCGGTCTTTCGACCGCGGAACGGTAACCTGACGGCGGGACTTTGGCGGGCGGCCTCCGCCGCCCGCCAAGGTCAGGATGAGGGCCTGTGTCTCTTTGTATGTTTTAGCTATTTTTAACATGTTTTTTATTAGATTTTATTTGTTTTTTAATATGATCTTAGCTTGTTTTAATCCAGAGCATATTAGCTTGGGTTCATTCACTTTCTCTGGTGTCATTTTTATGGTGTCATACTTGTTCCCGCAATGAGGAGGGTGTGGTGGATCCTATTTAGTTTTAATGGGAATCAGGAGTTTAGCTTAGCCTTTGTCTTGCAGGCCTGTGCCCCCGTCACCTAGTGACTTTTAACCTACATAGCTGGCTCTGTTGGCACATTTATTAAATTATTTCTTCTAAGATGGCTGCCATGTTTATAGTTAGGAAGATGTTTTAGTTTCATATTATTAGTGCCACTCTGTAAAGGCATCATTATCAGCGTCAAAGATAAATGAGAAACATAGGTATTCACATTATGCACTTTCCCACTTTCATGCAACTGTAACATAATGTACCTTTTCAGGGAGTAGTTTATGTAATTGCCACCCCAAGCATGCCTTCTTATCTATTGTTTGTGAACATACCTGCGTCAGGGGTCCTATCAAATCTGTATAATCTCACTTCTCACGCAGACAAGTTAATCAGAGGGATTCCTACCAGATGTTATCAACGCTATCTATGCTACACATCACTTTGATGCTGACCCAGTCTTCGTGTCCCCACGGAGTCTGATCTTGAGACCTCATTCTAAGGTAACACGGGTTGGGGGGGGCTCTTCTCATGGAAATGGTACTGGCAGATTAGGTTTACCACATCTAGATCTCTTTTGGTTAGAGATTAGGTTCATCATGCTAGGGTATTAGAGCCTACTTTACATCTACTTCACATTACATGTTATTGCCAGATGGTGGGGGTCTTTGTATTCATGACTTTCTTGTTAACCAATCTGTTCCTTCCATTGTTCATTATCCTAATCATTGCAGTCCATGCAATTTATCATAAATTGCAGTCTTGTTAATAAAACCTTTCGAAACTTTACTGCATCTCCATCATTGCCTGTGTGTGAGAAAAGGGTAGTCTCCGTTTAATCACAACCTCCCTGAGCTGTCGCACTATTGAGTCCATGCGTAAAGGCTACCGCAAATCACCTTTTACTGTTTGGGTTTTTTGGTGAGGGTTTATGAGCTGGGAGAATTGGGATGGCAGTTGCGACTTGTTGTAGGATTGGCCTACTCACCTACAGACAAAAGTGCTGTCATCCTTAAACCAGTAGTCTTGCCTAGAGCAAGAGTTAAACTATGACAGCCCCTGGCAGAAAGACCTGTACTGAAAGGGGAACTTGTGCCCTTCAAAACCACTCTTTGAAGTCTCCCCCACTTCAAAGGCATTTTGGGGTATATAAACTGGGTCTTGCGACAGAAAATTTGACACTCCGCCCTAACAGATCGAAGCACAGCCCAACTGGGACGACGCACACAGGGGGGACCAGTATGCTGGGAAGAAAAAGGTACAGTTAAGAACATAATCACTGGGGTCCTGGTTAGCAGGATCCCAGTGAACACAGACAACACACTGACAACAGGCAGAAAATGGGGGTAACCATGCCAAGAAAGAGGGCACTTTCCTGCACCGTGAGTGTTACCGTGGAGCCCAGCACATGGGGAGTGCTGTGTGTAGCTCCTTACTTTATTTCGTTTCCTTCAGCGCATGGAGAGTGCTGCATTCTTGCCATAGTGTGTGAGTAGTGCTTCACTTTAACTGCTTTGCGCATTAGAGCATTCTCCATGTCCCCCCGTGGGAGAAATCACCACCGTGACCCAGGTAAGCTGCGATGCTCCAGTGCATCTGAAACGCGCTCAGGGAGGTGCCCCCGGGGCACGAGAAAGCGAAGACTGGAGCCGGTGCACTCCTAGAGGTGCCCCAGGTGAAACATGCTGAGAGAAGCACCCCCGTGCCCCGCAGGGCATTCTGACCGCGGCGCTTTGGCCGCGGTCAGTGCAGGAAAACCGGCGGGCTCCCGCCGGTTTTCCGCTGCCCCTTGGAATCCTCCAAGGCGGTGCAGCTTGCTGCGCCGCCGAGGGGATTCCGACCCCCCCTACCGCCATCCAGTTCCCGGCGGTCCGCCCGCCGGGAACCGGATGGCGGTAGGGGGGGTCGCGGGGCCCCTGGGGGCCCCTGCAGTGCCCATGCCACTGGCATGGGCACTGCAGGGGCCCCCGTAAGAGGGCCCCTAAATGTATTTCACTGTCTGCTGCGCAGACAGTGAAATACGCGACGGGTGCAACTGCACCCGTCGCACAGCTTCCACTCCGCCGGCTCGATTCCGAGCCGGCTTCATCGTGGAAGCCTCTTTCCTGCTGGGCTGGCGGGCGGCCTGAAGGCGGCCGCCCGCCAGCCCAGCGGGAATGTCAGAATTACCGCCGCGGTCTTTCGACCGCGGAACGGTAACCTGACGGCGGGACTTTGGCGGGCGGCCTCCGCCGCCCGCCAAGGTCAGGATGAGGGCCTGTGTCTCTTTGTATGTTTTAGCTATTTTTAACATGTTTTTTATTAGATTTTATTTGTTTTTTAATATGATCTTAGCTTGTTTTAATCCAGAGCATATTAGCTTGGGTTCATTCACTTTCTCTGGTGTCATTTTTATGGTGTCATACTTGTTCCCGCAATGAGGAGGGTGTGGTGGATCCTATTTAGTTTTAATGGGAATCAGGAGTTTAGCTTAGCCTTTGTCTTGCAGGCCTGTGCCCCCGTCACCTAGTGACTTTTAACCTACATAGCTGGCTCTGTTGGCACATTTATTAAATTATTTCTTCTAAGATGGCTGCCATGTTTATAGTTAGGAAGATGTTTTAGTTTCATATTATTAGTGCCACTCTGTAAAGGCATCATTATCAGCGTCAAAGATAAATGAGAAACATAGGTATTCACATTATGCACTTTCCCACTTTCATGCAACTGTAACATAATGTACCTTTTCAGGGAGTAGTTTATGTAATTGCCACCCCAAGCATGCCTTCTTATCTATTGTTTGTGAACATACCTGCGTCAGGGGTCCTATCAAATCTGTATAATCTCACATCTCACGCAGACAAGTTAATCAGAGGGATTCCTACCAGATGTTATCAACGCTATCTATGCTACACATCACTTTGATGCTGACCCAGTCTTCGTGTCCCCACGGAGTCTGATCTTGAGACCTCATTCTAAGGTAACACGGGTTGGGGGGGGCTCTTCTCATGGAAATGGTACTGGCAGATTAGGTTTACCACATCTAGATCTCTTTTGGTTAGAGATTAGGTTCATCATGCTAGGGTATTAGAGCCTACTTTACATCTACTTCACATTACATGTTATTGCCAGATGGTGGGGGTCTTTGTATTCATGACTTTCTTGTTAACCAATCTGTTCCTTCCATTGTTCATTATCCTAATCATTGCAGTCCATGCAATTTATCATAAATTGCAGTCTTGTTAATAAAACCTTTCAAAACTTTACTGCATCTCCATCATTGCCTGTGTGTGAGAAAAGGGTAGTCTCCGTTTAATCACAACCTCCCTGAGCTGTCGCACTATTGAGTCCATGCGTAAAGGCTACCGCAAATCACCTTTTACTGTTTGGGTTTTTTGGTGAGGGTTTATGAGCTGGGAGAATTGGGATGGCAGTTGCGACTTGTTGTAGGATTGGCCTACTCACCTACAGACAAAAGTGCTGTCATCCTTAAACCAGTAGTCTTGCCTAGAGCAAGAGTTAAACTATGACAGCCCCTGGCAGAAAGACCTGTACTGAAAGGGGAACTTGTGCCCTTCAAAACCACTCTTTGAAGTCTCCCCCACTTCAAAGGCATTTTGGGGTATATAAACTGGGTCTTGCGACAGAAAATTTGACACTCCGCCCTAACAGATCGAAGCACAGCCCAACTGGGACGACGCACACAGGGGGGACCAGTATGCTGGGAAGAAAAAGGTACAGTTAAGAACATAATCACTGGGGTCCTGGTTAGCAGGATCCCAGTGAACACAGACAACACACTGACAACAGGCAGAAAATGGGGGTAACCATGCCAAGAAAGAGGGCACTTTCCTGCACCGTGAGTGTTACCGTGGAGCCCAGCACATGGGGAGTGCTGTGTGTAGCTCCTTACTTTATTTCGTTTCCTTCAGCGCATGGAGAGTGCTGCATTCTTGCCATAGTGTGTGAGTAGTGCTTCACTTTAACTGCTTTGCGCATTAGAGCATTCTCCATGTCCCCCCGTGGGAGAAATCACCACCGTGACCCAGGTAAGCTGCGATGCTCCAGTGCATCTGAAACGTGCTCAGGGAGGTGCCCCCGGGGCACGAGAAAGCGAAGACTGGAGCCGGTGCACTCCTAGAGGTGCCCCAGGTGAAACATGCTGAGAGAAGCACCCCCGTGCCCCGCAGGGCATTCTGACCGCGGCGCTTTGGCCGCGGTCAGTGCAGGAAAACCGGCGGGCTCCCGCCGGTTTTCCGCTGCCCCTTGGAATCCTCCAAGGCGGTGCAGCTTGCTGCGCCGCCGAGGGGATTCCGACCCCCCCTACCGCCATCCAGTTCCCGGCGGTCCGCCCGCCGGGAACCGGATGGCGGTAGGGGGGGTCGCGGGGCCCCTGGGGGCCCCTGCAGTGCCCATGCCACTGGCATGGGCACTGCAGGGGCCCCCGTAAGAGGGCCCCTAAATGTATTTCACTGTCTGCTGCGCAGACAGTGAAATACGCGACGGGTGCAACTGCACCCGTCGCACAGCTTCCACTCCGCCGGCTCGATTCCGAGCCGGCTTCATCGTGGAAGCCTCTTTCCCGCTGGGCTGGCGGGCGGCCTGAAGGCGGCCGCCCGCCAGCCCAGCGGGAATGTCAGAATTACCGCCGCGGTCTTTCGACCGCGGAATGGTAACCTGACGGCGGGACTTTGGCGGGCGGCCTCCGCCGCCCGCCAAGGTCAGGATGAGGGCCTGTGTCTCTTTGTATGTTTTAGCTATTTTTAACATGTTTTTTATTAGATTTTATTTGTTTTTTAATATGATCTTAGCTTGTTTTAATCCAGAGCATATTAGCTTGGGTTCATTCACTTTCTCTGGTGTCATTTTTATGGTGTCATACTTGTTCCCGCAATGAGGAGGGTGTGGTGGATCCTATTTAGTTTTAATGGGAATCAGGAGTTTAGCTTAGCCTTTGTCTTGCAGGCCTGTGCCCCCGTCACCTAGTGACTTTTAACCTACATAGCTGGCTCTGTTGGCACATTTATTAAATTATTTCTTCTAAGATGGCTGCCATGTTTATAGTTAGGAAGATGTTTTAGTTTCATATTATTAGTGCCACTCTGTAAAGGCATCATTATCAGCGTCAAAGATAAATGAGAAACATAGGTATTCACATTATGCACTTTCCCACTTTCATGCAACTGTAACATAATGTACCTTTTCAGGGAGTAGTTTATGTAATTGCCACCCCAAGCATGCCTTCTTATCTATTGTTTGTGAACATACCTGCGTCAGGGGTCCTATCAAATCTGTATAATCTCACATCTCACGCAGACAAGTTAATCAGAGGGATTCCTACCAGATGTTATCAACGCTATCTATGCTACACATCACTTTGATGCTGACCCAGTCTTCGTGTCCCCACGGAGTCTGATCTTGAGACCTCATTCTAAGGTAACACGGGTTGGGGGGGGCTCTTCTCATGGAAATGGTACTGGCAGATTAGGTTTACCACATCTAGATCTCTTTTGGTTAGAGATTAGGTTCATCATGCTAGGGTATTAGAGCCTACTTTACATCTACTTCACATTACATGTTATTGCCAGATGGTGGGGGTCTTTGTATTCATGACTTTCTTGTTAACCAATCTGTTCCTTCCATTGTTCATTATCCTAATCATTGCAGTCCATGCAATTTATCATAAATTGCAGTCTTGTTAATAAAACCTTTCAAAACTTTACTGCATCTCCATCATTGCCTGTGTGTGAGAAAAGGGTAGTCTCCGTTTAATCACAACCTCCCTGAGCTGTCGCACTATTGAGTCCATGCGTAAAGGCTACCGCAAATCACCTTTTACTGTTTGGGTTTTTTGGTGAGGGTTTATGAGCTGGGAGAATTGGGATGGCAGTTGCGACTTGTTGTAGGATTGGCCTACTCACCTACAGACAAAAGTGCTGTCATCCTTAAACCAGTAGTCTTGCCTAGAGCAAGAGTTAAACTATGACAGCCCCTGGCAGAAAGACCTGTACTGAAAGGGGAACTTGTGCCCTTCAAAACCACTCTTTGAAGTCTCCCCCACTTCAAAGGCATTTTGGGGTATATAAACTGGGTCTTGCGACAGAAAATTTGACACTCCGCCTTAACAGATCGAAGCACAGCCCAACTGGGACGACGCACACAGGGGGGAACAGTATGCTGGGAAGAAAAAGGTACAGTTAAGAACATAATCACTGGGGTCCTGGTTAGCAGGATCCCAGTGAACACAGACAACACACTGACAACAGGCAGAAAATGGGGGTAACCATGCCAAGAAAGAGGGCACTTTCCTGCACCGTGAGTGTTACCGTGGAGCCCAGCACATGGGGAGTGCTGTGTGTAGCTCCTTACTTTATTTCGTTTCCTTCAGCGCATGGAGAGTGCTGCATTCTTGCCATAGTGTGTGAGTAGTGCTTCACTTTAACTGCTTTGCGCATTAGAGCATTCTCCATGTCCCCCCGTGGGAGAAATCACCACCGTGACCCAGGTAAGCTGCGATGCTCCAGTGCATCTGAAACGCGCTCAGGGAGGTGCCCCCGGGGCACGAGAAAGCGAAGACTGGAGCCGGTGCACTCCTAGAGGTGCCCCAGGTGAAACATGCTGAGAGAAGCACCCCCGTGCCCCGCAGGGCATTCTGACCGCGGCGCTTTGGCCGCGGTCAGTGCAGGAAAACCGGCGGGCTCCCGCCGGTTTTCCGCTGCCCCTTGGAATCCTCCAAGGCGGTGCAGCTTGCTGCGCCGCCGAGGGGATTCCGACCCCCCCTACCGCCATCCAGTTCCCGGCGGTCCGCCCGCCGGGAACCGGATGGCGGTAGGGGGGGTCGCGGGGCCCCTGGGGGCCCCTGCAGTGCCCATGCCACTGGCATGGGCACTGCAGGGGCCCCGGTAAGAGGGCCCCTAAATGTATTTCACTGTCTGCTGCGCAGACAGTGAAATACGCGACGGGTGCAACTGCACCCGTCGCACAGCTTCCACTCCGCCGGCTCGATTCCGAGCCGGCTTCATCGTGGAAGCCTCTTTCCCGCTGGGCTGGCGGGCGGCCTGAAGGCGGCCGCCCGCCAGCCCAGCGGGAATGTCAGAATTACCGCCGCGGTCTTTCGACCGCGGAATGGTAACCTGACGGCGGGACTTTGGCGGGCGGCCTCCGCCGCCCGCCAAGGTCAGGATGAGGGCCTGTGTCTCTTTGTATGTTTTAGCTATTTTTAACATGTTTTTTATTAGATTTTATTTGTTTTTTAATATGATCTTAGCTTGTTTTAATCCAGAGCATATTAGCTTGGGTTCATTCACTTTCTCTGGTGTCATTTTTATGGTGTCATACTTGTTCCCGCAATGAGGAGGGTGTGGTGGATCCTATTTAGTTTTAATGGGAATCAGGAGTTTAGCTTAGCCTTTGTCTTGCAGGCCTGTGCCCCCGTCACCTAGTGACTTTTAACCTACATAGCTGGCTCTGTTGGCACATTTATTAAATTATTTCTTCTAAGATGGCTGCCATGTTTATAGTTAGGAAGATGTTTTAGTTTCATATTATTAGTGCCACTCTGTAAAGGCATCATTATCAGCGTCAAAGATAAATGAGAAACATAGGTATTCACATTATGCACTTTCCCACTTTCATGCAACTGTAACATAATGTACCTTTTCAGGGAGTAGTTTATGTAATTGCCACCCCAAGCATGCCTTCTTATCTATTGTTTGTGAACATACCTGCGTCAGGGGTCCTATCAAATCTGTATAATCTCACATCTCACGCAGACAAGTTAATCAGAGGGATTCCTACCAGATGTTATCAACGCTATCTATGCTACACATCACTTTGATGCTGACCCAGTCTTCGTGTCCCCACGGAGTCTGATCTTGAGACCTCATTCTAAGGTAACACGGGTTGGGGGGGGCTCTTCTCATGGAAATGGTACTGGCAGATTAGGTTTACCACATCTAGATCTCTTTTGGTTAGAGATTAGGTTCATCATGCTAGGGTATTAGAGCCTACTTTACATCTACTTCACATTACATGTTATTGCCAGATGGTGGGGGTCTTTGTATTCATGACTTTCTTGTTAACCAATCTGTTCCTTCCATTGTTCATTATCCTAATCATTGCAGTCCATGCAATTTATCATAAATTGCAGTCTTGTTAATTAAACCTTTCAAAACTTTACTGCATCTCCATCATTGCCTGTGTGTGAGAAAAGGGTAGTCTCCGTTTAATCACAACCTCCCTGAGCTGTCGCACTATTGAGTCCATGCGTAAAGGCTACCGCAAATCACCTTTTACTGTTTGGGTTTTTTGGTGAGGGTTTATGAGCTGGGAGAATTGGGATGGCAGTTGCGACTTGTTGTAGGATTGGCCTACTCACCTACAGACAAAAGTGCTGTCATCCTTAAACCAGTAGTCTTGCCTAGAGCAAGAGTTAAACTATGACAGCCCCTGGCAGAAAGACCTGTACTGAAAGGGGAACTTGTGCCCTTCAAAACCACTCTTTGAAGTCTCCCCCACTTCAAAGGCATTTTGGGGTATATAAACTGGGTCTTGCGACAGAAAATTTGACACTCCGCCCTAACAGATCGAAGCACAGCCCAACTGGGACGACGCACACAGGGGGGACCAGTATGCTGGGAAGAAAAAGGTACAAATAAGAACATAATCACTGGGGTCCTGGTTAGCAGGATCCCAGTGAACACAGACAACACACTGACAACAGGCAGAAAATGGGGGTAACCATGCCAAGAAAGAGGGCACTTTCCTGCACCGTGAGTGTTACCGTGGAGCCCAGCACATGGGGAGTGCTGTGTGTAGCTCCTTACTTTATTTCGTTTCCTTCAGCGCATGGAGAGTGCTGCATTCTTGCCATAGTGTGTGAGTAGTGCTTCACTTTAACTGCTTTGCGCATTAGAGCATTCTCCATGTCCCCCCGTGGGAGAAATCACCACCGTGACCCAGGTAAGCTGCGATGCTCCAGTGCATCTGAAACGCGCTCAGGGAGGTGCCCCCGGGGCACGAGAAAGCGAAGACTGGAGCCGGTGCACTCCTAGAGGTGCCCCAGGTGAAACATGCTGAGAGAAGCACCCCCGTGCCCCGCAGGGCATTCTGACCGCGGCGCTTTGGCCGCGGTCAGTGCAGGAAAACCGGCGGGCTCCCGCCGGTTTTCCGCTGCCCCTTGGAATCCTCCAAGGCGGTGCAGCTTGCTGCGCCGCCGAGGGGATTCCGACCCCCCCTACCGCCATCCAGTTCCCGGCGGTCCGCCCGCCGGGAACCGGATGGCGGTAGGGGGGGTCGCGGGGCCCCTGGGGGCCCCTGCAGTGCCCATGCCACTGGCATGGGCACTGCAGGGGCCCCCGTAAGAGGGCCCCTAAATGTATTTCACTGTCTGCTGCGCAGACAGTGAAATACGCGACGGGTGCAACTGCACCCGTCGCACAGCTTCCACTCCGCCGGCTCGATTCCGAGCCGGCTTCATCGTGGAAGCCTCTTTCCCGCTGGGCTGGCGGGCGGCCTGAAGGCGGCCGCCCGCCAGCCCAGCGGGAATGTCAGAATTACCGCCGCGGTCTTTCGACCGCGGAACGGTAACCTGACGGCGGGACTTTGGCGGGCGGCCTCCGCCGCCCGCCAAGGTCAGGATGAGGGCCTGTGTCTCTTTGTATGTTTTAGCTATTTTTAACATGTTTTTTATTAGATTTTATTTGTTTTTTAATATGATCTTAGCTTGTTTTAATCCAGAGCATATTAGCTTGGGTTCATTCACTTTCTCTGGTGTCATTTTTATGGTGTCATACTTGTTCCCGCAATGAGGAGGGTGTGGTGGATCCTATTTAGTTTTAATGGGAATCAGGAGTTTAGCTTAGCCTTTGTCTTGCAGGCCTGTGCCCCCGTCACCTAGTGACTTTTAACCTACATAGCTGGCTCTGTTGGCACATTTATTAAATTATTTCTTCTAAGATGGCTGCCATGTTTATAGTTAGGAAGATGTTTTAGTTTCATATTATTAGTGCCACTCTGTAAAGGCATCATTATCAGCGTCAAAGATAAATGAGAAACATAGGTATTCACATTATGCACTTTCCCACTTTCATGCAACTGTAACATAATGTACCTTTTCAGGGAGTAGTTTATGTAATTGCCACCCCAAGCATGCCTTCTTATCTATTGTTTGTGAACATACCTGCGTCAGGGGTCCTATCAAATCTGTATAATCTCACATCTCACGCAGACAAGTTAATCAGAGGGATTCCTACCAGATGTTATCAACGCTATCTATGCTACACATCACTTTGATGCTGACCCAGTCTTCGTGTCCCCACGGAGTCTGATCTTGAGACCTCATTCTAAGGTAACACGGGTTGGGGGGGGCTCTTCTCATGGAAATGGTACTGGCAGATTAGGTTTACCACATCTAGATCTCTTTTGGTTAGAGATTAGGTTCATCATGCTAGGGTATTAGAGCCTACTTTACATCTACTTCACATTACATGTTATTGCCAGATGGTGGGGGTCTTTGTATTCATGACTTTCTTGTTAACCAATCTGTTCCTTCCATTGTTCATTATCCTAATCATTGCAGTCCATGCAATTTATCATAAATTGCAGTCTTGTTAATAAAACCTTTCGAAACTTTACTGCATCTCCATCATTGCCTGTGTGTGAGAAAAGGGTAGTCTCCGTTTAATCACAACCTCCCTGAGCTGTCGCACTATTGAGTCCATGCGTAAAGGCTACCGCAAATCACCTTTTACTGTTTGGGTTTTTTGGTGAGGGTTTATGAGCTGGGAGAATTGGGATGGCAGTTGCGACTTGTTGTAGGATTGGCCTACTCACCTACAGACAAAAGTGCTGTCATCCTTAAACCAGTAGTCTTGCCTAGAGCAAGAGTTAAACTATGACAGCCCCTGGCAGAAAGACCTGTACTGAAAGGGGAACTTGTGCCCTTCAAAACCACTCTTTGAAGTCTCCCCCACTTCAAAGGCATTTTGGGGTATATAAACTGGGTCTTGCGACAGAAAATTTGACACTCCGCCCTAACAGATCGAAGCACAGCCCAACTGGGACGACGCACACAGGGGGGACCAGTATGCTGGGAAGAAAAAGGTACAGTTAAGAACATAATCACTGGGGTCCTGGTTAGCAGGATCCCAGTGAACACAGACAACACACTGACAACAGGCAGAAAATGGGGGTAACCATGCCAAGAAAGAGGGCACTTTCCTGCACCGTGAGTGTTACCGTGGAGCCCAGCACATGGGGAGTGCTGTGTGTAGCTCCTTACTTTATTTCGTTTCCTTCAGCGCATGGAGAGTGCTGCATTCTTGCCATAGTGTGTGAGTAGTGCTTCACTTTAACTGCTTTGCGCATTAGAGCATTCTCCATGTCCCCCCGTGGGAGAAATCACCACCGTGACCCAGGTAAGCTGCGATGCTCCAGTGCATCTGAAACGCGCTCAGGGAGGTGCCCCCGGGGCACGAGAAAGCGAAGACTGGAGCCGGTGCACTCCTAGAGGTGCCCCAGGTGAAACATGCTGAGAGAAGCACCCCCGTGCCCCGCAGGGCATTCTGACCGCGGCGCTTTGGCCGCGGTCAGTGCAGGAAAACCGGCGGGCTCCCGCCGGTTTTCCGCTGCCCCTTGGAATCCTCCAAGGCGGTGCAGCTTGCTGCGCCGCCGAGGGGATTCCGACCCCCCCTACCGCCATCCAGTTCCCGGCGGTCCGCCCGCCGGGAACCGGATGGCGGTAGGGGGGGTCGCGGGGCCCCTGGGGGCCCCTGCAGTGCCCATGCCACTGGCATGGGCACTGCAGGGGCCCCGGTAAGAGGGCCCCTAAATGTATTTCACTGTCTGCTGCGCAGACAGTGAAATACGCGACGGGTGCAACTGCACCCGTCGCACAGCTTCCACTCCGCCGGCTCGATTCCGAGCCGGCTTCATCGTGGAAGCCTCTTTCCCGCTGGGCTGGCGGGCGGCCTGAAGGCGGCCGCCCGCCAGCCCAGCGGGAATGTCAGAATTACCGCCGCGGTCTTTCGACCGCGGAATGGTAACCTGACGGCGGGACTTTGGCGGGCGGCCTCCGCCGCCCGCCAAGGTCAGGATGAGGGCCTGTGTCTCTTTGTATGTTTTAGCTATTTTTAACATGTTTTTTATTAGATTTTATTTGTTTTTTAATATGATCTTAGCTTGTTTTAATCCAGAGCATATTAGCTTGGGTTCATTCACTTTCTCTGGTGTCATTTTTATGGTGTCATACTTGTTCCCGCAATGAGGAGGGTGTGGTGGATCCTATTTAGTTTTAATGGGAATCAGGAGTTTAGCTTAGCCTTTGTCTTGCAGGCCTGTGCCCCCGTCACCTAGTGACTTTTAACCTACATAGCTGGCTCTGTTGGCACATTTATTAAATTATTTCTTCTAAGATGGCTGCCATGTTTATAGTTAGGAAGATGTTTTAGTTTCATATTATTAGTGCCACTCTGTAAAGGCATCATTATCAGCGTCAAAGATAAATGAGAAACATAGGTATTCACATTATGCACTTTCCCACTTTCATGCAACTGTAACATAATGTACCTTTTCAGGGAGTAGTTTATGTAATTGCCACCCCAAGCATGCCTTCTTATCTATTGTTTGTGAACATACCTGCGTCAGGGGTCCTATCAAATCTGTATAATCTCACATCTCACGCAGACAAGTTAATCAGAGGGATTCCTACCAGATGTTATCAACGCTATCTATGCTACACATCACTTTGATGCTGACCCAGTCTTCGTGTCCCCACGGAGTCTGATCTTGAGACCTCATTCTAAGGTAACACGGGTTGGGGGGGGCTCTTCTCATGGAAATGGTACTGGCAGATTAGGTTTACCACATCTAGATCTCTTTTGGTTAGAGATTAGGTTCATCATGCTAGGGTATTAGAGCCTACTTTACATCTACTTCACATTACATGTTATTGCCAGATGGTGGGGGTCTTTGTATTCATGACTTTCTTGTTAACCAATCTGTTCCTTCCATTGTTCATTATCCTAATCATTGCAGTCCATGCAATTTATCATAAATTGCAGTCTTGTTAATTAAACCTTTCAAAACTTTACTGCATCTCCATCATTGCCTGTGTGTGAGAAAAGGGTAGTCTCCGTTTAATCACAACCTCCCTGAGCTGTCGCACTATTGAGTCCATGCGTAAAGGCTACCGCAAATCACCTTTTACTGTTTGGGTTTTTTGGTGAGGGTTTATGAGCTGGGAGAATTGGGATGGCAGTTGCGACTTGTTGTAGGATTGGCCTACTCACCTACAGACAAAAGTGCTGTCATCCTTAAACCAGTAGTCTTGCCTAGAGCAAGAGTTAAACTATGACAGCCCCTGGCAGAAAGACCTGTACTGAAAGGGGAACTTGTGCCCTTCAAAACCACTCTTTGAAGTCTCCCCCACTTCAAAGGCATTTTGGGGTATATAAACTGGGTCTTGCGACAGAAAATTTGACACTCCGCCCTAACAGATCGAAGCACAGCCCAACTGGGACGACGCACACAGGGGGGACCAGTATGCTGGGAAGAAAAAGGTACAAATAAGAACATAATCACTGGGGTCCTGGTTAGCAGGATCCCAGTGAACACAGACAACACACTGACAACAGGCAGAAAATGGGGGTAACCATGCCAAGAAAGAGGGCACTTTCCTGCACCGTGAGTGTTACCGTGGAGCCCAGCACATGGGGAGTGCTGTGTGTAGCTCCTTACTTTATTTCGTTTCCTTCAGCGCATGGAGAGTGCTGCATTCTTGCCATAGTGTGTGAGTAGTGCTTCACTTTAACTGCTTTGCGCATTAGAGCATTCTCCATGTCCCCCCGTGGGAGAAATCACCACCGTGACCCAGGTAAGCTGCGATGCTCCAGTGCATCTGAAACGCGCTCAGGGAGGTGCCCCCGGGGCACGAGAAAGCGAAGACTGGAGCCGGTGCACTCCTAGAGGTGCCCCAGGTGAAACATGCTGAGAGAAGCACCCCCGTGCCCCGCAGGGCATTCTGACCGCGGCGCTTTGGCCGCGGTCAGTGCAGGAAAACCGGCGGGCTCCCGCCGGTTTTCCGCTGCCCCTTGGAATCCTCCAAGGCGGTGCAGCTTGCTGCGCCGCCGAGGGGATTCCGACCCCCCCTACCGCCATCCAGTTCCCGGCGGTCCGCCCGCCGGGAACCGGATGGCGGTAGGGGGGGTCGCGGGGCCCCTGGGGGCCCCTGCAGTGCCCATGCCACTGGCATGGGCACTGCAGGGGCCCCCGTAAGAGGGCCCCTAAATGTATTTCACTGTCTGCTGCGCAGACAGTGAAATACGCGACGGGTGCAACTGCACCCGTCGCACAGCTTCCACTCCGCCGGCTCGATTCCGAGCCGGCTTCATCGTGGAAGCCTCTTTCCCGCTGGGCTGGCGGGCGGCCTGAAGGCGGCCGCCCGCCAGCCCAGCGGGAATGTCAGAATTACCGCCGCGGTCTTTCGACCGCGGAACGGTAACCTGACGGCGGGACTTTGGCGGGCGGCCTCCGCCGCCCGCCAAGGTCAGGATGAGGGCCTGTGTCTCTTTGTATGTTTTAGCTATTTTTAACATGTTTTTTATTAGATTTTATTTGTTTTTTAATATGATCTTAGCTTGTTTTAATCCAGAGCATATTAGCTTGGGTTCATTCACTTTCTCTGGTGTCATTTTTATGGTGTCATACTTGTTCCCGCAATGAGGAGGGTGTGGTGGATCCTATTTAGTTTTAATGGGAATCAGGAGTTTAGCTTAGCCTTTGTCTTGCAGGCCTGTGCCCCCGTCACCTAGTGACTTTTAACCTACATAGCTGGCTCTGTTGGCACATTTATTAAATTATTTCTTCTAAGATGGCTGCCATGTTTATAGTTAGGAAGATGTTTTAGTTTCATATTATTAGTGCCACTCTGTAAAGGCATCATTATCAGCGTCAAAGATAAATGAGAAACATAGGTATTCACATTATGCACTTTCCCACTTTCATGCAACTGTAACATAATGTACCTTTTCAGGGAGTAGTTTATGTAATTGCCACCCCAAGCATGCCTTCTTATCTATTGTTTGTGAACATACCTGCGTCAGGGGTCCTATCAAATCTGTATAATCTCACATCTCACGCAGACAAGTTAATCAGAGGGATTCCTACCAGATGTTATCAACGCTATCTATGCTACACATCACTTTGATGCTGACCCAGTCTTCGTGTCCCCACGGAGTCTGATCTTGAGACCTCATTCTAAGGTAACACGGGTTGGGGGGGGCTCTTCTCATGGAAATGGTACTGGCAGATTAGGTTTACCACATCTAGATCTCTTTTGGTTAGAGATTAGGTTCATCATGCTAGGGTATTAGAGCCTACTTTACATCTACTTCACATTACATGTTATTGCCAGATGGTGGGGGTCTTTGTATTCATGACTTTCTTGTTAACCAATCTGTTCCTTCCATTGTTCATTATCCTAATCATTGCAGTCCATGCAATTTATCATAAATTGCAGTCTTGTTAATAAAACCTTTCGAAACTTTACTGCATCTCCATCATTGCCTGTGTGTGAGAAAAGGGTAGTCTCCGTTTAATCACAACCTCCCTGAGCTGTCGCACTATTGAGTCCATGCGTAAAGGCTACCGCAAATCACCTTTTACTGTTTGGGTTTTTTGGTGAGGGTTTATGAGCTGGGAGAATTGGGATGGCAGTTGCGACTTGTTGTAGGATTGGCCTACAGACAAAAGTGCTGTCATCCTTAAACCAGTAGTCTTGCCTAGAGCAAGAGTTAAACTATGACAGCCCCTGGCAGAATAACCAGTAACCTATGTGTTTCATGTGACTACTGTTGACTTTCGCAGAGTACCAGTTCTAAGTATGGTTTTGACAACTGCTTGGGTAGCAGGGTATTGCAGTTTATTTTGATATAACTTGGTATTGTGTTTCCTTTGTGGTGGGGATAGTGCGTCACGTGTGATGTGTGTGGTGCAAATGCTTTACACATCGATTCCGGGATAGGCCTGACTGCTCATGCCAAGCTACCAAGGGGGTGAGCAGGGGTTATCTTGGGTGTGTGCCCCCTTGCCCTTACTAGAGTGGGTGGGTTCTGCCTGGCTGAGGGGCATACCCTAGCCAACCAGAAACCCCATTTCTAACAGTTATGCACAGGGTCATTTTGTGACTTTCTGTGATTCATCCTGCCTGGGGCTGTGACTGTTACTTGACCAGGGCTCACACCCCAGTCAACAAACAACCCCATTTCCCACACTGCACTTGCAAATAGGGAGCCAGTGGAGCTCTCTGAGGTGGAGTGAAATGCGGGTGTGGTTGGTCCAGTATGAGTTTTGTGGCGGCATTCTGGATGGTCTGAATTCTCTGTAGGAGCTGCTTGGAGATTCTGGTGTAGAGTGCATTGCTGTAGTGGACTCTCCTTGTGATGAGTGCTTGCACAACGGTTTGTCCAGTGTACTGTGGCAGCCACTTGAAGATCGTTTGAAGCATAGATAGGCTGTGGAAACAGGAAGCACTCACTGTGTTGACATGTGACGAAAGAGCAGATCCAGTAGAGTGCAGGTCCCTGGGTGCCGCCTTCTGAGAAGTGAGAGGTCGAGTAGGCTGAGTGCCACCGATTCTCCTTAGTCCAGGATGATCTGAATGCCTTGGCAGTTGTGAAGAGTGCTGTTTCGGTGCTGTAGTTTTCTATGAATCCTGATTGAGTGTTGTCAAGTAAGTTGTGTTGTTTGAAGTGGGTTGTGAGTTGCTTGTTGATGGCCTTCTCTATCGTATTGTCTGGGTAGGGGAGCAGGGAGATAGTAGAGAAGTAGCTCAGTTAGCTTGAATCAGATTCTTAAAGAGGCCACTGACTGCTGCATGCTTCCAGTCTTCTGGGAATGTGGTGGAGATTATGGAGGTGTTAATGATGTGGGTGAAGGCAGCGCTGAGGGGTGATGCTCCAAAGTTGTAGCTGTGATGGGGGCATGGGTCTGTAGGGGTCCATAGCGGATGGTCTGCATGATCGTTGCTGTGTCATCTCTGGAGAGAGTTTTCTATTTGGTCAGCTGCCAATCTTGGTGGTGATAGGCAGGTTTGTGATGTTTTTAATGGGGTCTGGTTTGTGTGCAAAGCTTCTGTAGATCTTTGCAATTTTGCTGTGCAAGACATTTATTGTCACAGAGGTCTTGGGAGGGGATTATGCTGCTCCTTGCAGCTGTTTGAGCTCCCTTCGATGTGTTCAGTTAGCGCTCTTTTCTTGGTGTCCATAAGCTGCTGTTTGTAAAGTCTGAGTGCAGCCTTGTACGTGGCTCTGTGGGTGGGTTTGTGTTCACCACCCCATTTTTTTCTGGCTGTTTGCAGTGTTGTTTGGAGTCTCAAAGGTCATCTGAGTACCAACTGGACTGCTTGATAATTCTTTGCTTATTGGGTTTGATGGTTCCAAGGGTGTCTGGACAGTGTTTTATACAGTTGTTGAAGTTAGAGATATCTGCGATGACGTCTTTGGGGTAAGATTGATTCATGCTGAGTGTAGGAGGCTGGCCTGGTTTATAGTGGGTACTTGATGGTACTTACACCTTGTGCCAGGTCCAGTTATCCCTTATTAGTAGATTAGTAGTGTTCTAGCAGCTTAGGCTGGTAGAGGTAGCTATAGCAGAGCAGCTTAGGCTGAACTAGGAGACATGCAAAGCTCCTTCTAAACCACTTATATCATATAGCACTTCATCATAAGAATCACAATACTCAGAGTTACTAAAAATAAAGGCACCTATTTTACTGACAATGTGCAAAAAAATTCTCAGAGGATATACTCCCTTAGGAGGTAAGTAAATTACACACAATATACACACAAACCAAAATCAGGTAAGTAAACAGTTAGAAAAGTAGTTCAAACACTGTAGAATACAAAAGGATGCAATAGGCCTAGGGGCAACACAAACCATATACTAAGAAAGTGGAATGCGAACCACTTAGGGACCCCTGGCCTAGTGTAGTGTGTAGAGGGTCGCTGGGAGTGTAAGAAAACACTAAGGGTGTCCAAGATACCCCACCCCAAGACCCTGAAAAGTAGGAGTAAAGTGACCCTACTTCCCCAGAAACACACTACAGTCATGATAGAAGATTTTGCAAAGACAACAACTGACTGCAACGCACTGAAGATGGACTCCTGGACCTGAGGACCTGTAAAGGAAGGGGACCAAGTCCAAGAGTCACAAAAGTGTCCAGTGGGGCAGTAGTCCACTAAACCCCGGAGGAAGGTGCAAAATGGCTGCCTCCGGGTAGAAGAGGCTGAAGATTCTGCAACAACGGAAGATTCCAGGAACTTCTCCTTTGCACAGAAGATGTCCCACGGCGTGCTGGAGGAAGCAGAGTTGTTTCAACAAAGTAAGACTGCAAACAAGCCTTGCTAGCTGCAAAGGTCACGGTTGAAGAAAATGGGTGCTGCCCGGGCCCAGGAAGGACCAGGAGGTCGTGTAGTGACAAAAGGGGAACACCTTCAGATATGATGATCTTGTAGTGGATGCCAGATTGATTCAAAACTTTTATGTGTGTCACACATTACAAATGAGATTTTTTCTATCTCCAGTATATTCCAGAGTCTATGTTATTTTATGTTATGTTGTGCTTTTTTGTAAAGTACACTGTCACCTTTGATCACATCCTGGCATTGAGTAAGTAGGTATAACCTTACCTAGGGCAGGGTGTAGGAAGTAGCCTCTTTCTAGCTTGCTTACCCCCACTTTTGGCCTGTGTGTCAATGTGTTTGACTGTGTTCATTGTGTAGTGAATCCTAGTTTGTTTTAATAGGATAACAGGAGTTAGCTTAGCGTCTGGCTTGCAGACTCGTGCCCCCGTCACCTATTGACCTTTAACCTACTTAGCTTGCTCTGTCTTAGCTTGTTTAATTATTTAATTCTTCTAAGATGGCTGCCTTGTTGATAGTTAGGCCACTTGTTATGAGGCGTCAAGATCAAGCAACAAAGA
Source organism: Pleurodeles waltl (assembly GCF_031143425.1). Lineage (NCBI taxonomy): Eukaryota > Metazoa > Chordata > Amphibia > Caudata > Salamandridae > Pleurodeles > Pleurodeles waltl. The sequence goes on along the minus strand of NC_090437.1, from coordinate 1,325,744,470 downwards.
CAATTAAACAGTAGGTGTTCACACTTAGGGATTTTCCCTCTTGATACTTTCGAGGGATTGTTTATATTAATTGCCGTCCCAAGCATGTCTGTTATCTGTTGTTTGGGAACACACCTACATCAGGGGTCCTTGTAGATCTGTATAAATATATCGTACTTTAGACAGATAATCAGAGGGATTCCGACCAGAGGGCATCGCCACCATCACTGATACCGATGCTGCAGTCGTCTTGACGCTGATCCAGTCTTCGTGTCCCTGCGGAGTCTGAGATAGAGACCTCTTTCCAAGGTAATGAGGGTTGGGGGCTCCTCTCATGGACATGGCATTGGCAGATTAGGTTTAGCAAACCCAGCTCTCCTTTAGGTAGGAGGTTAGGCCTTTCACATTAGGGTATTAGGGCATAGTACATCTCATATGGCTTTTCTATGCATTGCAAGATAGTGGGGGTTTTTGTAATAATGACTCTTGTCTTCACAATTCTGTTTTTTGCATTTTTCATTATCCTAACCATTGCAGCCACTGCAACTTATCGCAAATTGTAGTTATGTTAAATAAAAACTATTGAAACTTTACTGCATCTTTGTCATTGCCTGTGTTTGTATGAGACATGATATATCTGTGAGAAAGGGGTAATCTCCGTTTAACCACAACACTCCCTGGGATGTCTTATTCTCGAGTCCATGCGTAAAGGCTGCCACAAATCACCTTTTACTATTGTGTTTCTGGTGAGGTGCTGCTAGTGAGCCGGTAAGGTTGGGACAACAGTTGCGACTTGTTGTAGGATAGGCATAGTTGCCTACAAACAAAAGTATTGTGTTCCTTTAACCAGCAGTCTTGCCCAGAGCAAGAGTCCAAACTATGACATGGCGCCCAACGTTGGTGTTTAGTCATGCCTGATTCCGAGCATGCCTGATTCCTGTGCAAATTATTTTCTTAAATGACACTATTCAGCAGACATCCTGTCTGGGGTTAGTGAAAATTAAAGACCTGAACCCGCCCAGTATGTAGGAGGCTGGACTGGCTTGTAGTGAGTACCTAGGGGTACTTGCACCTTGCACCAGGCCCAGTTATCCCTTATTAGTGTATAGGGTGTCTAGCAGCTTAGGCTGATAGATAATGGTAGCTTAGCAGAGCAGCTTAGGCTGAACTAGGAGGCGTGTGAAGCTACTACAGTACCACAAGTGTCACTTGCACAATATCATAAGAAAACACAATACACAGTTATACTAAAAAATAAAGATACTTTATTTTTATGACAATATGCCAAGGTATCTTAGAGTGTACCCTCAGTGAGAGGATAGGAAATATACACAAGATATATATACACAATGGCAAAAATATGCAGTATAGTCTTAGAAAACAGTGCAAACAATGTATAGTTACAATAGGATGCAATGGGGACACATAGGGATAGGGGCAACACAAACCATATACTCCAAAAGTGGAATGCGAACCACGAATGGACCCCAAATCTATGTGTCCTTGTAGAGGGTCGCTGGGACTATTAGAAAATATTGAGAGTTAGAAAAATAACCCTCCCCAAGACCCTGAAAAGTGAGTGCAAAGTGCACTAAAGTTCCCCTAAGGACAAAGAAGTCGTGTTAGAGGAATAATGCAGGAAAGACACAAACCAACAATGCAACAACGATGGATTTCCAATCTAGGGTACCTGTGGAACAAGGGGACCAAGTCCAAAAGTCACAAGCAAGTCGCAGATGGGCATATGCCCAGGAAATGCCAGCTGTGGGTTCAAAGAAGCTTCTACTGGACAGAAGAAGCTGAGGTTTCTGCAGGAACGAAAAGGGCTAGAAACTTCCCCTTTGGTGGACGGATTCCACTCGCCATGGAAAGTCGTGCAGAAGTGTTTTCCCGCCGAAAGAACGCCAACAAGCCTTGCTAGCTGCAAATCATGCGGTTAGCGTTTTTGGATGCTGCTGTGGCCCAGGAGGGACCAGGAGGTCGCAAATTGGACCAGGAGGTAGAGGGAATGTCGAGCAAGACAAGGAGCCCTCTCAGCAGCAGGTAGCACCCAGAAAAGTGCCAGAAACAGGCACTAAGAGGATGCGTGAAATGGTGCTCACCCGAAGTTACACAAAGGAGTCCCACGTCGCCGGAGACCAACTTAGAAAGTCGTGCAATACAGGTTAGAGTGCCGTGGACCCAGGCTTGGCTATGCACAAAGGATTTCCGCCGGAAGTGCACAGGGGCCGGAGTAGCTGCAAAAGTCGCGGTTCCCAGCAATGCAGTCTAGCGAGGTGAGGCAAGGACTTACCTCCACCAAACTTGGACTGAAGAGTCACTGGACTGTGGGAGTCACTTGGACAGAGTTTCTGGATTCGAGGGACCTCGTTCGTTGTGCTGAGAGGAGACCCAAGGGACCGGTAATGCAACTTTTTGGTGCCTGCGGTTGCAGGGGGAAGATTCCGTCGACCCAGGGGAGATTTCTTCGGAGCTTCTAGTGCAGAGAGAAGGCAGACTACCCCCACAGCATGCACCACCAGGAAAACAGTCGAGAAGGCGGCAGGATCAGCGTTACAGAGTTGCAGTAGTCGTCTTTGCTACTATGTTGCAGGTTTGCAGGCTTCCAGCGCGGTCAGCAGTCGATTCCTTGGCAGAAGGTGAAGAGAGAGATGCAGAGGAACTCGGATGAGCTCTTGCATTCGTTATCTAAAGTTTCCCCAGAGACAGAGACCCTAAATAGCCAGAAAAGAGGGTTTGGCTACTTAGGAGAGAGGATAGGCTAGCAACACCTGAAGGAGCCTATCAGAAGGAGTCTCTGACGTCACCTGGTGGCACTGGCCACTCAGAGCAGTCCAGTGTGCCAGCAGCACCTCTGTTTCCAAGATGGCAGAGGTCTGGAGCACACTGGAGGAGCTCTGGACACCTCCCAGGGGAGGTGCAGGTCAGGGGAGTGGTCACTCCCCTTTCCTTTGTTCAGTTTTGCGCCAGAGCAGGGCTAAGGGGTCCCCTGAACCGGTGTAGACTGGCTTATGCAGAATTGGGCACATCTGTGCCCAACAAAGCATTTCCAGAGGCTGGGGGAGGCTTCTCCTCCCCTGCCTTCACACCATTTTCGAAAGGGAGAGGGTGTAACACCCTCTCTCAGAGGAAGTTCTTTGTTCTGCCATCCTGGGCCAGGCCTGGCTGGACCCCAGGAGGGCAGATGCCTGTCTGAGGGGTTGGCAGCAGCAGCAGCTGCAGTGAAACCCCAGGAAAGGTAGTTTGGCAGTACCAGGGTCTGTGCTACAGACCACTGGGATCATGGGATTGTGCCAACTATGCCAGGATGGCATAGAGGGGGCAATTCCATGATCATAGACATGTTACATGGCCATATTCGGAGTTACCATTGTGAAGCTACATATAGGTAGTGACCTATATGTAGTGCACGCGTGTAATGGTGTCCCCGCACTCACAAAGTCCGGGGAATTGGCCCTGAACAATGTGGGGGCACCTTGGCTAGTGCCAGGGTGCCCTCACACTAAGTAACTTTGCACCTAACCTTTACCAGGTAAAGGTTAGACATATAGGTGACTTATAAGTTACTTAAGTGCAGTGTAAAATGGCTGTGAAATAACGTGGACGTTATTTCACTCAGGCTGCAGTGGCAGGCCTGTGTAAGAACTGTCAGAGCTCCCTATGGGTGGCAAAAGAAATGCTGCAGCCCATAGGGATCTCCTGGAACCCCAATACCCTGGGTACCTCAGTACCATAGTATACTAGGGAATTATAAGGGTGTTCCAGTAAGCCAATGTAAATTGGTAAAATTGGTCACTAGCCTGTTAGTGACAATTTGGAAAGAAATGAGAGAGCATAACCACTGAGGTTCTGATTAGCAGAGCCTCAGTGAGACAGTTAGTCACTACACAGGTAACACATTCAGGCACACTTATGAGCACTGGGGCCCTGGTGGACAGGGTCCCAGTGACACATACAACTAAAACAACATATATACAGTGAAAAATGGGGGTAACATGCCAGGCAAGATGGTACTTTCCTACACAGTGTCCCCACTCCGGCAAGGTTTCAGGATTGGCAATACTTCCTTAATATTAGCGAGGACAAGCTAGATGCAATGGTCAAGGCTGGTACCTACAATTCTTCACTTTACAGTCCCGGCGGGTGGTTAATATGGCCCATTGACACCAATGAGTGTCAAGCGCGTTTTTTGAACTCTTCAGGTTTTTTTTCAATTAATAGGCCAGACCCTCGCTTTGTATCAGGTTAACATACAGGTATAGTTACAACATACAGTGTGGGTAAGCTGTGCCAGCAATGGGTACAGACCAACACGTTAGCCGCAGTTAAGAAACACCTGAACACTCTTTCTGAAGATGTAGACTTGCAGGATTTTCTGCTGGGTCCCTAGGAAACAGCGATCAAAGAGGTTTTTAAATGCTATGTACAATTAAATTTGGAAACTTTCCCAGATTGAGGCTGCTGCGCGTTTAAGGCAATTGGATAAAGAAAATTTTGAAAAAGCATTAGCTGTGGTCGACAACGGCATGAATACACTGTTCAACAGGTTTATTCACTATCAAATATAGTGTTGTCTGCTATTGATATCACTCAGACAGACTTGTCCCGGTTATATCATGGGCAAACACAGCTACGTTCCATCATGCAGCTGGGTTGGACATTAGAGACAGTGAAAAGTGGCCGCATTCCATGGAAGTATATTAATGGGAGTAAATTCTTCACTGCTTTTAATTTTTCCAAGGAACAACAGACAATGGCTAAAAGGGAGGCTAGTTTCACCATGCTTTGCGTAGAAAAGTTAGATAAGTTGCCCTTTACGGTAGCAGAGAGTCCTTTAACTATCTGGCTCATACATGGCATAATTAATTTACTGATTTTGACATTTTGTTTCTCGAGCTGCCTGAAACATCTTGCAGTGGGAAGGTACGAGCAACTAGGAGATAGCTATATTAAGGAAGAGTGGGAGTTGCCCTTTGACTATAGATGTCTGAACGGCGAAACAGAGGTCTTTCTTAGCGGAAGCGAATGTGAGACTGCTGTTCGTCATTCCATGATATGCAAGCAGGTGTCTCTTCACAGTCTTTGCAATGTGGGGGTCGCAAATTTGGCCTGTTTGCTGAAGGGTACTCCCGTCCCTTTGATTCATCCGGTATTTCATGTACTTTCCAATGGAAGTTATGTGGTACTGAACGATCAAAGTTGTTGCGGCATGCGACCAGGAATTGCCTACGCAATGTCAGTCTTGAAGGTCGTTACGTGTTGTGCACATGTTTTGTTTCCCCCCACATGAGAGATAAAAGTATCTGACATGTGGCCCCACATAGATACTATTAATGTGAACTATGACAAGCTGAGTAGGCTAAAGGCGCTATTGTTTCAAAAACAGGTCGCCTTGACATTCGGAAAGGAGACGTATGCTCTCCAGATTGCGAGATCATCAGCCAAGATACAATCCCAATTAAATACCAACTTCCCCAAGCACTTTGTAGAACTGGTATCCAGAATATTCAATGCTTCGAGCACCACTGGGATTGTTCATTTCTTTAAGGCTGTCTGGTCTGGTTTTGTGTCCATCTTCCAGACTGTCTTCAGAGTCATCCCCTCAGCCATCCATTCGCTCTTTTCAAGTGTGTTTGGTGGCTTTCCAATAATTTTGGCATTGATTGGTGGACTACTACTGCTATTTCTTCTGATTCGCAGTGGTTGTTTCTTTCCAGTTACGCAGAGCAATGGAGCCACTCCCACCAACTCCACTGTGCCATGAGCGCATGGTTTGGATCTTCGGCGCACCCTTGCTGGTGGAATTGGAGCATGACTGGTCGTTGTCGTTTCGGCCCCTTCTCTGGTGCGTACAACCAGTCTTCCGCTGCATATTGTGTCTCTTTGAACATCTGCCTATGGTCTGAGGACCACGAACTGCTGATGTCCCGATGAGGGTTCATACACGGCCATGCCCCTTGAGACTGAGGTTGCTCCGTGAGGCCACCTATGAGCCTTCCATTTTGAGATCTACTATGGACGAGGACACTGCAACGGATAAAGTTACACCAGGAAATACTGCTCACTACTGCTCTGTGGATCCGTTTGTCCGCCCAGCACTGGACTTGACATCAGATGATGTTGACTCATTTTTTAGGTCCTTGGTTGGTGACTTCAAAGACACTCTTCAAGATCATGCATACAGCAAATAATTTGATGAATTGACTTTCCATTCCCGATTCCAAATTATGCATTTAAATTAACATTGCTTTGGCACGCTGTGCTTGTTGTGGTTGACATTAACATCTCTGTATGTGCTTTAGCAGATTTCTTTTTAATATGTTTTTAACACATTTTAAAGATTTATTTTATCTTGTTTTTTATGCTTTTAGCTTTTGGTTCAGAGCAATTTTAGGGTTTGGGTTTCTGTACCTTTGTCATACCTGTTATGGCAATGGGGAGGGTGTAGTGAATCCTAGTTCGTTTTTAATGGGATAACAGGAGTTAGCTTAGCCTCTGGCTTGCAGACTCGTGCCCCCGTCACCTAGTGACTTTTAACCTACTTAGCTTGCTCTGTCGTAGCTCATTTAATTATTTAATTCTTCTAAGATGGCTGCCTTGTTGATTGTTAGGCCACTTGTTATGAGTTACTGTAGGAAAGTACCATCTTGCCTGGCATGTTACCCCCATTTTTCACTGTATATATGTTGTTTTAGTTGTATGTGTCACTGGGACCCTGCCAGCCAGGGCCCCAGTGCTCATAAGGGTGCCCTGTATGTGTTACCTGTGTTACCTGTGTTATGACTAACTGTCTCACTGAGGCTCTGCTATCCAGAACATCAGTGGTTATGCTCTCTCATTTCTTTCCAAATTGTCACTAACAGGCTAGTGACCAATTTCACCAATTTACATTGGGATACTGGAACACCCTTATAATTCCCTAGTATATGGTACTGAGGTACCATGGGTATTGGGGTTCCAGGAGATCCCTATGGGCTGCAGCATTTCTTTTGCCACCCATAGGGAGCTCTGACAATTCTTACACAGGCCTGCCACTGCAGCCTGAGTGAAATAACGTCCACGTTATTTCACAGCCATTTACCACTGCACTTAAGTAACTTATAAGTCACCTATATGTCTAACCTTTACCTGGTAAAGGTTAGGTGCAAAGTTACTTAGTGTGTGGGCACCCTGGCACTAGCCAAGGTGCCCCCACATAGTTCAGGGCAAATTCCCCGGACTTTGTGAGTGCGGGGACACCATTACACGCGTGCACTATACATAGGTCACTACCTATGTATAGCTTCACAATGGTAGCTCCGAATATGGCCATGTAACATGTCTATGATCATGGAATTTCCCCCTCAATGCCATCCTGGCATTGTTAGCACAATCCCATGATCCCACGGGTCTCTAGCACAGACCTGGGTACTGCTAAACTGCCTTTTCAGGGGTTTCACTGCAGCTGCTGCTGCTGCCAACCCCTCAGACAGGTTCCTGCCCTCCTGGGATCCAGCCAGGCTTGGCCCAGGAAGGCAGAACAAAGGACTTCCTCAGAGAGAGGGTGTTACACCCTCTCCCTTTGGAAAAAGGTGTTAAGGCAGGGGAGGAGTAGCCTCCCCCAGCCTCTGGAAATGCTTTCATGGGCACAGATGGTGCCCATTTCTGCATAAGCCAGTCAACACCGGTTCAGGGACCCCTCAGCCCTGCTCTGGCGCGAAACTGGACAAAGGAAAGCGGAGTGACCACTCCCCTGACCTGCCCCTCCCCTGGGAGGTGCCCAGAGCTCCTCCAGTGTGCTCCAGACCTCTGCCATCTTGGAAACAGAGGTGCTGCTCGCACACTGGACTGCTCTGAGTGGCCAGGGCCAGCAGGTGACGTCAGAGACTCCTTCTGATAGGCTCCTTCAGGTGTTGCTAGCCTATCCTCTCTCCTAAGTAGCCAAACCCTCTTTTCTGGCTATTTAGGGTCTCTGCTTTGGGGAATTCTTTAGATAACGAATGCAAGAGCTCATCAGAGTTCCTTTGCATCTCTCTCTTCACCTTCTGCCAAGGAATCGACTGCTGACCATGCTGGAAGCCTGCAAAACTGCAACAAAGTAGCAAAGATGACTACTGCGACACTGTAACGCTGATCCAGCCGCCTTCTCGACTGTTTTCCTGGTGGTGCATGCTGTGGGGGTAGTCTGCCTCCTCTCTGCACTAGAAGCTCCGAAGAAATCTCCTCTGGGTCGATGGAATCTTCCCCCTGCAACCGCAGGCACCAAAGAACTGCATCACCGGTCCTCTGGGTCTCCTCTCAGCACAACGAGCGAGGTCCCTTGAACTCAGCAACTCTGTCCAAGTGACTCCCACAGTCCAGTGACTCTTCAGTCCAAGTTTGGTGGAGGTAAGTCCTTGCCTCCCCACGCCAGACTGCATTGCTGAGAACCGCGTCTTTTGCAGCTACTCCGGCTCCTGTGCACTTTTCCAGGATTTCCTTTGTGCACAGCCAAGCCTGAGTCCACGGCACTCTAACCTGCATTGCACAACCTCCTAAGTTGTCCTCCGGCGGCGTGGGACTCTCTTGTGCAACTTCGGGTGAGCACAGTTTCACTCCACTTTGTAGTGCCTGTTCCGGCAGTTCTGCGGGTGCTGCTTGCTTCTGAGAGGGCTCCTTTTCTTGCTGGACGCCCCTTCTGTCCCCTGACGCAATTGTTGACATCCTTGTCCCTCCTGGGCCACAGCAGCATCAAAAAACCTTAACCGCAAGCTTTGCAGTTAGCAAGGCTTGTTTATGGTCTTTCCGCAGGAAAACACTTCTGCACAATTCTTCACGACGTGGGACATCCATCCTCCAAAGGGGAAGTTTCTAGCCCTTGTCGTTCTTGCAGAATCCTCAGCGTCTACTGTCCAGTAGCAGCTTCTTTGCACCCACAGCTGGCATTTCCTGGGCATCTGCCCACTCTCGACTTGATCGTGACTTTTGGACTTGGTCCCCTTGTTCCACAGGTACTCTAGTCTGGAAATCCATCGTTGTTGCATTGCTGGTTTTGGTCTTTCCTGCAGAATTCCCCTATCACGACTTCTGTGCTCTTTAGGGAACTTCAGTGCACTTTGCACTCACTTTTCAGGGTCTTGGGGTGGGCTATTTTTCTAACCCTCACTGTTTTCTTACAGTCCCAGCGTCCCTCTACAAGGTCACATAGGTTTGGGGACCATTCGTGGTTCGCATTCCACTTTTGGAGTATATGGTTTGTGTTGCCCCTATCCCTATCTGCCCCCATTGCATCCTATTGTAACTATACATTGTTTGCACTGTTTTCTATTGCTATACTGCATATTTTTGGTATTGTGTACATATATCTTGTGTATATTTGCTATCCTCATACTGAGGGTACTCACTGAGATTCTTTGGCATATTGTCATAAAAATAAAGTACCTTTATTTTTAGTATATCTGTGTATTGTGTTTTCTTATGATATAGTGCAAGTGACACTAGTGGTACTGTAGGAGCTTCACTCGTCTCCTAGTTCAGCCTAAGCTGCTCTGCTAAGCTACCATTATCTATCAGCCTAAGCTGCTAGACACCCTATACACTAATAAGGGATACCTGGGCCTGGTGCAAGGTGTAAGTACCCCTTGGTACGCACTACAAGCCAGTCCAGCCTCCTACAGTTACATTATCAGTGTCACCGCGCTAAGGCGTCAAGATCAAGCAACAAAGACAAATAAACAGTAGGTGTTCACACTTAGGGATTTTCCCTTTCTATACTTTCGAGGGATTGTTTATATTAATTGCCGTCCCAAGCATGTCTGTTATCTATTGTTTGGGAACACACCTACGTCAGGGGTCCTTGTAGATCTGTATAAATATATCGTACTTTAGACAGACCAGAGGGCATCGCCACCATCACTGATACCGATGCTGCTGTCGTCTTGCGCTGATACAGTCTCCGTGTCCCTGCGGAGTCTGAGATAGAGACCTCTTTCCAAGGTAACGAGGGTTGGGGGCTCCTCTCATGGACATGGCATTGGCAGATTAGGTTTAGCAAACCCAGCTCTCCTTTAGGTAGGAGGGTAGGCCTTTCACATTAGGGTATTAGGGCATAGTACATCTCATATGTCTTTTCTATGCATTGCAAGATGGTGGGGGTCTTTGTAATAATGACTCTTGTCTTCACAATTCTGTTTTTTGCATTTTTCATTATCCTAATCATTGCAGCCCCTGCAACTTATCGCAAATTGTAGTTATGTTAAATAAAAACTATTGAAACTTTACTGCATCTTTGTCATTGCCTGTGTTTGTATGAGACATGATATATCTGTGAGAAAGGGTAATCTCCGTTTAACCACAACACTCCCTGGGATGTCTTATTCTCGAGTCCATGCGTAAAGGCTGCCACAAATCACCTTTTACTATTGTGTTTCTGGTGAGGTGCTGCTAGTGAGCCGGTAAGGTTGGGACAACAGTTGCGACTTGTTGTAGGATAGGCATAGTTGCCTACAAACAAAAGTATTGTCATCCTTTAACCAGCAGTCTTGCCCAGAGCAAGAGTCCAAACTATGACAGTCGCCCCTTGGAGAAGAAGACAGAGGGGGCGCTCAGCAATACAGAGAGCCCACGCAGAAGCAGGAAGCACCCGCAGAAGTACTTGAACACGGGTTCAAGAAAACTGAGCATGGCGGTCAACTCAACACTACAAAGGAGGGTCCCACGAAGCTGGTGGTCAACTCAGCGAGTTGAACAATGCAGGACAGAGTGCTGGGGACCTGGGCTCTGCACGAAGGATTCCTTGCAAAAGTGCACAGAAGCCCTAGCAGCTTCAGTTCATGCAGTACATAGGATTACTGTCTGGCGTGGGGAGGCAAGGACTTACCTCCACCAAATTTGGACAGATGGACCACTGGACTGTCGGGGTCACTTGGATCCAGCTCCTGTGTTCCAGGGACCATGCTCATCACGATGAGAGGGAACCCAGAGGACTGGTGAAGCAGAAGTTTGGTGCCTGCGTTAGCAGGGGAAAGATTCCGTTGACCCACAGGAGATTTCTTCTTGGCTTCCAGTGCAGGGTGAAGGCAGAGAGCCCCCAGAGGATGCACCACCAGGAAACAGTCGAGAAAGCCAGCAGGATTAGGCGCTACAATGTCGCTGGCAGTTTTTTTGCTACTTTGTTGCAGTTTAGCAGGCGTCCTGGAGCAGTCAGCGGTCGATCCTAGGCAGAAGTCGAAGAGGGAGATGCAGAGGAACTCTGGTGAGCTCTTACATTCGTTACCTGACGAGAAACCCACAGGAGAGACCCTAAATAGCCCTCAGAGGAGGATTGCCCACCTAGTCAGGTAAGCACCTATTAGGAGGGGTCTCTGACATCACCTGCTGGCACTGGCCTCTCAGAGGCCTCCATTGTGCCCTCACACCTCTGCATTCAAGGTGGCAGACGTCTGGGACACACTGTAGGAGCTCTGGGCACCACCCCTGGGGTGGTGATGGACAGGGGAGTGGTCACTCCCCTTTCCTTTGTTCAGTTTCGTGCCAGAGCAGGGGCTGGGGGATCCCTGAACCGGTGTAGACTGGCTTATGCAAGGAGGGCACCATCCGTGCCCTTCAAAGCATTTCCAGAGGCTGGGGAAGGCTACTCGTCCCCAGCCCTTAACCCCTATTTCCAAAGGGAGAGGGTGTGACACCCTCTCTCAGAGGAAATTGTTTGTTCTGCCTTCCTGGGACTGGGCTGCCCAGACCCCAGGAGGGAAGAAGCCTGTCTGTGGGTTGGCAGCAGCAGTAGCTGCAGTGAAAGCCCCAGAGTGCTGGTTTGGCAGTACATGGGGTCCACGCTGGAGCCCCGGGGATGCATGAGATTGGCACCCCAATACCAGATTTGGCATGGGGGGACAATTCCATGATCTTAGACATGTTACATGGCCATATTCTGAGTTACCATTGTGAAGCTACATATAGGTATTGTCCTATATGTAGTGCACATGTGTAATAGTGTCCCCGCACTCACAAAGTCCAGGAAAATTGCCCTGAACTATGTGGGGGCACCTTGGCTAGTGCCAGGGTGCCCTCACACTTAGTAACTTTGCACCTAACCTTCACTAAGTGAGGGTTAGCTATATAGGTGACTTATAAGTTACTTAAGTGCAGTGTAAAATGGCGGTGAAATAACGTGGACTCACTCAGGCTGCAGTGGCAGTCCTGTGTAAGAATTGTCTGAGCTCCTTATGGGTGGCAAAAGAAATGCTGCAGCCCATAGGGATATCCTGAAACCCCAATACCCTGGGTACCTAGGTACCATATACTAGGGAATTATAAGGGCGTTCCAGTGTGCCAATTAGAATTGGTGAAAATGGTCATTAGCCTATAGTGGCAATTTTAAAGACAGAGACAGCATAAGCACTGAGGTTCTGATTAGCAGAGCCTCAGTGACACAGTTAGGCACTACACAGGGATACACATACAGGCCACAACCTATGAGGACTGGGGTCCTGGCTAGCAGGGTCCCAGTGAGACATATAAAACACACTGACAAATAGAGTATTCACTATGAGCACTGGGGTCCTGGCTATCAGGATCCCAGTGAGACAGTAAAAACACCCTGACATATACTCACAAACAGGCCAAAGGTGGGGGTAACAATGCTAGAAAGAGGCTACCTTCCTACACAACCCCCCACCCCAAACGAAGGAGAATAAGGCTAATCTTGGCCAGTTGAGTATTTATTGTCTAAGTGGTGATAAGTGGAGAGTAGCTCTGCAATAGATCGGTTACTCCCTTTATCATCCACTGTATGGTTACTTCCCTGTGGGGATGTAACCCACCCTGTTTGGAGTTTTTTAGCTAGCCAACAATGTGAAGATATATTCTCAGAGTTCCTATTAGTATGTTTTAGTTTAGAGCAGTGGGATTGGTCCACTGGGCCTATATCAAGTGATGAGAATGCCAGACAGGGATGCTGTCTCAATAAAGCCATAGCTGGGCAAAAGGTTTGTCCATATGGCTGTAAGAGAGAACAGGGTTGCTGTTTCTCTTGAGTTGAAGCAGGGCAGGGTTGCTGTCCTATAAGCTCCACACTAGGGCAGGGCTGCTCTCCTAAGTGTTTTGAGGCAGGGCTGCTGCACTAAGGTTTCTCTGGGAGGGTTGGAGGGATACTCCATTTTAACTAAAATGGTGCAGTTTTTCACATCAGGATTAGTTATCCCACAGAAAGTTACTTTTACCTCAGGGAATACAGCTGTGGTAGCTGATTTTTCCCGTGGTACAGGTTCCACCCCAGGAGAGGTTTCTCCCACCACAGGAATGGCATCCTTAATGGCATGGTGGGTAGGGGATACTTTGATGCCCTTTTTACCTGTTGTTGGAGAAGGATCCTGAGATTTCAGGTCTTTTTCTTTCCTTTGCTTTTTCATTTCAGCTGAAATGAGAGGAAGCAATTCCTCAGGGACATCCAGCATGGATGCATAGGTACTAAACTCTACCTCAGCCCAACCTGAGGTCTGTAGGTCATTACCCAAGAGACAATCTACAGGTAAGCTAGGTGATACCACCACCTGCTTTGGGCCAGTAACTCCACCCCAACTAAACTGAACTATAGCTAAGGGGAGGAACTAAGTGGAGTTATGGACATCAATGATCTTGTACTGTTGTCCAATGAGGTGTTGTGCAGAAGACACTAGGTTCTCAGTCACCAAAGTGATACTAGCACCTGTGTCCCTCTAGGCCTGGGCCTCAACACCATTTATTAAAACTGACTGCCTGTACTTATCCATTGTAAGTGGACAAGCAGCCAGTGTGGCAAGGCCAATGCCACCAGGTGTGACAGAAACTGTCTTGGGACTGACTACCCCAGTTTCTATGATGGACCCAAAAGTGAACCCAACTACACCCTTATTTTGACTGCTGCCAGCAGTCCCACCACTATTACCACTACTGCTAGAGGCACTAGAGTTTGATGTATTAGTGGTGGTTGGCTTAGGGGCTTTACCTGGGCAGGACTTATCCCCTGGCCAATGGCCTTTATTTTTACAGACATACAACCAAGGCTTTTTAGTGTGTGTGGATTATGAAGAAGAGTTAGAAGATGATTTATCCCCACCCCCTGAAGAGTGTTTAGGATGTGAAGAAGGATCCTTGGTTTTACCTTTATCCCCATGCTTATCCTGAGATTTTTCACCATCTTTCTTCTTGCCATCCTTGTCACCCCCTGTATGAGCTTTTCTGCTCACTCTTGTTCTGACCCATTTGTCTGCCTTCTTTCACAATTCTTGGGGAGAGGTCAGATCTGAGTCTACCAAGTACTGGTGCAACAAGTCAGACCACAATTATTCAAAATATGCTCTCTCAGGATTAGATTATATAGGCTTTTATAATCAGTCACCTTACTGCCATGTAACCATCTCTCCAAGGCCTTCACTGAACAGTCTACAAAGTCTGTCCAGTCTTGAGAGGACTCTTTTCTGGTATATCTGAACGTTATCCTGTATTGTTCGGTGGTTAAGCCAAATCCATCTAAGAGTGCATCCTTCAAACCTTTGTAGTTGTTGCCATCACTTTCTCTGACAGTAAGGAGCCTATCCCTACCCTTACCAGTGAAAGATAGCCATAGGATAGCAGCCCACTGCCTTTGAGGGACCAACTGGACCATACAGGCCCTCTCAAGTGCAGCAAACCACTTGTTAATGTCATCCCCCTCCTTGTAAGGGGGGACTATCTTATGCAGGTTACTAGAATCTTGTGCTCTTACAAGATTACTATCAAGAACACTGCTGCTGCCACCATGGGGAACTAACCCCAACCTCTGCCTTTCCCTCTCTACATCTAGAGATTCCCTGTCTAAGACCAACTGCTGCTGTCTCAGCTTCAGTCTGGCCTCTTCCAACCTCAGCTCTCTGAGTTCCCTCTCTAAGGTGTTGTCCTCAGGGTGGGAGGCTTGGGAATTCTGAGACACAGAGGAAATATGGGTATGTGCAGAAGTGGACCTGTCTCTAACTACCTGAACTCTAGCTACCTGGCCTTTTGGAGTGAAAGGTGCCCTACTAGTGTGTGACCCCCTCCCACTACCAGTGTCACTAGGTGGCCTGTTAGCTGGCAGGTCTTTGGATGAACCCTCCCCAGAGTCCTCAGGACCCTCCCCTGATTTTTGCTGGGTACCCCCCTCCTCTACCTTCAGATCCTCGGATGGGCCAGACTGGTTCTGGTCACTTTCTAGGAGAAGGCTAAGGAGAAGATCTTTGGTAGGGTTCTTACCAATGCTTAAACCTCTTTCTATGCAGAGACCCCTCAAAGTTTTAAAGTTTAAACTACCATAGGTTGCCTGGACAATTGTGGGAGTAAGCTCTACTGCAGACATAGTTCTTAGAAAAGGGTTAGGACAGAGAGAAAAACATTTTTAGAAACGTTTAAAGAAAAGAGAACAACTTTTCAAACTTTTGAAAACTTTTGAAAACTTTTGAAAACTTTTTAGAAACTTTTTAGAAAGTTTTTAGAAAGAGAGTTAAACTGTTTAGGTTAACTTTGTATATTTTTAAGTATTTTGAATATGTGTTTCTTATGAAAAGCACCAATCACAAAGTGGTAAAGCAGTTACAAGTACTTATCCCACAGCTGCACCACCAATGTCGGAGGCTGGCCTGGCTTATAGTGGGTACCTGATGGTACTTACACCTTGTGCCAGGTCCAGTTATCCCTTATTAGTAGATTAGTAGTGTACTAGCAGCTTAGGCTGATAGAGTTAGCTATAGCAGAGCAGCTTAGGCTGAACTAGGAGACATGCAAAGCTCCTACTATACCACGTATATCACTTAGCACTATATAATAAGAATCACAATACTCAGAGTTACTAAAAATAAAGGTACTCAGAGGATATACTCCCTTAGGAGGTAAGTAAAATACAAAAAATATACACACAAACCAAAATCAGGTAAGTAAATAGTTAGAAAAGTAGTGCAAACACTGTAGAATACAATAGGATGCAATAGGCCTAGGGGCAACACAAACCATATACTAGGAAAGTGGAATGCGAACCACTTAGGGACCCCAGGCCTAGTGTACTGTGTAGAGGGTCGCTGGGAGTGTAAGAAAACACTAATGGTGTCCAAGATACCCCACCCTATTTTCCTGAAAAGTAGGAGTAAAGTGACCCTACTTCCCCAGAAACACACTGAAGTCATGATAGGAGATTCTGCAAAGACCACAACTGACTGCAAAGCACTGAAGATGGATTCCTGGACCTGAGGACCTACAAAGGAAGGGGACCAAGTCCAAGAGTCATGAAAGTGTCCAGGAGGGGCAGGAGCCCACTAAACCCCGGATGAAGGTGCAAAATGGCTGCCTCCGGGTGAAAGAAGCTGAAGATTCTGCAAAAACTGAAGATGCCAGGAACTTCTCCTTTGCACAGAAGATGTCCCACAGCATGCTGGAGGACGCAGAGTTGTTTCCACGCAGAAAGATCGCAAGCAAGCCTTGCTAGCTGCAAAGATCGCAGTTGAAGAAAATGGGTGCTGCCCGGGCCCAGGAAGGACCAGGAGGTCGCCCCTTGGAGGGGGAGACAGAGAGGGCGCTCAGAAACACAGAGAGACCATGCAGAAGCAGGCAGCACCCACAGAAGTACTTGAACACGGGTTCAAAAAACTGAGCATGGCGGTCATCTCAACACTACAAAGGAGGGTCCCACGAAGCCGGTGGTCAACTCAGCGAGTTGAGAAATGAAGGACAGAGTGCTGAGGATGTGGGCTGTGCTGTGCATGAGAGGATTCCTTGCAAGAGTGCACAGAAGCCCTAGCAGCTGCAGTTCGCACAGTACACAGGATTACTGTCTGGGGTGGGTAGGCAAGGACTTACCTCCACCAAATTTGGACAGATGGACCACTGGACTGTCGGGGTCGCTTGGATCCAGCTCCTGTGTTCCATGGACCACGCTCGTCACAAGGAGAGGGGACCCAGAGGACCGGTGAAGCAGAAGTTTGGTGCCTGCGTTAGCAGGGGAAAGATTCAGTCGACCCACTGGAGATTTCTTCTTAGCTTCCAGTGCAGGGTGAAGGCCGACAGCCGCCAGAGCATGCACCACCAGGAAACAGTTGAGAAAGCCGGAAGGATTAGGTGTTACAGTGTCCCTGGTAGTCTTCTTGCTACTTTGTTGCAGTTTTGCAGGCGTCCTAGAGCATTCAGCATTCGATCCTTGGCAGAAGTCGAAGAGAGAGGTGCAGAGGATCTCTGGTGAATTCTTGCAAGCCGTTATCTGAAGAAAAGCCCACAGGAGAGACCCTAAATAGCCCTCAGAGGAGGATTGGCCACCTAGTCCGGTAAGCAACTACCAGGAGGGGTTTCTGACGTCACCTGGTGGCACTGGCCACTCAGAGGTCTACATTGTGCCCTCACACCTCTGCATTCAAGATGGCAGAGGTCTGGGACACACTGGAGGAGCTCTGGGCACCACCCCTGGGGTGGTGATGGACTGGGGAGTGGTCACTCCCCTTTCCTTTGTCCAGTTTTGCACCAGAGCAGGGGCTGGGGGATCCCTGAACCGGTGTAGACTGGCTTATGCAAGGAGGGCACCATCTGTGCCCTTCAAAGCATTTCCAGAGGCTGGGGGAGGCTACTACTCCCCAGCCCTTAACACCTATTTCCAAAGGGACAGGGTGTAACACCCTCTCTCAGAGGAAATTCTTTGTTTTGCCTTCCTGGGACTGGGCTGCCCAGACCCCAGGAGGGCAGAAGCCTGTCTGTGGGTTGGCAGCAGCGGTAGCTGCAGTGAAAGCTCCAGAGAGCTGGTTTGGCAGTACCCGGGGTCTATGCTGGAGCCCCGGGGATGCATGGGATTGGCAACCCAATACCAGATTTGGCATGGTGGGACAATTCCATGATCTTAGACATGTTACTTGGCCATATTCTGAGTTACCATGGTGAAGCTACATATAGGTATTGACCTATAGGTAGTGCATGCTTGTAATGGTGTCCCCACACTCACAAAGTCCCGGGAAATTGCCCTGAACTATGTGGGGGCACCTTTGCTACTGCCAGGGTGCCCTCACACTTAGTAACTTTGCACCTAACCTTCACTAAGTGAGGGTTCGCCATATAGGTGACTTATAAGTTACTTAAGTGCAATGTAAAATGGCTGTGAAATAACGTGGACGTTATTTCACTCAGACTGCAGTGGCAGTCCTGTGTAAGAATTGTCTGAGCTCCCTATGGGTGGCAAAAGAAATGCTGCAACCCATAGGGATCTCCTGGAACCCCAATACACTGGGTACCTAGTTACCATATACTAGGGAATCATAAGGGTGTTCCAGTGTGCCAATCAGAATTGGTGAAAATGGTCAGTAGCCTGCAGTGACAATTTTAAAGGCAGAGAGAGCATAAGCACTGAGGTTCTTCTTAGCAGAGCCTCAGTGAGACAGTTAGGCACCACACAGGGAACACATTCAGGCCACAGTTGTGAGCACTGGGGTCCTGGCTAGCAGGATCCCAGTGAGACAGGCAAAACTAACTGACACACAAGTAAAGAATGGGGGTAACATGCCAGGCAAGATGGTACTTTCCTACAAGTGGTTCCTTCCAAGCGACAGTGGCCATGGCATCAGGGATGTCAGAGCCTATGTTCTCAAATGTGCTGACCAGAGTGTTGTCTGCCCTGATGAAACACATGCGCAGCTACATCGTTTTCCCCCAGGTGGAGGATTTGGCCACAGTGAAGGCTGACTTCTATGCACTGGAACATATCCCCAACATCAATGGTGCCATTAATGGTACACATTTTGCCTTTGTCACGCTCACCCGCCCCTCCCCCCCCCCCCGGAGAAATGAACAGGTGTTCAAAAATGGAAAAAGCTTTCACTCTCTGAATGTGCAGATGGTGTGTTTGGTGGACCAGTACATCTCCCATGTCAATGCAAAGTATCCTGGCTCTGAGCATGATGCCTTTATCTTGAGGAATAGCAGCATCTCATATGTGACCTCTCAACTCCAGAGGCACCGGGTGTGCGAATAGGTGAGCCCATTGTCCCCACCCAGTTGATGTAGGTATATGGGTGTGGGGTTGTCCCAAAGGGTGAGTGTGTGGCTAACAGGTATCCATCGATATTTACACATGACTCTGGTTACCCCAACCTCTCATGGCTACTGACCGAAGTGAGGAATGCCAGGACAAGGGCAGAGGAACGTTACAATGAGGCACATGGGTGAACAAGGAGGATCATTGAGCGCACCTTTGGCCTCCTGAAGACCAGATTCCAGTGCCTCCATCTGACAGGTGGATCCCTGTACTACTCACCCAAGAAGGTGTGCCGGATCATTGTTGCATGTTGCACAACCTGGCCTTGAGATGCCAGGTGCCTTTTCTGAAGGAGGATGAGCCTGGGGATGGTCATGTGGCAGCAGTGGAGCCTGTGGACAGTGACGAAGAGGAGACAAAGAAAGAGGAATAGGATGTGGACAACAGATCTACTACAATTCAACAGTACTTCCAGTGACACATAGGTAATACACTGTAACTTCAACTTCAATTGCAGTTTGGTGCTGGACATTGAACATGGCAGCGTGATTTCCCTATTTCTATGGCCACTTACTGTACCCTTTGGCATCTCTATTTTCAGATATCTGTGCCCCACTCTGGCTCCTTGTGTGTTTACTGCTGCCCACTACAGGGCATACCTATGTAAATATTACAGTACATTTGAATTGCAATGTTTACAGCTTGTTAAACTAATACATATTTCAGACATTTGACAGACTCCACAAATGGGAATGTGCAATGGGCTGGGTTGATGGTGGAGAACTGTCCAGGATAGAGTCCAGTCTATTGGTATCACAGCTGCATTGTCCAAGTGGTCATAGGATGTGGAGCAATGACAGTTCAAGGTGGACAGGGTGACAGGGTGGGACACAAGGATGACAATCAGGTGAGTCCTATTTCCTGGCAGGGGTCTTGGCAATGTTCTCTGTCTTCTGCCTGGATCGCAGGGACCTTTTGCGTGGTGGTTCTCCTTCTGCAGGGGGTGGGGTGCTCGTGGCCTTTTGTTCCTGTGGCGGGGACTCCTGTCCACTAGCATCGGCGGAGGTGGAGGGCTGTTCTTTTGTGTGGCTAGTGTCAGGGGCCCGGTGATGTGCCACTGCCTCCCTCATGGTGTTGGCTATGTCTGCCAGCACCCCTGCAATAGTGACCAGGGTGGTGTGGATGTCCCTCAGGTCCTCCCTGATCCCCAGGTACTGTCCCTCCTGCAGCCGCTGGGTCTCCTGCAGCTTGGCCGGTATCTGGCCCATGTCTCGTGGGAACGGTGGTATGCTCCAGGATGTTGGTGAGCGCCTCGTGGAGAGTCGGTTCCCTGGGCCTGTCCTCCTCCTGTCACACAGCAGTCCACCCAGCTTCCCTGTTGTCCTGTGCCTCTGTCCCCTGTACTGTGTGCCCACTGCCACTGACATCAGGTCCTTGATCGTCCTGTGTTCTTGGGATTGCCTGGGGTCCCTGTAGTGGTGGACACACTGCTGATTGACGTGTCCTGGGGACAGTGGGATGGCCCACTGGGTGGGTGCTGTGCTGGTGTTTCCTGAGGGGGAGGCTCTGTGGTGGTTTGGGTATGTGATTGGGTCGCCGACTGTCCAGAGGTCCCTGATGGGCCAGGTTTGTCATCCTGATCCAGGCGTGCAGAGCTGCTGTCATCACTGTGGGCCTCTTATAGGGGAGGTACTGGATGTGGCTGGCACCTTTTCTCCGGCGACGTTGTGTGGGGGTCCTGTGGGGATGTAAATGCAGTGTTATTGTTTCTGTGTGTGCCATCTTGTGCATGGGTATGTTTCCCTCTATGTTTTTTATTACCAAGGCAGCTTCAGCTTGTGTGAGTTGTGTTTTGGTTGGCTAAGTGATTGTCACTAGTGTGCATGCTGTGGTGATGGGTGTTCATGCAGGTCTGTGATGGGGGTCCATGCATTGGTGTTGCATGCAGGGATTGGTATTGGGATGGGTAGGTTGTGATGGTGGGCTATATGTGAGGTGGTGGGGTGATGGGGGTGAGGGTAGGGGTAGGTGTTTGTGATGGCATGCAGGTAGTGGGGGGATAAAGTAGTAAAGATTTGACTTACCAGAGTCCAGTCCTCCTGCTACTCCTGCCAATCCCTTAGGATGCATGATCACCAAGACTTGCTCCTCCCATGTTGTTAGTTGTGAGGGAGGAGGTGGGGGTCCACCGCCAGTCCTCTGTACAGCTATCATGTGTCTTGCTACCATGGAACGCACCTTCCCCCGTAGGTCGTTCCAACTCTTCCTGATGTCATCCCTTGTTTTGGGGTGCTGTCCCACAGTGTTGACCCTGTCCACGATCCTCCGCCATAGCTCCATCTTCCTAGCAATGATTGTCTGCTGCACCTGTGATCAGAATATCTGTGGCTCTACCCTGATGATTTCCTCCACCATGACCCATGGCTCCTCCTCAGAGAACCTGGGGTGTCGTTGTGGTGCCATGGGTGTAGTGTGAGTGGTGTGTGTGAGGGTGTGTGGGGTGATGTGTTGAAGGTGTGTGCTGTGAGGTGCATGGATGGTGTATGGATGATAGTGTTTTGTGGCTCTGATTCAGTGGGTGCTCCTGGCTTGTCTCTCTCTCACTCGCCAAAATCTTTGGGTCGTAAAGCGGTGTGGGTAGTGTGTGTGAGTATGTTTTATAGTGGTGTGGGTGTGGTGTGTGTATGTGTGTCAGGTTTGTTTATTTTGAATTGTCCAATGTGTTGTTGTTTTGTTTGTGTGTGTATTTTGAGCGCGACGGTCTGTACTGCCAATGGTTTACCGCAGTAGAATGATTGCTACGGTGATTCATGGGTCATGATGCTGTGGGTGTATTTCTGTTGGCGTAACAGTGTGGGTTTTGGTACTGCCAGTTTATCACTGACCTTTGGGCTGGCAGACTTATGTGTGTGTCTGTATAGTGGTGGATTTCTATGTGTGGGTCATAATACTCGTAGCGGTATACAGCCGCGGTCGCAGTATGTTGGCGGCAGTCACCATGGCGGTAAGCGACACTTACCGCCAATGGCATAATGAGGGCCTTTATGTCTTTTCATGATATTGCAAGATGGTGGGGGGATTTGTACTAATGACTCTTGTCTTTACCATTCTGTTCCTTTCACTGTTCATTATCCTAATCATTGCAGCCCATGCAACTTATCAACGGTTTGCAGTTTTGTTAAATAAAAGCTTTTGAAACCTTACTGCATCTTCTTCGTAGCATGTGCTTAATTGATACATGTTGTTCATGTGAGAAAGGGGTAATCTCCATTTAACCACAACACTCCCTGAGATGTCACACTCTTGAGTCCATACGTAAAGGCTGCCACAAATCACCTTTTACTGTTTGGGTTTTTGGTAAGGTGCTGCTTGTGAGCCGGGAGGGCTGGGACTACAGTTGTGACTTGTTGTAGGACTGGCATAGTCGACTACGAATATAAGTACTGTAATATTTAAACCAGTAGTCTTGCTAAGAGCAAGAGTCCAACTACAACACCTCCTGCTTTTTGTTGTTTGACATAAGGCTCTTTTTTAAATATCTGTGTCCTTTCACTGCATCAGCAAGACTTGTCATTAGGAGGTACATTATGTAACTGTGTAGATGACACATGTAGGACCTGATTAGGAGTTCCGACAGGGAGGTTGCCGCCACAGTGGCTACCTTCCTGCCAGACCCATTAAGAGTTTCCCACTAGGTTGGCGGGCAGAAACCTAGGATTCCATCCACCAGCCTAGCAGGAAACAGGCTACAGCATTGTCTCCGGCTCGTAATCAAGCCTGCGAAAATGCTGTAGCCAGCAGAGTGCACAAGCATCCTCGCAATGTTCACTGCCTGCAATGGTGCTGGGCAGGGGTGTCCCTGCACTGCCCATGCCAAGTGCATGCCCCCACTTTGCCCCTGCACCTGTTCTCTACCAGCCTTTTCATGGCAGTGTTACCACCATGAAAAGTCTGGCGGACAATGCTTGGCAGATTAGGATCTCCACCATCGCTAGACTGCCAGGATCCAATATCCTGGTGGAGCTGGCCGTTCCTTGGCAGTCAGACTACCAGGGTTGTTATGCGGCATTCGGTAATGAGGCCCGTATTGTTTCTAATTAGCCAAAGCTTTTATTTTTTTAACACATGTTTAAATCATGCAAAATTGTCAATTTTGGTTCAGACTACAAAAACCAATGGTAAAGTTATAGCAACCAGTTCGGATTATCTGAACATTTAAGAAGGGGCAACTATCATTAAGTTAGTTAAAATAATGAAAGAATGTGGGAGTAAGATGTATTTTATATATGACTATGGAGAGCCAGGTCAATTCATTCTTTGCCTTTCAACTAGTATATGAATGTACTCCTCTATAGTCACGAGTTTGTGACAAAATAAAGCAGAGCTTCAATTGTAAACTTCAAAATCGGGTATTGTTATTCTTTCTTACTAGAGACCACGAAAGGTATTGTTTGAAAACCATATTTGATGCAAGAAAAGGCATCCAGAAGGCCATCTTCAAGGTTGATCTCATTACTTAACTGGAAAAAGGGCACATTTCAAGGCCTTAACCGTAGCCTAAAAACCCAAACATGGTCTCACTTATATTAAAATAAAATGCATTATTATAGTAGTGGTAATAATAATAATAATAATAATAATAATAATAATAATAATAACAAAAGTATCACTCACTCACTTTGCAGATGGATGATGGGAATTCCAGTGTCCCTCCATTGTTCTTTCCATTTGCTCTTCCTTTAGACCAACAGTTGTCCACAGAAACTCCAAATCAGGGGTCCAAACTCTTTGTAGGCCAGGGCCACGTTGTAATTATTATTTCCCTTCCACTGGTTTTGCAAGACATACTTGAAGACACTCAGCAAGTGATGCCATGTCAAGCAATGATTTCACATGACCCTTTCACATCAATTACATCACAGGAAGTGAGTTTAGAGGGAAGGGCATCACAGGAAATGACAATGTGAAAGGAACAAAAAATGTGTTTAGTGTTTAAATAGAAACACTGTA